>NC_066276.1:14692187-15362500 GCF_905404315.1 Leptidea sinapis
GATCACCCGCCGCGACCAATCAAGCCACCCTTGTTTGGTTTGCTTTTTAAATTAGAATTTTAATTGCCTTTATTTAGTTTTGTTATGTAACTCTGATTAATTTTGGTTAAATATTCTATAAACATTTTGACGACCTGTATAGCCGAGTGGTTAGCGATCCTACCTACTAAGGTAGAGGTCCCGGGTTTGAATCGAGGTAGGTGCAAGCATATTTATATGATGAATATGGATGTTTGTTTCCGAGTCATAGATGTTTATATGTATTTTTTTATCAAAATACGGGACGAGACGAGCAGGACGTTCAGATGATGGTAATTGATACGCCCTACCCATTATAATGCAGTGCCGCTCAGGATTCTTGAAAAGCCCAAAATTCTGAGCGGTGCTACAGTTGCGCTCGTCACCTCGAGACATAAGATGTTAAGTCTCATTTGCCCAGTAATTTCACTAGCTACGGCGCCCTTCAGACCGAAACACAGTAATGTATTTATGTATGTTTAAGTTAGTATTAAATATATCGTCTTGCAACCCATAACAGAGATTGTATGCCTAATTTGGGGCAAGATAATTTGTATAAAAAGTGTGTCAATATTATTCTTTTTAATTATTAATTATAAGAAAAGACTAATTCTAGTCTGTATTCAAATTCAAAGGATTTGAAGAAGTTTTAATCTTAAGAGAGCTTTTTACAAAGATACTGGTTTATATATTTAAAAAAAAAAGCTGACATTTAAATTCCATGGGTTCCCACATAATTAATAAAGAGATTAAAAAATTGATTAAGTTGAAAAAATATATTTTCAGAAGTTATCATGCGTGCTATGCGGATTGAAACCCACACCATAAGTCACTAAAAGTAATTTTTATGTAGTGTTATACAAAATAATGTCGAATGGGTTCTTCCTTTTGGAGATATAAATACATGCTTGACAAGAATTTTTGAAAAAGTTGCTGGGAGAAAAAAAAGTATGCGGGGAGAGTTTCTTGCGCCAATTATTCTCTCTCAGAGCGCCATTCGTTTCCAATGTGGGAGTAGTATTAGAAATCACATCAAAAGGAATTCTAAAGGAATAAATTTTGAGAAAATAAATGCCTTTTATGTGTCGGGGCTACGGGAGATGTGTAATGTGGTCGACAAACACCATATCTTTAATTCATTCCATCAATTACGTATTTCTAAAAACTTGTCCATTGTAGTTCTTCTAATTAACATTTAATTGATGAAAAATTACGTTGTAACTACATAAAATATTATCTAGAAAACCTCATAATAAATAAATTGTATGAAATAGTATGTATGTTCGAATATCTTAAGGAAACTATATTCTTTTTTTTTATGAAAATAAGGAACGAGACGAGCAGGACGTTCAGCTGATGGTAACTGATACGCCCTGCCCATTACAATACAGTGCCGCTCAGGATTCTTGAAAAACCCATAAATTCTGAGCGGCACCACAATTGCGCTCGACACCTTGAGACATAAGATGTTAAGTCTCATTTGCCCAGTAATTTCACTAGCTACGGTGCCCTTCAAACTAAAACATAGTAATGCTTACACATTACTGCTTCACGGCAGAAATAGGCGCGTTCATTCATCAGAGTTATAATTTAATGATGATAGGTCACGTTAAGCTGGTACACAATCCATACAAGAGGTAACAGGTAGGTATATGTATGACATTATTATATTTGCGACGGAGGTCGTGGAGCGAGACCGCACGGCCATTCCGCTTGCGGCCACATTTGTCACGCGACTCAACCGCACCCGGCCCATCTGTCATGCTCTCGACTTGCCCGAGATGTGACATAGATTATGCGTCAACAGAACCGTCGTGCTTCATTTTTTTTTGAAAATTAAGTTAATTTCTTTAAGCCCTTTTGTATCATCAATACAAAATAAAATATGCCTTTATTGCTGGTATTTTTAACTTAATTAACAAAACATATTAAAAGTTTAATAGAGGTGACAAAATATCACTAACTTAAACTAACTAGGTGCTATCGTTGGCATTCGATTGTTCTCCCCTTGCAACAGCTTGTCTTTCGACAAAGGCCTCCTCTAAGGCTTTCCACTTGTCTTTGTCTTTTGCTATTCGTAACCATTCTGGACCCGTTGTTTTCTTAAAATCATCTTCCCATCTCTTTGTCTGTCTTCCTCTACTTCGACTGCCTTCTCAAGGGTACCATTCGGTTATAATTTTTTTGTCCATTTCTCTTTCTTTTCTCTCAACAGTCCTAACCAGCCAATTCAATTTTCTGTATACTGTTTGAACTTTTTGAACTAAGTTATTCTCTCCTCCTTGCTTCCATAAGCAGCCAAAAGTTCCAATATGTTTAATTCAAATTTGTCACTGCTTAAATATTATGTTTCTTTATATATGGCACGTTGGTGTGAGTGCATCAGATCAGATGCTGTGAATATACATACATCTCACGAACTGAATGATTACTCAATTATTTCTTCCAAATTTATCAAAATTATTGGTTACTGTTTCTGTTTTATTTCCTAACCACAAAATATTTTGGAATGATCTATCTATATTCCTTTTATTCCATTCTTCGTACGCTGATAAAATCTTTGGTCTTCGTTTTAAGATAACAAACATACAAGAAACTCTCTTTTGAATCAAATAGAGTATTTTAAGTAAGGTGCTGCGTCCAAATTTAAACGTAACTCTAGCTGATTCTTAATGCCACATCTCTGATGTTAATCTTTGCAAATTTCTCAAGCAGGCATCTGTTAGGTATCCGATTATTGCCCATTCCAAGGAGAGTGTCGCGTTAAAATATTACCAAATATTACCACCGTAGTGCCGAATATTACACACCAGGTCACCCGTACTTCTGGGGTCGATATTACCGCTCTATATGTACTTCATACTTATTGTGGTACTTTAGTATCTTTATCTGTAGTAAGTAACAAGTTTTTTTATGTTCACTTAAAGTTTTTTAGTAAAGATGTATGTAAACCAATCTTGAAAGAATGTCAATTTTGTCGAGTTTTTAGATTGTATGTAGACGATGTTGTGTCTTTGCGGTCTCTTTTTAAATCATAATCAAAACCATCCCTTTCAAGATATGTTATATATATATTATCTTGATATCAACTTTACTTATTTTACAACTGAAAGTTGCACATTTTTTAAAAGAAGAACTATATAGGTACCATGTGAAAATAGTTTCACTCATAAATCTCAAACCATGAAGGTTCTGTGTCAATTCAAAGTACCTATTACAATAAAACGGCATATTCACACTTTAACCCCTATTATTAAGTCTCATTTGCATTAAAGTCAATTTAGAAAATTGACTTAAAAACAGTTTTAAGAGATGAGCTAGCTATACAGCTAAGTTTCACTTTAAAAAAACATATTCTAGATTTTAATTCAGAAAATAACTTAAGGTCAGAAATTATTTTTGAGTACCCAAAAAAAAAATTAAAATACAATAAGAATTATGACGAATTATTTAAATATTGTAAAATACTGCCAGTGCAGGGTAAAGTAGGATTAGCTTTTTTTTTTTTTTTTTGAGAGGAGGAAATACTGTTACGTATTTACGTTAATATGTCGGACTCGAGTGTCCGCGTAAGCGGACACCCCATACCGACTAAAACCTCCTCTGTGCTGTTAGCAGCTCTGGCTTTCACAGCGAAGTAGGACGTGTGCCGTGGAGGCCGCAAAGACTACGCAACAACAGTCGCGGGGCGTCTCCTAAGGAGACTCGAACCTCAGACCGGCTGTGTGCTTGTGGGAAGGAGAGAGAATGAAAATGAAGATGAAATGAAGATGAAATGAAGATGAAAGATGAAAAGGTGATAAGAACACACTCGCCGGCGAGTGTGGTGATGTTTTGTGTAATGTATGTAAGTGTGTATGTTTGTGTTTATGATTGCATGTATGTGTGTTTGTATATATGTACATAGTTTAAATGTTTGTGTGCATGTATGTTTGTGTTTGTGTCTGTTTGTGGAGTGTGTTTGTGATTGTGTAAGTGGTGTATGTCAGTCCGTCAGTCAGTCCGTGTGTAAGTGAGTGTAGTGAAGCGATTACAGGACGAGGACTAACGTCTCGTCGGGTATCAAAACAATGTGTGATGTATCTAGGGTGCGGGCCGCTGGCCATCGTCAGAGTGACGAGTGCCAGTGGTTTGCGGTGGTTGACCGCGCCTACGCCTGCGAAGGCGGTGTGTGCGTGTCTGTGTCGGAGTTTGTGTGGGTGGCGCGTTCGCGATGGTGATGTCGTCATCCGGGTCTACCGTTACGTGTCTGGGACGTCTTATTGGGTTGAGACTATGGTGAAGGGGGGTGTACCCGCATGCCTTCCTAACCAAGATGTTGGGATGGTTAGGCGCCTTGTCAAAGAAGCGTCGCGAGATCTCTTTAAAGTGTTGAGCTATTGTCGGAAGCTCTAGGTCGCGGTGAAGGTCAACGTTTCGGATGAACCACGGGGCTCCGGTTGCCATGCGCGTGAATTTATTTTGAACTACTTGCAAACGACGTAAGTAGCTCGGTCGGGTGTGCGCGAAAATGACGCTTGCGTATGACAGTATGGGCCGTACGATGGTTTTGTACAGCGTCACTTTGTGTTTGAGCGGAAGTTTGCTTCGCCCACACACAAGTGGATAAAGGCGACTGAGGACAAATCTGGCTCTATTGCATACCGTATCAATATGTTTCTTGAAGTTCATATTGCTGTTGAACGTGACTCCTAAGTATTTGTAATCCTTCACCCACGGTATGGGTGTTTCATACAGTTTAATAACGTCAGTCGGTTGTTTTTTAGCGCGGATGCTATTCGCGTTACCGAAGAGTACCGCTGCACTCTTGGTGGGGTTCACTTCAATCCGCCATTTTCTGAACCAGTTGCCTAGTTCATCGACGGCGGCTTGAAGCACTTTAATGTTCTTGCTCAAGGTTGAGCGGTTGGAGCCGAAGTAGAGTGCCGTGTCGTCAGCGTACTGAGCGAGCTGGACACTCGGAAACTTGGGAATGTCGCTCGTGAAGAGCGAGAAAAGAGTGGGAGAGAGGACCGAACCCTGTGGCACGCCAGACCTGATGGGTCTGGGTGAGGATAGGGTGCCCTCTACTCGATATCGGAAGGAGCGATCGGTAAGGTAGGCTCGAATGATGCGCACGAGCCTGTCTGGCACTCCCAGTTGATACAGCTTGAATACTAAGCCGTTGTGCCATACCTTGTCGAAGGCCTTCGCGACATCGAAAAACACGGCTGCCGTGGTAGCGTGAAATTGACGCCGTATGAGAATGTACTCGGTGAGTCGGTGAGCCTGCTGGGGACACGAGTGAGCGGTTCTGAATCCGAACTGTATGTCGGGTATCAGGTTAAGCTCCGCGATGTAATGATTAAGACGCGCGAGAATTAATCTTTCGTAAAGTTTCCCGATCGAGTTAATTAAACTAATAGGCCTATAGCTACTCGGATTAGCTTTAGGTTTATTGGGTTTTGGGATACCGATAACAATGGAATCCTTCCATTGTTCGGGGAACGCGCTATTAGACAATAGAATATTAAAAATGGTAACCAATAAAGTAATAAGAGTCGAGGGTAGGATTTTAAGAACCCTATTGTTTATAGTGTCGGGCCCCGGGGCCTTCTTGGAGTGAAGCTCCTTAATTATTAGTTTCACCTCTTCGTAAGAGGTGGGTTTTATTACGTCGCCTGAAGGGCTCAGAGCGGAGCGACGTTCAACTTCACTATCAACTTCGTCAACGTGTGTCGGGTCGGCTGCTGCATTTGGGGAGCACTGACTCTCGAGACTATCGGCGAGGCATTCAGCCTTCTCATCGTCATCGAGCGCCGGCTGCAGTCCCGGTCTGTCCAAAGGAGGCATGACAGTGGGCGGCTCCTGTTTGAACGCGCGAGGCAGCTTCCAGAAAGCCACATGTGATGGCTTAAGGTTGCCGAGCAAGCGGTCCCAACGTTCGCCGCGGAGTTCCGCGATACGTTCCCGTACCACCCGCTGTAGGTAGCGGAGGTGGCGCCTATTCTCGACCGACGGATACCTGTCGTAAAGTCTAGTGGCTCTGTGCTTCTGTGTGAGTAAGTTCCTGACCTCTGGAGGCAGGTTTAGGCGATGCGGTTGCATCGTCGGAACCTGCCTGGAGCAGGCCTTGATCCTACTCTGTATGTGTGACGTCACATGAGAGATAGCACTGTGAGCCGTGTCGACCGAGTCGATGACGTCCGGTATACGGTCAAGGTCGTCGGACTTGATAGACTCGAGATCCTTTTCCAGCCGTTGCCAGTCGATCACTGTTTTCGTCGGTGGTTGAAAGTTAACCGGTGGGCCGGTGAATTTACATTGAGCGTTACGTTTTTAAGTAACGCAACGTCTAGAATGTCGGGTCGGTGCGCGACGTTATCCGGATAACGTGTTGGTTCGTCGGGTGCTATTACTGAAAAGTTCCGCGTGTCTGTAAGAGAGTCTAATAAAATTCCGTTTCTATTTGTGGCTCTACTGTTCCAGCTAGAGTGTTTGGCGTTAAGATCGCCGCCCACTATGACTGCGGCCCCGTGGCCGAGTAATGCTTCTATATCTGTGTCTAATATTTGTTTGTTCGGCGGAAGATAAGCTGAAATAACAGTGATCGGCTGGTGATTCGCCATACTGACCCGGATGGCAGAGGCCTCGATGTTAGTGAGGACCGGAGGATCTATAGGTATACAGTGTAGAGACCTTTTAAAATAAATGAGGGTGCCGCCCATACGGGTGGTGCGATCATTCCTAACTAAGTTATAATTAGCGATACGCGGATCGCGTATACGTGGTTTTAAAAATGTCTCTTGCACTAAGAATAGGTCTAATTGATGTTCGTGGGCGAACTCCTTCACCAAGTCTAGTTGAGGCTTAAGGCCTTGGGCGTTAAAATACGCTATACGGAGCGTATGTGGTTTGACCCGTCCGCTTACGTAATTAGGCATCGCGAATGTTGTTTTTATACTTTAGCCCTATTTCGGTGAGGGCACGGAATATTTTGCCGTTGTCTGCCATAACTTGCAGGAGCGACGGCGGGTCTTCCCGGACAGCAGACGGCCAGCAGGCTGGCCAGGGCTGTTATTTCGTCAATGTCGAACATCTCTGACAGTTCGAACATGAAAGCAAAGGTGCTGCCGCCTTTGCTACCTGTTGCCGCGGACGCGGGCGCCGGTGGACTCGGTCGCGGGACCGACGCCGCCGGGCGGGACGCTAGCGGAGGCCGGAGGGGCGCGGGGGCCGCGAAAGTGGCCTCTGTGGCAGCGTTGGCAGCCGGAGGAGACCTCGCCCAGGCGTTTACCTTTGGAGGCGGCGCAGGTTTGAAGGTTGGAGTGAACTCCACCTTCTCTGTTCTGCCTTGCGGCTGGCGGCGCCCTGGGTGACGCTTGTGTTTGGGTGCCTTGGGACACCCGCGATAGCTCGCGGGGTGCCCCTTCTCCCCGCACAAGACGCAGGCCGGGGGCTCCGCGCATTGCGCTGGTCGAGGGCACTCTGGCGTGCCGTGTTTCCCGAGGCACTTCACACACCTCGGGGTGTGTTCGCAATTTCGTGCTGAGTGCCCGTATAATTGGCATCTGTGGCACTGACCGGGCCCCCCGCGGTTGCGAGGAGCTTCGGTACGGATGCCCTGAAGGGAACAAACCGATTTTATATTGAAGATTTCCTTTCCCTCTTGCGTGAGGTCGAGGACTACGAGAACCATGTTAAATGGTTGTTTATTGTTGGTTCCGCGCATACGGTGCACCTCGTGTGCAGGGTAACCCTGCTCTTTGAGGTCCGACAGAATGTCGGCCTCGTCTAACTCTTTGGGGACGTTTCTAATAACGACCCTCAGACGCTTCTCCTCAGGCAGGGCGTACGTGTGGAAACCCACACTCAGCTCTCTAAGAAGAGATGTCAGGGCGCGGTGGTCCGCTACCTCTCTGGTCTCTAGTTTGATTAGAGATTGATACGCCCTCGCCTGGAAGGAGAGCGTCTTCGGGATCCTGTTTTTGATTGCTAACCATCGGCCTCGGTCCCCTATAAAAATAGGAGGCGGGCGCTTGGTCGGAGGCGGTACGCGGGCTTTAGCGGGCGCGGGCGCGGACGCGGGGGCGGAGCCAGTCGTGGCCGCGGCTTTCTTCGCGGGTGTGCTATCCAGAGAAGGCGATTCACGACCGCGCTTCTTCTTGCGACTGACGGTGATGAAGCCGTCAGCATCCGACGCGACACTCTCCGCTCTCGACGGTAGAGCGGATACCGGCCGGGCCGGTGAAGCACTGGAAGCCTGAGGGGCTACCGTGCGGTCAGGACTGACCGCGGGGACCTTAGGGGTCGCCTGCGCGTCAAAGTACGCCTGAAGGACAGGCGGACGGGCTGATCGGGTGATCACTTTCCTCGGTTTGACCGAAGCCACGGAACTTGCGTCGGACGCATTACCTAACTCCATTTCGGATTCCCCGTCGGAACTCGAAACGTCAGTTGTCGATTTATATTTTTTGGATTTCGCTTTAATAGCGGCATCCACTGTCTCATTTATAGATTCCTTCATTAACGGAGCGATCTTCTCCGTAAATAATCTATCTAAGAGAGCGCTGAAGAAGCCCTCGTCGGGAACCATTGGTGAAGCCATGGTTGTTATTAAAAGTTAAGCGGGTGACAACCCCCGCTGTCCGAGTCAGGCAGAGGGGGAATATAATGATAAAGTGGACAACTATAGTTTAGTTGTGCACTTGCACATTTAATAAAATACTATTAATAATAATAAAGTATGCAAAATTAAAAGAAATTAATAATAATAATTAAGCCTAAGACTTAGCTTTGCTGGATGTAGACTGGCTGGGCCGGAACCCCGATGTACGCTGTGCAGGCCCCCACAGAGAAGACACACACGGCACGATCTGCAACACTCACAACACACACGATTAGCGTGCAGAATCGCGAAACACAGCACAGGTGCTAACTAACACGATCGTAAAACCGGGTAATTAACACTTATAATCACTAAGCTACGTTCCGCGAAGGAACGTAACAGGTGCGAGACTCAAAGAGTCCCGAACAATAGCGCGCGATAACAATAGCTAGCCCAGGTGGCCTGAGCAGATAGTGCGATAACGCAGGTAATAAAAATATTCGAAAGAGGACAGATAACGCAGCACGTGTGCTCGCGTTGCCTGCCTGAATCGAACTTGTAGGATTAGCAATCCTTAAGGAAGAATATCTTAACATGAAGGGATTAAAAGGTAGGGTGCGTAACGCCAATTTGCGTAAATTGGCGAACTATTGTTTGGTTAACTATTGGTTTGAGTTACCAAAAACCAATAACATAAAATGTAGTCAAAGAAAATGGAACCATATTTTTCCCAAAATCGTAAATGACCTGCCACATTCTGTTAGAGATACCAGTAAATTATTAAAACTTTCGTGAGTTATTATTAAATTATTTATTAATACGGCTTTACTCACGTTTTTGTCGGTGTCGGCACCGACTAGTTTCGGATCATTCGGAAGTCCTTCATCAGGTTGAGTGTGGTGGGTTCGCGAGAGTGGGACGTCATCGACACCGAGGAAAGAAAAACGTGAGTAAAGCCGTATTAATAAATAATGAGATACCAGTAATACAAAATCATTGTTTTTAGGGCCGATGTAAGAGACATTTCTTGGGAATGAGTGCCGCTGATCATGGCTACATAGGTACTCTAGGAGATGCCTATGACTAATGAGCATGGCTATGCTGTTGTCTCATCATAGGGTTGTCTCATTTTTTCATTAATTTTACTGTTTTTCTTAGTTTTCATTTTGCTTTGTCTCCTTTGCTATTCAGTCATGTTATTATATGTAAATATTTTTTCGACTTTATGTGGATATATTTAGAATAATAATTATTTAACATTAAAATATTTTAAGTTTAGAATAAGTGAACTCGTTATTCCTCACATAAACACTAAAGTTTCATGAGGATGGCATAAATTGTTTAGTAGTTTGTTTCTTGTATATTTACAACAATAAAAAAAACTGTTTTTGTTGTTGTTGTATGATTAACAGTCAACAAAACAGAAAAGCTGCAGTTTCAAGCGTTCGTTCATTATAAATTATAAAACTCGCTCAGTGGCAATATGCACATTTATAATGTGAAACTTAATAAAGCAGTTATGCGTTTCTCTACGGGTTACTAACCCCCGCAGTATGCACTCATAAACCATGCTACAATTAACAAACACAAATCTACTTTACAAACCCTTAGACAGAGCTTTGCACAGCTTCTATTGGAAGTAGAAATTATGCAGCTTATTATTAGTCCGGTCAATTTAGACATTCGAAGGTGCATAAATTCCCAACAAGCTGAAAATCAGTAAAATTGTTCAAAACATCGTGTATGGAAATGGAGGTCCAAGTCATTTATTCGCTGAACAAAAGTATCTGGAAAAATTATTATTAACTAATGTAAATGAAATTGTATCTTTGCTGACATATTATATTATAAATTTGTTCGATTTTTACGCGCCAAAAAAAATTATACATATTAAAGAAACCCAATATCCATGGATTACTTATAACATTAAATTAATAATGAAACGTCGTGATGATGCACAAAAATTAGCAAAACAAACAAAACTTGAGTCACATATACAATTCTATAAAGAATTAAAACTGTATGTTCCTCAGGCTTTGCATAGGGACAAGCAAGTGTATTTCAATACGTACATTAACTCTAATATTAATAATCCTCAAAAAATGTGGAAACACATAAAACATAATATTGGCATAAAATCAAAAGAACACAACCCCTTACCGCCCCTCTTAAGTGATCCAAATAAAATTAATTCTCACTTTTTGAATATCCCTGGAACTAATCTAGTAACATTATCAACCCTTACGTATTTTGAGTTTCACCGTTTCAGTAACTCTACCTTTGACTTTATGACTGTTGACAAAAATTCTACTCTTATGGCTATAAAAGAGCTCAAGTCGAACGCTATTGGTATTGATGACATTTCCCTAGACATGCTGCTCCTCACACTATCACAGACTTTAACCATACTAACACACATTATTAACACTTCTTTCAAAACTAATACTTTTCCCGACCTTTGGCGACATGCCTTGATTCGTCCTCTGCCAAAAAATGACCTACCACGCAATTTTTCCGACCTAAGACCAATTAGTATACTTCCCTGTCCTTCAAAAATTATAGAAAAAATTGTGCATAAGCATTTATGAGTTACTTAGAAACTCAAAATATACTACCGGATCACCAATCCGGTTTCAGAAAACAGTGAAGCACAACTACGGCCCTCATTGACGTAGTAGATAATATTTTGGTAGCGCAAGAGGAAAAAAAAGTAACAATTTTAATACTTCTTGATTTTTCACGTGCTTTTGAATCTTTAAATATAAATCTCCTACTTTCCAAGCTAGCGTACTATGGTTTTAGTGAAAATAGTATTAAGTGGTTTGAAAGCTATCTCACTAATAGAACACAGACGGTCTCAGTGATAGATGAGCAGAGTAACACAAAATTTTCAGAACGTGACACTGTAACGAGGGGAGTTTCTCAGGGCTCTATTGTAGGGCCCCTTATTTTTATTATATATATTGAAGACATAATTAAAAAAAATATACACTGCAATTATCAAATCTACGCTGATGATATACAGCTATATTTTTCTTTTTCGCCACACGAAGCCCAACAGGCAATAGATATTATAAATGCTGATCTTCATGAAATATTCATGTGGTCTGAAAAAACTCACTGATTTTAAACCCGAATAAAATAAAATTTATGATCTTCGGCAATTGTAACGGCTTAGAGTTAATTAATGAATTCAATGTAAGACTACTCATTAAGGATAAGGATATCGAACGCGTACAAGAAGTTCGCAATCTTGGGTTGATAATGGATGAATCCTTAAGATTTGAGAAGCATATAAATAAAGTCATTTCCAACAGTTTTTATAGATTTTTGAGAAAAGTTTTGTACCAAATTAGACCATTTATAACCACAGAATTGCGCATACGTCTTTGTGAGGCTCTTGTTCTATCCAAGTTTAACTATACCGATACAGTGTATGGTCCGAGGCTGCTTGGCAGAACAAGAAAGTCAATACAAAGAGTACAAAATGCATGTGCTCGTTTTTGCTGGGACATACCGGCCCGACAACACATTATCCATACCTCAAATAAGGAAATATTTTAAATATGGATGCTCTTAGACTTACTTAGTAGTAGTTTTTGGTATTATTAAGACAAAAACGCCAAAATATTTATATAGTAAATTGGAATGGCTAGGTCAGCGCAGCCAGTTAAATTTTGAAACAAGGTTCGCATTCAATGTCCTGTCAGTCCCACTCCATCATTCCGCCTCTTTTAGAGGAAGTTTTAGGTACAGT
Organism: Leptidea sinapis; assembly: GCF_905404315.1. Lineage (NCBI taxonomy): Eukaryota > Metazoa > Arthropoda > Insecta > Lepidoptera > Pieridae > Leptidea > Leptidea sinapis. The sequence continues at coordinate 14,704,550 of NC_066276.1, forward strand.
GCCACCAAGTGCTGGAATGATATACCACCACCGTTTCGCAATCTGAAGACTGTTGGAACTTTCCAGAAAAAAGTTAAAAATCTCATCCTTACGTCTATTTGAATTATTAAGTATCTGCTTACAAATTATGTGCATAAGTCCTACATTATAAGATTTATCTTATTAATAATACATAATGGGATCGAAGTTTTAGTTCGTTTCTGCAAATATTTCTAAAATTGCTATTATTTTAATATTTATGTATGTATGTATATTTATGTAATATTCTGAACAAGTAGAAGCTAATTTCAAATTATCATCTTTAAAAATAATATTATGGAACCTTTAATAAAACTAAATTTATTTTTTAACAATTGTAGTTACTCATTGGGTCACCTGGGGGCTGCTGAAAATCAGCGCTGTGTTGGTATTATTCCATTGCAGCATGACGCTGAGTCAGTTCCTTTTGATAACAATAACTGCTACACAGTACTTTTAAATTAAGATAATCACTATAATATTATGCACACATTTGTTTATTTATTTTTTTATCATTTGTATATTTTATGCTAATTATAAGTTTTTACCTCTAAGTCTTTTTTAGTTGTATTATTCTGTGTGGTTGTGTTTGTTATTAATAAAGTTTTCATTCATTCATTCATTCATTCAAAGGTTAAACAAATGAGTTTTTCGCGATTTTCTGCAATACAGTAGTATTTATCATGAAAGTCTCCCAGACAAAACTTGCAGATCATAAAATTGTGTATAAAAATGTATCAATGCTTTTTTTCTACGAGCCACCGTTCCTAAGATATAACGATTCAAAAAGTTGTAAAAACGCGCTAAGTACACTACCTCATAAGTACACTTTTGACTGATTTTCAGCTTGTTGGGAATTTATGCACCTTCACTCTCACTTTTAGGGCTCCATAGCCAAATGGCAAAAAAAGGAACTCTTCTAAGGATTCGTCATGTCTGTCTGTCTGTCCGATTGAGTGACATAAACTCAACTCAAAAATTTATTTTCATCAAACCCATACGTGTGGAGTGGAGTATCTATGGATAGGTCTTCAAAAATGATTTTGAGGTCTCTAATTTCATTTTTTTCAGTAGAGGTCAGCTAAGAACGGGTTTTTTTTATTATGAACAGAACAACGTCTGTCGGGTCAGCTAGTCCTTCAATATGGGGGCCCCATTGTAATTTGGAATCCAGAGTAATGTCAAGATATTTAGCGGGTTCCACCGGTTTCACCTCTCCGTTTAACAACATTTTTGACACAACACAAGGCAACATTTTTGACATTTGGTACGGTAAATTATATATATTTCATTTTCTTGCTATTAAACAATAGGTTATTAGCGCTAAACCAGTACACGATGTCAGATAGAATATCGTTCAATTCGTCACACATAGCTTTCTTTCTTTTCACTTTGAAAATCAGTGAAGTGTCTTCCGCAAACAATACTACCTTATGTTTTTTCTCTATAAGATTCGGAAGATCATTTATATAGATAAGGAAGAGGAACGGTCCGAGAACAGACCCTTGTGGCACCCCCATACTGAGAGGAGTCCCAGGAGATCTCCTACCATTCACGTCGACCTTCTGAATTCCCTTGTTTACATATTTAATCAGAAGATCAAGCGCAGTTCCTTTTATGCCATAGTGACATAGCTTCCTGACCAGCGTTAAATGTTGAACACAATCAAAAGCCTTAGATAAATCAAAATCAAAGAAGATGCCAAGTGCATTCTGCGATTCCTCCCAGGCATCAAAAATATTCTTGATAAGCTCAACACCTGCATCCGTTGTTGAACGTCCCCTAGTAAAGCCTAATTATTTCAAATTAAGTAACTTATGAGAGTTAAAGTTCGTAAGCATTTGGTTTAAAATTATTTTTTCTAAAATGTTGGCAAAACCGACACAGGACGATAGTTATTTGGGTCAGAAGATCATAATCAATCACTAATCACTAGAATAATAAACCTGGCCTGTTTATTGCCACGGTTGTCTAGGAGTAAGAGGCTCTCTCTAGACGTATAAATTATCCAAGGTAGTCAAATTAAATCAAATCAAATCAAATTCACTTTATTCATGTAGGTCATGTCAATTTTTTCAACAACAATTTTTTGTTTTGTCATCTATGGAAACTTCTTTTTGTTACAATTGATGTATTCCGAGAATATTATAATAAAGGCCACGTTAATTATGCCGCAGAAATTATGTGAAACAGCTCTTCGGAACACTCCCTGTGAAAATGCGATAGAAGACAATGAAGCGATATCTCTTCGCAACGCCAAGTGATCTGGCCATTCACAGAGCACTGGGTCCCCGACAATTCGAGCTGCTCTGTGTTGCACGAGGTCAAATGTATCGAGCTGATACTGGGCCGCGCCAGACCATGAGATGACAGCAATACTCCATATGTGGCGGGACCTGCGCTTTATAGAGCATTAGAATGTGGGCCGGCTCGATGAGCGGTGATACGACAATTGGTTTTTTTTAGTTGTAAACGCACAAACTTGAGTCTTCTGCGGGTTAAATTGTACAAGGTTCAATTTACTCTATTCCGCGACCTTGTCAAGAGAGGACTCGATAGAAGACACAAGTTTATCTCGATACTAGTCGACGATTTCCCGAAGTTGAAGAGAAGAAGACCTGCATGGCCCGTGTATAGACAGCACTGTTGATGCCGTATACGCTATCACCAGTGCTGTCATCTACATAGCGATATAATATATTGGATGCGTCCAACATATCATTCATATGCAGAGGAAATCGTGTAGGAGCTTGAGGGTCGAGCAATAACCATCGACAAACATCTGTATGCTGCGCCCAGTGAGGAAGCTGGAGGCCCACTTACAGTAACTCTCGGGAACCCAAAATGATGGAAGTTTTGAGAGAAATGCCTTATGCCATAGGTATATGATTAAAGGCCTTCGCTATATTCAGGCTTACTATCAGGCCTTCTACCTTGCTTTCGATAGCCGCCGCACATCTATATGTTAGGTGTACCATAAGATCGCCTGCCGACCGACCATGGCAAAAGCCGTACTGTCGGTCGTTGATCAACTAGTGACTTTCTAGGTATATACCTAGGTACATACCAAGAGCTGGCGGTTAATTATGCTCTCCATGATTTTGCAGAGCAGGAAGGTAAGGCCTGTAGTTTGCCGGATCTGATCTATCTCATTCTTGTGGATCGAATGGACAGCGGCTGACTTCCACGAGTCAGGGACCTTTTGAGTATGAATGCCGGAATAAACGCGTTAACACTGGCGTCAACATAGAACATGTGGTTCTAAGCACGATTGGAGAAATGCCATCCAGCCCGCTCGAATTCCTTACATCCAACGAAAACAGAGGTCACCGATCAGTTTTTTTTTTCGGAACTGTACTTCAGGCATAGAGCTCGGACACCGCGGGATAGTCGGCGGTGTTTTTCCGTTGTCGTCAAGAATCGAGTTGGAGGCAAGAAGAGCACACAGAAGATCGACTTTCTCTTTCACTCCACATGTGCAACGGCGTGAGGGACGGCTGGTGGAAAATACCAAGTGCAGCTTTCGACAAGAACCAGAACTTGCGTGTTCCAGTCGAGTAACTGAAAAGCTGCTCGCTAATTTTGACGACAAGCTTTGTTCTCGCACGAGCGAATAATATTAATATGTTGCATCATTGGGAATGGTAAATATGCTATCACTTTCTTTAGCAATAGGTTACTACTTATATTTTTATGCACCGTCTGTATCCAAAAAATAATATTATTATTTAATACTGCTATACAAAAATGTATGATCGAAACAATATAATGAGGATATTATGCTCTATCTAAATCTTTATATATCCAATAGTAACAGCCTATTAACTCTGAACTTCACTACAGAAACCTCTCCACGTGCTATATTTTCAGCCTGTACTGTAGAGGCATTTGTTTTACTCTAAAATTTGAATTGTTCGCTTGTTAGTTATTTAGTTTAAGGAGTGTAGGACTACAGGTTTTCACTAGCTATGTTTTTTTTAATCAAAGTAAAAATGAAACCAATCGTCAGTTTCATTTTTGAATCTATTAATTACTTACTAGCTGACCCGACTGATGCTGTTCTGTCAATAGAAAAATTATGATGTGAGCAGGGACTAGTAAAAGAAGGACTTCGCGCCGTGATATTAGCAAGTGAAGCACCTTTATGCTATTGTGTTCGGTTACGGGGTATACCAATTACACAATTTTTTCTCCCTTAAATAATCATATATCCACAAATACTTTTATAGTATTGTTTTTACAATTTTTCACAACACACGACGGCATTTTTAAAATATTTTATTGCGACGCAAACTGATCTGTCACAGACGATGGCAAATCTCATAATGGCGGCCGATCGGCTTGTATTAGTGTAAGTGTGTGCGTGGGGGCTATGTATTTACACGTTTAGCGGCTTGTTTTGGTGCCTCACTGTTATGCAAGGTCACACGGAGTCCCTATTTTTTTACTCGTCTTTGGATGTGAGTATTAGGTAATAATGTAGTATAAAGCCATCCAAAATCTGTAATCTTATCTAATTAGACAAGCTTATTTCAGATATGCATAATTATGCAACTTGTTTAAAATGATAAGGAATAATATCGTATTTGTGTAAACAGCCGTTACATTGCTGATTAAAAATTGCCAATTGTTTAAAAAAATTGTAAAATGGATACCGTATGTTATCCCTAAGAGATAGACATATGCCCACGCGGACTTGTCTGTAGACTTATATAAGATACACAATTCTACCATACATTATTTTGTTATATCTCAAAGGACTTAGACAGCGTTTTTATTTAAAGCTCCCAGGCGTCTTACTTTTTTCGACACCTCCAACAAATACCATTAATGTATTCAAAAATTTAACAAATTATATACTAAAACATTCCTTGAGAATCACGGCATCCATTGGTGAGAAAAGCAAAAAAATCGGTGCAGTAGTTTTTAAGTTTAGCGCGAACAGACAGACAGACAGACGCGGCAAAGGAATTTGTTTTATAGTATGTATATTTATAATAATATGTAGTGAATTACTGATTTAGCAACTGTTATGAATTAAAATTATTTGAAAAAAAAAACGAAATACAAATACTATTTTTTAAAATAGGTTTACTTAAGGTAATTGTTGTTGTTACTTTATTGTAAAGTTTTTAAAAATTTAAATATTTAAAAAAAAATAATTAGCAATGTGCATATTATATTATGTGATCGTGTTAAACTTTTATATGAGTGTCAAATATTGTATAAATTTAAGCTCGATTATTTTATTTTTATTTTTATTTTACAACTTTAGAAAACTTACAACTAGATACATGTTAAAAATTAATCTATTATACAGCAGATAGCTATTAACAAGTTTTCACAAATAATAACTATTTATTGTGTATAGTCGTTTACCTACATTTAATATAATATTATATAACCTACTTTTGCTTTAAATAAATTAAAAGTTCTTATTTACTTGACGTTTAAATTCAAATGGTGTCGTCTTGAATAAGTCAAGATCGTATTCTATTATAGAGAAGGTATTAAGCTAGAATTCATTGATTGGGTTAAGACGATACGTAAAATTATGTGAAGAAAAATTACAGCAAAAATTAATGGCAGTACAAAGACATTGTAATAAATATCGCAAAAATACTTTCTGATGAACATTGGTGTATTTAAACCTTTTCATCTAACGAAGCTCTTAATGATTTAGTTTAATTATATACTAGTAAACAAATCAATATTTACCGAATACTTACATGTTATACTTCTATATAACATAGTTGAAATATACTAACTGAGAGATAAATTTAAACTTTCCGAGTGAAACCCATTAAAAAGTGATTTCAACATAAAGTGGACATCCGACTTCATCCCTGTGATGTAAAAGCATAATTTAAGCATTTATTAAAACGGCCAAAATTCAACTTTACCCGCAACATGTTAATGCAGCCAAAAACACGCATTATAAAGGCATAAAGTCCACTCCGTGAGCGCTTCGCGTATCTATGAAAATTCAATTTGCCACGGGCGGCCGCTTTTTGTCGTTTGCACAATACACGGCGCGTCTATTTGCATTGCACTAAAAGCTATCTGCAATGCAAACGCGCTTATTACGTAAGCGATACGAGCTATTCGAGCGCTCACAGACCCGTGTATACTCGTAAATGGACTCGTGTACGTTGCTACGTGATTGGTTTTCAATTGTTACTTCCGTGTAAGCCGATTGTGATTGGTTAACGATGATTAATGAGAAAGATACATTGGAAATTCAATTTGCATAGACTCACTGAATATTGACGTATTTATGAACTTAATGTCAGTTAACTTACTAAAACATTCCTTGAGAATCACGGTATCCATTGGTGAGAAAAGCAGAAAAATCGGTGCAGTAGTTTTTAAGTTTAGCGCGAACAGACAGACGCGGCAATGGATATTTAATAATATGTATATTTATAATAATATGTAGTGAATTACTGATTTTAAATCAATTTTATCTTTTTATGATTTATGGTTAGAATTTTTGACTTAGACTTTAGCTCTGATATTTATTTTTGCAAAAATCCAAAGGTCCATGCATGAACTCGTGAATGGGTGCTGCTTGAGGGTATCACTGCCCTTGCCATGCAAATCTATTGAATTCACAATTTTCGTTTTAGTTATCTCATTTTTTTGTACTTAATATTGTTTTCAGCGATAATAGATGGCAACAATTTTTTTCTATCTTATAATAATTATTAATACTGAGATTATGTTAAGCAAGACCATAAATATATTCACTACTCAAATTTCTGAATATCGATATTGGCACAAAACTCAGATAAAGAATCTAAACATTTTTTGTTTACTTCGCCGTTCAAAGAACGTTACATATTGGTATATGTCTATAATTGAGGCTTTCATCATTAAGCTTCAACTGAGTTGGTTTTGACATGTGCTGGGCATTACCGCTCTACAACGCGCAGGTCCTGCCACAGGAGTATTGCTGTCATATATGGCACACCCCAGTATCGGCTTGATCCATTTGACCGCGTGCAACGCAGAGCAGCTCGAATTATCAGGGACCCAGCGCTCTGTGATCGGCTGAATCACTTGGTGTTGCGAAGAGACATCGCTTGTCATCAGACATTGTGTGTCTTCTACCGCATTAATCACGGAAAGTGTTCCGAAGAGCTGTTTCACCTGATTCCTGCCGCAGAATTCCACCTTCGTATGACCCGCCACAAATTAGGATATCATCCCCGCCATCTGGATGTGTGGCGGTGACCTTACCTTGACATTGAAGAAAATATGTATAAAATATAACAAAGATTAATAAGTTTGAATAAATAAATATATTTTACCTAACAAATAAAATGTTTTAATTTATCAATATAATATTATATTTTCTTCCAAAGGACATTTAGAGGCAAAAAAATTACAAATAACCCTCACTGTTTTTAATAATTAATTAAGTCAAATACTCTATTTGTGGTGGGATATGAGACAAGTTGTCAAGACAGTTTAGAAAAATAATAATTGCTATATATAAATTCAGTTCGAATCCGAATTCCAGACTATAAAGCCGAAAACGAGAAATTTATAAAATAACATTTAACTAGGGTTATAGACATATATAAATTACGACATGCAGCATAACATTTTAAAATTGATTCACACAAATATACATATGAATACCACCTAAATGATAATTGATAACAATATCGCCGATAACTCGTCATTAAAATGTAATGCAATCATACGAAAACCGCGTAATGGAATCCTCGACGATTGCTAAAACACGGGACCGGTCACAATACCATTTGCATTTTCACTGAACTGGCCAATCTGCATTGCAAACTTCCACTATGTTTACATAAGTGTACATTTACTGCATATCATTTAGATTTGTACCAATTCGGATAGCCCCTATCCGAACCGGGTACGAGCTATTTTGTCGTATTTCATAGTTCCACGGCAGCATAAAGAAGTTTGTGATTATACATTACGTAGGGATGTCACGCGTTAACTTTGACACGATCAAATGACATTTGCAAATAATTTTCGGAAACCATATTTTGATATAATGTTGTCATTAGTTTTGGAAATGATTTGAAGTTATTTTGAGAGGATGTAAATACTACGTAATAAGAGATGGCTGCCTAAGTAAAAATTTAAATTTAGTTTAGTATGAAAGTGAGTCAATAATGAGATAAGTTTCAAATAGTAGTAAATTCAGTATTCCGATTGTTGATGAAGTATAATTCGGCTAAGTTTGAAAGCAAACAATTCCTTAAAACGTAGTGGATTTCGGCTATCTCCGTGTTTTACAAGATTATGACCGTCATCTGTCAATGTATCAATGACTGCACGTTTCATACAATCGAGCAAATCGCTTTTTTCTTATGGAATTCGCTAGGCTGGTTAATTCTATCTTCATTTAAATGGTTCATTATAATAATTTGTCGGTGTTTTAATTTCGCAAATTAAAAGCGATAATGCTGGGTTAACAAGAAATAATATGTATAATATAAGAAAGCGTATATCACTTATATGAGACCAAAAATATAAAATAAAAAGATTGCATCAAATTTGCTTGGCATGTATTAGATCCCGAAGATATACATGTTTTATATAAATAATAAAGTGATCCAACCTGTGGCAAGCGATACTATCTATCCCTAATAACGATATAATGATCTGAGTTGTATTGCATAATAAGACCAGCTACGGCGTAGCGCCCACAGCCAATTTTTTTAAATGAAAATAAGGGACGCTATGAGTTGTTGGTAATAGATACGTCCTGCCCATAACAATGCAGTGCCACTCAACATTCTTGAAAAACACAAGAAGTCTGAGCGGCAATACAATTTCGCTCGTCCCCTTGAGACATTAGATGTTAAGCCTCATTTGACCAGTAATTTCACTAGCTACGGCACCCTTCAGACCGGAACACAATGATGCTAACACATAACTGCTTCACGGCAGAAATAGGCGCCGTTGTGGTACCCATAATCTAGCCGGCATCCTGTGCAAAGGAGCCTCCCCCAGGTAAATACTGGTAACCCTATTGATCAATATTACTTTCTCTCCTTCAGTTCAATTGTGGGAATGAGAGAGATAGAAGGTCCCTCACGTACCATGCAAAGTGCAATCAGAATTTGACAGTTTCACTCTTCAGGGCTTACACCTTAGCCATGTATACCTGCCAGGTGAAGGGTCCAGTAGAACCAGAAATACTTTATCTACCCTCATACGTGCGATTCTTGAACGCATCATGGTGGGCTTATGATATTTGAGTTTATAAATAAATACACAAATAAAATTTGAAAACAAAATTTATGATCGATGCGGAACTCGACCGCGACCTTTAGCTTTCCGCGAAAGCGCTCTTCCACTAAGCCAACCGCTTATGTTAATCCCAGAAGTGAGGTTTATCACTTTAAAAAATAACAAATTGTGTAAAATAATACTTTTAAACATCCATGCCTCGGAATCTTTCATCCTTATTAATTATATAAATGTTTGCAAGTGCCGGGATTCGAACCCAGGTCCTGGGAGACTGACACTCCACATAGTTCAGTAGTTAATAGCTACTGGACTATGTGGGGTGTCATTACTATAATAGATAAGCTAGTTTCTCTCATAAAAAAATATTAATAATAATAGTCTTTATTAAAAGGTAGTAATACTATAATCCCAATGCAACGTATTTGACTTAAATATTATAAAAAAAATTAATCGTTAAAATTGCAATAAGCTTATTATAAATATTAATACTCACCATCCAAATTTGCCGTACTTGTTTGGTACCTGTTGTATCAGGGCTATTTTTTGTTCAACTTCCGGTACTGAGTGCCAATGCTTGAAAATGCAACATTGTATTGAATATGCTATCAATTTTTTATACGCATATGCAAACAACAATTAATTCAAAGTATATAAATTCTTAACGTTTCTTCACTTTGCCAATAAACTGAAGCTTACTAGGCTATAAACGTATTGTGCTTACTTTACGATCGAACCTTTCATCAATTAAATTCGTGATGTGCTTTCTAATTCCGTTTATAGCGATGGAAAGCAAACGATTAAAGGCACGTGCTGAGCTGAAATCCCTATATGCTTAATATTGGTGTAACTTGCTTGCTATAATATAAATACCACCCTGTCATCATATTATTCTACCCCATCGCTGTTTTTAATAGAACCAAACCATTTTTAAACGATTTGTTATGTTTTTTAATGGATTGCAATGGGCAAGGCGTATCAGTTACCATCAACTGAACGTCCTGCTCGTCTCGTCCCTTATTTTCATAAACAATTATTGATGAATCTCCGTGTATTTCTGGTTCAGTAAATTCAGACATAAACGGCATCATCTTTGTGGCTTGCAATGGACCCAGCTTTTGGAAATATATCTATCATAATTTCTTAAATAATATTAAATAAATTTGATCCTTCAAAAATTATCTTTATTTATGTCAGTCATTAACCAACATACAGGCTTGGGGTCCACTTGTTGGCAGGTGTACATTAGACCTTATTAATTATTCAAAAGTTGAAATAAATTACACAAAACGACATGATGTCAGAGAAAATATTCAAACGGAGCATAAAACCGCCATTCACTAAAATGTCCGAATGTTTCTGCGTCAGTTCGCGATTTAAGAAAATTTCAAATTCAATAATCTTTATTTGAATGGGAGAGAGAGGGCGCTACAGTGCCACAGCTTATATCGGTTCCGTAAAAAACATTCAAAATAAAATATTTAAAAAGTATATAAAATAATAAGAAAGTGATATTGTGGAAGGAAATTTGATAAATATCGTTATATATTGAAAATACCAGCGAAGACAATATCCGAAGAAAGTTAAACGACAAAAAACACCAGTGACTTGTGAACTTTTTCGTGTAAATTTTTCGTGTTTATTAGCAAGTTTAAGATATTTTGGCCGGTCTCTGATCATTATTTGGTGTTCAGGAGTGATTAAGAACGAACAATAGTACTAATAAATTCATTTTAATGAAAACATAACCTCTTTTGGAATTCGAAACCACGATTTCAAAGTCATCCAACAAGACTCTGATACTAGCAACGCCATCTGTTAAAACAAGCACGCACTACTTCAAAGTCTGACAACGCTACTTGGATTCTGAGACAGCGCATCGATCTAATATCACCTCGATCTAACGTTCAGCTTAAAATAAGACAGGCCACTAGAGGGCGACACATAAACAAACTATTACTGAAAAACCTTAATAACAATAATGGATGAAATTATGAGAGCTCTAAAAGAAATCCAACTGGAATTTGATGATTATAAAAAAGCGATCAGAGAAAGTGGAAAAAACGTGACGGAACAAGTTACTCTAAATATAAATAAAATATTTGAGGAAAAATTTTTTGCATTAGAAGAGAAACATGAAAAATTAAAGGAAATAGTAGATAATCAGGAGAAAAGAATCTACTTCCTAGAAAAGCAGGCGAGAAAAAGAAATATAGTTTTCTTCGGTATTGAAAAACTGGAATCTTCATATGATACTCTAGAAGAAAATATGCTCAAATGGTTAGAACAACATTTCTCAGTCAAACTATCCTATAGTGACCTACAAGAAGTTAAAGTTAAACCTGGGCATAAAGATAAAAATCTTTAAACAAAAAAGTGCACTGCGAGACACCAGTTACTATATGAAAGAAGACTAAACACGTTTTGGAAAAGAGAAAACAACTACAAGTACAGTTAAAAATAGAGAAAGAAAGACGAAACATGGCATTACACATGGCATACCTCAACAACTATCTAAAAGAAAGCTTTTTCCTTCTCCTTTACCAACAAAATCTACCGAGTACAAGCCAAAGGAAATAAACAGACAAACAAACAAAAAGAAAAATCACAACAGAACCACCCCACGGTGAGAAGAACACACAGCATCTCAGAAGGAGTAATCAAACCGGGCTAAATTTCTTAAGAAATAAAGAATTAACGATACGGAACATAGCGAGTAATAAAGAAATCTCCAAAAACAATGCATAGCAATTAGCTGCTCCTCTCCACACAGATCCAACAAAGAAATATTTCAATACAAAAAACATAAAATATCCCCCAACCCGGTTGGTCACCGTGGAGGATTATGACCATAACCCTCCAAAGAAAAATACAATCTCAACGAACACAAACACCAAACAAAATCATCTACTAAAAATATTAACATACAATGTCAAGACTCTATCTTCATATGAACGTTTATTGGAACTAGAAAAATGCTTAAGTATTATAAACTATGATATTATGGGAATCTCAGAAGTAAGACGTCGTGGTTGCGAAATTAAAGAATATGAGAACTTTATACTCTGCTACATGGGAAAGACAGCAGGACAATATGGAATTGGCTTCATAATAAACAAGGCAATAAAAAACAATATCCAGAGCTTCATTGGTATATCAGAGCGCTTAGCCATACTCAACATAGACATAGGAGACCACAAGATATCCATTCTGCAAGTCTACTTCCCTACGGCAGATGCAAAAGAAACTGAAATTGACGAATTATATGAGTTAATTGAGAAAGCACTAACAACGGCGCACAAACAAATCATACTTATGGATGATTTCAACGCTAAGGTAGGAGCACCTAAAGAAAACGAAGATTTGGTCATGAAACAACATGGACACGGCACAAGGAATAATAGAGGACAAAAACTCGTAAACTTTGCGCTCGAACATAAGTTAACAATAATAAATACCTGCTTTAAGAAAAATCTAAATCGAAAATGGACTTGGATTTCGCCGAATGGGCTTCACAAAAACGAGATTGACTACATTCTCACAAACCAACCAAAATCATTTGAAAACCTAGAAGTTTTGAACCTGAACTACCCGTCTGATCATCGTGCAATAAGAGGAACAGTAAAGCTCTCCAAACATAAACTAAGCAGAGCCCGATTTACCAATAAACAAGGATACCAACTTAGAAGTGTACAGGAAATAGAAAAGTATAAGGACAACCTTAAAATAAAACTATCTGAGGCAACAAATTACCAAACAAACGAATCGGTAAATACTTGTTATGATAAAATTAGTAATGCTATTTCTGAAAGCCTTAAATTTGCAAAAATAAAAAAGAGAAATCATAAACATAAAATATTACAAGAGAAAACTGAAAAACTGCTGCAAAGAAGAAAAGTACTACAATCAACCAAAAATAAAACTCGCTCCATGAAAAATAAACTCTCTGCGTTATACAAAATAGTCAACAAATATATAAAAAAAGATTATTTAAAATATAGACAAGACACTATAATGAGACACCTACAGCTTTGCGGTAGCACGAAGAAACCATTTAAGGAGCTTCGAACAAACAATTGCTGGATAAAAGGTTTGAAAAATCTGGACAAAGATGTATACAAACGAAACGATATTGTAAATACTGCTACGGAGTTTTATAGAAATCTGTACAGTAGCAATAAAAACCCCATAAAAATACCAAACAACAGGAAAGAAGGCCAATTTAAAGATTATATTGAGATCAATGAAACCGAAGTTATAGAAACAATAAAAAAACTTAAACTAGAAAAAACCCCAGGCTCCGACAACATCACAAACGAAGCACTGAAAGCTGCTCAGTTAATTCTGGCTGCACCGTTATCAAAACTCTTCAATATGATACTCCAACACTCGATAACTCCCACTCAGTGGTCGGAAGCAAACATGATATTGTTATATAAAAAAGGAGACCATAAAAATATTGGTAACTATAGACCAATCAGCCTACTTTCTAGCCTCTACAAATTGTTCTCTACAATTATTAATAAACGAATAAGTAAAACACTAGAAACAAAACAACCTGTAGAACAAGCGGGCTTTAGAAAAGGGTTTTCAACAATTGACCACATCCACACAATAGAGTCAATAATAGAAAAATACCACGAACAGCAGAGAACTCTATATATAACATTTATTGACTACCAAAAAGCATTCGACACCGTTTCGCACAACAGCATATGGGAAAGCTTGGCAGAGCAAGGAGTTGAAGAAGTATATATAAAAACTATCCAAAGTATATACAACAACAACGTAGGAAGGATCAAACTCGAGTCCATCGGCCCTCGTTTTCCCATAAAAAGAGGAGTAAGACAGGGGGACCCCCTTTCCCCAATACTGTTTATATCAATCCTGGAAAATATCATTGGCAAGCTGGATTTTCACAGACTAGGACTCTATATAAAAGGTGAATATTTAAGTCATCTTAGGTTCGCAGACGACCTAATACTTCTGTCAGAGACGGCCAGCCAGATGCAACACATGATAGTGTCTCTACACCATGCCAGTGCCAAGGTTGGACTTGAGATGAACCTAACAAAAACCAAGATACTAACAACAGCTGGAAAAACCCTATAATAATCAATGGTGAAACACTAGAACATGTTGAGAAATACTTGGGAAAATTGCTAAGTTTTGCCAAAAACAGCGAAATACTTGAAATAGAAAGAAGGGTTCAATCAACATGGAATAAATATTGGAACCTAAAAGAAATTTTCAAAAGTAATATGCCCACAGACATCAAAACAAAAGTTATGAACTCGAGTCTCTTACCATGCCTGACGTATGGGTGCCAGAAGTTCTCCTCTAAAGCCACAAATAAAATCAGGACCTGTCAAAGGGGGCTAGAGAGGAGTATGCTCAACATAAGAAAGATTGATAAAGTAAGACATACTAAAATAAGAAAAACCACCAATGCGACCGACGCTCTAACTTTTGCATTAAAACTAAAATGGAAATGGGCTGGCTATGTCGCGAGATGTACAGACCAGAGATGGACTGCGATAGTAACATCTTGGAGCGGCCCAGCGGGCAAGAGAAGCCGAGGGAGACCACTAACCAGATGGGAAGACGACCTCAGACGGACAGCTGGCCCTAATTGGATAGATGTAGCACAGGATAGAGACGCGTGGGCATCTTTGGAGGAGGCCTTTACCCAATCCGGGGTTAGGGTAGATATTAATCTTATAGTATATATCTATTAATTTACTTACTATATTTAAAAAACTTTGTAAAAGCAAGAAATAAATGGCTTATTTAATTTAATTTGAATGTTAATAAAAATTTCAAATACTTTTGAATGATCAAATACATTTAATATCTGAGTCTGAAAGCTGTTGATAAGAATCAACAATAAAATATTTACCTTAAGATTTAAATTCAAATATTATTATTATTCAAAATAGGATTTGACATCACTTATTGAAAGTATAAGTAAAGTACCAACCATTCCAAAAAGAATGCCTCAGAACTAAGAAAAAAGGGAGCTACAAACTCAGCGGGCTTTTGTTTTCATAAAATAATATGGTTACAAAGTAATATTGTACCATTAAACTTATTATTTAATAGCCTGAGGGTGGTCGCTCCATTTCCAATCTGTTGTATCATTAAGAAAGTCATTTATTTTATACCAAACAAACGTTTTTTAACAATTCTTTTGGATATCGTAATACTTTTGTATTGAACATTTTCTGGGATCTTGTTGTAAAAGCCGAGTAGTAGGCATTATAAATTTATGTCTGTTCCTGACGTAACGGACGTTTACTTTTGCATATATAACTACTTCTACTAACTACCATCGAATGTCACCTGTACATACATATTATCAGCAATCCTAAGAATAGTTTAAACTAGATCCAACGAACCGGTTCATTCAGATTTGTAATGTAAATCTGACGCTTGGATATTCTGATAATTAAGATCTGACTGTACAAGATTCGCAAACATCGTTCGCATTAGGAATTCGCATGTCATTACGAGGTGATCACTTGTGTGCACGAACGTTCAAATCTATGCAAATAGAGACTGCACAAACTTGTGTGTATTAGTTTATCTTACTGTTTATTTAGTAAATAAACTAGTATTATAGTACTGCTTACAATATTCCAATACTTTTAGCCCTCGAGCAATTTATTTTGAGTAATTTCCAATTACTCCTTTTTAAAGTGAAACTTTTATTACATCGTCTCAAACTTTTTCGTCTGTGTGTTGCATGTCGCGTGACGGTCGGGCGGTGCCTATAGTTCGCAGCAGCTGACCGTGTAGTGTATGACTATTACTCATTTGTGCCAGTGCTCCACGCTATTTTGTATGTTTATATAAATGTTGTTTGTCAGTGTTTAATGCAAATGTTGTTTGTCAGTGTTTAATGCAAATGTTGTTATAAGTGAAACTTGTATTTGCTTTTGGTAAAGTTTCACTTTTACCACACAATCCTCTTTTACTCTGGCTACAAGTTTCTTGCATTCTTTAACATTTTTTACTATAATCATTATCATCATCATCAGCCGGAAGGCGTCCACTGCTGGTCCTGCGCTGCCCTCATCCAACGTATTTCGGTGATCTTGACCAAATCGTAGGTCCATCTTGTCTACCAACACTATGTGTTCTGGTACGGGGTCTTAATGACGGCGGGCTAAGCTCTTCGGCAATGGGATTCCTCTGGTGCTTCTGTAGAATGTGAGCGGTGGTGATCCCTTAACATTAGGACCCGTATTTTCCTCAAAATTGGCCCTAACACAATTGAATTGAGCAACATATCGTGGTATATGCTTGCCATTTTATGATGGAGTGGAGATCAACGCAGTACCAATATTTTTTTTACTTTAATAAGTAAAGAGTCTTACAAATTTGTTTTAGACGCATAATGACATGGCATTGGAAAATACAATTAATATGTGATTTCTACTTAAATTTTAACTGAAACTTGGCTTAATGATCGAATACATAATGCAGAATTGTTTGACAGTCGTTACACGATATACAGGAGAGATAGGCAAAGCTCCGGTTTTAATGCAGGCAAGGATGGTGGTGGAGTACTGATCGCAGTATCAAATAAATTTAATTCAAATCACTATAAGGAAGGGGATAGCCAATGTGAGGATCTATTTGTTAGCATTGATATCAGTAAAAGTAATATATTTATTTATGAGCTGTATACCTCCCACCTCCCTTGAGTAAAAATATGCTTAAGCACTTTATAGATAATTTTAATCTAGTTTCTGAGAAAATAGATAACATCCACATAGTAGGTGACTTCAACATGAACTTTATTTCATGGCCATTTTCTTCCATCAACAACAATTCATCTCCAATAATTAATAACGGTTCCTTATTAGGTCAAATGTTTGTGGATTTCTTGGCGCTTAATAATCTCGTACAGTTTAACAATGTTACTAACAACACACAGAAGGTATTAGATTTGGTTCAGAGCAATACATCTGGCACAGTTGTTAGAGCTTGTAATGACGCCCAAATCAACATTGACACACACCTTTAGAAATAACAATAGATTCTTTCAATGGTGCTTGTCTAAAAACTAATAATATTTTGCGCTACAACTTTTACAGAGCTGACTATGATAATATTAATATAGAACTAAATAAAATAGAAGGGACTAAGAAATTTTCTCAGTGTGGAAGTGTAAATGAAATGTCATTGCATTTTTACACTTCATTATACAGTCTAATAGAAAAATTTGTACCTAAAACTAGAGTCGCTAAAGACAAGTATCCACCGTGGTTCAATAAGCAATTAACTAAGTTAACAAAAGAGAAAAATAAACTTTTACATGCATACAGGGTCTATCAAAACCCATTAGATAAAATTTCGCTTCAAATCTTAAATAAGAGATGTAAGCAACTTTCTACATCATGCTATAAAGTATATACAAAGGGCTGAAGATAGTATTAGAATTAATCCCAAATATTTTTATTCGTATCTCAAAAATAAACGCAGTAATTTAGTTCAGATACCTCAAAATATGACTCTCAATTAAACAACTGCATCCGATGGGCAGAGCATATGTAACTTGTTTGCCAACTACTTTTCTTCAACGTTTGATAATACTTCAGCTCATCCAACCACACAAATTAGTACAACTGTTCATAATACTAACTTTATTGGCAAAATTAATATTGGTCAAAAAAAGCATCCTAAAACAGTTAAATGAACACAGTTGAATGTTCACAAAGGGGCTGGACCAGCTTTCCACCGTATTTCGTGTCTAGGTGCAGCCTAGCTTTGAGTTTTCTACTTTTTCTTATAATAAATAGGTCTCTTTCTACTGGTATATTCCCATATATATGGAAAACTGCCAAAGTAGCTCCTATCCATAAAAACGGAGATAAAGACATTATTTCGAATTATAGGCCCATCTCAATTCTGTCCGTATTCGCGAAGTTATTCGAAGTATTGCTCTATCCGTATTTAAAGAGCCATACAAAACAACTTCTCGTACATGAGCAACATTGATTCACTCAATCCCGTTCAACGAGCACTAACTTGGTTGTATACCATAATGAAATAGTAAATGCAGTTGATGCTGGTGTACAAGTAAGCGCTATTTACATGGACTTACTTACTGCAAAAGCCTTCGATAGAGTTAACAATTTTATTTTATTGCAAAAATTAAAGTTATATGGAATAGGCGGGACGCTTTTGGAATGGTTTTATTCCTACTTATGGAACAGAACTCAATACGTAGCGGTAAAGGGCTTCAAATCCGACAATTACGCAGTGATCTCAGGAGTACCTCAGGGTTCTCATTTGGGGCCATGGCTGTTCAATTTATTTATTAATGATATTGTATCTCACATCCAACACAGTAGCACTTATCTCTTTGCAGATGACCTGAAGTTATGCAGAAATATAACAAGCCCTTTAGATTGCGATTTATTACAAGAAGATCTTAATGCAATACACAAATGGTGTACTAGTAATAAAATGACATTGAACACAAGTAAATGTTACTCTATCACATTCACTCGCAACCGCGATATACTCAGAACTCAATATAGCATTAATGGTTTAGTTCTAGAGGATAAAACTGATATTAGAGACTTAGTGGTTTTTTTTGATAACAAATTAACGTTTCTGCCTCATATTGATAATGTTATTAATAAATCTTCATCATCCGTAACTGTAAAAAAATTCCGCAATCCAACAACTAAAATAACCCTGTATAATGCTTATGTGCGCAGTAATCTAGAATACTGTAGCATAGTTTGGTCTCCTCAATGCAACATTCACCAATTAAGAGTTGAACGCATTCAAAAACGGTTCTTATGGCACCTTGCTTTTTCTTGTGGGGTACATAAGCAATTGCCATCGTACTGCGATAAGTTGAGACACTTTAACTTGAAAAGTCTTTCTGTTCGACGACAAATGCTAGATCTAATATTTTTATACAAAATAATTAGAAATCAGTTCGACAGTCCATCACTCGTGCACTCCATCAGCTTACGAGTTCCCCGCCGAGTACCAAGGCGTGCGCAGGTCGGAGTCGGCCTGTTCCATCAGCCATTTACCAAAACTAACCTTAAGCAATTTTCTCCAATATCACGTCTATCAAGAACTTATAACTCCATCTGTGGTGAAGTAGATATTTTTAAAGTTTCTTTACCTGCTTTTAAAAAAAATATTACGAGAATGTTAGACGCCAAAATATGATTAATATTCTTCTTCTTCTTTTTTTTCCTTCTTTTCAAATTCGTATCTTGATTTTATAATTTTTGCTTTATTTTATATAATTTTTTTTTGGTGTCACGGAAGCAAAGACTGTGCATGTTGTGACACCTTAATTTGTTGTACATTCAACTCATTATTTGTTAATATTTGATATATTTTAAGCATATTAGAATGTAACAACTACTGGTTGTCCTATTAATAAATA
This sequence comes from Leptidea sinapis, assembly GCF_905404315.1. NCBI lineage: Eukaryota > Metazoa > Arthropoda > Insecta > Lepidoptera > Pieridae > Leptidea > Leptidea sinapis. The sequence continues at coordinate 14,724,231 of NC_066276.1, forward strand.
AATAAATACTGTAAGTCCCTACATGAATCCAACTAGGTTTAACCCAAAAACTATAACTGACACGTACGTCACAGCTTTGTGGTTGAAGCCCTAACCAAAATAATTTACGTTGCAGCTTGCATGGTATGAACATGACAAATAATTTCAGATTCACTAAAACATTCATAGAATAATAATTATTTTTTCTTATGAAAATAAGGTTCGAGACGAGCACCCATTACAATGCAGTGCCACTCAGGATTATTGGAAAACCCAAAAATTCTGAGTGGCATTACAACTGCGCTCGCCACCTTGAGACATAAGATGTTAAGTCTCATTTGCCCACTAATTTCACTACCTACGGCGCCCTTCAGACCGAAACACAATAATGCTTACTCATTACTACTTCACGGCAGAAATAGGGGCCGTTGTGGTATCCATAATCTAGCCGGCATCCGGTGCAAAGGAGAATCCCACAGGTAAAGGTAATATCGTTATAACTCATAATATACTAGATTTAATGCTTAAATTGCTTCTAATTCCACAACTAATTGTAAATTTTTTGTTAAATTCTAAGTAAAAATATTAAAATTACAAGATAATTAAAACATTGCGCAATCTTATCTCACGGTGGCGAGCTTTTAGTTCGTTGAATTTTTAATGCGGAGAGTGCATTTATTCGAGAGTCTCATAAAATAACGCTGGGAAATACCGTTATAATATCTAATTCCTTGGAAATGTTCCATATTAAAGCACCTTTACAGAGTCCAGGTAGTTTTAATAGCTCGTTGGTGAAGGAACAAGAAATTTTGATTGAATCCCTTAACGTTCGTTTTTTCTAAACAGTTTTCTTAATTATTAATATAAGTATTATAGTATATGTGACCCCTATAGCCCAGTGGTTAGTGAGTGACCTTGCCTACTGAGCTATAGGTCCCGGGTTCGTATCCCGGTAGGTGCAATCATTTATATGAAGAATATGGATGTTTGTTTCCGAGTCATGGATGTTTATATGTATCTAAGTATATTGTATTAAATATATCGTTGTCTTGTTACCCATAACACAGGCTATGCTTAGTTTGGGGCAAGATTATTTGTGTAATAGTGTGTCAATATTATTATTATTATATTTCATGTCATCCATCGACACAAACATAGCGACTCCGTTCGAGAATGAATAATGTTAACATTTGACTAAGAACAATATTTGAATTTTATTTTAATTATATTTATTACGGCTAGGCTGCCTAGGTGGGAACCACAGCGGAGACTTTTTCTGTGTGTTAGCTAGTGAATTTACTGGGTGAATACGATTTTTACCAGTGGGAGGCTCCTTTGCACAGAATGCCAGCTAGTTTATGGATACTACAACGACGCCTATTTCTGCCGTGAAGCAGTAATGTGTAAACATTATTGTGTTTCGTTCTGAAGGCCGCCGTAGCTAGTGAAATTACTGGGCAAATGAGGCTTAGCATCTTATGTCTCATGGTTACGAACGCAGTTGTAGTGCCGCTAGGAGTTTTTGGGGTTGTTCAAGAATCCTGAGCGGCACTGCATTGTATTGGGCAGGGCGTATCAATTACCATAAGCTGAACGTCCTGCTCGTCTCGTCCCTTATTATCATAAAAAAAATATAAATAAAAACCTACGACTTGTCATCTGTCTCAAAGTGGCGAGTGTAATGAGGATCGCGCACAGAATAATTTTGGTTTCAATCAACAAACGGACACTGCATTGTAATGGACAGTGCGTAGGACTCACCATCAGGTAAATGGGTAATTGCTAGTCTCGTCAGATTTTCTGATAAAAAATCAGTTATATTTAATTATTTGATGACAATCTGGTTCGATATTGTCAGTAAGACAAAAGTAATAATTCATTTATGTGATGCATTTTAATACTTTATATAATTCTAGTGGACCCGACAGACGTTGTCTTGGACACACGTCATAAATTAACTGCAATGGCCCACCCGCCTCCAATAGCGATTATCCCACATTGATTATCGATATATCGAAGCGTTATATGGAAACGCCAGCATGTCAATCCGTCTCCAGGATCAAATCCGACTGCAGCAGGGAGTCAGACAAGGCGATGTCTCGAAAGGACAGGGCATGAATATCAACGGCGAATACATCACTCACCTTCGATTCGCAGACGATATCGGTAATCATGACTGAAACCATGGAAGATTTCCCGTTGTTCAGCCACATATTTGTCATAAAAAAATACGCCTACATTATGCACGTCTTCTGGCGTTTCTTGTGCCTCGAAGCAACCTCCACGGGCTGTCTGTCACACCTAGGGTCAATAGATGCATAATGCTTGTCTTAAGAGATAATGGCCGCTGATAATAACTCCAATTCTGTTTCTGATTAATCCGATCAGGTTGCAGAAAAACCTCTTTGATATCGCCAGCTTTGACAGTATTTTTTACCAAAGATTATTGAGTGTTGGACCAAAATCTCAAATTTGCAGGGAAATATAAATTAAGTAAGATATATAATTCCGTTACATAAATAGAAAGATTTCAAGGTAATACAAAGAGTGTTAAAATGATAAGTCAGCATTGAACATTGATTGAACAGCAATCTCAAATTTGCAGGGAAAGACAAATTAATTCAGCAGATTCCGTTACATAAATAGAAACATTTCAAGCTAATACAAAGAGAGTAGGTAAAAATGAATAGGTAGTAATTGTAATTGTCACTTTTCCACAGGCCCTTCAGGCAAAGAAAGTAACAGTAAAGCAATTGCTCAATCTGTCAGGGCTCCCACTACTCCTGGTATTAAAAATCAACTCTCACAAACAATTTCTTCACATAAGAAACATATTAAGATTTATAGCGATGACCTGGGAAGAAATATGGGGTTGATTTTGCATAAAATTAGTAACGGGCAGTTAGTATCAAATATTTACATGCCAGGGGCAAGTTACTATCAAATTATAAAAAGAATTCTTAGTGATACTCACTGCTCTAATACTTCTATTATTGTTATGATTGGGAGAAGAGGGAATTTAAATAAAAATGTTCTACAAAAATTATACAATGAGTTGAATAGTTTAAAAATAGAAAATCTTATAATATTCACACTGCCATTCATACAGGATTTGCCACAGGAAAACAAAGCAAGGGACAATTTGAATAATATGTTAACCCTATTGTCTCATTCAAATTATGTGACATATAATGGTAATTTATTATGTAGTAACATACACATAATTGATATTAATAATATAATTAATCATAAATGTAAAATGTTGACATTTGATAGGTTACACCTATCTAATTTTTATAAAAGACAGATAGCTAAATCGCTATCTTTTTATTTATTTTATAACTCAGCCAATTGTTTGGCAACCCGGTCCCCTGCTTCTATTGAGCAGGTTAGTAAGTCGATTAGCACTGCTTCTATTGAGCAGTGTAATAGCTTGTTGGACTCTGCTCCTATTGAGCAAAGTAATTATTTGATAAACACTGCTTCTATTGAGCAGTCTTATAGTTTAGTTTCTGGTTTGGAATATGTTCCAAATTATTTAAATTAGTCAATAAGACAATAGGGGACTCCTCTAGCAATATAAATACACAATGTACAAGTAATAGTAAACATAATAATTGTAAAGTTATAAACCTGATGCACCAAAATATGCAAGGATTGTTAGGTTAAGAACTGGAACTGGAGTTACTAATGAACCATGAAAATATTGATATCTTATGTCTTACTGAACGCTGGCTTAGAAAATATGAGCTAATTTTTAACTCCAGTGGTTATGGGGTGGAAAGTGTGTTTAGCAGAGAAAAGGCAACATGTGGCGGCTGTCTTATACTTATAAGTAAATCACTTAAATTCAAAGACCGTAATGATATTGTGGGCCTCTCTGTTGAACGTACCATTGAAATAGCCTGTGCAGAGCTTGAGTGAGAGTTGTAAGCATATACAGACCCCCCGATGCATTATATGAGTTATTTGAGAGTGTATTGGAGGAGGTTCTATCAAAATTATCAGAATCTAAAAAATATATTATGATTTGTGGTGACTTTAATATTAACTTATTAGAAAAATCCACCACAAGTATTAGATTCAAATCTTTGTTTAAATCATATAATTTATCAAATATTTTCTTAGAACCTACTAGAGTAACCAGCACCTCTAAAAGCTGTATTGATAATATTTTTATTAATTATAAACCTATTTCTCAATCAATAATTAGTAAACTGAGATCAGACCACTTTGGTCAATTAGCCTCTTTTAATATTGAAGGAAACAAATGTAGTTCAACTAAAAAGTTTATGTTTGTTCCGGCAAAAAATAGGCGAATGGAGAAATATAGAGGCAATGTTTCAGAAAAACTCTCAAACTTGTATTTGAATTATAACAGTACTCCAAATGAGATGTATGGTAAGTTATTTAAAATAATTAAAACAGAGTTTGCTTGTATATTTACTTCAAAGACACTCAACTCGGGTGGTCTCTTGTCATTTAACAACTGGGCAACAGCAGGTATTCATAGGAGCAGACAACGGTTATATGAACTATATAGTGAGAGATCATCATGTAATCATGATGTATCTTTCCTTGTATATGTGAAAAAATATTCAAAATTATTTAAGAAAGTATGTACTATTGCTAAGTCAATGCATATTAGAGAAATAATTAAAAATGCTTCAAATAAAATAAAAATGACTTGGAAAGTTATTAACTGGGAATCTGGAAGAGCGAAAGACTGCAAGTCTGAATATAATCTAATAATAAACAATACAAAATCCACTCTGAGCAGGAAGTAGCTTCTGCTTTTGAGAAATTTTTTTCTGACATTCCAGTTTCCATCTCAAGCACCCTTGTCTCCTCCACCAGTGTTGCCGAGTCACTTTTTTGGAAAATGTTAAGGAATGTAAACAAAATTTCAAATTCAGTGTGTTAGCCCAGCAGAAATAATTAAAACTTTCAGATCCTTAGAAATTAAAAAAACTGCTGATATATGGGGCATATCTGTAAAAATAATAAGTTCTGTTATTGACGTCATAGCACCATAACTAGCACTAGTTTTTAATAGCTGTATTGAACATGGCGTGTTTCCTGACCTTCTGAAGTATAGTAAAATTACACCAATATTTAAATCGGGACTCACTTCTGACCCGAATAACTATCGCCCTGTTTCGGTGTTGCCGACCCTTAGTAAAATTTTTGAAAAAATTATTTTAAGCCAAATGCTTACTCACTTTAACACTTATAAGTTACTTCATATAAAACAATTTGGCTTTACTAGGGGACGCTCGACTACGGATGCAGGTGTTGAACTCATCAGGAATATTTTTGAGGCCTGGGAGGAATCACAGAATGCACTTGGTATCTTCTGTGATTTATCTAAGGCTTTTGATTGTGTTAAAGCTATGCCACTATGGTATAAGAGGATCTGCACTCGATCTTCTGATCTCATATTTAAATAATAGGATTCAGAGGGTCGAAGTGAATGGCAGGAGATCTCCTGGGACTCCTCTCGGTATGGGAGTACCACAAGAGTCTATTCTTGGACCCTTCCTTTTCCTAATTTATATAAATGATCTACCTAACCTTGTAGAAAAAAAACACAAGGTGGTATTGTTTGCGGATGACACTTCACTTATATTCAAAGTGAAACGAAGCCAAGTTTTATATGACGAAGTAAACAATGCTCTATCTGACATCGTGTACTGGTTTAGCGCCAATAACTTATTGTTAAATAATCATAAAACCAAATATATTAAATTCGCCGCGCCAAATGTCAAAATTGTAGATGCGAATATTTTATTAAATGAAGAGGTGGTAAAAACAGTGGAATCTGCTATATTTCTTGGCATTACTCTTGATTCTAAATTGCAGTGGGGCCCCCATATTGAAGGATTGGCGAATAGGCTTAGTTCTGCAGGATATGCGAATAAGAAAATTAGACGGTTAACTGACATAGATACGGCGAGATTAGTATACTTTAGTTACTTTCATAGTATTATGTCCTATGGTATATTGTTATGGGGCAGTGCGGCCGATATTAATACTTTATTTGTGCTGCAGAAGAGGGCTATTCGCGCGATTTATAACCTAGGTCCTAAAGAATCTTTAAGAGAAAAATTTAAAGAAATAAACATTTTGACTGTTGCTTCTCAATACATTTTTGATAATGTTTTGTATGTTCATAAGCAAATTGAGGAATTTTCTAGAAACTGTGACATTCATAATGTTAACACGAGGAACAAACATAAACTTGTTGTGCCTACTACTCGGTTGGGTCGAGTTAGTAAGTCTTTTGTTGGGCGATGTATATGCTTCTACAATATGATCCCAGAAAATGTACAAAACAAATGTGTTACGAAATTTAAAAGAATTGTTAAAAAACGTTTGTGTGGGAAAGGTTATTATAGCATAAACGATTTTCTTAATGACACCACGGACTGGGAATAAAGCGAGCACCCTCAGGATCTTTAATTATAAATGTTTATTGTACGATATTACATTGTAATCCATATATTATATTAAAAAAAAGCCCACTGAGTTTCTTGCGCCCATTCTTCTTAGGTCTGAGGCAGTCTCTTTTGAATGGGTGGTAAATTTTGACGTTCAATAAGTGATTTTAAATCCTATTTTGAATAAAAATATTTGAATTTGAACATTGATTGAACAGCAATCTCAAATTTGCAGGGAAAGACAAATTAATTCAGCAGATTCCGTTACATAAATAGAAACATTTCAAGCTAATACAAAAAGAGTAAAAATGTTTACTGAGCATTGAGCAGAAATCTCAAATTTGCAGGAAAAGATAAATTTATAAGATTCCGTTACATAAATAGAAAGTTTCAAGCTAATACAAAGAGTGTTAAAATAATTATTGAGCATTGAACTAAAATCTGAAATTAGCAACAGAGAAAGATAAAAAAAATCAGAATTCCGTTACATTAATAGAAACATTTCAAGCTAATAAAAAGAGTGTTAAAATAATTATTGAGCATTGAACATAAATCGCAATTCTATTTCATACACGTAAGTTATAATTAACAATAATTAGCAAATATTTTATGTAAGCAACAACTTCATGCAGTGTGTTAGTAAACTTGATAATAGGACGCATGAATAATGGAAGAACTAACTCTAATTAAAAGTTTCATACCTCCAGAGTCTGCACAGACTCACGTAACTTTACACGCGCTATTGTACTAAATGTTTTTGTTTCGTATCATAACTAGGTTTTTATGTCACATATGCTTGCCTGCGATAAAGTTGTATGTAGCTAGATATAATTAATTAAGATGTTAGTCAGCTTTTGAATTCAGGACTCATTATTAAGAATATAAGGACGATTTCCATGATGCGCGAGATTGATTTTCGAATGATTGCGGCAACGTCATGGGGCGGGTCGTTTCCTTTCCTAAACTATGGTAGAGAGAGGCGATGGCTGGTCCACTTGTAGTGGCTTGATGATCCTGCTGTCGGAAACTCAGATTCAGGTTTATAAAGTTAAAGTTATTTCATATAGGTATATATACTTTACCATATTAAATATTGTTAAAATCGCTAATAAAATGCTGAAATTATACCATTATTTTTCTAATCCTCTACTTTTATCTGTTATTTAAACAGCCACGATCAGTAATATAGGTACATACTTTGTAAAGTTTTTGAAAAAATCTACAGTCTATGGCACTGACTTGTATAAATACCACTGGACAGATTGTTCCTTAAGTTTGACAGAAATTTTTTGTGCCCATTTGAAGCGCCACTTGGGAGCGTCCAGAGAACTAATTTTGACGTATAATACAAATGGCTGCGAAGGAACGTACAATACTCTGTAGTATTTTTGCATTTTGAATTAATTTAGTTCGTTTTCCGTGTTATTTATACTTCAAGAATCAACGTAATAAAGTACACATTTTTTTTGTAAATAGTTTCCCACCCATCTATCAATGTTTGCTGAGGCTGTCATCACTAGTTTTAGTACCGCAGACTCTCGCTACATGGCCAACAGCGCCAAAATGGCGAATATCAAACAGGCATTTTGACAGCCGCCAGTCCAGTGATATATAGTAGAGGTCGGTGCTGTACGGCCTAAAAAAGCATTGTTTGCCGTACTATAACATCACCAAAAAGCACAGTTGTTTTGGTGCTACAGACAACTAAATCTGGGTTAGGCATGGTAGGTTCATAGAAATATTAGGTAGGGGAGTGGGGGGCTAGTTGTAACAGGGGTAAGTAGTAACAAGCATTTTTTACCTAGATAATAGAAGAATATTCGTTTGATTTTCAACCTAACCCACTACGTCATACCCATTCTATAATATAAGCGAGAACAGTATCACGCCGTACGGCGCAGGTCGCGGTATTGTGCTGGCGTTCCGATTAAGCCAGGCAATGGATTTTTTTTCGTTTATACAAAATGGATTATCGTAGATTTCAAATGGTTTAGCAGTTGTTGATTTATACAAATTCATTAAGCACTTGTTAAGTTTGATTATATTTAATGGAATTTTACATCAAGTTAGCCAATTTTTTTTAATAGAGGTTATTTCCAAAAACCTCGCAGTGGGGTAAGTTGTAACACTTTTATGGGGCAAGATATAACATGTTACTTATAAGTTATAAGTATAAATCCTACAAGCAAACATTATTGCCTCTAGCTTGACAACAAATATTCCTAATGTAGATTCATTCGATAAGTAATCTTTAGATATAAGTGTCAGTGAAATCATAAGTTCCATGGAAAATTGAAACACAGTAACTTAGATTTAACAAGAATTGAGGATACTTTATTTACAACAGCTTTACCTGGAAGTCAACCTGACTTTGAGCCGACTCCTCGAAGAGTGGATCCAATCATCATGTGCAAGATGTGGGCACATGTATTGAATGTATGTTTACTGAAGATTTTGTTATAATAAATGGCTTTGATCCTAAAGGTCATAAACTTAAAAGTTTGCTATAACGTACCTAAGGTTTATAATGCTAAAAATTAATAAAAAGTCTGATTACTGAAGTAGTTAAGCTTATAAATGGCTGTAAGCCTAAAATGCCTTAATAGTTTTAGTAAAGAAAGCACATGTTATTTGTTTGTTTTTGTATATTTTCTGTTAATTTTAAAATTTAACTTAACTAGTTTAAACCTGTTTTAGTGTTTGTAAAGTTTCTTATGCAAAATATACGAAATAAATCTCGAAATAATATAAAACTGGCTTCTAATTCCTAATGTTACAATTTGCCCCAAGCCTGTTACAACTAGCCCCAATCACGGGGTAAGTTGTAACACTCGTCAGTTTTTTTTCAAAGCCGTTTCTACAAAATATCGTTACAGGTTAGATAACAAGATTATTGGGAATCAATAGTTGAATAGTTGTTAATTATGAATAGTACTGCTAGATTTCATAAATAACCAACAAGTAAGCTATCATAGCCAAGAAGCGTAAAATTGTTACAACTAGCCCCCCGCTCCCCTATTACGTACTAAATACTATATTACATACTTACATAATATTTTCATGTTTAAATCTGGACACGATACATTTTAATGTCAACTTAAGAAAATATAAATTCCCATGTTGCTCCTAGGTATATTTTATAATTTAAAATTTTCCCGCGTTGGCTCTATGGAAGATTATTTATATATAGATTTGCCGTTTCTTGAAGGAAAACCACACATTTTCCGCCCGTTTAAGTGGCAACTCGAAAACTTGTGATATTTTTTTGTTTTATTGTTATTTTATTAAAAATTACGTAGTCGTAAGAAAATCGTGTGACCCAAAAGTCGTGTCGTTGTTTAACTAGGCCAAAAAATGCTCGTGGCGTCATTCATTGCGATACCCACGCCACTCGTGTTTGTTGACCCTCATTATACAACTGTTGCATGAATACTATACAGTGTGTGTAGATTGACGCATCTACCCTTGTGTTTTTATTTATTGATTTATATTTTTTTACTTACTCGTGTAAGACATTGAGTATTTGACGTTTGAATAGTTGTGTCACTTTTCATATTATATTTTATTATTAAATAATTTGTAAAAACAATTTGTAATAAGTTCTTGTTATTAAGCTCAACGTTGTTCCGCAACGGTGGTAGATGTAAAAATAAGAAAAGCTTTTGACATTCATAAGTGTCATGTCCTTGACCTAGATGAATAAAGTGGATTTGATTTGATTTACACTTCATGTAAATATTGTAGTATAGTTTGGCTCAAGCTGCTAATGCTAAAGCTATACCCCGCTAAGGAATACGAGGGGAAATATATTAAAAACTTGAGTTCACAAAAGATCAAAATATCGTAGCAAAAATCTCAAGATATTAAAGCTTTTTTACATTGTATATTACTAGATGATCCAGCAAACGTTGTATTGCCATATAAATGAATATAACAAAAAAAAAACTCCCCAATATGCACACAAATTTTCAAACACATCAATCAGTTCAACCGTTTCGGAGGAGTTTGGTAACAAACACCTCGATACAAGAATTTTATATATTAGATAGTCTGCACCACTTAATGTCAAATTGTTAAATCCGAAATCCATGAAGTGCAAGAGAAGATCAAGATAACATTGATAAAAATACCGCTGAGATACCATTGATACGTCATCATGTCGATAGATTGAAAAAAGTGTTAAGGTTAAAAATGTTCCATAGATCGATCCGTTTTTGTAATCCCAAGAAAAGTAAGAATAGATTAAAATATCAGTAACGAATTTTGGATTGAGATTGATTGAGAAATCAGCCGATGAGTAGTATCAAAAACGTTATTTGTCACATTCATACCAATTTGAGCTACCATAGATTAAAAGAATAGACAAAACGACACGACGTTCGATAGATTAGTTAATAAGATTCTAAATGCAGAAAATGGACAAACGAGCGTACCTGGTGTTTAGTGAACACCGCCACCCACATTCTTTTGCAACACCAGAGGAGTGTTGACGGTCGGTAAATACACGCTATTTTAAAATTTGGTACCCAAACCGTATCGTCCCCGAAACAACAAGGAAGCTCATTAGGAAGTAATCAATAGGACTGCACCTCAGTAACTATCAACATTTGCACCAGAATAATATAATATCCAGTAATACGCTGGTCACATTTGCAAATAGTTTCCCCAGCAGCCAGAACAACGAGCAGCGGTCACTAGTTGGTAATAATGCACGAGTATAGATTCGATTCCCGGCCGGAGTGTGCGCCGGACAGTCGAAACTGCGGAGGGATGTGCTGTCGACGCGCTATAAATTTGAACGCTCAAGTGACTTTGAATATGGAATCAGATGAGCGAAACCTTTGGGGAGCTTTACGATTTTGTAATTATCTGTTAGAGGTACGAATATTATATAGTAATACTGTACAAACTATGATTTTTATTTAAATTTGATACTTTTAAATAAAACACTTTTAAAGGATTAAAACGCGTCTAGTTGTTACGTTTTTACATAAGATTTTTGCGTAAAGGTCACATTTTTATTTGAGTTAACCCGACGTTTCAAGACCTTTCCAGATCGCGTTTTAAGGGGGACTGAACGAAAATGAAAATCGAGTTCTGGAAAGGTCTTGAAACGTCGGGTTAGCTAAAATAAAAATGTAACTTTAACGAAAAAATCTAATGTAAAAGCGTTACAATTACACGCGATTTAATCCTTAAACAGTGTTTTATTTAAATGTGTAAAACTCGCGTTAATCAAAGAAACTACTAAATTGGATACTCTTTGTGTCTCCGGTACTAATATAAGACTTTATTCACTGACCATACTACATTTTAATTTATAAAACATGTTTTCTTAAATCTATAAATAGAATAAAATTATATTATTGTTCAGCAACCACTTTGTTGGTCAGGTTGTCTTTCGACATAGGCCTCCCCCAATTTCTTCCACTTATCTCTATCTCGAGCTAACCTTCTGCATTCTGCTGGTAAATCGTCCTTCCATATTTTAATTTGACGTCCTCTTTATCTTATCCCATTTCTAGGATACCACTCTAATACGTCCTTTGTCCGAACTCATTTTAAGTCCACTCCAATTGCATTTGAGCTTACTTATTTTTTCTAATACATCACTCACCTTTGTCGTTTTAATTATTTTTGAAGTTGTCCACCGATACCCTTGCCTTATGTTTAACATACTTCGTTCCATGTTGCTTTGACAGACTAAGAGCTTTTGGTTGTTTTTGCTCGTAGCAGGCCAGGTTTCGCACGCATAGGTGAGACAAGGGAGGATACTTATATTATACATGCCCTCACCCTAAATTAAAACCAATTTAACATATTCAACCAAATGATATAAATTATAAGCCTTACTAATTGCGCAATTACATGTTGATAAGATATATTATAATTGTTTTTAAATTATAGAAAAAATAATTAACTAAAATATACACTTAATAAATATTTGCCAGAAAAACTATTTGTAACATATTTACAAATATAAAGTTACAAACAAAGCTTATAATATTAAATTATATTAGATAGAGATACTAAGTCCGGACAGATCGTGGAACTTTCCCTAAGGCCGTCACCGTTAATTTATCTCTTGAGGTAGCCATACTTTCGTTTCTTTACAAAAAAGAACATGACTGTACTCGAAATGCACTTGTCATTTATTTGCCGAATCAAGTCTTCTGGTCAAAGACTTTTTTTCAAACTATACATAGACAACTTAAAAATTGGTGCGCCAAAGTTCAACTTGAATTTCAACTCCGATAATTGGAAATCCGAAAATGTTCTTCCTAATAATTTTCGTCCTAACAATCACAATTCCTAATTAATTGTCTCTAATGTTAATAATTCCGAAGCATTCAACTTCATAATGTCAGTAGCAATAAACATCTATTATTTGTTTTCCTATATTTTCTCAACATAACCATCGCATATACTATTATTCAAAGTCATATCTTTTTTGTTTAGGTTTCTTTTTATTCATAATGGACCCATCAGCGATTGGGTTCGCGCGAGCAAGCTCTTGCCCTTGCTGAGAGCAAAGGAATGATTCCAAGGCAAAAAAATTGTAATTATCATAAAAAACCAATGACGATTGTATATTCATCCAATCGGACTGTGGGCTCTTTTATATGCAGTAAAAAAGCATGCAGAGTCAAATCTAATGCCGTCAAATCTAATTTAATCAAAGCCGAGGAAATGGTACTTGGTTTGACGGTATTCGAATAACATTACCACAAGTATTTTATCAACTACAATTCATTAAAATTTGTTATGTTAGGTTATGTTAGAAAAGTTAAAACAATATAGTTAAAAACCAGAACCAAATTGTAGGCGTTTTCCCCCATTAACAAATCAGAGAGGGTAGACTTTTATTTTGTTTGTTCTTGAAAACTGTGTAATACGTTGTAATAAGAGTGGTAGCACTATAATCGTGGACCAAAGCTCTATCAACTACAATTCATTAAAATTGGTTAGGTTAGGTTATTTTAGAACAGTTAAAACAACGCAGGAGCCGAGCGTAGCGTGCCGCGGCAGCGGCCTGCGAGTCCCAGAACCAAATTGTAGGCGTTTCCCCCCATTAACAAATTAGGAAGGGGAACTTATTTTGGTTTGAGTATGAGTGAAAATATTATGGTGAGTATGTTTAGGGATAAAAGCGTTATGATAAAAAAACAGTAGGAGTTTGAAATATATTTACATTAATGATGTTATTAATAACAATTTTCGGAAACACCAGTGTTATGAGCATCGCCGGTAGCACTACAAATAGTATGAATGAAAACTTTAGGATGAAAATTTTTAGGAAGAATGATCATTCGGATTACAAATAGTTTGGAAGAACAATTTCGGGTAAAGAACTTTAGGCCCTTAAAAATATGATGATTTTTTGAATTGGAACAATTTAATAAAATAGATCAATGAAAATTTCTAAATATTAAATAATCATGAAAAGATGTGGCAGGAGATTTGTCTACGAACAGGTAACAGACAAACTATCAAAACTCACATTCGCATTTTTAATATTAGCAAATATTACTAGAAATATATGCAATGTACTAAATAATAAAGTAATTATTACGCTTTAATTAAGCCTTGATAATTACGCTGAGGTACGTATAACGTGATTGTATTTTTCATCTCCTCTATAAAAAAACATGAAAACATGTGGCTTCAAGTAAAAATAGTGAATCCTAATAATAATAGTGGTGTGTGTAAAAGTGTACACACGAAAGAAGTAAAACTTGCAATCAATAAGTATATGCAGTAAATGTATAAATCCATTGAAATTAGCAAGTACTAATTTTTATTAAGATTCTAATCATAAATAAAATCATAGATAATTTATATGTCTAGATAGAGTCTCTTGCTGTTAGACAACTGATAAAAACAGGAAAGGATTATAAGTTTAGTGTGTGTGACAAGCACCGTCTTACACTCGCGATTTGTGTGACACAAAATAGAGTTTTTTTTATGGAATATAAGGACAAACGAGCGTACGGGTCACCTGGTGTTTAGTGATCACCGCCGCCCACAATCTCTTGCAACACCAGAGGAATCACAGGATAGTTGCCGTCCTTTAAGGAAGGAGTACGCGCTTTTTTTTTAATGTACCCATGTCGTATCGTCCCGGAAACACCGCACAAGGAAGCTCATTTCACAGCTTTAGAGGATGTATAAATGATCTTTGATAATAATCATATTCATTAACGTCGGCGTATGAGAAAAGTGTGACGAATTCTTTTTTTAATTCTGCCATACGTCGATATAGAAGTTTCACTTCAAAAACCTTAATTTAATTTTTCAGCTTATTGTTCGCGTTTAGGTTTAAATCATCTTTGGTACTAACTAAATGTAAATAAAGTAGTATTAGTTGCAAGTATAACATTCATTATTTTGATATTTATTTATTTATTTATAGGAGAACCAGTAGTTGTTACATTCTAATACGCTTAAAATATATCAAATATTAACAAATAATGAGTTGAATGTACAACAAATTAAGGTGTCACAACATGCACAGTCTTTGCTTCCGTGACACTAAGAAAACAATTATATAAAATAAAGCAAAAATTATAAAATCAAGGTACGAATTTGAAAAGAAGAAAAAAAAAAGAAGAAGAAGAATATTAATCAGATATATTAAACAAATAATAGGGGCCACTACAAGAACTACAAACTAATGTTTGAATTCCCAGTAGAGTTAAAGCAAATAAAGAGAGATAGGGCAAAGTGAGCCAATAGTTGTTTATCTCTGGGGTAGACGAAGTGCGGTCGCGACGCCCCGAGCTGTTGTATCATGCACAAGTCGATTCACACTACGCCACTACACGTACAACTATATCCACAATCCACATATCTTTAATATTTAAAAAGCTCGTTCTTGACAAAAGTGGAAAGTGTTTGTTAATTTTAAAGATGTTCAACAAATAGAATATACAGTTTATTGTTTAGTGAATTTGTTCAAAAGTGTAAACTTGACTGAGTAAATAAATCTTAGAACTAATTTACAATACTATGATTACATTAAATTAAAATTATCATTACGAGGAAGTGTACTAAGAATACTGGCAGAATTGCCACGTTGTATAACTAGGCTGATCCGTTGAACGAAATAGCTACTAGCGCTTGGGTTTCCAGTAGCTCTATTGAGGCGCGTAGTACTTCGTACATTCTCCGCGCCTCTGGGCCCAACGGGCCTTGTGTTACGACACCAAACGGGAGAAATGTAATGTAATTATAATGTAAGACTATTTTTTTTAATGTAAGACATATTTGCGACGCTTGCTGTCTTCGGCAGTCGAAGCAGCAGCCCAAGCACCTAATCCTTATTCCTCCTCGACTAAATGACTAAGTATAACATTTTTTTTTTATATTTTTATCATCGAAAGGCGTAGGTATCAAAGGTATTTTAATTATACGGTTACCTATACAAAAAATACCACCTACGGCCGAACTTCATAAGACTTTCAACATTTCAACCCCAATTTAACCCCCTTAGGAGGGTTTTCGTAAAATCTTTTCTTAGCCTATACCTACGCCCTGAAAAGACCTACCTTCCAAACTTCAAGTTAACAATAATTAAAACTTTCCTATACAAAACTTCATCCCCTATTTAACCACCCTTAAGGGGAGATTTTCCAAAGTAACGTATAGGTACAGATTTACATTATTCATTACCCGGTGCTCAACCTTCGCGTGAATGCTAATGCCATGCGACCAAAGATGTCGCGGCTCGTGGTTTGTTCTTGACTTATACCGGCTAAGTTGATAGGATAAAGGTGTAAGGGGTTAAAGAAAAGTTGAGTGCTATTTGGACAACTGGCGTTACCAGTATGATTACAAAACTAACACTATCATCACTGTTTAAGTGATATGAAAAATAATGGGGAAAGGAATCAATTTAAATAAAAGTCACTTACAATAAGTAGGTACTTTCTGTTACGTAATCTTCCCTTGATAACGATGTATCGTTTAGCTGAAAGTTTTTGTCGTTATTCGTAGATCAGACTAGTATATGTCCAATCTCTTAATGCCCAGCTGAACAGGGAGATAAAAACTCAATTACAGCATTACAACTAGAGAAACTAAGATCATGATAGCCTCTCGTCATCACAGAATTGAATTGTTTTGAAACACAGTTATCCTAATTGAGGCAAGATCCAAATCTGACCCTTACGAAATAGTCACTAATCGTTTCTATGAAGTGCTGTTAATGGATATTATGCTAAAGGATCGGATCTCCTTGGATTTTGGTCCTTCAACTAATGACTATAACTTGATTTAATTCACGATATATTATCAAGGAGTACAATTTTGTGTAAATTCTCGAACAGGATTTGGTTATTGAATCAAAAGTTATTAGTTAATTATTTAACATAATTAATACCTTTACAAGAATTATATTTAGGGATCGTTGTGAAAAATATGTGTTACAAAATAAAAGTAAACAATTTTTTTCAATTTGCAAAATAAGATGATTGTTAATTTACATAATTTTTTCATCTATTGTCAATAAGGCAGCATTTAATGTTCATTTAAAATTAAAACCATTATACTTTCAACCAAAGCGCGTTTTTAACCGACTTCAAAAAAGGAGGAGGTTCTCAATTCGTCGGTGTTTTTTTTTATGTTTGTTACCTCAAAACTTTCGACTGGGTACACCGATGTTGACATTTTTTTTTATTTGAAAGCTGGTGCTTCCTGAGATGGTTCCATTGTAATTTGGTCTAAATCTGACAATGGCATCCATGAGAAAACCATAAAAGTCTTAAATTTGCTATACATACGTATAGCAAAGTAGATGATAAATTTACGAATAACTCAACATCGCGCCAACAGATTTCGATAGTTCTTTTTTTATTAGAAAGGATATACTTCAAAGATAGTTTGCTGAGAGTTTGGTTAGGTTCTAATTACTGCAAAGCATGGCAATTGTACAGCTTTTCAATCAAATTGTGTGAGCATTTTAAAATGAATAGTTTTCTTGGAAAGTATTTCTCTGTAACGTATCTTATATGTCGCTCTTGATCAAAAAGGGCAAATGCGTTGGTAAAATATTCGACCAATCACTTGTTAGAGGAATAAAAATAATTACTGGCCTATTAATAGCGTAACAGAGAAAAAAAACTTGAGAGGTGTCAAGGGACACCCTGATGGAACGAAGTTCCTATCGATTAATTAGTGAAGGAATTGTAATGAATTTAATTTTTTTAAGTTATAATTTTTTTTTATTATTATTAACAAATATAATGTAATATATACACATATATATACTCTCTCGACTTCGTAAACACAACAGCGTATAGGTTAGAACACGCACGCTTGCTAAATACATACGCATTGATATTGTAATATTAAAATATAATTTGCTTTTAAATTTATTAAAGTTATTACGCGTACATTTGTTCAATGCGAAATAGAAGAAACGAAAATAACTGGCTTGCTTTCTATGAGAGAGAGAGCGACAGATAGACAGAGACACGCGCGCACGCCGCACGGCTTACAATTATAGCAAAAAGTGTCGCTACAACTTTTGGTCTTATTTTTTTCCGTCTAGCCCCCTTTCATAACGCGGGATAAGGAACTTGGCTCCAAAAAATTCTGGAATTAGCTCAAACTCGATATAAGACAGACAGTCACTGATGGGAAGTCCCTGAAAACGCATTATATAGCGCCGGTCAAATATTGCATCCCTGACAGTTTGGACTGCTGCACTTTACGTACAGTCAAAATGATTGAGCTGATACTGGAGCATACTAGACCAGATATGAGTGTAAGCTCCGTGAAATTTTATTGCTTAGTTCTATTGGGAAGACCTAGTCTGCAGAACCAATCCAAATTCGCCTCTCTAAAATATTGTCTCTAACCATCATAATGAATGAATGATTAATGACGACCCATATAGCCGCATGGTTAGTGACCCTGACTACTAAGCTATAGAGGTCCCGGGTTTGAATCCCGGTAGGTGCAATAATTTATATGATGAATATTGGTGTTTGTTTCCGAGTCATGAATGTTTATTTGTATTTATGTACGTTTAAGTAAGTATATTGTATTAAATAGATGGTTGTCTTGTACGCATAGTACATACAGGGTATGATAATGATGCCTTGTTTGGGGCAAGATAATTTGTGTAAGAGTGTGCCAATATTAATGAATACTTCTGTTCTGTTTCACTTTGATATTTAAGTATTCAATTTAAATAGTTCATCAGAAAAAAATTGGGTATGTGCTTAAAATACCTACGTTGTAAATTCCTTTCTAAACCGTTGTTCGTATTAATGAACTGTACACTAACAAACCGCCTACATAGTGGCTCAGTAATTCGCTAATACAAAGTGGCGTGTAGTGTGTATCGTGTACAGTGTATCGTGTAACGTGTAAGGAACAGCGTGTTTAAGCGCGTTTCGCGCATCCCATAAATATTTCAGTAGAGGCAAGCAATGTTTATTGCGACTAACATTAAACTTCTTCGGGCGACTAATGCACTGTCTAATACGTACAGCTTTACTATCGGTTCTCACTTGCAAGTCGGATATTGACGTAGTAAGAAAGAAATGTGTGTGTACTTACGTATGCACGCAAGAAGTTATAGTTCTTTGGCTTAACAAAGCAAAAATCCTTTTATATTCCTCCACTTATTTATTCCTCCTGCTATTCTACGTTTGTAGAAAGAACAATATTTTAAAAATCTTGCAAAGATGGCTTTGACAATTAATTATTATTTAACGAATACGGCTGTATGGGCTTGAACCCTTTGCCTGTCCTAATAATGGACGAAGAAACCAAAATAATAATAACGAAAGTCGCAAACGTCAGAAAATTTTAGGAACCAACTTCAACCTGTTATTTTGTGTTACAGTGATGCGCGCGCTTATTATCTTAAAATTTCATTCTCATATTTTTCTCATAACGCGCCTAAAGAAGTATAACAATAATGGCCAAGTGTGTATTTATGAAATAAAAAAAGGTGTAACCTTTAATAATTTACATGGTTTGAATATTGTGCTTGACTTAATATAAATCATATTCTAGACAGCACAATTCAACGGCTAAATCTGAAAAACTTAATTTGTTATTATATAAGTAAGTACATATTAAGTTTATTGTGAGTATAAAACATTTATTTTAGGTGTCTGAATTATATTAGTACTACATTGAACTATATACTATGTATGTTTGTTTGTAACTGACTCATTTGGGCGTATTTTGGCTCACTTTAAACGGTGGGATTTCGTTCAGACTTCGTAGATTTATCCAGGAGCAATGACAATACATTAATTTGATAAAAGTATTAAATTTTTCAATTTGCATAATAAGATTTTTGTTAATTTACATATTTTTTTCATCTATCGTTAATAAGGCAGGAAGTGATGTTCATTTTAAATTTCAACCATTATATTATCAACCAGAGCGTGTTTTTTAGGTTTTTTAAACTACTTTTATGTAATATAAGGTTCCGTGCCCAAAGGTTAAAAACCTTATTAGTAAGGCTCCGCATTCCATCCGAACTTTTCTCTCTCAGCGTTCTGTAACTCATAAACTGCAATAGTTATACAGGTGATGTGAGTATAGTGTATATTACTGTTGCGGCTACAACGATAACGACATTACGGTAGGTAACTAAATATCCGAATAGCATAAAGAAGGTTCGGCCGAGAATCATTAATTTGCTCCTAAGAATTGAAGACTTTCAGAACCTAACCAAATTACCTTTTAGGTATATTCTGTGCAATAAAAAAAGAATCATCGAAATCGGTTTGTGCGATATTGAGTTTTTCGTCCATTTTCGCGCACATACTTATAGCAAATATAAGATTTTTATGGTTTTCTCATGGATGCCACTGTCAGATTTACAAAAAAAAATTACCACATATGGACCAGCTCTCAAATAAACATAAAATTATCAAAATCATATCCTCCAGTTGGAAGTTCTGAGGTAACAAACATAAAAAATTACTGACGATTTGAGAACTTCCTCCTTTTTGAAGTCAGTTAAAAATTGAGAGGATAGTAATTTAAAAAAAATTTGCTATAATATTTTAAATGTTATTGTTATCATTTAACAAGTAGCTTGACAGCTTTTTGAAGTGAAAACTTCTTAATCGCGTTGGGAACTTTTTAGGGAAACTTACACACAGGGCAGGGCACAAGCGATAAAGAAAAAATTTAAAAATAAATATGAATAATACATTAAGTTACACACATTTTGGATGGTTGAAAGCTCGTGAGTTTGCGTCACCGAAATGCTTATAGCAGTATATCTGTAGCTATACAGCTGACGTATTGTGTAACATTAGTGCATATTTTATGAGTGAAATTGAATGGATTTAGTGAAAAGTTTAATGTATGTACTTTGTGCACTGTCGAAATAGTGTTTTTGTTTGATGAATATATTATTGAAAATAAGACAAAAAAAATTGAAATTAATAATTTAATTGTTTTTAAGCATTATGAAATTTACAATTTTGATACTAAAAGTTCTTAGTCTCTTCAACTGCCAATTTTTTTCAGAACAGAATTGTCTTAAATTAAAGCAACTAAAGTGTTGTGAGTATGATTCGAGTACAAATAGTAGTGATAATACGCAGAGGTTGAGAGTAAAGTTAGCCGTTTCAGTTGAATGTGTTCATTTATTGTTCAGTGAAATGTCCGTAGCTTAGCGAACTGCCTTCACAACACGAGCAACAATTTAATACTTCAATCGAAATAAAGAAATGCATCGCGGTTTAATATCATCTGAATAGACACAATTGAAATTGCGTCAATATTCAGTTAAATTGTTAAGACGAAGTTGAGACTTCCGTTAGACATTATAGTCTAAACACATGGTCGGATTTGGTATGGCCGGTCCATCGGACAGTCGAGTGGGCGCGTCGCACCAATTGGTCCAGCGTCGTACTCGATACGGTCCGACAGTATGGTATGGTATAATCGGGTTAATTTCCATAACTCGAAGACTGCTTGCCGTTTTTTTTATGATAATAAGGGACGAGACGAGCAGGACGTTCAGCTGATGGTAATTGATACACCATGCCCATTACAATGCAGAGCCGCTCAGGATTATCAAAACACCCAAAAATTCTTAGCGGCACTACAATTGCGCTCGTCACCTTGAGACATAAGATTTTAAGCCTCATTTGCCCAGTAATTTCACTAGCTACGGCGCCCTTAAGACCGAAACACAGTAATGCTCACACATTACTGCTTCACGGCAGAAATAGGCACCGTTGTGGTACCCATAATGTAGCCGACTTCCTGTGCAAAGGAGCCTCCCACTGGTACATTGCGGTACTGTCTACATTGCGGGTTCCCACAGACGTATATATATATTTCTTATTCCTGCCACCCCAATCCCTCTAGAAACCTTGGCAACCTCCTCTCCTTCCTAAAGACTTCTGGGAGTGTGTTTGGGGTACCAAGATGTTAAGTCCGGTAATTTGCAACACCTGGACTATGCAGAAGTACCTGTGCAGCAGTTTCCTCTGCATGCAGGCCCTGCACTGGGGGCTGTAAGTTCTGCCCATATTAAATAGATGTTTATTATAAAGACCGTGCCCGGTTAGGGCCGCCCTTATCCGGACGGTAGTAAAAATAATTTTGTGCGATGAATATTACGATATACCGTCGAATATGGTTCGCTGCCAGACCACGTTGATAGTTAGGCCGTACCAAATCCAATCATGTGTTTATACTAAAAACAAACAAAGTAAAAACAAGTACAAACTACACATATAATGAGTTCGACCGAAAGATGTTCGACGATGAATTTATCTCACTCACTCACATTAGCCAATTCTTTAATTTGGGGCCGCATGGTAATTTGGAATCAAGAGTAATATCGGGAAGCAAGGGACAAGACGAGCAGGACGTTCAGCTGATTGTAATTGATACGCCCTGCCCATTACAATGCACTTCATGAAAAACTCAAAAATTCTGAGCGGCACTACAATTGCCCTCGTCACCTTGAGACATAAGATGTTAAGTCTCATTTGCCCAGTAATTTCACTAGCTACGGCGCCTTTCAGACCGAAACACAGTAATGTTTGAACCTGCGATTGGTTTGAAACTAGTCGGTACATACACCGATTGAACTTGAGTTGAGCAGTTTCAAATATACATACTAAATTTCTTAATTCATGTGTTTGACTCTTAATATTTAACCAATGAATGCCTTCTACGGAAAATCCTACAAAAGCTATTCCTTGTTAGATTATGCTCATCCAATCATATAAAATAATGTAATAATCTCAGATTAAGGATCAGGTCATCAGTCAGTCAGGATAAGGTCTCCGCTGTGCTCCATCTAGATACCTAATGCACTACCTAAGAAAAATAGTTTTTTTTTATTACGGCAACCATTAGATGCTTGTGTGCGTGGCATCTTGACACTCAATGGCATCTTTCAAATTTTGTAACATACGGTTCGTGTTATTTTACATTGTAATTAATAAAATACAAAATGCCTACTGATGATAATGTGATCTCACTGTCTTTCTTATTTCTATTATTTATTTTTACATAGTTTTAATACGCAACCCGGCATTTGGAGCGCAGCGGAGACCAATTCCTAAACTAAGGTTATACGTACCTACGACGTATGTCACACTAAAAGTATTACGTAACTTAAAAAAACAACATGTTATAACGACAATTTTATGTTTATTACTTTTCAAAATACTCTCATTTTAAACATTTTTTCATGCGATCGAAACAGATCGAACCACAAACGAGCGTACGGGTCACCTGGTGTTAAGTGATCACCGCCGCCCAAATTGTCATGCAACACCAGAGGAATCACAGGAGCGTTGCCGGCCTTTAAGGATGGTGTACGCTTTTTGAAGGTACCCATGTCGTATCCTCCCCGAAACAAGGAAGCTCATACCACAGCTTTGTAAAACGTGGAAGAAAGCTCCTAATTAATTAATTAATTAATAATCCTTGCGTCTAATTCACATAACAAAATAAGCAAGTTAACTAAATTATATATTATGTACTAGCTGACCCGGCAAACGTTGTTTTACCATATAAATTGTATTGATCTTTTCCTTGCTAGTTGATAAGATATGGCGCTAGATGTATTCATTAATCATTAGTAACAATGGCACTTCTTTTTATATTTTGTATAATTCACACTATAGTCTTATAAATTATAGCCTATTTGTTATTCTGGTGTGTTAGCTATATTATTGTAAAGTTTCATAAAAATCTATTCAGTAGATTTTGCATTAAAGAAGTTCAAACATACATCCAGACATACAAACTTTCACATTTATAATATTAGTAGGATATATTACTATCGTATATATTAATAACTAACCGTTCCCACCCGCTTCGCTGGGCGAATATAAAAAGGAAAAAATCAATGAATGAACGTTGGAATTCGAAAAATAAGTAGCCAAAAAAAATAAGTGGTCTAAACTCTATAGTTATAAATAATTTACCCATTTTCTGTTAATGTTCCAGGTTTATGAAGCCGTTTAATACACCTATATAAGAATTGAAATGTCCACTAAAGCGAGAAGTTAACACGTACTTGTCGATGCGTGTCTAACAGGAACCTTGCCGCGTTTTCTGGAAAATTCTACTTCATATTATATTGTACGGTTGACTCGCTCCAACATGTGTGCTGACTGCATCCGATTTCTTGAAGGAATACGGAAACAGCTTAACGAATTAATAAACATTTGGTATATCTTAATACATTAAGAGATCTATAAATTATATCAAATCTAGATATATTTTTATCATAATTTATTTTGCCAGTGGGAGGCTCCTTTGCATCGGATTCCGGCTAGATTATGGGTACCACAATAGCGCCTATTTCTGCCGTGAAGCAGTAATGTGCAAGCATTACGGTCCGAAGGCCGCCGTAGCTATTGAAATTAGTGGGCAAATGAGACTTAACAACTTATGTCTCATGGTGACGAGCGCAGTTGTAGTGCCGCTCAGAATTTATGGGTTTTTCAATAATCCTGAGCGGCACTACATTGTAATGGGCAGGGCGTATCAATTACAACAGCTGAACGTCCTGCTCGTCTCGTTCCTTATTTTCATTAAAAAAATCATAAATAACGCTAATATTCGAGGTACAAAGTGAAACCGCATTAGACAGTTTGTTGACTTTAAAAAGTTTATTATTATTTATGATAAAAAAAAAACAAAACAATACAATTTATGAAGTGTGGTGATCTTGAAAAAGGTGGCAATAGTTTTAACACTGTTTTCTTATTTTACTGCCGACTTATTTGATAAGTAAAGAGAAGTATTGCTCAATAATAATAATTATTAATCCTTGAAGAATTCTAATTATTGAAGAATCATTAAGAGTCAATGCTTTTTGGTAATGTATTATTTATCAAAGGAATAATTAACTCGTATGAAATTCTCAAAAACACAAAATAAATATTAAACGTAAAAACATACCTTACAAACGAGTAATATTTATATTATACTAGCTGACCCGACAGACGGCGTTCTGTGCATAATAAATAAAATACTGTTTTTTTACGAATTTGTCAATAATATTTCATAACACCAAGAATTATTTTGTAAAATGTGCTCCTTGTCAATGGCGTTCTATATTATGTATAGAACGTCATTGCTCCCTATTGTTAACTATAATGAAATTGTTTCACAACGGAACTGTCAAACCGTGCGTCAATAAATTCTCTCATAGAAAATATGTCCATACAAAACAAATATTGGAAATAAAAATAATTAATGGTCCCAAATCGAAATAAAAACTATCCTATCTCTCAATTTGGACTAAACTGCACTCCATGAAATAATCCGTTCATTAGTTTAGGAGTCCATCGCGGACAAACGTGTCACGTAATTTATATACTTATATTAAGATTTAAGCATATTTTCAATAAAATCAAACAGCAATTCTTGTATAAAACCACGTCAATACATTGAGACACGTACAGACAAATAAAAACCTTATTTGATGATCGTCTGTTCGTAAAAATTGTATCATCAAATAAAATTGTATCGTTGTGAATGCAAATTACACGTCTCCAATTCTAAATAAAACTTTGCATCTAAAAAGTCGTTGCACTTCTGTTCAATGCAAATTGTCTGTTCCATCACGAAACTTTCTAACGGCTAACTTCTTGAATGAGAGATATCTTGAAGAATAACCGCTGCTAAAGTTTACGTTGCCACCCCTACGTGCTAAGTCGCCGCTTTATTTTAGCTGATGTTTTTATGTGAGTGTAACATTAGGGGTGTGCTTGTCTGATTTTTCAGATTATAGATACTGCTAGATGTATCAGATCACACAAAAGGTAGTTTGTATTCTTTAATTTTTTCGATTTTTACACAAATAAAATTTGAAAAACAACAAAACTTTATGAACGATGCGGAACTCGAACCTCCGGCGTTCTGTGCCGGTGCTCTAACCAACTGAGCTAACCGTTCGAGTGTCGTATCGTTATAAAATCTTGTATGCTTTGTTCAACTCTCAGGTTGTGGCTTCATCTACACGATCTACTTTACAGTTGATAACCTGCTCAAACCCAATATTTGCATATTAGGAAATTGACTTGAGATGTCGTTCTTGTAAATCTAAACAATTTGTTAAAAAAAACAAAAAAAATTGTTGTTTTTCAAATTTTATTTGTGTATTGTGTAAAAAACTACTTACAGGGCTACCACCCGAATCAAAAAATAAAAGAAAAATAAAATTGTTTATCTGTGGCGGTGGCTGCCAATCGCTCTAATCAATTGTTAGTCACAACAAGCAGATGATTTACAGAAAAAAAACGGGATGTGACCATGACAGAAGTAAAAATTTTATCGTAATTATATAGAAAACCTTAATTGTTTTGTATGAATAGGTACTTGCCGTTCCAATTCCAAAATTAATGAAGTAAATATATATATAGCCATAAACCACCTAGGATACATTTCGCATCGAATGGTGGTAGTTTTATGTCGG
The DNA here is from genome assembly GCF_905404315.1 of Leptidea sinapis. Classification (NCBI taxonomy): domain Eukaryota; kingdom Metazoa; phylum Arthropoda; class Insecta; order Lepidoptera; family Pieridae; genus Leptidea; species Leptidea sinapis. The sequence continues at coordinate 14,750,589 of NC_066276.1, forward strand.
TACGATCAGTGGTTTAGGCTTGAAAGAGCCTCAAACAAAGACCATTTTCATTATATGTATATAAAAGATAGTGAATATTTTGTAATCTTAACGAATAAAGTATTAATTTTACAATATGTTTCACAACAAAAGTTTGCAAATTACCCTGGAAAATAGTTCTGTATAACCACATTCACTTGACTCGAACGGATTATGCTTGATCGAGCGTCTGACTGCTCGGTCTCATTAAATACTCATAAAATAAACTTCTCAGCGTGCTTAAAAAGTGTTCACTTGCAATCAAGTGTATTGTATTGTATTTATATTGGCTACTGACCCCAGACCAAGGGTCTTGAAATAAAACCCTGTTGCCTTGACCTTATCGCAGCTCTTGAGAACCATCCGCCCATCCACTCAGCTCTTGATGAATGAACTTTTTCATTTCTCGCTCTTACAGCGTTCATTCCTCTCGAATTACTTTCATCCCGGCCTCCTGCTAGTGTCGGGAATTTCTCATTCTCAACAGGATTTTTAGTGGGTGACGTAATGAAGGGAATATTTTTTCCAAGTCGAGAGAGACTTGAGTTTTATAAAATATTGTGGAGAATGTATTCTATTTTCATTTCAGTAACCGACTCTGTTTTCGTATTACTGGCAAGGAACATTGAATTAGTCACAGATATTGGGTTTTTTAAACTTTTCCTTATTATATTCTTAGATCATTTCTACGTCTGTAGTTAGATTGTGACAGCTGTGAAAAAATCGAAAAAAATGAGTTTAAAGTTAACCTCTATTTTGAGCAATGCATGCACACTAACACAAAGTGTCATACAAATCGCTAGTGTAACTTGTTACGCACACTAAAGTATTAAACCTGGCCTGTTTTTATCGGTTGTCTAATAGCAAGAGACTTTATCTAGACACATAAATTATCTAAGAAGATATTTATTAATTTGTAATTATATTATGATGTTCATATTTTTAGAGACTGTTTTAGAGTCACTTGCTTCTATCCTTACAAACCTCACGCGCTTCCTCTACATTCATTACTCTTTTCATGCTCGCCGGTTGCGGTTGCTTCAAACCTTTAATATTTTCATAACGTCCCCAATTTGGTCGACGAAGGTTCTGCTAGGAAAATTAGAGACGAGACGAGCAGAACGTTCAGCTGATGGTAACTGACACGCCCTGCCCATTACAATGCAACGCCGCTCCAAATTATTGAATAACCCAAAAATCCTGAGTGGCACTAATACTGCGCTCGTCACCTTCAGATATAAGAAATGTCAAGTCTCATTTGCCCAGTTATTTCACTAGCTACGGCGCCCTTCAGTCAGAAACACGGTAAAGCTTCCACATTACTGTTTCACGGTAGAAGTAGGCGCCATAGTGGGTAAAGCCGTATTAATTAATAACTAAACAATGTCTCACGAAAATTTTAATACACAATTATGTAATTAAATTAACTACACAATTTATGAAATAAATATTTAATATTATGTTATATTATTCGACAAACTCAATATTATGTTAAGTAGCTAGATTACAAACTGATTAATTACGGCTATACGATATATCACTGTAATTTGTACCTGCATGTTAAATAAATTATTATATTTTGACGTCCACGATATTTTTAATGAACTTTTTTTTTATATTTATACGTATTCGACAACTTAAAAAAAGATCAGGATTATTCATTAGTGTCTCAGCTTAAAATTGGTGTGCTTTTTATAATGTGTAAGAGTAATAGAAAAAAAATATACAGTTTTAAGAGTGGAAATCGTGTGACCTTGACAGGTCGGTTATAAAGCACAACCTCACCACTTCGCGGTCGCGGCGTGCAATAAATTTTTAACAAAAAAACAACCGACTTCAAAAACACTATTTCAAAACAATAGATATAATTTGCACAAAAAGGATAAAATAATTGCTTATTTTTATACAGTCTAATTCTTGTTACGACTATTGTCATTTTTGGAATCAGTGTCCTTCTCGCCTCCTCACAACTCAAGCACATCTCACCTATAACTATGTATGTAGTTACAAACCCATCTTGGATGACACCAACTCCAAAAATTAACCTCCTCCTTTTTTGAAGTCGGTTAAAAAATAGGGATCCCTACTAAAAATGCAATAATATAACTGGGGTGAAGTCACAAGGTGTGAAAAAATTTGTCATCGCGGAATCATGCGGAAACTATTGATGATAGAATAAAAAAATGTTCTACAGTATTATAGAACGTATACCTATAATACTATAATTAAATTTCAAGGGGTCTGCCTGTAATTATAAATTTGTGAATATTCTAAACGTTTCACGACTCACCTTTGAAATTTCTTTATCTTTCTCTGTGTGACTCTAACCCTCTTATTCATAATGGTCCGCTAACTTTAAACAGCCGCTTAGGAGTGTTTTTTCTCATTCTGACTTAGGTCAATAGAAGAAGACAGAGTGAGAATTAGCAATGCTTTAAGTTAGCAGACTATTATGAATAAGGGGGTAAAACTCTAGAACAGCTCGAACGACCTGAAAATTGGTTTGTAGTAATATCATAGTTTTATCTTATGTCCTTTCCTTACTAAGGTGTGTAAAAAATCATGATTATCATCATCATTAGCGATGTGGATAAGGCTTGAGAGCATTCATGTATTATTAATTATTTGGAGTTATATTTTGTTGTGTTATTGTTTGTACATTTATAACAACCAGCCCAGGATCAACAACAATAGTAGATTGTTAACCTAGGGTCGAAAGAATCGATTCCCGAGGTACCTACTTAGACGCCCGAGCGCAGCAAGGGCGGCTATAGTCCGAGTACGAATTGATTCTTATACCCGTGTTAAGCACTTTACTTTTCATTTCGAATATGAGGAAGATAAAACTAGTTGTTTATCTAAACTATTTATTGATATATTAATTGTAGTACGATAAATTGTATCATCTATTTCATATACCCAAAAAAATTTAATATTTGAAATTCTTTTTTTTTTACTTTATATGGTAACAACGTTTGCAGGGTCAGATAGTGTTTTAAAAAAAATGTCATATTTAATTTCAACAGTAACATTTTTATATGTCAAAGAATTAAACTCCCTTAAGTCGCTTTGTTACGGATAAATTGGACTCCGTTTTTGAAAACGTGGAGCAAATCCGCAACTAATAATGATTTTAGTAATAAGTAGAGACCGGATTATATGCAAATGCATATTGCATATGCTTTTGCATATTTAGTACCTTTTCAGCGGTAGTTGCACATTTAAGAAAAAAAAATATGCATATTTACGCACCAACACTACATAACCTCAGTAGACGTAGAACGCTCCTTTTCCGCATATAAAAATTTATCAAGCGATCGTAGACACAATTTGTCTACAGAACATTTAGAACAGTACTTAGTAGTAGGTACATATTTTTAAAGGTAAATCTAAAATTTCATTGTTACCTAAGTAGGTATATCTTTTTATTTTTTCCTGTTAAATTATATGGATATTTTACTTGCATATTTGCATGCATATTTTGGGCATTTTTTGTAGCATATAATCCGGTCTCTAGTAATAAGTAAGCTACATACGATATAAGTAGTAACTAAGTTTATATTTAAAGTGCAGCCAGCCAGCTTGTGCAGAATGCCGATACGAGACGGCTGGTTTAGAAACACGTAGCATCGGCTAAGCCGGCCGACTGACCACGGAATAATTCGTGGCTTACTGCTTTTAGCCCGTAATATGCTTTCAACAAATATTACTTCATAGATGGATGTTGCCCTGTAATAAGTGAATTTAAATTTTATACTGTACTGCCATTATGTAATTGAAATACTTGGCACCAGACGGATAAGAACATAACCAAGGTTTCCGTAAAAGTAACTAAAAAAAATACTACAACGACGTGAACATTTTCGCAATCAGAAATATGAAATATATTGATTAGCCTGCGGGTCAGAGGTTGTGTGGACAGGTAAGGTCGGTTTCTTAATTAATCTAATTGGAGAAGTCTGAATTTGATTTGATTTGCATATTTGGAGTGTGTTGATTGGATACATGTAGGTACAATTCTTGAGGGCTTTTTATGATTTGATGAAAAAAATATACAGCTATTCCGCAAAAACTTTCGACAATCTCAAGGGATTAAAAATTTAAAGGGCATTTTCCGTTACCCTAGAACTATAAAATTTGGCAAATATCATACAAGTATAGGAAGAAAACTATACATTAAATAATACATTTAAAAACAGGATCAATATCCAAATGTTGTATTGAGTTAACCGTGTCATGTGGGGTATCGTATGAAAGACCTTCATTGGCAAAAGCTTAAAAAGATTTTTTTGACGTCCTAATTTTCTATTTAATGACCAAAAATTAAAAAAAGTCTTTTCCCTTTGTGCTTATGTCAATATCATGATTATTAGTCAATAAGTTAATGCTAATGTGACACTGACTCAATGTTATAATCTGTGGATACCACGGACTAGTAAAAAAATAAGGACTCCGTGTCACCTTACATAACAGTGTAGCACGAAAACAAGCCGATTAACGTGTAAATACCTATGTATTGTGGGGCTATCCCCACGCACACAATTACACTACTACAGGCCGATAGGCGGCCATTATGAGAATTGTCATCGTCTGTGATCAAAAGATCAGTTTGCGTCTCAATAAAATATTTTAAAAATGCCGTCGTGCGTTGTGAAAAAGTGGAAAAACAATAACATAAAAGTATTTGTGGATATATGATTATTTAAGGGAGAAAAAATTGTGTAACTGGTATACCCCGTAACCGCACACACACTAGCATAAAGGTGCTTCACTTGCTAATATCACGGCGCGGAGTCTTTCTTTTTTTACTAGTCCGTGGTGGATACTTGATAGTGATAAAATAAAGCTTCTTTCATATTTCATCCCAGTCTAGCGAAACCATATAAGAAAAAAGCAATTCACTCGATTGTATGAAACGTAGAGTCATTGAAAGATTGACAGATGACGACTATAATCATGTAAAAAAACGGAGATAGCCGAAATCCGATACGTTTTAAGCAACTATTCGCTTTCAAACTTAGACGGATTATACTTCGTCGCCAATCACTATACTGTAATTACTACTATTTTAAAGTAATGTCAAATGACTGCAAGTTTCATACTAAATTAAATTTCAATTTTTACTTACGCAGTTCCGACTCTTATAACGTAGTATTACGAGTAATATCCTCTTTGTTTGATCCGAGCAAAGTCATGTCATGTCATATAAAGATTTCTCTTTCAATACTAAGCAATTTGTTATTTTTAACCGTCTTCAACGAAGGAACGAGGTTCTCAATTCGTCGGTATGTTTTTTTTTTTTTTTTTGTTAAACTGATATTCATCACTTCTGGGATTAATTATACAAATTAAATTTGATATCTCAAGTCAATCTGCTAATACGCAATTATTGGTGTCGAGCAGGTTATCAACTGTAAAGTAGATCCTGTAGATCTGTAGATGGAGCCACAACCTGAGATTTGAACAAGTTATACCAAAATTTACGACCCATGCGTAATCGAACGGTTTGCTCAGTTGGAAAGAGCGCTCGGACGGAACCCAACTGAGCCAACCGTTCGAGTGACGTATCGTTTTTTTTTTTTTGAGAGGAGGAAATACATTTACGTATTTACGCCCCGGAACGGGGCGTAATATGTCGGACTCGAGTGTCCGTGTAAGCGGACACACCATACCGACTAAAACCTCCTCTATGCTGTTAGCCCTGGCTTTTACAACGACGTAGGACGTGGGCCGTGGATGCCGCAAAGACTACGCAACAACAGTCGCGGGGCGTCTCCTAAGGAGACTCGAACCACGGACCGGCTGTGTGCTTGTGGGAAGGAGAGAAAATGAAGATGAAGATGAAATGAAGATGAAAAGGTGAGAAGAACACACTCGCCGGCGAGTGTGGTGATGTTTTGTGTAATGTATGTAAGTGTTTATGAGTTTATGTATGCATGTTTGTATGTATGTAAGTAGTGTTAAAGTTTGTGTGCATGTATGTTTGTGTTTGTGTCTGTTTGTGGAGTGTGTTTGTGATTGTGTAAGTGGTGTATGTCAGTCCGTCAGTCAGTCCTTGAGTGAGTGTGAGTGGAGTGAAACGCTTACAGGTTGAGGACTAACGTCTCGTCGGGTATCAAAAGAATGTGTGGTGTATCTAGGTTGCGGGCCGCTGGCCATCGTCAGAGTGACGAGTGCCAGTGGTCTGCCAATAGTCGTCGAATTTTGTCATAGGTAATCCGCGGGTTTTCTTCAACTAGCCCCTAAGCAGTAGCCACATTATTTTCGTTAACGGCAGTTGAAGGCCGCCCTTCACGAAATTCGTCATAATATAAAGAAACCCGACCTCTCTCAAATTCAGCAAACCATTGCCTCCCGGTGCTCAAGCAAGGTGCTTCTCGCCCAAAAGCAGTTTGAAGTCTTGTGGAGAGAGAGAACTTTTAAAATCATAAAAAATCATCGCTCTAAAATCTTTTCGACTTATTTCCATTTTCGTCGCGTGCTTTGATGGGTGATAAAAGCAAATGACCAATGATTTCCCGCCAATTATTTTTTTTATTGCTAAGAAAGTTGCAACGTTTCAAAAAATATCACAGTCGAAATTCAAATAGTTCCGATTCGCTAGAAGTGCAAAACTTTTGCATATTACTGCATACACTGTGCTTTTGGTGTGCCCCATGTACATTGATTGAGTAGTTAAGTTATAGCTGTAGGTACGTGCAAAGTCTGGTAAAACGGGAATGAATAAAAAATGTAATTCTAGATTGTTGATCTCAATCCGGGAAACACTCGCAAAGTTTTTAAACAATATCCTGAAGGTAGAAAGCATGACGTCTGCTTCTTAGTCGACTCAACAACGGTCTTTAATACCGGGATTAGTGTAAGCCTTAAGACGAAATGCCTGTCTTGTGCAATCTTAAGATTAGCGCAATCCGTTGTTCTTAAGTTCGAGGTTTTAAACTACTTTTAAATAGAATAAGTTTCTCTCCTTTCTGTAAGATTGTATCGTTTACTGTGTAAGCATTTACATATTTAAATACAATAAATTTGATGATCCATATTATACTATACAAATACAAAATTTTGCAAATTTAAAACTTAGATAATTTATACGTCTAGATAGAGTCTCTTGCTGTTAGGAAACCGATTAAAACAGGCCAGGATAGTTTAGTGTGCGTGACAAGCTACGTCTTACACTCCGATTTGTATGACACTTTACGTTGGTGTGCGTGAATTGCTCAAAATAGAGGTTAGTTCTTAAGTCTATTTTTTTCGACATTTCCACAGCTGTCATAGTCCATCGAGACGTATAGATGATGTGAGATTTATAATATAAGACGTCATTGTAGATGTGGCGTTCAGGTAGATGCTCATGGGCATCACGGGTTATCCTGCCTAAAATCGGCAGGCCGTATCAGTCGTCACGCCAGCATTAATGAAGTCATCCGCAGGGCATTTGCTGCTCTTAATGTACCAGCTGTTTTAGAGCCAAATGGTAATATCCACCGCGATGGCAAGCGTCCTGATGGAATGACGCTGGTGGCTTGGGCACGGGGAAGGGCGCTGGTGTGGGACGCGACTTGCGTGAACACCCTGGCTCCTTCTCATGTCCAAGTTACGTCAGTTGCTGCTGGGGCTGTTGTTTCGACTGCGGAAGACGGCAAGCGTCGCTGGTTAATGATGTTGGTCTCAGTGATTCATACATCTTTGTGCCCTTTGGTGTAGAGACACTTGCCTCGTGGGGCCCACAGACGCGGAGAATGTTCAAAATGCTATCTTCGCGCCTCAATAAGGCCACTGGAAACCCAAGCGCTGGCAGCTATTTCGGTCAATGGATCAGACTAGCTATCCAACGCGAAAATGCTGCCAGTATTTTAGGTACGCTTCCACGTATTGATAGTTTTAATTTTATGTAGTCCTAGTATTGTAAATCTATACTATAATATTATAAAGCTGCAGTGTTTGTTTGTTTGTTTGTTTGAACGCGCTAATCTCTGGTACTACTGGTCCGATTTGAATGATTCTTTCAGTGTTGGGTAGTCCATTTATCGAGGAAGGCTATAGGCTATGTTTTTTATTTTTCAAAATTAGGGATCCGTAATAAAATTGCTATTTTGTAACACAAGGTGTAAAATCGAAAACCTATTTTTGCGTTCGCTGCAAAAACTATTGACAATAGAACAAAATGATGTACAGGCTATAATATAGGCAATATTTTATTACTTATAAAACTATCGCGTGAATTATACTTTATATGGCAAAACAACGTTTGCCGGGTCAGCTAGTATAGTTATAAGATTTGTTTTGCTGGAATAAATGATTATGATGTAAGACAGTGATAAATTATATTGAGTCCAAAAAATTTTTCAAGTCAGACTATTCGAAATCATAAACACTTTTTTGAAAGAAAGATCTACTTTCTAACCCATCACGCTCGCTTTTGGAACACTCTTTCAGGCGAAGCCGGCTCCACTCAACTTTGGAAAACTCGCTCGATAGGCTTAGTTGTATTTCGTATTTTTTTTATAGAAAAGGAGAACAAACAGAGTACCTGATATTAACGGCCATTCCCAATATACTATCTACAGATAGAGATAAATTACTACCTTCTACTGTCAGTCACCTGTCAATAATCTGAAGCTGTCCCAATATACCCGATAAGTCATTGTTATCGCCTTATATTGGGATGCGTGAATTGCAATTTTCATACAAACTTCTATCGATGGTAAGCTATACGTCGTCCCATTGACAGACAGAGTGCACGGATAAGGTGAGTTACCGTCGATAAGTTTATTGGGACAGAAAAGTCAACGATAGTTATCTCAAGTAAGAGATAGACTGAATATTGTGAACGGCCGTAAGTGATCACCGCCGCCCACATTCTCTTGAAACACCAGATGAATCACAGGAGCATTGCCGGCCTTTTTGAAACGTGTACGCGTTTTTTTCGTATCCAAGTATAGAAGTGTCGTGAGAAGGTGGGATTCGGTGGCAGGAATTCGATCAAACAGCTCTTCGAATCAATCACACTTTCCATCATAAATGCGGTAAACATACAACGAAGCGACTTATTTTGGTGAAGTTTTTACTTCTCGTCCCCGGCATCCTCAGACACAGTAACATAATTTAAGTAAATAAAACACATTTAAAAAATTAAAACGCGTGTTATTGTAACTGTGTTTCAACATTACATTTGTGCGTAAATTTACATTTCTATTATAATTTTAGTTAAACCGACGTTTCAAGACCTTTCCAGATCTCGTTTTCAGTCGCCATGAAAGGGGGACTGTCTTAGTCACCCTGAAGTTTCTTGCGCCATTTCTTCTCTCTCAGAGGACCATTTGTCTCCGAAGCTGTGGTAGTGTTAGAAATGACACCAACAAAAATTCTTAAGGAATCAGTTTTGAGAAAATAAATGCCTTTTATGCCTTAAGCTCAGTGTTATATTGAAAAACTTTCAATTACAAGGGTATACTACCAATGTCAGTACGGCAGAAAATGAATCTAGTCGTGGCTTTGAAAACTGCACTTTAAATTAATGAGCATACACCTAGCTCCGACCAGCTGTGTTAATACTTAATGTAGATCCACAACGGTTGAACCGTTTTGGTACTTGTTTACCTGATTCATGTAAAATACATTTTATTACACAAATAAAATTTGAAAAACAAAATTCTATGAACGATGCGGGACTCGAACCCACGACCTCTGGCGTTCCTTGCAGTGCTCTAACCAACTGAGCCAACTGTTCGAGTGACCTATCGTCATAAAATCTTGTATGCTTTATTCAACTCTCAGGTTGTGGCTTCATCTACAGGATCTACATTTTATTGATAACTTGAGCCAGCCTTCAGTTACAGATATCGCACGAGTTGATTGCAGAGTAGGTACAGGAATGCAATGGTGCTGTGAACTAATTATAATTGATGACCGTAATCATGAGTGTGACGATGAATTTAAACAATGCTTTAAATTTACCGTTATACACTAGGTTAAAATGATGAAAACATTACTGTATTAACTTTTTTGTGGAATTAAGGGGACGAGACGAGCAGGACGTTCAGCTGATGGTAATTGATAGTCCATGCCCATTACAATGCATTGCTCAGTATGATTGAAAAACCCACAAATTGTGAGCGGCACTACAACTGCGCTCGTCACCTTGAGGCATAAGATGTTATGTCCCATTTGCCCAATAATTTCACTAGCTACGGCGCCCTTTAGACCGAAACACAGTAATATTTACACATTACTGCTTCACGGCAGAAATAGGCGCCTTTGTATAATAAATCTAAAATTTTTCTTATGCCTTCCTTCAACACATATGTTTCAAACATTTTTCGACATTTCTCGTGCCAAAAGGAAAGAGATTTTATTCATCGTGGCGATTAATAAAATCTCTTTCCTTTTGGTACAGAACCTGATGGACAGTCATTATTAAAGAGAAAATAGTTCACTGTTATTTTGTGTTTTTCTTCTGCTAGATAGTTTTATTTCTTTATTGTTATTGATATGATTCTGTATCAATAACAATCATGCCCAAGCTTAGACCTTCGAAGGGTCAGGACTGCTCCGGCTTAGCCGAGTTAAATCGGGTCGTACAGCCCTATTATCCAAACGCGTGTCCGCTATTCAAGAAGCTCATTACAGAAATAGATCATAAATCCAAAGAATTTTACCGGAACCAGATCTCCGAGATCTATCCAGAGCTAGGATTCTTGGCGTCCCCGCCGGATCCTCCGATTGTAAACTGGCGCACCTCCGACCGTAGGTCCAGTAAGGCGGTGCCCAAACACAACCATGCACAACCGCTTCACAAGGCAGGCGTTAAACCTTGTCCTTGTCGTTCTCGCGAGGAAAAACAGACCTTCGAGCTCTCGACCCTCTGCTCTCTCCATGGTATCAAGATAGAGATTCCTCACCGTAATGGCCTTGGGCAATGCCACTGGTGCCAACAATACGGCCACTCCACTCAGTTTTGCGAGCTCAAGCCTCGCTGTGTCAAGTGCCTGGGCAACCACGGCATTCCCGAATGTCCACGTCCCGCCCGATGCGCGAGCCTACCCGCCTGCATCCTTTGCGGCACCGAAGGCCACACCTCGAGCTATCGCGGGTGTCCCAAGGCTCCCAAGGTCAGGAACCTGCCCCGTCACCGACAGGCACCAGTTAAGAAAACACAGTCCTTCTTCCCGGTACCGCCACCCAAGATCAATGCGTGGAAACCCTCCTCTGCGGTCTCAGCACCCTCGGAGGCCACCCCCGCTCTCCCGCCCCTGACGCGGCCCGCTTCAGCTCGCCCTCAGCCGAGCACACCATCTAAGACAGCGGGCAATACCATGGCCTCCATAGGCAACTTGAGTCGATTCTTGGCTCGAGTTGACTATGAAGCGCTTGGGGTCTTGGTCACTAGTCTTAGAGATCCCGACGACTACTTTATAGCCATAGTAGATAAGTATGAACTCATAGGACAGATAAGGTGACCTTCGCCTGAATGGTCTGCTCGTTACCCGACGAGCTACTCTCGTCCTGCATTAGTTTATCTACGCAATACACTTACATACGAATAATACACAAACTACAGGTACACATACAAACACAGACAGTCAACAGACGGACGTACGGGCGGTCACCCATTACATGTGACGGTTCAGCTGCCGCTGTCGCTGTTATACATACTAGTCCATACACAAATATAAACAGATATACACAAACACACATACATTCACAAATGCGTAGGTTATAGCTGTTATCCTTATTTAGTTTTTCAAAATTAACTATTCTCTATTCGATTCAGTCCACAGCCGGTCCGTGATTGAGACCCGTCGGGTGACTCTCCGCGGCCGTCAATCGTCTCAGGCTGCCTTGGCTCGCCACCGTTTTCGCCAAAAAGCTAACTTAAGCTACGGTAGGGGAGGATTTCAGTCGGTATGGGGTGTTTACACGCGAGCCCGATATATTGTCCCCGTTTCGGGGTCTTCAATACGTAAATGTATTTTCCTCCTCTCGAAAAAAAAACATCTTGTACGATGGTATAACGCGTTTGACCACGTTTTTATACTGTACGAAGTATGCGTTCACAAAAGTGTGTTACGGTGGCAGCATCACAATCGACGGAACAATTACGTCATCAGCACTGCTAGGCTGCATCGCTCGTCTCCCGCATCACTTAGCACACATTCACAAACATCTACAAACATCCACAAACATGCATAAATGAATGGAAATGAATGCAAAGGTTAATGAAGTGCTCCGTATTTGAGTACGTTCAAGTGTCATTTAGTTATGCAGTGATTTTTAAATCGATATCAAATGCATTCAGCTCAATGAGGAATTTATTCGTAGCATCATGTTGTACGTACTTCAGCATAATTAGCAAGGCTTATTATTAATTTATTATTTAGAACACTAAATATATTTCTAATAATCCTTAATCCTACCAATATTATAAATGTGAAAGTATGTTTGTTTATTACACTTTGACGCCTAAACCAATGAACCGATTTTGTTGAAATTTAGGTTAGAGATAGACAAGAGCTTGAGAAAGAACATAGGTTACCTTTTATCGGGAATAAAAGGCTTGGCGGGGTTAAAATAGGGGGGGTGGAATTTTGAATGAAAGTTCGTCATTAACGAAGAAAACACCATGGAAATTTGTATATAGGCAGTTGATAAGAAATAAATAAATATTTTTTCTAGCGTTTTTAAAGTTTAGACCTATGTGGGGATGAAAAAGGGGGATTAACGTTCTATAGTTGGTAGCTTATAAAAATATATTAACCACAGAAGTTTGTTGCTTATTATTTGCAAGGTAAGCTATTGCACGCGCACAAAGTCGCGGATGAATCAACACAATTACATATATCAAAAGTAAAATAATTTTATAATTAGTTCATTCTTAATTATTTTAAAATAACATGGGCTATCGAATTGGGGTCAGGAATCACCTATTCGACACTTCCACGAAACTGCAACGTTAGCGATCCTCCTACAGCTACGGCGCCTATTTCTGCCGTGAAGCAGTAATATGTAAGCATTACTGTGTTTCGGTCTGAAGGGTGCCGTAGCTTGTGAAATTACTGGGCAAATGAGACTTGACATCTTATGTCTCAAGTTGACGAGCGCAGTTGTAGTGCCGCTCAGAATTTTTGTTTTTTTCAATAATCTTGCGTTACATTGTAATGGGCAGGGCGTATCAGTTACCATCAGCTGAACGTCCTGCTCGTCTCGTCCCCTATTTTTATTTTAAAAAAAGCTACCATACGTAATTCGCCTAATTTTAATAACATAGTTTTGCACACAGTACAGAATATTTTTTTTAAATTTAATGCGGACATAGTCGCAGGCAGAAGTTACTATAAAGATGATATTTATGTTACTTACACATTTACCATTCAAGCAACGGACACGTTAGCCCTTTGGCTGCCAGTAACCATTGCAGTGGACAATATTTCGATAAGGTTATTCAATTGTATTAATTTATATTCACATATAAGATATATATATATACACAGATATAATTCAAAGAATATTGTAATACTAATATTGACACACTTTTTACACAAATTATCTTGCCCCAAGTTAAGCATATATAGCCTGTGTTATGAGTTACAAGACAATGATATATTTAATACAATATACTTACTTAAACATACATAAATTCATAAGTATAAACATACATAAATACATTTTACGTCACATTGTAGTGATTGAATGATAAGATGGTTGGTAGCTTTCACAGTATACTGACGTTTGAAAATATTATAGAAACGCTAAAATCGTTCTTTCCATAAAAATTAGTAGGATACTAACAGATATCGGTTGCCCTCTCATCAGTAAGACTATGTCATTACTGTTAGTGTTTATAGTTCATAGTAAATATTACTTGGCATACCAAAAACTATCCGTTTAGTAAAATTGCCCAAAACATAATTACACTGAAATATAACGATTCAAAAAGTTGTAAAAGTAATTATCGTCATAATATCTCAGTGACGGTGGCTAATTTGAAAAAAAAAAGTATAAGTAAATTTCATCGATAATTTTATGATCTACAATTTTTGGGGTACTTTTGTGATAAAACTTACCGTTAAGCTGAAAATCGCGTAAAGCTAATTTTTGACCTTTGACCTCGAGTAAAAATTTTTCGATTCTCGGGTATGACGGGAAACTTAAAATTTTTATTTATATTTATGTTTTGAACAATTTTATTTATTTTCAGCCTGTTGTGAATTTATGCACCTTCCAATGTCTAGATTGACCGGACTCATACCGAATGAATAGGATCACACTCTATACATAGGTAGTAAAAATAATGCTGTAGCAAAACCTACATAATTATTTTACTATGATCACTATGCGGGGTTCTAAGATCGTTTAAATGACTAACTTCTAACTATCGATCACTTAACACTTTGGGTGCTGAAACACAAATATTGCGTTTTATCGTCCAAGCCATAGGAACGTGTTTACACACGCGTTGTGTTTATAAAAAAATCTTAAAAAATATGATACTGTAATAGTTAGTGTTAGGTAGTAGTTAGGGGCGTGCATATCTAGGCAGTTAGGCAGTACCTACCTCGTTATAAACCTAAATATAGTGTAAAAGTTAATTTCAGTTAATTTAGTTTAATTTGGTTCCGTTATTTTATGATCGAACTTCTATTTAACCCCCACTCATAAATTTTCCTAAATACCTACGGTAAGCAATCTCCAGGCTTAACAACGACTAGTTAGATCTACAGTGCCTACCTGGCTAGAGAACCAATGCACGCTTCTGAGTGTTTGCTGCTATTATTAAGGTTCTTTCTATCTGTCATACTGTCTGTCTTATGTTTTGGACTTTCCACCTTTCTGTAGTAATGAGGTACTCCTCTTAATTTTGGAAAATTGAACCCTGAAGGTTCTTCCACTGGCATCTATAATAAGCACCTATCTCGGGATATCTGCACATTTTTATCTCAGGAAATCTGGACACCTTTTTTTACCAGTGCGAGGCTCCTTTGCACAGGAAGCCGGCTAGATTATTGGTACCACAACGGTGCCTATTTCTGCCGTGAATCAGTAATGTGTTAACGTTTCGGTCTGAAGGGCGCCGTAGCTAGTGAAATTACTGGGCAAATGAGACTTAACATCTTATGTCTCTAGTTGACGAGCGCAATTTTAGTGCCGCTGAGAATTTTTGGGTTTTTCAAGAATCCTGAGCGGCACTGCGTTGTAATGGGTAGGGCGTATCAATTACCATCAGCTGAACGTGCTGCTCGTCTCGTCCCTTATTTTTCAATAAAAAAAAAACCTACTTCAAATAGGCCAAAGATGCTCCAGAGTGTGTTTGTTTTTAGTTTGTTTATTTTGGTCCACGGACATTATTTTATTATTTAATTATATGCAGTCTTCAATATGTGCCACCGTGCCTATGCACACTTTTACTGCTAATGATAAACAAGTTGTCATTTATTTTAAAGTGATAACCCTCACTTCTGGCAATAATTACCCAAATTAAAAATTTATGAAGGATGTAAGCGCTCGTTCCACTGAGCCAACCGTTCAAGTGACGTATCGTTGATAAATCTTGTGTTATCCAACCCTCAGGTTGCGCGAGATATCGCGGGTTCAAGTGCCGCATCGCCCATAAATTATGTTTTCAAATTTAATTTGTGCTAATGATTAAATAAATCTGTGATCAAAAAAAAATAGCAAGCAAAATTTTAAAACAACAATGTACGTAGAGAGTGACAGCGCAATCTAGGACATGTTCTAGTTTTAATTTTGGTGTGTAGAATTGGGCTTGCGTTCATCAAATTGAATTTCAAATCAAAATTCGTCATTTCCGAATACAGAGGCATCTATGGGTTTCGGCATAAACGGAGTGTCCGAAGGCTCCGTGCTCTCATAAAATAAAACATTCCGTTTATGTGGAGAGCATGCGTTCCTTGTGGTCCAAGTTATAAGAATTAGATATCAGTTCATAATTATCTATATTTGTGTTACGAACTAGCAAAGAACGTAACCTTTTTTGTCAAATTTACTGTAACTTATACTTTTTAATACTATTATAGGCATAATTTCAGGATAATAGTGTCAAAAGAGAATATTACAAAACCCAAAACAGATTACCACCCATTTAATTACCAATGATTTATATTTTCGGTATATAACATAATAGATGATACAAAACAAAATAAATTAATCAAAAGAGAATGAATAACAAAAATTAAAAACTATACCTATCTAACGACCCATATAGAAGAATAGTTAGTGACCCTGACTACTAAGCTAGAGGTCCCGGGTTCGAATCCCGGTAGGTGTAATCATTTATATGATGAATATGGATGTTTGTTTCCGAGTCATGGATGTTTATATGTATTTATGTATGTTTAAGTAAGTATATTGTATTAAATATATCGTTGTCTTGTACCCATAGTACAGGCTTATGCCTAGTTTGGGGCAAGATAATTTGTGTAAAAGTGTGTCAATATTATTATTATCTAAACCTTGTATAGGAAATAGCAGCGTTTCACAAGCATAAACCTTTACACCTTTACAAATTAAAATAACATATAACGCATGTTAAGAGTTAAGCTTAACTGTACTTTGGTCAATGAATAAAAATATTTATTAAGCAATTATATTTATAGAAAGTTAAGTCAAATTGCAAAAGCAGTGTTGCAAAATAAACGTCTTTTCCGTTTGTTTATACAATATACGGCCGTTTTCAATAACCTATCTATGCTTAGTTTAACTTACTAGAGTTAGACAAATCTATCCTTTTACGCTTACTTACTTTTCAATAACCTATTGACAGATAGCATTGGACTATAACTATATTGGACATAACTATGGATAGATAAGATCTTGTCATTGAACGGTGACAGCAATGTATCCGTAAGCTAAACTAAGGATAGATAGGTTATTGAAAACGGCCGTCGAAAATACGAATCTTTCCTCGTTATAAGTACAATATCTTTATGAATATATAAATTTCATGTTACGTTTTGAGTCTGTTGAACTCTTAAACAGTAATTTAGTGTAGTTCACTAGAACCGATTTTAATAAAATTTTGCACACAGTGTGCAGTTGAATTTAACTTGATAGGAAAGTTTTATTTCGATTTGTGACCCTTTATATTTTTTTTAATTTTAAATCTTATTTCTGTATGAATATGAGATATATTATTGACGTACACTTTGATAGTTCTGCTGTGACTTTATTTCATTCCAAGAACAGGGAAAACCGATATAATTATTGTAATGATTGAAATTTTACAAATTTCATAATTAACAACAAAATATTGTATATGTACATATGTTTTGGTGAAGCGAAGCCAATGACCAGCTAGTTGTATTATAATAATCCCTACTAATAATATTATGTGAATGTAAGTTTGTTTGTTACGCTTTCACGCCTAAACAACTGAACTGATTTTAATTAAATTTAGTACAGAGATAGACTAAGAGTTTGGAAAAGGATATAGGCTAATTTTTATTGCGAAAAAATAAATGGAGGGGTTGAGATAGTGAATGGAAGTTTGTATGGAAGTTGGAAGATGACACCATGAAACATTGTATTTAGGCAATTGATAATAAGTAATTTATAAGTATTCGTTCGAGCATTTTCGAAAATATGGCCTACATGGGGATGAAATTGGAGATTAAAGTTCGCAGGGAAATATTATTAATGATACTGTCCACATTGACAAGTGATATTCGCTGTATCGTAGAACAGCGCCACCAGCAGCGGAAAAGCAAATTGTATGTGTATTATTTACAAAGTAAACCAAATAATATGAAATTCTGCCCAAAGTAAGTACTTCACGCGGACAAAGTCGCGTGTAAGATCTAGTAATAATATAAAGTCGCTACCTCCTGTGTCTCACGCCCTCGCAGGCTGGACTCCGGTACGCAAGCGGCAGCCGACAGCCGGGCTCGCCGCATAACGAATATCCAAACACTGAATATCTGATGAACAATTTGCATACGTGAATCGCAATAAATTAGCCCGACTATTCTCTAACTTTTAATTATAATTACGTCCGGGTCCCGCGCTACATTATGAAGGTGTGGGGAATGATACTTACCTGCTCCAAACACATATTATAAGGCATGGGTTAAACACACATAACGTTTGAATTTGCTAAAGTCAAAGTCAAAATATTTTATTGACATAAAACCAAAAGGTTGCTCGTCAACGTCAATCACAAAAATTACAATTCAGATTTCAGATACATACATACTTAATACACAAAAGTTTAACCCTCTTATTCATAATAGTCTGCTAGCTTAAAGCATTGCTAATTCTCACTCTGTCTTCTTCTATTGACCTAAGTTAGAATGAGAAATAACACTCTTTAGCGGCTGTTTTAAGGACGCGTTCTCAAAACAGAGAGGTATCGAATCGCACTACTACACTGACACCGCTCAAACACATACACGTACTTAAAGTTAATTGCGGGAATCAAACGAATTTGATACTTTAGCAAGTTTCAATTTTATTTTTTTAATACCTATGTATTTTTGATAATTGGTTGATGTATTCGTTTAGTAGTTAAATATTAGAATTTTAGATGGCAATTCTGTCGCATAACGTCGTGTCCAGTAAACGCAGTTTTTTTAAATCCAAGATGGCCGCCGCGAAAAATTATGATTTCAACAATATGGGTATCGTATCCGAAGTTATCGAGGGTGCAGAGAACAATTAGATAGGTCTTTCAAAATCAAATTCTGAGATTTTTTAATTAGATTGGTAACGGAATGTGTTTTGTACATATTGTGAGTGAAAAGTCGAAACGTAAATATTTCTATATTTAGGGAATGAAGAATAAATTTAGCATGAGGGATATTGTTAGACAGGCCTTTTATAAGATAATTTAATTTTATGAATGAATTCTAATTTTGACGATGTAAATGACACCCATGAAGAAAATTTTGTAGATTTCATAGGCGCCATCATGGATTTCGATTTAGGCCCGCTATTCGTTATTGTTGACCCCAAAATCCATGAAAATGACACCCATGTAAAGGAGTGGGTAAGTTTCATAGGCTTTTATGTAAAAGGCATTAATTATTTTCTCAAAATTGATTCCTTTAGAATTCTTTTTGGTATCATTTCTAATAACTACTAGATACTACTACCGCTTCGGAAACAAATGGCG
Source organism: Leptidea sinapis (assembly GCF_905404315.1). Lineage (NCBI taxonomy): Eukaryota > Metazoa > Arthropoda > Insecta > Lepidoptera > Pieridae > Leptidea > Leptidea sinapis. Next base: position 14,769,733 of record NC_066276.1, read on the forward strand.
CTCTGAGAGAGTAGAAGCGGCGCAAGAAACTCTCCCAGCATTCTTTTTTTGCGCTCTTTTCAATAAAAATATAGAATATTGTACAGTCATTTCTATCGCTATAAAATAATCACAATCTAGTCTCAGGCTGCCCGATCATTTAGATATTCATCAGTGGAGTAATAGGATTTACGACACAGCCATTTTTTATAAAACATTTAAATTTATTTATTTATATGTGTATAGAACATCATTGGGTTTTATAGCTGATTTATTGATGTCTTATGGATATATTTTATTTTGTTTAAAAGGTCAAAGTAATGACTTATCTAGTATTTATTCAAACCTATTGTTATTTTACTTATAAGAAAAATTTTTCCGATTACTTACCAATGTTATGATATTATGATTTAATGTTATGTTATTAATATTTTCCTTAAATTGAGAAGTGTATTAGTTACTAACAGATTTAATTTTATTTTTTGTATATATATATATATATATATATATATATATATATATATATACAAATAAACAAGCTGCTGCTTACAACCGACACAGGGTCTACCCACGACGGCGGCCGAGCGCGGACTGAGGTTATTTCGATAGATCTTTCTGTGCAATGCGTACGGAGTGACAAAATAAAATAACCCTTAATACCACACTTTAAAGCTCATGCTTATCAGAAATATATATGAATTTTAGACGAATCATTTTTATTTTTTTCTGAGATTATTTATTAGATATTCATTAATTCATTTTCCGTGTTTTTGAAAATATTATATCTGCTTTCCTTACATAATTTTTAAGAGCCAAAATTGTGTAAGTGGTAGCAGAAAACTGATCCTGAATGAAGCCCCATTTCGTCAATTTTGTGTGAAGAGGTAACGGATAATCGTTTTTACGACATAAAATAACAAATTTTCAAAGCAAACATTTCCCGCTAATTGGTGATAAAGAAGTAATATATTTATGGCAATTTTTAGTTTTGTTAGACTTAGTTTAATTTCATCACTAACTCTACCGAAAAATATCTTATTTTTGTCGGATTTGAAAACGCGTCCTTAAGTTAGCGGACCATTATGAATAAGGGGGGGTAAGCGTATACATATTTTTAAAATAATGCAAACCAGTGAACAACAAGGCAGAACCACAAAATCCATAAAAAACAACTATAATACTATTCAATTCCATATTGTAATATCGTTTACGTAATCTTCAATACTGTAATAAGTCTTCGACATAAGTCTGCGTTTAATAAATGATTTCAATTTATTTATTGTTAATTCAAAATAATTGTTTATTTTACAGAGCCTAGTAGGGGCGGTAGAGCTAGAAACTGTCATAACCATAATGTTAACACCAGGAATGGGCATAAACTTATAATGCCTACTACTCGGCTAAATCGAGTTAGCAAGTGTTTTGTGGGACGATGTATATGCTTTTACAACACGATCTCAGAGAATATTCCAAACAAAAGTATTACGTTATTCAAACGAATTGTTAAGAAGGTTTGTGTGGTAAAGGTTACTATAACATAAATGACTTTCTTAATGATACCACAGATTGAGAATGGAGCGACTGCCCTCAGACTATTAAATAATACGTTTGATTGCATAATATTACTTTGTAAACATATTTTTTTTATAAAAAAAACCCGCTCAGTTTTTTTCGGCCATTCTTCTCAGGTCCGAGGCATTCGTTTTGGTTTTTGACTTGCAATAAGTGATGTCACATCCTATTTTGAATAAAAATATTTGAATTTGAATAACTGTTTCATGTAGCCAATTTATCGTATAGTATAAAATTATCAATCTCAAAACACAAGCAAGACTAATCGCTACCAATATTTACAGTACTCGATGGGATAATCTGAAGACTATTAAACATATTATTCAACAAAATTATTTAACTGATAACTGTTGAGTTTTTGGTTATAAAAAGAATTTATGGCCATAAATTTGACTTTTTGTATACCTATAACCTTCGTTAACCCTTGGCAACTTCGCTCTACCTAAGCAAAGACATATGCATATACATTTATTAGTATGATGAAGATTGTTGACATAGACTCTGACGTCACGGAAACCCCGCGCAAAATGGCGCGTTTGAATCGCCGAAACATATTGCCTGAATCATTATCAATAATTTGATGTATTTATTAATTTTTAGGATGAGAATAATCAAATTTAAGTAAATTTCAAAAATATGCATTATATATACATATATTATATACCTATTGCATATTAGGAAACTAGCTTGATATGTCGCTCTTTCAAATCCAAATTATTTTATATTTTTAATAGAATTATATGAGTTTATAAAGATTTATGAATGCTATTGGACGGCTAGCTTAACGATAGCTTCCGCTACTGAGATAAGAACTGCAGGTTCAAATTCGATATTGTCCATAAGTTTTTTTACGTAATAAAACTGTACTGTTATGACTGCACGTCAGAATCATTTACCAGTTGGAGGCTCCTTTGCACAGGGTGACGAGCGCAGTTGTAGTGCCGCTCAGCATTTTTGGGGTTTTTCAAGAATCCTGAGGGGCACTGCATTGTAATGGGCAGGGCGTATCAATTACCATCAGCTGGACGTCCTGCTCGTATTGTCCCTTATTTTCTTATTTTCATTAAAAAAAAATAGTAGTAAACACAATTTTTGGGGTGCCAAGAAATTTTATGTACGTATTAATGCGGAAACTTGTAGTAATATAAAATATTACTTATTAATATTTTATAATTGCGATGTTTTATGTGATAAAATAGAAATAGCCAAAATGGTTGCGAAACTGAAGTGGCAGTGGGCAGGGCACATAGTTCAACGGACAGATGGCCGTTGGGGCAGTAAAGTCCTCGAATGGCGACCACGTACCGGAAGACGTAGTGTTGGTACGCCTACAATATGGACCGACGATCTGGTCAAGAATGGCGGAATAGGTTGGATGAGGGCGGCGCAGGACCGATCGTCATGGCGATCTTTGGGGGAGGCCTTTGTCCAGCTGTGGACGTCTTCCGGCTGATGATTTTGATTTTATTTGCTGTTGCGTAGTTTTTATTTTATTTTTATTATATATGATTTGTGTTAATTTAATTGTTTTATTTTGTACTTGCTAGTTTAGATGCAGACAATATTATATTCATTATTATTATCTATAAAACATATAACAAAAACGTAACAAACTAAAAATACTTTTGAGTATTTAAAAAAAATACTTGCGTATTCAACAAACACCATAGTATCAGAAAAAGTACTTTATAGAATTTTTTACTGTTTGTCTGTATGTATATATGCCAGGTGAAAACTCAAAATCTACTGAATAGATTTAACTCAAATTTTGCATGAATATTAATAAGAGAACTTAATAATATAATAATATATGCAACGCTGTCTCGCTACATGCAGACATAGTATTTGCTACTTTAAAGCGCCCACGCGGACGACGTCGCGGGCAGCAGCTAGTAATCTATATAATAAAAACAAATTTACAAATTATATATTTTTTGTACAATTTGATCAAATGTATTTCATTATTCTTTCATAATATAAACCATTTCCTCATTATTATCATCATTATCAAGATTTTATGCAATATTTCCCAACCTAAAAGTAACCAGTGGGATGCTCCTTTGCACAGGATGCCGGCTAGATTATTTGGAACACAGAGCCGCCGTGTAGCAGTAATGTGTAAACATCATTGTGTTTTGCTCTGAAGGGCGCCATAGCTAGTAAAATTACTGGGCAAACGAGACTTAACTTATGTCTCGAGGCGACGAGCGCAAGAGTAGTGCCGCTCAGAATATTTTGATTTTTTAAGAATCCTGAGTGGCACTGCATTGTTATGGGCGGGGCGTATCAATGACCATCAGCTGAACGTCTTGCTCGTCTCGTACCTTACTGTCATAAAAAAACCCACGTGCCTAAAGTTTTTCACTTCAATTTGTTAATATAATAACAATTTCTCATATTATGTATGCCAAAACCTGGCCAACTCTTAAGCTATTTGGTTTTACATCTAAACCTTGAATGGCGGTAGTACGAAAAGATATTGTAATCAGTAACATTTTCTATCACACATTCCTACGCAAAACTTCAATAAAACAACAGTGAACAAAGGCTTTATGGGTCGGATAAAGACTGTATCGCAATGTAATTTAATTAATTTATTAATATTTAATTATTTATTAATTTACTTGTAATTCAAGGGAAATCTCTGACGTCCATGAAATATGCAATACGTTTAACAATTATTTTGCTACTATAGGGTCAATATTAGCTAACCAAATTCCGGCCCAGTTCCATAATAATCATACCACTGCCCACCCAAACGATACCTCAAATAACTCAAAAAAACTCTCAGATATAAGCCCCTCCACTGTAGATGAAATTACAAGGATAATTGACAATTTGGACCCAAATTCCAGCACTGGTATTGATGGTATCAGTACTAAGGCCCTAAAATGTATAAAAAACCTTATAGCTCCAGTTCTTACCGAATGCATCAACAAAGTTTTCGAGGAAGGACGATTCCCAGACTCACTTAAGGTAGCCAAAGTCAGTCCCATTCACAAATCTGGCTCCAAAACTGATCCCGGCAACTATAGACCAATCTCTGTGCTCCCAGTACTATCTAAAGTAGTAGAAAAAATATTGCACAACCGTCTTGAATCTTATATGGAATCAATACAATACATTACAGAGCGCCAATTCGGTTTCAGACCAAAAAGTAATACTGTAGCTGCGACCGTTGACTTAGTGACAAAAGTGAGACAGAATATTGACAGTAAAAACATTGTGTTGGGCATATTTGTTGATTTAAAGAAGGCGTTTGACACAGTAAGTCATTCAATCCTTGAAACTAAACTTCAGAACATAGGAATAACCGGCAATGCATTTAAAGTTTTCCAATCGTACCTCAGTCATCGACAACAGATTGTAAAAATTGGCGACTACAAAAGTGAACCCCTTCCAGTTAGTTTTGGTGTACCACAGGGATCAATCCTGGGGCCCCTACTCTTCTCAATTTATATAAATGATATCGTTAATTTAGGTTTACATGGTCATATAACCTTGTATGCAGATGACACCTGTCTTTTCTATTTTGGGGCTTCCATCAATGACATTACCCAACATGCGCAAAAGGATCTTAATGTTCTTTCCAATTGGTTACAATCAAATCTACTTACAATTAATGGTACAAAGACTTCTTATATTATCTTTAGTGCGAAGAACAAACCAATACCTCCCTATAAACCCTTAAAAGTAAATGATGTACCCTTAACAGAAAAGCACGTTGAGAAATATTTGGGATTACTATTGGACAGTAAACTGACATGGGGCGCCCATATTGAATATGTTAAAAAGAAACTCTCTTCTCTGCTGGGTTCACTTCGTGGCATAGTTCGTTCGATACCCCGCAAAGTTAGAATACTTATCTATAATTCATTAGTTAAATCACACCTTACATATCTAATTGAAATATGGGGCAGTGCTCAAAAAACCAAGTTAGCTGAATTGCAAACAATACAAAATAGACTCATAAAAATGTTATTCCATTTCGCTTATTTAACACCTACTTCTAAAATATACAAACAAACTAAAATCATGAACATAAAACAACTTTACACATACCATACATGTATACTGATACAAAAAATTCTACATAATTCCATCCATACATCAATCTTACTCACCCAAACTAAACATGCGTCTAAACGCAGCACGAGACGAGCCAGCTACTTGATACTACCTAAGACAAGAACAAATTACGGCAAGCGTATGTTTATTTACGAGGGCGCACAACTTTTTAATAGTCTACCTTCATCTCTCAAAAAGATTAGGTCACTAAAAACATTTAAACGTGACCTATCAGACTATATTGTTTCAAAGTTTTTATAAAACACATGTCTGAAATTGTTTGTTATGTGACAGTGCCCTGTAAAAGTGTGTAATCTTAAATTTTGTGAAGAAGAATAAGTACTATAATGTGTAACATGTATGTACTGAACATCTAAAGAACGGCGGATAAATTATTACATCATATTTTTATGTTCTCATGTAAGTGACAATATTATGTTTTTAATGAGAAATAAATATCTTTAAACGTTATCGCTTATAATTTTAGATCAAACGAGGCGAGGATACGTGGCCATGTTTTATTGTCTTTCTATTTATTTATACGGCAGACTTAGTTTATTGGAATCTCACATAAGCTGGGAGATTATTGCCGGAGAGGATTTTGTCTATTATTGTTATGAGTGAAAAAATATATGGGGAGGGATTTGGATGAGCGATACGGCTTATTCTTGTAGTAAGTTTGTAACAGTCTGGGATCACATAAATTGATTTATAAATATGTCAAGTTATAGAATCCGTGAGTAATTAATGTATTTTTTAACATACGAGGGGCAAACGGTAAATAGGGTCACGTGATTGCGAGTGATGAGGCAACATGTGTAAACATTACTGTGTTTCGGTCTGAAGGGCGCCGTAGCTAGTGAAATTACTGGGCAAATGAGACTTGACATCTTATGTCTCAAAGTGACGAGCGCAATTGTAGTGCCGCTCAAAAATATTGGGTATTTCAAGAATCCTGAGCGGCACTGCATTGTAATGGGTAGAGCGTATCAATGACCATCAGCTGAACGTCCTGCTTGTCTCGTTCCTTATTTTCATAAAAAAAACTGCTCATGAACATCCGCAACACCGGGTGCGTTGTCGACCTATAAGTTGGAAGTATGCTTAATCCTTGAATGTCCCTAGGTGGCATCGGTTCGGGAAAACAGTAGCCGGTAATTGGTTCCCCAAAGTGGCTGTACGAGGCAAGACGTTTCTTGCAAAACGCGTGGTTGTGGAAATGTTTAGTAAGGTTTACTGTGTTATAGAACCGAATAGAAATATTTTCAACAAGTCTGTGTAGTCACACAGCATTGGGGACGAGTTTGATTCGTTCCACTCACTGCGTCGATTCTGCATAATGTTCAAATTTTCCCAAAATCAAGACTGTGTTTTGACCTAATGAATGCACCGATTTCATTATTTTTTTGTATTCGCCAGCAAATGTGATAACAAGTACGTAGATCGTTCAATGAAGAGTGCTTCACCAGTGGGAGGCTCCTTTGTAGATGATACCGGTTAGATTATAGGTACCACAACGGCGCCTATTTTTTAAAACAAACATTATTGTGTTTCAGTCAGGGCGCCGTAGCTAGTGAAATTACTAGACAAACGAGACTTTACCTCTTATGTGTCAAGGAGACGAGAGCAATTATTGCCACTCAGAATTTTTGGATTTTTAATAATCCTGAGCGGCACAGCATTGGTCACGGCGCGGGCGTATCTATTACCATCAGCTGAACGTCCTGCTCGCCTTGTCTCTATTGTCATAAATTAAGATTCAGAATGAGTGTAAAATATTTTTTCCGAACTTAAAATTCCTTTCTTAAAACCTCTTCATCCTGAACACCTAAGCATTGCAATCTCTATCCCCTCAAATAAAGCTTCAAAGTTTGAAATAGATAGAATTCACTGGAGACCAGGTTGTATAACATAAAGGGAGTATGACCTTTCCGGTCGAACTACTCGCCTAAATTTCTTAGGAGTAGGATCATGATGATGAAGAATAGTTTCATCCATGATTAAAAATCGAAGTGAGAAATATTCAGGATCTTATTGTAATAGTTCCAAAGAAGCTTAGAGTTAATAATAGTTAATAGTTCAGTCTCATTTGTTTTTGTGCAACTGTGAGCATTGTGGGAGCTAAGTGCGAAATACCTTTTTTCATCCTTAAGCGTTTGTGTAAATAATGAATACTATAATGCTTCGCAGACTGTCTTCGACAAAATGTTTATTTGGCAATAAAATATTATGCTGTTACACGACGGTCAGCTAAAACAATTTTTCCATGATTTTAATTCAGTAACTATCATTGGTGAGGATCATATTTGGTGGATATTCTTCCACGTTTGAATTCGGCGCACCGATGCAGATACGGCTTAGCATTTGTAGATAAATTATCCTGTTAATTTAGATTAACTTGTTCCGTACTGAAAATTTTGAAGCAAAGGTACTTAAAACCGCACGCAATTCAATTTTATCCATTCTCAACAACAGGCTCCGGGAAAAGAAACCATTCCATGTATAAAATACAAAAGATATTCTATTTATTTTTTAATCTGATCAATATTCAGCTTTACCGACCAGTATTTACACTTTTTTCTTTCCAAAGAGTTTGCACTTCATTCTCACTATTTATTTAACACCCCTCGTGTGTATCCATACGTAAACATCTATTGGATAATATATAGTCTTAGTGGAATTTCTAATTGGGTATAATGAGAAATGTGAGTTTTTTTATGAAAATAAGGGACGAGACGAGCAGGATGTTCAGTTGAGGGTAACTGATACGCCTTGCCCATTACAATGCAGTGCCGCGCAGGATTCTTGAAAAACCCAAAAAATTCTGAGTTGCACTACAATTGCGCTCGTCACCTTGAGACATAAGATGTTAACCCTCATTTTCCCAGTAATTTCACTAGCTACGGCCGCGGCGCCCTTGAGACCGAAACACAATAATGCTTAGGTACACATTACTGCTTCACGGCAGAAATAGGCGCCGTTGTGGTACCCATGATCTAGCCGGCATCGTGTGCAAAGGAGCCTCCCACTGGTAAAAAAAGTTTTAAGAACTTTTATGTTCTGTTCTTTGTTAGTGTGAAGACTAAGTATATCTAAATCTGTTGAGTACTTTCAGAGATATGCGCTTATTTTTTTGTAAGAATCGCTGTTTCGTTCTTTAACTCTTCTTTAGTAGCCGCCGGATTCTGTAGTTGTATTATTATAAACATAAGTTACAAAGACACAAGCCCATCGCTGTTTGCCTGTTGTCTTGGAAAAAATTCGACAGCAGCGCCCTCGAAGCAGGATCCTCCTTCACCACGATAATGCGCACTCCGCAAAACGGACTGTTAAATATTTGACCATAGCAGGTGTCGAGATAATGAGTCATACAGTCCTGACCTGGCGCCCTGCGAGTTTTATTTATTCCCAAGAACTAAAGATAAAATTCGAGGTATTCGCTTTACAAGCACTTAAGGTGCGGTGAAAGCGTACGAAAATACCATAGAAGAGACCCCTAGGGAAGAATGGGCCCACTACTTTTCTCAGTGGTTCCATCGAATGCGACGACGTGTAGAGAGGAACGGAGATTACTTCGAAAACAATAAAAGTATTTTCAACTTTCTACATTAAGGCGTTTTTCATTTTCTAAAAATTTTCAGTGTTACCCACGTATAATCTCTTAACATCAGGGGACCCGAACGCTCGCTTGACCTCCATTTTCCATAAAAAAATAAGTTTTTAATTCAATACTTAAACAAAAATATAATTTATACATGATTTTAAAACTAACGTCACAGACCAACAAATTATACTGATGCCTCAATAGTGATGTAGTATTATTTTCAGAATATGTTCTGTCTACTTATTATTTAATCGTGGATCCGACACTTGAAGAGTTTTGTTTGCGACGGTGCGGTGGCTCACAGTCGCGGGTGACATAAAAAATGTGAGCCAATCTCACTCGACCGCGCCGCCCGCCAAATGTCATGAATATTAACCATTTTGCGCCACGTCATAGAACACTAATATTATTACAGAGGGAGCAATTTATTTGAAGGTTATAATTAGTATTAGATTTGACATTAGCTGAACTGTTAAGTTTAAAGCTCTCTAAAAGAGCATTAAATTTTATACAATCAAAGAGTACAAGAAATGTGTTTTTTTATCACATTCAATGGAGCATTAAGTCAAAAATCTAGTACAAGTAAAATCAGGAATTCATTTCAAAAATCTCCGAGTCTTAATATTGTTAATGGCTAAGACGAAATTTCACACATAGAATCGTACGTTTCTTAGTTCAAAGTACCAACTTGGAGATTTAAATAAAATTTGAATAGAGTGTGATATAATTCCCTTATTTGCATCAATGTAATAATGGGGAAGAGGGTTGTTATTTAGAATAATATCAATATCACAAAGTCAAAGTGGAACTCAAATAATACATTTGTGTGTGCATCAAGTTCAATTGGTTCAACACTTTCAATAAGAATGTGTTCATGAAAGTAACAAATTAACACGTAGTGACAGAACCACTTTTCAAAGCTTCACTAATAAATTTTTGTTTAAAGGGTTTGTGTAAAAGGTTTACTTATAAAATCAACAATTACAACAAGGAAATTCGTAGAGCAGAAGCCAAAGAGTTGAGGCATGACACATACCCGGCCTATGATACAGCCGCAAACAATGCAAAATAGGTTAATATAAAAGTATCCAAATGTTTTGAGTCTTCTTTAGTATTAATTCCGCCAATATGTGTCTTTTAAACAATTTGAGACTCGTGCCAGATTTTCGCGAGTCAAAGTGTCCTGAGGATGCCTCGTGTATAGGCGAAACACGTGTCGAAATTGTTTAAAAGATAAATATTGGAATTAACACTAGAGAAAACTCAAAACATTTGGATAATTATGGATTTCCGCAAAGTAACAACTACTTCAATAAATTTTAATAGAAAAGTCATATGTTGTTATCACTGTTTCCCGATGTTAATGAGTATTAGGATATTGTCACCTGTTCAAGAATTCGTTATGTAGCCAAAAATAAAACACTCTAGCTTCAAATCATATTTTAGTCATAAGAATACACAGTTAATGTACTGTAAACCACGTGTAATTTTCAGAATCGAACAATGTATCTATATCTAAACTAATTGTATAAAGAGGAAACATTTGTGTATTTGTAAGTATGTTTGTAATGTTTTCACACAAAAAATACTGGACCATGGAAACTATTGATGACAGAACAAAAAAATGTTCTACAGTATATAAAACGTATCAATATCTACAAAAAAGTGCGCGACACTATGTCCTACTACTGTACTTTTTTACATATAAGTTCCGACAATAATCAAACCATATAATCATACCTTCGTTATCCCATAAAATGTTACTTAATTAAAGACGGTTTCACTACCAGTAAAATACTTTTAAAATGATTAAAATCGGACATTCCATTTTATAGATATACTAGCTGACCCGGCAAACGTTGTTTTGCCATATAAAGTATAATTCACGCGATAGTTTAATAAGTAATAAAATATTGCCTATATATATTGTACATCATTTTGTTCTATTGTCAATAGTTTTTGCAGCGCACGCACAAATTGGATTTCGATTTTACACCTTGTGTTACAAAATAGCAATTTTATTACGAATCCCTAATTTTGAAAAAAAACATATCCTATAGCCTTCCTCGATAAATGGACTACCCGACACTGAAAGAATCATTCAAATCGGACCAGTAGTACCAGAGATTAGCGCGTTCAAACAAACAAACACTGCAGCTTTATAATATTAGTATAGATAACGAATTTAAAAATGTCAATCTAACGAAAATAACGCAATAATAAAATAATAACTAAGTGAAATAAAACTTTTATATTAACGAAAATAAATCTAAAGCCCGACTTAATAGACTTTCCACTACCACGATATCGGTATCTAAGCGTGTGAAACCGCAGGGCATTGCTAGTCTAATATAAAGTTGAATTTAGTGGTAAGGAGGTGATATCAACGATATTTAAATACCCTAGCTGGGTTAATTAGGTTTATTTCTCAAAAAAAAACAAAAGTTCACTTACATGAGAACAATAATTCCAAATAAATATCAAAGAAAACATAATTATTAAAGTTACGGTGACTTTAAACAATAAGAAATTAAAAACACGCTATGTTCTAAGATAACCATTGTGTTTGACAGTGCTTTTTTAATTTAGCTTGAAATTTTGGATAAGATTTTTCCTCAAATATATCTTTCAGCATGTCATTATATAGTAGCGCTCTCTCAAACTGTATAGTTTTCGAACCATAATTACCTTATCGCAACCAGTTTAAAAAATGATGTTGCTGAAGCATCTGTTAAATTCATAATGTTTGACATAAAAACTCCGTATCACAGAACCGCGAATGTCGATTGGGGCACTTACGATTCTTCAGGGTCGTATTTCAGCTGAAACTGGCGCGACCGCGTTACTGATTACGTAACATTTTGTTTGACACCACGCTTCGGATGAGAGGCGCGGATTCGATGACAGCTACTAAATGTGATCGCAATGGCTGAAACTATTATACATATATACTTAAAGTACATTCTGGGGCAATATATAAACAACAGTTATTATAAATTCAATTTCACGGCCCATACAATTCCGAACGCCTAGCTCCCTTATAAGTCAGGCACTCTGTCTGATACTATCTGCATAGGAATTTTGAACTGTCATAACCATTTTTTTTATGGTATTCCATAAAAAAAAATATTATATATACTATTGGAGGAAAAACGAGCGTACGGGTCACCTGGTGTTAAGTGATCACCGCCGCCCACATTCTCTTGCAACACCAGAGGAATCACAAGAGCGTTGCCGGCCTTTAAGGAAGGTGTACGCGCTTTTTTTGAAGGTACCCATGTCGTATCGTCCCGGAAACACCGCACAAGGAAGCTAATTCCACAGCTTAGTAGTACGAGGAAGAAAGCTCCTTGAAAACCGCACTGTGGAGGATCGCCACACATCCAGATGGTGGGGATGATATCCTAATTTGTTTGTTTCTAAATATATTGTTAACGAATATTGTTATACACATTTGAATGCTATTGTAACCTTTGTACTTCATCCTGACTTGCAATAAATAACTTATAAGGTTTTACAATTAATATTGAACAAATATAGAAAAGTAATTTTATTTGAGTAATAATGATTAGGGTTGAATTCAAACTGAAATCAATTACCTAAAAGCTCCATCCGGCCATAAACATGCCTCCAACAAACCGACATGTGATAAATAGAGCATCGGTGAGCTTAGTTGCTTAATTTTTAATCCAGAGGTCCGACCTCTCAGACGGTCGAAACAAGACTGATGATTTTCCGTGAGGATAGAGACCGCGACACTTAGTTAAACCAACTACCCTCATTTATTCCGCTGGGTTTTAAATAGATGTTTCTGGATTATGTACGGCATGGTCACTAACGTAATCTTAGTCCATATTTGTTAGATTTTTGGATCCAAGTGGAGTAATTGTCCATTTGTCCATTCTGTAGTGTATTACGATTTTATATGAAGAGGACAGTCGACGAATTTTATTAAGATTACTGACTGTTCTTTTGAAGAAACACAGATTTTATTATCAAGTTATTTTTTTATATTTACATACTAGCTTTTACCCGCGACTTTGTCCGCGTGGAATAGTTACTTTGGGTACTTTTTTTATTTTTGGGATACTTTGCAAATAATACAAACTGATCTTTCCGCTGCTGGCGGCGCTCTTCTACTATACAGTGGATATCTCTTGTCATTGTGGACAGTCTCTTTAATGGTATTTCCCAGTGAACTTCAATCTCCAATTCATCCCCATGTGGGTCAAAATTTCGAAAATACTCGATCAAATTTTATAAATTACTTCTTATCAAATGCCTAAATACTAAGTTTTATGGTGTCATCTTCGATAATGACGAACAATTTCCATTCAAACTACCATTCCCTTCATTTATTTTTCCCAATAAAAAACCTATGTCCTTTTCCAAGCTCTAGTCTATCTCTGTACTAAATTTCATTAAAATCGCTTTGGTAGTTATGCGTGAAAGCGTTACAAACAAACTTACATTCACATTTATAATATTAGCCATACTAGATTACAGGATGTTTATGATGATGATGGATATTTTTAGGTAAATTGTATATTTTTATTTATTTTTCTATGATAATGATTATCTTACTGTATGTTTTTTTGTCAATATAGCACCACGCTGTTTAGCAAAGTGTGTTATTAAAATTCACACATTGTCCATAAAAGTAAACTTTATTCCCGTGAATCCCTTAGAGGGGTGAATGTAAAAAATCCATGATTTCTCAAAGGGATGTTTGTCAGAGGCTGTGTGGGGTGAACAACGCACGAGTTAACTTCTGACCGGGATACCTTCAGATACGTGATAAGAATTTTGTCGGTGGTACAAGCTATAAGAATCACAGAGCTATTTGGTAATTAATTATTTTACCAATGGGAAGGTCCTTTGCACAGGAAGCCGGCTAGATTATGGGCACCACAACGGCGCCTATTTCTGCCGTGAAGCAGTCATGTGTAAACATTACTGTGTTTCGGTCTGAAAGGCGCTGTAGCAAGTGAAATTACTGGTCAAAGGAGACTTAACATCTTATGTCTCAAGGTGACGAGCGCAATTGTAGTGCCGCTCAAAATTTTTGTATTTTTCAAGAATCCTGAGCGGCACTGCCATCTGAGCTGACCGTCCTGCTCGTCTTGTCCCTTATTTTCATAAAAAAAATCATTATATATTTTATTTGAAATAATTTATATATGGACAGAATATAATATAGTTTGTTTTCTATCAGTATAGAGAAATTTCAGATAATTATATGAATATTGTAGATGTAGGTAATTGGCGCAGATTATCTTCCATTAAATATTAAAATGAAGATATTAAGATTATTTAACAAAGCGTAAAAAACCGCTAAGCTTTGCTTACGTCTTACAACTTAAACACAAGGAGGCCGTATGTTTTTCCGCGTCGATGATTTTAGCAAGATCTCTGTTGATTTGAGAACCAGGAATTTTCTCCTGTTACGTGCCGCAGATGTAATATCAGAGGGTGCGTTCGTTATTTCACACTCATTGTTAGCGTAGTATTACATACGGAAGGTGCGTATTTATTTTATATACAGCATATTCCTCGATCAACAAAAATGATGACCCGACTTTTTCTGTGGCGCATGAAATTTATATTGAATACTAGCTGACCCGGCAGACTTCATACTGCCTCAATGGATAAATAAAAGACCTAAACTTTTGTATAAAATAAACTTAAAACAAACAACAGGAATCCTTTTTTTTATTAGAACAAATAAAAAAATTACCGTTATGAATAAAATTTTAATATTATTTTCGATTAGTTACACATGATGTTGCTTACTTACAAAACAGAGTTTTCCTAAAATACTGGATATTTATAAAGTTTCAATTTGATATTGACAGACACACACAGTTATGATACAGTCTGTTCATCAAAATAAAGATTTCTGATAAACTATATTTTTTATTTTGTTTTGTAGTGCGGTTAGGACCCGAAATTTTATTTTTAGACAAAATTTAAGATTTATCTACATAAAATAATCTGATAGATAGTTAACCACTGTCGTTAATGTACCTTCTATAGTTACCTAAAATTAAGTTTATTTTTTACCTCTTGAGAAAGTTAGAAAGAAAAAAAAATCTAATTATTCATTTAAACTATTATTTCTGAACGACGGGGTACACATCAAAGGAAAATCAAAACCTTTGATTTTATTTAATTCCGACAGATTTCATATTTATTCACCTTCTAAACCTTCTCTGGACTTCCACAATTAATTTAGGACCAAAATTAGCCAAATCGGTCCAGCCGTTCTCGAGTTTTAACGAGAGTAAGGAATAGCAATTCATTTTTATATATATAGATAAACACTCACCAACACAGACACACATTTTTTATTATAAGTAATGTATTGTTTTCTTACTGGTTTTCTTTTACATGTGAAATATTTTACAAATTATGATCCTGAAATGTAAGGGTCTGGTGATCTGAAATACAGGGTGAACCTACTTCAGGCACCTCACAAATACATGCTCTTAAAAATGTAACACTTATGTATATACTGTATTAATGCAAGATCTTTTGTGACGAGAAATAAACAGATAATATTATTATAAAAAGAAGTTTGCCAGAACATTGTAATCAATTAAGTTCGTGCTTCACAGGTGAATTTTCCCTAGCTGTACGACATGTTTCACAATACGAAGCATACTACTTTAAGGAACGTAGTATACTATTTTTAAAAAACAATTTACGAAGATTCAAAAATCAGCGATAGCCCCAGAGGATATAAAATCGACAACAACGAAATGGTATCTTATCATAGACCAAGTATTGTAACTAGACTAATTGATAGCTTCCGTATCACTCACACGAGAAAAAGAAAAACTTATGCGAGTCTTATGTAAAGAAAAGATAGAGTGATTAGATTTTTTGTTTCGCCATGCGTGCCGGTTTTTTCAAGGTGTGCTAAACAAACTTGACAGCGCTGCACAGATATTTTGTTTACTTTTATTTGCGTCTATAAAAATAAGCTATTATTGTTGTGAAACGTGTGAAATATCTACTATTTATTCAATATCAGTGACAATTTTAAGTAGAATCGAAGGAAATATGGTACGATGTTGTGTTTTACGATGTAAAAGTGATAGTGAAAGAACACTTGTGTTATATTATGTTCCTATTTTACCTATATATATATATATAGGATATTATCTGCCTCATGTTGTCCACGCCAAACCGATGTCTAGTTACTATACTTGATCTATGTACTATCATGTCGTATATCAAGGTCATCGACTACAACCAAGTGGTTCTGACATAGTAAATGTAACATTCGAATATATTTATTAATTTAGAAACAAGTACAGATACATCCTTAAAATCTGAAAACCAAAATAAGATATAGTTAAGGACATATGGATGTCTCCTTAAACAGTGTCACTGTGCAAACATAATAATATTTCAATTACAACTATATACCTATATAGCAAAGTACCAGTAAACAAAATTCAAGAACTTAAAAGTCTATAAAATAATAAATAAATAATATTAAATGAAATAGGCTAAACCTAAGGTAAAGAAATATATTAAATCTGTAGCAATAATGTCATGAATTATTTTTAAAAATCTCAAACTAAAGTTAAATGACGTTATACTAACAATATGGTCTCAAAGCTCATAACCTTCATGACACAGTTTTCATAAATCCCGACACATCCCTCGCGATAATTTCCATTTGTTATCCCTCCCGGAGGACCACTCCTCTTTATTTCTCCCCTCAACGACTTCCGATTATAACTTGGTATTATATCACTTTCATTTTGTAACTTATAGAATTTTCAGATTTTTTAAATAATCCGTTTGTGTGGCTTCTATTTAAAGTAAGATTATTATGTCTTGATTGTTTAAATGCTGATATTTTCTTATGTTAAAGAAATGAAGAGTTAAACAAAAATGATGATGGAAAACTACTTTATTACATTTCTATTTTGAATATTTTGAGATATAACTGTACAGCGATACAATAATTAACTTCTGATATTTAATTACATAATTAAGATCTTAATCTTTAGTTTATTGGCCAATACAAAACAAATACATGCATTTCTATGAAATAAGTACCACGAAAACGTCACGGGTTTATCTGGGTACCTTCAGCCATTCAATGTATTTTTGATTTTCAATTTTCAATTCTTTTTTTTTATTTAGTACATGTTTTGGTACAATTGTTTTGAGTAATCTTAACTACAGGTTATAAATATCTTAGATCATTTACGGCCGTTCCCAATATACTATCTACAGATAGAGATAAATTACTACCTTCTGCTGTCAGTAATTAGCTGTCAATAATCTGAAGCTGTCCCAATATACCCGATAAGTCATTCTTATCGCCTTATATTGGGACGCGTGAATTGCAATTTCCATACAAATTCTATCGCTGGTAAGTTATACGTCGTCCCATTGACAGACAGCGTGTACGGATAAGGTAAGTTATCGTCGATAAGTATATTGGGACAGAAAAGTCACTGATAGTTACGATTTTTATCTCCAGTAAGAGATAGACTGAATATTGGGAACGGCCGTAAGTGACCAGTATCGTTTCCACGTATTGTACGAGTATTTATCGAATTTGAATAACTGAAGTTAAATTATTACAAAAGAAATATCTTTTTACCTATGAATTACAATCTTGGCAACATTTAAGTACAGAATGAAAATATATTTCCCAATAAACCAACGTAGATACTAATAATATTTCACATAATCTTATGTTCAAAGGCAAATCGAGTAAAAATATGAGCCGTAGACCGGACGCGGCCGGTCAAAAGGCTCTCATATCCGGAGCTGAAGCCGCTCGAGCATATTACGGCATGATCGAAAAATCTTCAATAAAACCCGAGATATCGAAATTATAACGCAACGTCTATTAATACGATTTGTTCTATTTTATTATACTGACTTTGTTTTATGACTTTGTGCGGAAATTTTGTTACAAATAGCCAATAAATCGATGAGAAGAAATTGAAAGGGAGAATATATGATTGTGATTTTATGGGCCTCTATTTTTTACCTCAGAGTTACTTACGGACGTTTCCAATATACTATCTACGGATAGATATAAATTACTACCTTCTACTGTCAGTAATTAGTTGTCAATAATCTGAAGCAGTCCCAATATACCCGATAAGTCATTCTTATCGCCTTATATTGGGACGCGTGAATTGAAATTTCCATACAAACTTCTATCGCTGGTAAGCTATACGTCTTCCCATTGACAGACAGCGTGTAAGGTGAGTTACCGTCGATAAGTTTATTGGGACAGAAAAATCAACGATAGTTATGATTTTTATTTCAAGTAAGAGATAGATTGAATATTGGGAACGGCCGTAAAGGTGTTGCGGTGTTATTGACAGTCTTTGCTTACATTAAATTTTTGAAATGAAAACTTCTTCTACATTTGAAAAAAAATCGAAGATGGCCGCCGCTCAAAAGTATGATAACTACATTATGGGTATTGTATCAGAGGTTCTCGAGGGTGCTGAGAACGATTTTGTGATCATTTTTCAAATCCAAGATGGCCGCCGCACAAAATAATGATTTCAGCAATATGGATATCGTGTCCGAGATTATCGAGGGTGCAGAGAACGATTTGGTAATCATTTTTCAAATCCAAGATGGCCGCCGCACAAAATTATGATTTCAGCAATATGGATATCGTACCCGAGGTTCTCGAGGGTGCAGAGAACGACTTGGTGATCATTTTTAAAATCCAAGATGGCCGCCGAACAAAATTATGATTTTAGCAATATGGATATCGTGTCCGAGGTTCTCGAGGGTGCAGAGAACAAGAAAGAGACAGATACATAAATTCAAAAGATTTCGTGGGAGGAAATGAGGAAGCATTATACAGTGTCTTGGTACCAGGCGATCATAGTTGAAGAAGAGATTGTCTTATCTATGACGTGCCCACGAGGTATTACCACATAGTCACCAGGAGGACATAAGCATGGTAGCGGTGATAGTTCAGGAATAGCGGTTGGAATCATGTGTCATGCTAGCAACATGTACCAGGACTTCATATGCAGTAAGATATATTTACCATATTAAGATTCATTTCATACTCATTCAAACTGTATGATACATACATACAGTTTCCATAAGCCTATTGTATCATTTATCGAGAATGTAAGCTCTGAGTCTGAATACGAGACTATGCAATATAATATACGAATAAAATACAAAATAATTATCAAACTTTGTATTAGTATGATCATTACTAAAACCTACTTTTATATTAGTCTCATTATCGTGAAGCCAAAATTTTTTGAAGTTGTATGTATTTTTTAATGCTGACTTATATTCAAACATATTTAAAAAAAAGGTCAAAAAAATAAAAAATAAAATTTGGCGTGGAGCACCCTTAATATTTCGGGAGATGAAAAATAGTTGTCCGATTCTCAGACCTACCCAATATGCACTCAAAATTTCACGAGAATCGGTCAAGCCGTTTCGAATGAGTTTAACTACAAACACTGCGACATGAGAATTTTATACCCTTTATACGGTTTTGTAAAGAAACTGTAGTTCTTTAAAGTACATTTTACATTATTTTTTTTATTTTTTACTTATATTTACTTACATTGTACAAATCTAGGTTATGTATAGATTTTAGAAACCTAAATAAAATTGTGGTGCCGGAAGCGCAACCATTTCCACTGATTGACGACTTGGTGACGAAGACAAGAAACTCAAAATACTTTACGACGTTATATAGACATAAACTCAGCCTTCTGTTCTATACCGCTAAGGGTCGAAGATAGGAAGAAGACGGGATTCGTCACCCAGGATGGACACTATCAGTTGACAGTTTTACCCTTCGGTTTGAAGACTTCACCAGCTATTTTTCAAAGGATCTTAAGTAACATTTTACGCAAGTATAAGCTTACTACATTCAAAGATTTTACAGTCAACTACATAGACGATATCCTTATATTTTCTAAAACTTTTTCCGAACATATAAATCATTTAACACTGTTGTTAGAAGCTATAAAAAGGGAAGGTTTTAGACTTAAATTCACAAAATGTACGTTTGCTTCAGACTCTGTGAAATATCTTGGTCATATAATTCATAATAATACAGTGCGACCAGTAAAAGATAATTTAATTTCAATAAAACAATTTCCAACACCAAAAACGCAGAAAAATGTCAGACAATTTTTGGGGAAAATTAACTTCTACCATGAATATATACCAAAAAGTAGTTTAATTTTAGACCCTCTTCATAATTTACTTAGGAAAAATCAAAAATTTATTTGGACAGAAGAATGTCAAACATCATTTCAAAAAATAAAAGACTTATTGTGCTCACAGCCGATTTTAGAGATATATGATCAGAATTTGCCAATAAATATTTACACCGATGCATCTTTACAAGGTCTTGGGGCAGTCCTTAAACAAACACAACCAAACGGAAAAGACAAACCAGTTGCATATTTTTCAAAAAAACTAAATCAATTACAAAAACAGAAAAAGGCAGTTTATTTAGAATGTTTAGCTATTAAAGAGGCAATAAAGTATTGGCAATATTGGTTAATAGGGAAGTCATTTACAGTATACTCAGATCATAAACCACTAGAAAATTTAAATATTAAGTCTAGAACAGATGATGAACTGGGAGATCTAACATATTATTTGTCACAGTATGATTTTAAAATAAAATATGCTCCGAGCAAGGATAATATAGAAGCAGATTGCTTGAGTAGGTTGCAGTATTAGAGGCAAGTGAAGATACAGAAGAACAATTAAAAATAGTTAACATGATAAAATTAAATGATATCGTCACAGACCAGGAAAATAATGCAGACATACAAAACAATAAAATGAACTTTATATCAAAAAATAATATTTACTATAAAAAGGATAGGAAATGTGAAAAAATAATTTTAACAAAAGATTTCAGTAAAAGTCTTATAAAATCTGTACATGAAAACATGTGTCATTTAGGTATAAAACAAATGCAAAACAAAATTAGTAAACTGTATACAGCAAAAAATTTAACTACAAATATTAAACAGTATTGTAAAAGCTATAAAATATGTATAAAAAATAAAACATGGGGAAAGAATAGATATGGGCTCATGTCCCATTTAGGACCTGCCACAAAACCCTTGCAAATAGTATCCATAGACACAATTGGAGGTTTTGGTGGCTCGCGATCTACGAAAAAATACTTACACCTTTTAGTGGATCATTTTACGCGGTTCGCTTATATTATTACTTCGAAAACGCAAAATGCTAATGATTTCATTAAACTAATAAATAAAGTAATAGATTATGATAAAATTGAAATTCTTCTTACAGATCAATATCCGGGGTTCAACTCAAAAGAATTTAAAACATTTCTAAATGAAAAATCAATACAAATGATATTCACTGCAGTAAATGCTCCGTTTTCTAATGGCTTAAATGAAAGACTAAACCAAACGCTTGTGAACAAAATTAGATGCAGAATAAATGCAAATAATAATAAGAAAGCATGGACAACCATTGCTCATGACTGTGTGGAAATATATAATAGTACGGAACATACAGTTACAGCATTTGCACCAAAATATCTATTACATGGTACAGATGTTTCTTTTTTGCCAAAGCAATTAAAAATAGATAAAACAGAAGTAGAATGGATTACAGATAGGAAACTAGCATTCGAAAATTCGATGAAGTCACATAATTACAATAAACAAATGTTTAATAAAAACAGAACTCAAATTGACTTTGCTATGGGAGATATGGTCTATGTAGAAAATGGCAATAAACTCAATAAAAAAAACTGGATGAACTGAAGATCGGTCCATATAAAATTATTGAGAAAATATCTAATTCAATATAGTCTGAGTCGAATCTCTTTCATATCAGTAAACTTATACCAATACTGGAGTAAAATTATATAAATAAAAATATAGTGATATATCTTTGTATAATGCTGTAAAATTCAGATATCATTATAATAACTTAAGTGTACATGACGAAAAATGTGGTAAAAATTTTCCTTTCGATGGAGGGAGATGTAAAGAAACTGTAGTTCTTTAAAGTACATTTTGTGTAACGCTCTATGGCCGGTAAGTTGTGATTGTCTGTAATGTCGATACAGACAGATGACAGCCGCCATGTTCTGAGACATTTGTTGCTAATTAAATAAGTTATGAAAAGTGATTAATATAATAAGGAATTGAGAGTAATAGACTTTAATTGTCGTTTCTTTGATTTCAGGTGAGATACCTATTTTAAGTTTATAATGTAATCGTACAATTACTCATGTGTATATTTTACGCTAATAAAATTAAAAACTTTGATTTCAGAGCAACGCCATTGTTTATTTGAAACTTCAATTCCTGATTCAAAAATTACGTATTAAACAAAATACATATACATATACAAACGATATAAAACGTACGTATTTTAATGTCCCACTTTATTCTCACTATACATATATCTCTACTTAATTTCTTTTAATGTGTCTGTTAATCAATAGAACTAAGTAGAATATATATTTATAGCGCGTCAGATAATCAGTATTATCTATACTCAATATACCTATTAGGGAGGGTAGTTCTATATGAGATTATTTTTAGCTAATCAGAATCAATTGAGAAGATGTATCCAATAAAATTTATGAAGACAAATATGTAGATGAGACTCACAGCGACAGGTATATTTCCCTTACTTAACATCTTAAGCACTTCTTCAAATGCTGAGAGGAGCCTCTTTGTTGAGCTATCTCGTATCTTCTTCATCCGTCACCACATCGAAATTGTCAAATCGTTCGGGTTCTAGTAGTTGTAGTTGTAGTTGTAGTAGGCGTTTAACAGCTCGGATAGCCCAAGATATCTTATGTCTTAGGGCCTCAAATATATCTTAGAAATTTCCGCAGTTGTTGCAGGAGAATGTGGGCGGCGGTGATCTCTGAACATCAGGTGACCCAGCTCGTTTGTCCTACTTTTCCATAAAAAATATGAGTTAAGTGAAAATATTTCTATTCTTAGACAAAATCACTGCATAGTATAAAACAAAGTTTTTTTAATAGATAGAGTGATTCAAGAGGAGGGTTTATATGTTTAATACATGCATAAGATAGTAGAAAAACAGTGAGTATTGAAGAGGTTTCTAAGGTGATGACATACATGAACACATTTTTTTTGCGTTTTTTTTTAAGAAAATAAGGGACGAGACGAGCAGGACGTTCAGCTGATGGAAATATATTCGCCCTGTCCATTACAATGGCGCTCGTCACCTTGAGACATAAGATCTTAAGTCCCATTTGCCCAGTAATTTCACTACCTACGGCGCCCTACAGACCGAAACACAGTAATGCTTACACATTCTTACCGTTCTTTAACATTTTCCAAAAGACGAATTCCGAATAATTCTGAAGTGACTCAGCAACACTGGTATCCCTTCGTTTCCCAATCATTAATATTTTTCCGTTAACAGAAACACGTGGGGCACATACAATATTAATATCTGAACCTTAATCCGAAACCTTACGTAACCGTATTGGTGGGTGTTCCAATGCTGCCACGGTCATATATATAAATAAATCATATATCTCTCATCGTTAAGGCAACACTAAATGCCAGCGACCTTGAGCGATATGAGTTCACGGCTGCCGGCCCGCCATCAATGTAACAAAGCCAATATTTTCAAAATTCTTGCGTGGAAAACAATTTATATGCTTACAATCCTCGTTATTCACTACTAATCTGAATAAATGAACCTACACAAAAAAGTACAAGCTATAAGAATAACTTCTCTGAGAGAAGTACCAAAAAAATGCGTCACGCCATGCCAAAAAACTTGTTTAACTTCAAAGAAAAATGGTAGTTCAAAAAGGCTCGGCAGTGTTAACTATAACCAACAGCAAGCATTAGCAACCTACAAATAAGACTTAAGGATATGTGTAACAGGATTAAGTAGTGTTCATAGCTCGAAATGCTATACTTTCACCACAAAACTTGTCTAAAAACATAAAAACACAATTTTTGCGTGTTTTCTGCTTACTCTTCGCCTTAACGCAGCGTTCGTAAGAACTGTTATCGGTGGAACATTTTTTCTTTGACTTAATTTGCAAATCCGATGATTTCGAAAAAAAAATTATCACTTTTCCGGTTATTATACATCTATCCCAGGGGTGCTCAAACGGTCGATCGGGATCGACAGATCGATCGCGAGTGCTTTTTGAGTCGATCTCGAGAAAAAAATCCGGTATAATAAACTAAAATTGGTAATTACGTACCATGTTATGAAAAGTATGCTCAGGACATGCAGTGTCACGCTTCAACATCCAAAGTCACTATTTAGTTAAGTTCAGAACTTTAGAACGCGATTGTTTTGTAAGAACCAATAAACTCGAAATTTTGAATAATAATTATGAGTTTTTTCATTGACATTTAAGAGCAGACCTACACTTGACTAAAAAAATGCATATTTTGCGCAAAACTAATATCTATGTCATCGTGACACTCTACCTAGACGACAATCCTTCATCACACATACTTGAAGCCTCTCAGAGCCGATCGGTCGTAGTCTAACAATTTTGAGGTAGATCGCCAGCAGTTCAAGCTTGAGCACCCCTGATCTATCCTATGACATGCACAAATATTTTAGCTTTATATAGGTAATAGAGTTTTCCAAATTACTACACTACCACCTCAAAAACTTCACCTCTTTATAATATTAGTATGGATACACATTATAATAATGATTGTATTATTAACTACAATAATAAATGTATCCTGAAAATCATAAAATATGCATTATTGGTTATCATTATAAATGTTTCTTGCATTGGAAAGTGTAATTTAAATGTAAATTGAATTACCCAGTATAGATTATGATATCATGTAGTTCTAAATACATTAATTATATACATAGAAACTGATAAGTTTTCATATAAATATATAGCGAAATTTCAAACTAACATATTGCAACTCTTTACCAGCTTGGAAAATGGCGCCAAAGGTAAAAAATCATATTATTTATTTATTTGAATAAAGTATATGATTTCCTAAAGCTTCGAGAATATCATAAATAGTTTTAGCTTATACTTTCAAATGAGTAACTACTTATTTGCATAAACTGTTTCGGTACCTACCGATAAAGGACTGGTAATGGAGTTTTCACATACGTGCCTTGCAACCTTATCATAAAATTTTCTTTCGCTTTTTTGTGCTGAATAAAATATTTATCGGCACGAGATCACTGCTGGAAAACTTTTTTTCCAGAGGTATGCCACTGCGGCGCCTTTTGCACCATCCCCCGTGAGTTTCGGTTTGAAAGACTCTAGGCAGTGAAATTACTGACCTAATGAGACTTAATATAATTAAAATATTTCTTAAAGTAACGATCTCATTTGCGGTGAAACTTAGAATTGCAATAGACATGGAGTATCACCTTCCTCATCAGGTCAATATCTTGCTAATTTCATCAATACTTCACACACAAAACAAAAATGCTAAATCAAGACTGTACGTTGTGTAACATAGGTGCGCCGTAACTGCATCATTTAATCTATTCTAAAGATACACAAATAAAATTTGAAAAACAAAATTTTATGAACGACCTCCGAGTTACAACGATTAGCTCAGTGGTTTACAGCACCGACACGGAACGCCGGAGGTCATGGGTTCGAATCCCGCATCGTTCATAAAATGTTGTTTTTCAAATTTTATTTGTGTATTAATCCTAGAAGTGAGGGTTATCACTTTAAAAACATAACAAATTATTCTAAAGATGTTTTAACGTATTACCTTACTAAATTTTGATCACACCTTATCTCTTTTCAGTCAGTTGTAATCTTCGCTCTCCTCGCATGCGTATTGACTTTGACGACTGATGCTGCAGTCATAACTAGACGTTATGTAGAATATTATCCCAATGTTCCCGATACTAATGTCGGACCAAACACTTCGAATAACCAACTTGTAGCCGAAAATTCTGCAGTGAACAACATTGGACAAGGATTTGCATTAGGAGTATAGTAAACAGGAACTTTGTACACGCTGTACAACCGAATGTTACAAATAACTGTTTTACAAAGCTAATAAATGTTAAATTTTTATTTTTTGTTTTGATTTTTATATTAAACTCCTCACCTATTTTTTATGGGGCTTAAACAATAAGATGGCCCATCTGGTGTTAGACAGCATCATCTGGTGGGAACAGTTACAATATAACCTGAGTCCGAATTTGTCATAAAAGGACCTACACCCACACTGCCATACGACACTGATGTTACCGTTCTGCGCTCTACACCCTGAAGTTCAAAATGAAATGTCTCAAATTTATTTTTAGTTATATAATAAGTTAGAAGCACTAACTCTATCGCTTTAAACGGCTTGATGCATTTGTTCTACGAGGAAACGTACCGTGCTTCACGGCAGAAATAGGCGCCGTTGTGGTACCCATAATCTAGCTGGCTACTGTGAAAAGGAGCCTCCCACTGGTAAACATCGTTTGCATTGCCAACGCTGGCTGGCGGAACCCAACGAGATAAATCAAAATATGTATACACTATTGTACACCTAGAAAGGGTCTAGATTAAATTTGAAAGATAAATCAGATTTGAAATGCATCTTGAGACGTAAATAACGGGATCACTCAGAAAACGTTATATTTTTTAATTTTTAGTGTTACTTTTGACAGAACGAAGTCTGTCCGGGGAGCTAGTGAAATAGAATTTATTTGGATTATATATAAGGAATACCTACAAAAAATAATAATTACACTAACGTATAATGAAATTTTTTCATCACATTACTTGGTTAAGAGCCTTTGATTTTGTTACAATATTCTTAATTTCATAATAATTAATATAGGTCGAATATCTCTTACAATAATTATTATTCTATCAAATTCAATCCTAAATCAAATTTCTAGTCGATAGCCCAACACAACGTTGCGAGGAAAAAGAACATCGCGTTAAAAATCTATTGTACTAATCGATTGCCGAGAATACTCAATGATTATTTCGCATTATAAAACATCGACCGTGTGGCCTAATGGATAAGGCGTCGGACTTCGGATCCGAAGATTGCAGGTTCGAGTCCTGTCACGGTCGCACCATTTTCTTTTTTACTTTTTAGATTTTTGTAGAATGTTTTTATTATAAATTTGTAAAGTAAATTTTACTATTATTTTGCTTTAAGTTTATTTAAAGTAATAATATTCTTGTATATTTATAATATTCTAGTATATTTATAATATTCTTTCCAATAGAGTCGTGGATGGTTGGTTTAATTTAAAAACACAATAAGATCCCGAAGCATGGCCGTTTCGACCAATTATTTTAATGATAATTAATGGGTAATGGCAGTTCATAACACCAATGATGAATCTGTCTGTGTACACATCGGTTGATGATTGACATAATAAAGTAGAATTAAATTTATATTTTTTTATTAGAAATAATGTAACAACCTATTGAAATATTTATTTCTAGACGTACATAATATTATTATAATTATCATATTTTACTAAATGCTGAAATTGCTAGCGCCACCTATGCACATCATTACAAACTGAATAAGGACTTCTTATTAGAGTCTTGGCTGTACTTGCGACTTGTGACGAAACAGTTACAATAGAAGTCACTAGATGGTGCTTAAAACAAATCTTGAATATCCTAAATATTATTTGATGTACCTCTTAGAGCTAGATCACATTAACATTTTAAAGCTAATTATAAACCGTAACTACAACTAGGTATTGTTTTATTTATGGCCATAAACGGACAAATTACGGTACACTCTACCGCCGAAGCATCAAAAAATTTGTAGGTACCATGAAAAAATTGTGTGGGTTGTTTTTTAGTCATTTCAAAGTACATTGATAGATGTCGCTTTTAAGTACAATAACAGATATCCATTTAGTACTTATTTCTTTTAATTGTTATTATATTTTCTAGATAGAAGACTAGTAGGTCTATATTAGAAATTAGTACTTATACGAATTTTGTATTTTGGATTGATGATAGGTATTTGGATTACGAAGAATTTTGTATACGTTAACAGACGGTGCTTTTTGAATTATGGTCTACACGATTCTAGAGGACTGACATTGCATAAACCTCTTATACATTTTTTGTGCCAGAAAAACATTTGAAATATTAGTGGAGTTTCCCCATAGTATTAACCCGTACCGTTAAACTTACGCAATATAACCGTGGTATGCAGTAAGTGCAGCATTAATCATACAGTTAGTCTGAGGAACTTATTTATTTTGCCTGCCACTGTATCACATTGAGCTTTCCAGTTACAATTGCTTTCTAATATAATGCCAAAAAATTTTATTGTGTTTGTTTCTTTAATCGTTTGGTCACTATGTGTTATATTTAGAGCTTTATGTAGTGTTTTATAATTACAAAATAGAGGAAGTGCATAATATATTGTGTTGATTAAAAACTACCCTAAAATATATTATTTAGATAAAGTTTACTTAGTCGAAATCGAGACTATGCATTTTTTTCGCTTAGTAGAAATCGAGACTATCCTTTGCAAAGTCTCGGAATGGGGCCGACAAAAATAAGACCAATTCAACCCCAAGAAGACACAAGTTTGTGCGTTCACCACTAAAAAGTCTCCCTTTGTCGTATCTCCTCGATTCGAGATCACTCCTCTAACTGCCACAGCCTGAATCGACATACTTGGCGTCGATATAGCGAGCGACGTTCAGTTCCGTGGTCACTTGGAAGAGAAAACCAAACTGGCCTCTAAAAAGCATGGTGTACTCAGTACCTACCTAAGGCGAGACAGTTCTTCACTAAAAGCCACCGCCTGCAACTTTATAAGGCGCAAATTTGGCCTCACATGGAGTACTGTTCTCACCTCTGGACGGGTGCTCTCCAGTATCAGCTTCTTCCATTCCACTTCTGCCATCTCGGATCGGCTTGATTCTTTGGTATTGCGTACAGATGTGGGTTCTGCATCTTCTACCGCATTTATCACGGGGTGTGCTCAAAGGAGCTGTTCGGGTTGATTCCAGCGGCCGAATTCCGCCACCGGACATTACGTGCAAAGTACCACCCGCACCACGTAGACGTCTGGCATTCCACAACCACACTTTGTGGAATCAATTACCGGCTGCGGTTTTCCCTAACACATACGACTTAGGGACCTTCAAGAAAAAAGCATACTCCCTCCTTAAAGGCCGGCAACGCATTTCTTGACACACCTGATGTTGCGGATGTCCATGGTGGTTGCCTTACCTCTCCCCATCCCGTGAGCCTCTTGCCCGTTTGCCCCCTCTTATATAAAAAAAAGTTTACTTAGTCTTTGTTTATTTATTTATTGCGTCGAACAGGATTTTTTTTTATTACAATAGGGGATGAGCCGAGCAGGACGTTCAGCTGAT
Source organism: Leptidea sinapis (assembly GCF_905404315.1). Taxonomy (NCBI): domain Eukaryota; kingdom Metazoa; phylum Arthropoda; class Insecta; order Lepidoptera; family Pieridae; genus Leptidea; species Leptidea sinapis. The sequence continues at coordinate 14,799,317 of NC_066276.1, forward strand.
GGTAATTGATACACCCGGCCCATTACACGTCGTGCCGCTCAGGATTCTTGATAAACTCATTTTCCCAGTTATTTCACTACCTATGGCGTCCATCAGACCGAAACACATTACTGCTTCACGGCAGATATAGGCACCGTTATGGTAACTACCCTTAATCCTGCATAATTATCCTTTATAATCCTTATCCTGTCCAAAGGAGCCTCTAACTGGTATATATATAAAATATTATACATTGAAATGAAACGAAATTATTTATTTTGCTTTGGAGTAGGGTATGTCCAGTTCTTATACATTACAATGTGTCCTCTATTCAGCTTATATTAAAAGCATGCAAAAACTTAGCACTAATATAAATATTCATTTAAACTATAAGAATTATTTTCAATCAGCCACTTAAAGAGTCATGATATAAACATTTTATTTGACAGTATTTTCAAGTCCTCAGGCAATTTGTTATATAATTTTATATATGTTATGGTTGTTTTTAAGAAATAGTGTTGTTTTAGGACAATGCTTCAAAACCAGTCTATGTGGCTGTCTTGTTGCTCTAGCATTCACCTCAACAGCTGACGTGAATAGATATTCTGTGGTTACGCACAAATTTACAAGCCCTGGCAATTTACATACATAGGCAGTAACGGGTTAAGCTTACGCGGGGCCCGTAGCTAATTCTTTCAATGAGCCCTTGGTATATATACTGGAAATAGTCAGTTACCGAGTGTCTGACGTGGGTTGTGTCAGTAGGAAAAGTTATAACGTAACACGTTTTTGCCACATCAAGAAATTCAATATCTTAATAAGTTTCTCTCAAAAAATTATGCTCAGACAGAGATGAGTGGAACATGCGGGGGCCCCTTTTGCGCGAGGCTCGTAATTGCTACACTTGCTATATGGCTAATCCGGCACTGATTGGTAGGACGATTTAGCAGATGTTTTTAAATAGTGATTTGCAAGAGTGCCGTTGTCCTACACCTATTATTGCACATAAGTATTTTTTTTGGGCATCAAAAACTCGCTTAACATAATATGAACCATTACCCCATGTTAGTAGACCATAGCGTAAGACTGATGCACAGGCCATAAGGGATAGCTTGTGTTACCCTATTCTTCTTAACCTATTAAGAACGTGGACAAAACGTTTTTTTCTTTACAATCTTTGTCAATATGTCTAGTGTAGTTGAGATATTTATCAATCTGTATTCTCCAAAAAAATAACATTATTGACTTCATTTAGGTATAACTGTATTATTATATCTTATATTTAATGACATTTGTTGACGTCCTCTTACATTAAACCGTATATAATTTGTCTTTCATAAATTAACATTTAAATTATTCATGTAAAGCCATTTGATTATTTTATCCAATGTCATATTTATTTCTTATTCATACTCATTATTATGATCAATATATTTATCACATTTAATATCAGAAGGGATAAAATTAGTCACTTGGGGACATTAGGTATAGATCTTAGATTAGTCACATTATAGATCTTAAATTTATTTTAGTGTCTTCTATTCGGCTAATTTATGTAAGCATGCAAAAAGTTTACTTAAAATATTAAATAAAATCCTTAACACTAAAAAAAAATTTAAGGCGAGTATTTATAGTCCTTTGTACATTCTCCGCGCCTCTGGGCCCCACAACCACAGCCCCAATGTCTTGACAACAGATGTAAGTCTCACTGACACCCACATCGTTGTGACGTTTATCGTCTTTGGCAGTCAAAGCAGCAGCCACGCTGAAATGGCTTGGACATGAGAAAGACCCAGCACTCTTCCTAATATTGTAACAACATGATTTTCATTATTCATTATAATTATTATAAGAGCGATGTGTCGACGACCTATACAGCCCTGTGGTTAGTGACCCTGCCTACTAAGCCACAGATCCCGGGTTCGAATGCCGGTAGGTGCAATCATTTTTATGACGAATATGAATGTTTGTTTCCGAGACATGGATGTTTACTTGTATTTATGTATGTTTAAGTAAGTATATTGTATTAAATATATCGTTGTCTTGTACCCACTGTTTATAATTAAAAAAAAACTTAAACTTCTAGATTTATATTAACAAGATTATTAGGTATAGATTAAATATAATGGCGGTCTCTCGTATGTGTCGGCGCAGGCTCTAAAACTGGTCGCTTCCCCTCTCCCCCGCCGTCTCCTCCTCTCAGCTGTTACAGGCGTTAACATCCTCCGGGCCTTGAAAGAACTGCTTTCAATAGGATTGAATGTGGCCCAGTACAGCGTCCGAGTACCTAGTTTGTTTTGACATCATCTTTGGCAGGAATTACACACATCTTGTGGATAGCTCTTTTTATTGTGCCCTTTGTAGTAAGGACATCTGCGACTCTGCTTACTCCATCCGATCCAGGGTATAATTTAGCGATGCGTGCTAGACGCCATTGAAGTGGAGGAATATTATCTTCTTTAAGTAATACTAAGTCTCCAATCTGAAGCTCCTTTGTCTTAGTTCTCCACTTAGTTCGCTGTTGAAGCTCTGCTATAAACTCCCGGCGCCACCTCTCCCAAAAGTGTTGCCTTAATTGCTCAATGAGCTGGAACCAGTTGGGGTGCTTTGCCGTGATAGGAAGCGTAGGCACCGCGCTCATAGGTCTTCCAATTAAGAAATGCCCAGGGGTTAATGGAGTAGGATCTGTAGGATCAGCAGAAAGAGGGGTTAAAGGGCGAGAATTCAATATCGCTTCAATCTGTGTGAACAGCGTCGCTAGTTCCTCAAAAGTGAGAGAAGCATTGCCAGCGACACGACGCAAATGATGCTTTGCTGACTTCACGTCAGCCTCCCAAATACCTCCAAAATGTGGAGAATAAGCGGGACTAAATATGAATCTAAATCCTTCATTAGAGGAAAATTGGTTAAATGCTCACGACTAGATTTGAGTAATCTACTTATCTCATTGTTTGCACCCTCAAAATTGCTGTCATTATCACAAAATATTGAATATGGTTTGCCTCTTCTAGAAACGAACCTTCGCAATGACAAAATGAATGACTCCGTGCTTAAGTCACTAACTACTTCCAGGTGAAGTGCTTTTGATGCTAAACATATAAATAAACACAAATAACATTTAGAAATGCGGTTGCCCTTTCCTTTTCGACTGGAAATCATAAATGGTCCGGCAAAATCCACCCCACACGAATAGAATGGAAACGAAGAGTAGGTTCTTTCAGCAGGTAAGTTGCCCATTATAGGTTGCAATGTTTGTCCACGCAAACGAAAACAAATCATGCACTGCTTCGTCGTACTACGTGCCAGATGTCGACCACCGATGGGCCAGAAACTCTCTCTTATAGAGGCAAGTAGATGCTGAGGACCGGCATGAAACAACTTTTCGTGTTCGTTTTTAAATAGTAATTTAGTGAAATGATGCTTTGAATCCAAAATCAACGGGTGTTTTTTATCGTATTCAAATTCAGAGTTTTGAATACGACCCCCAATTCTTAGCAAGCCGTGTGAGTCGATACAGCTATTTAGTGTTATTAATTTAGACTTACGATTGAGAGCTTTATTATTTGAAATTAATTTTATCTCTTCATTGAAACATTCCTGTTGACTACATTTAATTAATAATAGTAAAGATTGATTCAATTCATTAGCATCTAAAGGACCAATTATTTTATTATTTTTATTTTTACAATTTGATACAAAACGTAATACGTAGCCATAAATCCTCTTCATTCTGTTAAGGTTAGAATATTTGTTAAATTTTAGAGCATCGTTAGCTGAGACGTGGCACTTAATTATGTCTTTTACCTCGGGTAAGTGTATAGGAATGTGAGTATGAGTGGTTTTCGGCCAGTAGGATTCATCATTCCGTAGGAACGACGGCCCTTCCCACCAGAGGGCAGAAGCTTCGAGCTGACTGAGACTTACGCTGCGAGACGCCAGGTCTGCCGGGTTTTGTATCTGTGGGTACATGCCGAAATATAAATCCGCTGGTAAGTTTATTAATTTCATTTACCCGATTACACACAAATACCTTGAGATCCTTAGTTTGGGTCTTCAACCAAGCTAAAACAATGGTTGAATCCGTCCATAGATATTTTTGGCTAAAGTTACCCCGCCATGACTGTAAAACCTTAAAGCATAAGCGAGACCCTAACAGAGCACCACATATTTCCAGGCGAGAAATGGTGGTAGAGTGTAGAGGAGCAACTCTTGCCTTTGCACATAGCAGCCTAACCGTGATACTTCTGTCCTGATTTTGAGAACGTACGTACACACAAGCCGCGTAGGCTTGTTGGGAGGCATCTACAAAACAATGCAGCTCTAGAGATCTCGGGTTTTCAGACAGAACCCGTCGCGGGATCTTAATGTTTGACAGGTGTAAAAATTCTTTTAAAAGACTTGACCAATTTTTGCAAAAGTTCAAAGGAACGGGATCATCCCAATCTAACTTGGAAGACCACAATTCCTGTAAAAGAATTTTTGCTATAATAACACAAGGACATAGCAACCCTAATGGATCAAAAACCTTACATGTCGTGGATATGACAGATCTTTTGGTGATCTGAGGGGATGGAGTCAGATCTGTTGAAAATTGTAATTGATCCGCTGTAGGTGACCAATTCAGACCCAAGACACTGGAATCTTTATAAAAATCCATGGGTTTTCCCGAATCAGTTTCACTATGAAATAATTGAGGACAGTTAGTACGAAATTTTCTTAGAGGTAAACACGCTGAGTCAAGAACTTCGACAACATTCGTAACATCGTATTAAGATCATCAGCGTAGAAATCGCTTTTGATTATACGAGCAATAGATTCATCGTCACATTCATTAGCTAATTGCAGGAGACACCGAGAACTGAGAACGGGCGCAGACGCAGTACCATAGGTTACTGTATTTAGACGCAAAATATCAATAGGCTGATTACAATCTTCACGCCACAAAATGAGCTGAAGATGACGCTGCGACGGTGTGATTTCGGTTTGCCTGAACATTTTCTCGATGTCGCCTGTTAGAACATATTTATGCTCACGAAAACGAAGCAATATAGATATTAGGTCACTTTGCACAACTGGGCCGACCATAAGAATATCATTGAGTGATTTCCCTGTATGAGTTTTAGACGAAGCGTTGAACACCACCCTTAATTTAGTGGTTTCAGATTTCTCGCGGATTACAGCATGATGTGGCATAAAGTATCCAAACTCTGGTCGATTTTTTTTTAGTTTTAGTTTATAAAGGTCTTTATTTACCATAAGCTTAAAAATCTAATACAATGGATACTGTACATAATCACTTAAAGACAATTATTTTACATAGACTAATTACGTCTTTTTAAAATATTTAGATATAAAACAATATAAACTTAATAAACAAGATAATGAAATAGGTAGGTATTAAAATATAAAAACATCTCGCTGACTTTATGGTCATACAAGTTTTAGATTATGTACCTACTTAAATTATTTTTAAGAAGGTATAACAATATTATTTTGCAATATAAGTATTATTGTGACATAATACTAGCACATTAATCACAATTAAATTGTTCAATACTAATCATGGAGAAAACAATAACGTAGTAATACAGTCATTATCAAAATTATAGCATTGCATCAATGCGTAAGGTAACGGATTACAATACCTACAGCTACTGCGACACCAAGCTAGTTGAAACCGGTATTATGTGACGTTATCCATACTCGAGGAAATAAGTGATGTGGGAGGCGATATCGATTATACCTGCCAGCGTATCGTAAGTTATTTAAGCGGGTTCTACCAATTGAGGAAATTAAGGGATTCTTATGAGTCGGATTTTTAAAAAGAAAGAATTTCTTAGATATCCTAAATATGAAGTCTTGGATTAATGGAATTTTTTTATTAAATTGTAATTTTTTCAGGTTAGTTCGAAACACGGTATTATATGAAATTTTAATGGCTTTATTCTGTATTGATTGAATTTTATCGTAATTAGTATTGCAAGTGCTACACCACACGGGAGCAGCATATGTAATGCATGGCCTGACAAGACTAGAATATATACGCATTTTAGTGTTGCAACTTAAATTTGATTTGCGGTTAAGCACAGGACTGAGAGCGTTAATTGCTTTAATACCTTTTACATGAAGAGCATTTGTATTTTGTGTCCAGTTTAGCTTATTATCTAGTATTAGGCCCAGGTATTTTACCGTAGTACTCCATGGGATAAGTTGGCCGTCTATTCTTAGTTTGCGAATTGGAGATGAGCGTTTTCGAGTAAACATAATAGCTTCCGTTTTAAGGGTATTTATTTTTAACTTCCACTTGGTGAAATAAGTGATAAGTAGTTCTAGTGACCACTGAAGGCGTGATATTATAATATCAATGTCTTCAGAAGACGTAAAACTGGCAGTATCATCTGCAAATCCAGCGAGGTGGGTATGAGGTTGTTTTTTGATGTCATTTAGGTACATCACGAATAAATAGGGCCCTAAGATTGAACCCTGTGGTACACCGGCTGGTACAGGTCGTGGGCTCGATATAACATCACCTATGTAGACTGTAAAAGAACGATCTTCTAAATATAACTTAAGTAATCTAACCAGAGGCAATGGAACATCGTGTGAAATTAGTTTATGAATCAGTCCAGCATGCCAAACAGTGTCAAAGGCTTTTTCAACGTCTAATAGTATCATGCCAGTAGACTGGCCTAAATTAAGATGATGAGTCACGTGTTCGGCGACTCTTGCTAATTGCTGCGCAGTGGAATGACCCTTGCGAAAGCCGAACTGCTCAGGAATAATTTTGTTTTCTATTACATCTAATAGCCTCTTTGCAATTAACGATTCAAATAGTTTAGCTAAGGAAGGAAGTAAGCTGATAGGGCGATAATGAGATGGGATATTATCGTCCTTTCCGGGTTTTTTGATTGTAATGACTTTAGCAATTTTCCACATTGAAGGAAAATAACTGATACGAAGACAGTCATTTAGAATTTTTGTTAAAAGAACCAATAATTTCTGCGGTAGGTTTTTCAGTAATTGATTATTTAAGCCATCAATACCTGGAGCTTTACGATTTTTTAATTTTTTAACGGCTTTAGCTATTTCTGTTGGGGTAATGGGCCGCAACGGAGAACTATAGTTTGGTATATAAAGAGAAGTATTAGCTTCTTCAACAATTTTCTCAGTAGTAGGATCGCTTACCCAGCTATTTGTGAGTTTCATATTATCATAAAAGGCATCGGCAAGTACTTCGCATTGTTCTAAAACATTGGAGGTTAACCTATTGTCATGGCATCTTAAAGGTGGAATAGTCGTAGATTTCGCACTTAAAGATTTCACTACGCGCCAAAGGTCAGAATTTGGATTATTAATTTTTTTGAGTTTGTTATTCCAAATTTTATCATTAAAATTTCTCAAAGATACTTTAATGCTTTTTTGTAGTTTATTAATTTCTGAGCATAATATTATTTTGATAAATCTGTCAGTTTCTTTAGTAGCTAAGGACCTTAGTTTATTTTTATTCTTGATTTTAGTTTTAATATATTTTGGTAGTTTATGTGGGGTGATTATATCAGGGCCATGAGGAATACTCATATCTCTTGCCTTAACAATGATAGCAGTAAGTTGCTCTATGGAAAAATCGATTTCGGAACTGATATTGTTACATTTTGGTGAAAGTGCGATATTCGCGTTTAAGTAAGATCTAAACTGCTTCCAATTTGCATCTTCGTACCTATATCGAATAAACGGTTTTCGAGTAAAAGATTCACCGACAGAGAAGGCAACAGGAAGGTAGTTAGATGAAAGACGTGATGAAGTCTCCGGCCGTGATATATTGTAAACATTTTTAACTAAAACTATATCAGGAATGGAGGGTGAGTAATCACTACGATAATGTACAAGTGTGGGGACAAGCGGACCGAGTACGTCATAATCATTACTAACCATATGATCAAATAGGCGATTTCCTCTTTGATTAGCTTTATCGCAGTTCCAGTAGTCATGTTTAGAATTAAGGTCTCCCATGAGTAGAATCCTATCATACGAATTCATTACTAAGTCTAGGTCGCTGACAAGAAGTTCTTGGTTTGGAGATTGGTATGCCGAAATTATAGACGTGTCTTTACCCGACAATGTTATATTAACACCGATACATTCAAGGGTCTGGATTGCCGTTATATGTAACGGAGTATGGGGGATTTCTGATTTGATAAGTAAAGCTACACCTTGGCCTGACCCATTCGATCTTTTATCTTGTCGATAAGTTACATAACCGGGAATGTGCAGTTTATGCTTAGGGCTAAGTTTGGTTTCACACAATGCTATAATGTCAACTGACAGTTTACAAATGATATCAATAAGCTCATATAGTTTAGGACTAATGCCATCGGCATTCCAATAAAGAAAACGTAATTCACTACATTTAGACATACTGACCCAGATGAGAAAGAATCAGCATAACTTTGTCAATCATTGAATGACATGCCATAAACTGTGCCTTAATTGCTTTGATTGTTGCTAAAATCTTTGACATTTCTGCAGTAGCACTATCCGGATGGCATGAAGGTGCTGCAGTTGTCACATTGTTTTCGGCTGGATTCTCAAACATAGGGATTTTCTTCACATTGGCACCTGCCACATTAGCCCAAGAACGACCATCAATTCCAGCATTTTTAGGAAGACGCTTAGACGTTTGGATTAATTTAAGTTCTTCCTTCCTTGACTCGACAAGCTTGAGGTATTTTTGTCGTTCTCTACATTGCCGATAGTTTGCAGGGTGATTTTCATTGCAGTTGCAACACTGCGCAGGCGTGTTTCTGTCTTTCTTTGGGCATTCACTAGAGATGTGATTTTCTAAGCACTTTACGCAGCGAGGTGGCAGTTTTTGGAAAAGTGCCCAAAAGCTTGGCAGCGAAAACATTGAGTTCCAGCATGGGTCTTTGGCTGAAATTTGCGTATTTGCACAACACAATTACTTAGATATTTAATTTTTACTAAAAGCAATGACATTAGCTCCTGGAGGTAATTGCACCAAGTATAAGGGACTAGCGTCAGATTTATCGTCTGCATGTCTGAGTTTTTTAGCGGTTGCATTAGGAAAAACAAGTTCATCTAACAAACCAGTTAGATTTTCTTGAACATAGTTAGGGAGCCCGATTATAATAAATTTAAATGTTCGTTCTTCTTTCCTCGAAAAAGTGTAGAAATTGATGTTCTCAGAGCGCAAGCCATCTTGAAGTGATTTGTGGCCCTCTACTGAGTAACAGTAAACAGTGACTCTTTGATGGCCTTGATATTTAAGATGGAAACCCTTGGTATAACGGGAAACCACAGTTTTAATGTACTCGTGAGTCCAATCAGATTTAATATAAATGTGAATTGGAGGGATCTTACTAGATTTCTTCACAGTTGTGGACGCCTCCCGAAGTTTGATGGATGCTGATGAACCTTGGCCAGGAAGGCCGCTAAATCTATTGAATGTTTTCACTGGTGTTTGCGTTTTCACTTGTGTTCCATGCGCAACTCTTTTAGGTATGGACCAGTCTAGCTCCATATCACCTGGTCTTTAAGTATTTGGCAAGGATGACACGGAATTTGATCTAGTCAAAAATCTATCCATATTGGATGCCAGTAAACAAAAATTGTATATCGATATCGATGTTGAACTTTCCCATCACTACATACTTGTTACGGCAATGAGTGGGGTATGCAAATTTTTACACACGTATTACAACTAATAAAAAATGCGGGTGGCGAGTAAATACGAACTGTGCGTCTTTATCGTAAGAAACACTACGAAACTCTGGTCGATTGATTTTAGTTAGATGCCCTAAATCAGCATATTCATTGATAAATTCTTTATACTTTACCTTTAAACTTGGTTGTTTAATAAATTTTCTTTCTAGCATTTCCAAGCATTTTTTAGCAATATAATAGGAATCACCGAGTGCTTTCTCTGGTGCTTCCTTTAAAGGCATGTGAACAGAAAATCTGCCATTTGGCAGACGACAAACATTCTTTTTAAAATCATCTTCACAAAGCTGCTCTTCAACAGAATATGTTTTTGTTTGTGGTAAGTCATCAATGTTCCAAAATCTTTCTAATGAATCCTTTATTTCCTGAGAAAAATTGCAATGAACTTTACATGAGATTGACTGACTTGTTGCTAAGGGACCACCTACAAGCCATCCGAGCTTAGACTCTTGAAGCACCGGTTTATTCGAACCGAGTTTAATTATATTCGATCCGACTATCTCCCAATATACATCCGCACCCAACAGTATGTCTATATCAGCCGGTGAGAAATATTTAGGGTCAGCTAATTGAATATTGTTAGGTATATTTATTAATTCAGTGTTAATCACTGAGTTTGGTCAAATACCAGTTATATGTGGCACTACCAAACATTTGACATTTATCTCAAAAGACAACTCTTGATTTAACTTTGATTTCACATTTTTTATAAATCCTACAGCCCATATTATTAATTCCATAAACGTTAACCGAACTAGACTCATCAATAGACAACCCTAGATTTTTCTTTAAATTTTCGGTAACGAATGAAGACTGACTGCCCATATCTAGAAGAGCGCGAGCTTGATAAATATTGTCGTTTACAATTAATTCTACTACAGCTGTACACAGTAACACTTGGCCGGAAGACAGCGTAAGAGAGGTACAAGGGTAGGGAAGACGAAGTCGTGGGTTGAAGTTCTGCATACGATAGGGTTGGTTTATGTATTAGTGTATTATGTTTCCTTTTGCAAGTGAGACACAGTCCTTTGAGCTGGCATTGATATGCGTTGTGACAACTGCGCAGACAATTTTTACATAATTTTAATTTAGTAACTTCATTGTAACGATCATCGATACTCATATTTTTAAACTTAGAGCATGCATGTAAAGGATGTTCATCGTTTCACACAATACAACCTCTTTTGTTATCCTTTTTATCATGTGACTCTACAAAACTTCTAGACTGAGTGATAGAATTTGGTTTATCTATCACCTTCTCAGACCGGTTAGTACTATAGGAAGTTTCCAGCACGTCAGCAGGACTACGCAGGAATGAAAAAAATTCACTCAACGAAGGTAACTCGTTTAGATTACCCTTGTACTCCTCCCATTTTCTACTCGTGTGTATGTCCAATTTTACGGACACCATGTATATTATAAGGGCATCCCATTGATCAATAGGCTGGCCAAGCGATTCAAGAGCACGTAAATGCTTAGACACATGATCGATAACAAACCGCAACGCTTTAAATGATTCCGTTCGCAATGGTTCAATACTGAACAACGCCTTTAAATGATTGTTCATTAAAATATTTTTGTTTCCAAATCTTTCACATAAGAGATCCCATGCAATCTTATTTTTAGCACTAAATTCTATCGACTTTATGACAACAGATGCGCTCCCTTCTAAACATGAACGCAAGTAATGAAATTTATTTATCGGCGGAATCCCTTCATTGCTATGTATAACCGATTCAAATGTGTCCCTAAATTCTATCCAAAACAAATAATTTCCATCAAAAGTCGGTAACTTTATTGTAGGTAGCTTAATAGAATTAGTCGAAAAGGAATGGCAACTACTAAAATCAGACCCCTATTTCCCTAACCTTTGATTTTCATTTGGGCGTTTATCTAAAAGATCCTGACAAGTAGATATCAAACTTAAAAATTGATTCTCAATCATATCTCTTTCTTTTATTTGTTCCTCTGTATCAGTATGTAATAAATCAATTTTATCTTGTATAACTTCATAATCATTAAGTAATGTCTGACATTTTTTTAATTTTAATTCTATTTCTTTATATTTTACTAAAGATATTTCTTTTAAACTTTGTAAGGTAAATAGGTAAGTCGAAAGATTTGTTAATCTTCCTTTAATTATTCCTCTTTGTTTTATTAAATTAGATAAATCAACCTTTCCTTGACTATCGGCTTTAGATTCAGTCATTTTGTTATACAAATTATCATAAATATTTCAAATATAAATAGACAATGTACGAATTTATTAAAGAATTCTAAGCGCAAACCATGTAAATAAAGTAGAACGATTAATGCAGCGCACTCAAACCTGACGAGTACAAGGAGATAAACAGATCACTTCAAATCCAGTCGCCGCTACGCCGCTCCGACGGTTAGATGCTCCGTGATGTATTGTTGTGCCGGAGTCTAAAGTCCAACGGCAACGGGTATTCGCACACAGCGCCTTACAGCACAGCGGATTATACAGAAACACCAAACAACTCGATCTTTCGAACGCTGGAATAAGTTGACAAAACGTTTTATATTGTGTTGAACAAATTTATTTTTAAAAGGGTTAATTATGACCTTGTTATGCAAGAAACTAGCTATAAATGTAAGCTATATACTTACGGAACAAATTAGGCAAAATGAAATGATTTGATAAATAAAGAGAAATAAAGAAATAGTGTGATGTATAAGAAGCGTAGCAAATAAACCGCTAACTGGCAGCGATACAGTAAATTAATTTATAAGAAAACTGGCAGAATTATTAAAATCAAATACAATATAGGCAATTGGTAGATAGCTGATGTGATGCTTATCGTTGGCATGCAATTTAAAGCTTTAACAATTATAGCCTCAATGTAAGCTTGATTAGATATATAAATTATTATTAATTAAATATCTAACGCTTGAGTACTATTTAAAATCGCTAAATTAAATGAATAACATAACGGCTACTGCACACAAACTAAATGCGATATATGAGTGGAACAAAGGAATGCTTTGGAACAGCTTTAAGTATGGAACAGGCTTACTTTATTGGATTAGACCTCTGGATCTCCACAGTGTCCATCAGGCTCCAATAGCAGCAATCTCAAATTATCCAAAATCAAACGTAGATCTAATTCTCATCGATGTTCCAAGTTCCAACGTCTTGTTCGTCGGGTCAATCACGTGGCACTTTTTAAGTCGCCGGCAGCGTAATGCTTATTAAAAGAATATTATCTTTTAGAGTACTCTGTCCTGTCACGGTCGCCACTTTTTGTTTATAATAAAAACAAAACTTCTAGATAACCACGAATCCCTAGTTCCTGCAACTTGCGTAAAAGTATAATATGGTCGACTCGATCAAACGCCTTCTCAAAATCAGTATAAATTACGTCAATTTGATAACCATCATCCATTCCACGCTGAACGTAATTAGTAAAAACAGCAAGATTGGTATTAGTGGAGCGACCATGTATGAAACCATGCTGCTCTAGAGGTAAGTGACGAATGATTATGGGGTACAGGTAATTGTGTGCTACCCTTTCCATTAATTTACCTAACGTATTAAGTATTGATATAGGCCTATAATTTTCAACAGATGCTTTAGACCCTTTTTTATGTATTGGTACAATATTAGCAGTTTTCCATATTTTTGGGAAATATCCTTCAAGAAAGCAGCGATTAAAAATTAGTGTTATAGGCGCTGATAGTGATGCAGAACAAGCTTTTTACTTTTTGAAGTCGGTTTTTTTAAACGTAGTTTTTTTTAGTATTACGTTTCAGTGTCAGTTAATAGTAATATATAATCAACCTAAATCAAAACTCCAAAAAAAAGCCGTTCACAGAAAACAATTATGTCATCCAGGTAGACGAAAATTTTCATATAAATGTCCATAAAATGAAAACTACAGGGCCAAACTATGTAAAAAACCAAATGGCATCTACTTCGCATCAAACAAAAGGAGAATTACGTAAATCGGATCATAAATCTCAGAGTAATCGGTGTACATACATAAAAAATATACCGATCGAATTGATAACCTCCTCCTTTTTGAAGTCGGTTATAAATCGAATCAAATTAATGTATTATCATCAGTCCTCGATAAATCTACGAAGTTTGAACGAAATCTGGCTGTTTAAAGTTGGACAAAACGGCACCCAAATGAGTCGGTTGCAAACAAACATACGTACAGGTGAAGCTAATAAAAAGCGTGTAATAACATTACTTTCCGTAGTAGTAGGTAATTGCCGCCGTCATTAAGAGCAAATCAATACTTCAGGCCGGCACACATTCTAGAGCTCTAATAAAACTCTCATCCCTGGTCTGATACAGTCCAGTATCAGTGGAGTGTCAGTTAGTTAATCATATGGGAAGAACCGAGCTATTCGAACTGTCGACGCTCCAGTAGCAGTACTCTATAAACGGTTTGGTCACTTGGCGTTGTGGAGAGACTTCGATTCTTTAGTCGTCGTTCTCCTTCGCACTGTGCACAACAAGAAACAAAACGCCCTGAGGATTCGTGGCGTTCCTCCATAGTGCGACTGTCAATTTCTAAATAATATATTCTTTGCTCTTTGCGCGATGTTTCCATGATGGATCGACATGGGTATTGTAACAAGCAGATCTCAAGCAATTCTGTTAAAAGATCTCATTAACACTGTCGGCCGCACAGGAAACGCTCCTGAAACCGAACGTTCGCGATCCGCGAATCGCAAATTACAATCTAGTTAGGAATGATCGTGCCACGCAGCGCGGTGGTGGCACCCTCATATACTTCAGGAGGTCCCTTCACTGTATTCCTATCGATCCTCCAGCGCTCACCAACATTGAGGCGTCCACCATCCGAGTCAGTATGGCGAATCACCAGCCGATCACTGTGATATCAGCTTACTTACCACCTAGTAAATTTATTCTAGAATCAGATATCAATTCTTTACTCGGCCACGGGGCTGCTGTTATTGTAGGTGGCGATCTTAACGCCAAACACGCCAGCTGGAACAGCAGATTCCCTAACAGAAACGGCAGACTGCTAGACGCACTGACTGACACACTACACTTCTCGGTAATGGCTCCCTCCGAGCCAACTCGATACCCACATAACGTAGAACACAGACCCGACATACTTGATGTTGCTTATTTAAAAATGTAACACTTAATGTAAATTCAATAGAAGTAGTTCACGATCTAGACTCAGACCACCGGCCGGTCATTGTAAACCTAGGCCTAGGCCCGCCCGTTAATTACCAGCCACCCACTAACACAGTGATCGACTGGCAACGGTTGGAGAAGGAACTCGAGACCACAACGTCCGAGCACCTGGATTCAATACCTGACGTCATTAGGCATAAAAGGCATAAAAGGCATTTATTTTCTCAAAATTGATTCCTTTAGAATTCTTTTTGATGTCATTTCTTATACTACTAGATACTACTACCGCTTCGGAAACAAATGGCGCTCTGAGAGAGAAGAAGCGGCGCAAGAAACTCTCCCAGCATTCTTTTTTTTTGCGCTCTTTTCAATAAAAATATACAATATTGTACAGTTGCTATAAAATAATCACAATCTAGTCCCAGGCTGTCCGATTATTTAGATATTCAGCAGTGGATTAATAGGATTTACGACAGAGCCATTTTTTTATAAAACATTTAAATTTATTTATAGACAATGCCTGAACAGTGGCTGGGACTTTATTGTAGAAGTGTATACCCTTAAAGCTATTATGTATCTTATGAAGCCTACTAGAATTAGTTACAAGCAATGACTCGGTTGACGTAGCCCAGAGTGCTATCTCCTGTGTGACATCTCACATCTACAACAAGATGGAGGCCTGCACCAGGCAGGTGCCTACAATGCAATCGCATCGGCTAATACTGCCACCAGAAGTCAGAAAGCTGCTCACTGAGAAGCGCAGAGCCACTAGAGCATATGATAGGTATCCAACACTCGAGAATAGGCGTCACCTCCGCTATCTACAGCGAGTGGTAAAGGAACGGATTGCGGAACTCCGCGGCGATCGTTGGGACCGCTTGCTCAGCGACCTGAAGCCGACGCACGTGGCGTTCTGGAAGCTGCCTCGCGCCTTCAAACAGGAACCGCCTACAGTAATGCCTCCTTTGGACTCGATGACGAGGACAAGGCGGAGTGCCTTGCCGACAGTCTCAAGAGTCAGTGCGCCTCGAACGCAGCTACCGACCCAGCCCATGTTAATGAAGTAAACTGTGAAGTTGAGCGTCGCATCTCTCTTAGCCCATCAGGCGCGCCAATACAACCCACCTCTAGTATAGAGGTGAAAGGAATTATTAGGGAGCTTCACTCCAAAAAGGCCCCGGAGCCCGACTCTGTAAATAACAGGGTTCTTAAAATCCTGCCTCCCACACTCATTAATTTATTAGTAACCGTTTTTAATATACTGTTATTACATTGCGCGTTCCCCGAACAATGGAAGGAATCCATTGGTATCGGTATTCCCAAGCCTGGTAAACGTAAAACTTGTCCCAGTAATTATAGACCCATTAGCTTAATTAACTCTTTAGGTAAACTATACGAACGTCTGATTCTCGCGCGCCTCAAATATTATATCGCGGAGCAGAACATGATACCCGACCATCAGTTTGGTTTCAGGACTACTCACTCGTGTCCTCAACAAGCCCACCGACTTACTGAGTATATTCTCAAACGAATCCAATACCGTACAGTTACAGCGGCCGTATTTCTCGATGTCGCGAAAGCTTTCGACAAGGTAAGGCTTAATCTTTAAGCTGTATGAACTGGGTATGCCAGACAGGCTCGTGCGCATCATACGAGCCTACCTTACTGATCGAAGCTTCCGCTATCGAGTAGAAGGCACGTTATCCACGCCCCGACCCATCAGGTCGGGAGTGCCTCAGGGCTCAGTTCTGTCCCCGACCCTTTTCTCACTCTTCACGAGTGACCTCCCGAAGCCTCAGAAAGTGCAAATCGCACAATACGCGGACGACACGGCTCTTTATTATGGCGCCACTCGGGGGCGCCTCGCGACTCATATAAGAGTGCTTCAGGCCACCGTTAATGAACTAGGAGACTGGTTCAGAAAATGGCGGATTGAAGTCAATCCCTAAAAGAGTGCAGCGGTACTCTTTGGTAATACTAATAAAATAAAATCATTGGTCCCTATTGTTAAATTATATGGGACCCCTATTCCGTGGGCCCAACATTAGAAATATTTAGGTGTTACGTTCAACAGTAACATGAACTTCGCAAAACATATCAGCACGGTTTGCAATAGAGCCCGGTTTGTCCTTAGCCGCCTGTATCCACTTGTGTGCCAGCGAAGCAAACTACCGCTTAGACACAAGGTGACATTGTACAAGACCATCGTACGTCCCATTATGTCGTACGCAAGCATCGTGTTTGCCCACGCGCCGCCGAGCCACTTGCGGCGTTTGCAAGTGGTTCAGAATAGGAATCTATTCTGAACCGTGAATACGCACACGGCCACCGGAGCGCTGTGGTTCGTTCGTAACGTAGATCTCCATCGCGATCTTGAGCTGCCGACCATCGCTCAACATTTCAAGGAGATATCGCGACGCTACTTTGATAAGGTGGCCGAGCACCCTAATATCTTGGTGAGAGAGGCATGTGCTTACACTCCTCTAGACCACAGTCTGAACAAACAGAGGCGACCTCGACACGTACTAGTCGACCCGGACGACTATATTACAATCGCGAACGCGACACCAGCACCATCACCAACACCGACACCAAACCAACCACACCGCCCTCGAAGACGTAGGCGCGGCCGTGTGCATCAAACCGCCGCCACTTGTCACTGACGATTTGGAGCGGCCACAACCTAATATAATACGATTCACACACTTTAAGACTAGCACTAAAAGCCTTCAGGGCTATCAGCACAGAGGAGGTTTTTAGTCGGTAGGGGGTGTTTACACCCGAGCCCGACATATGGGCCCCGTTTCGGGGTCTTCAATACGTAAATGTATTTTACTCCTCTCGAAAAAAAAAATAAAAAAAAAATGGCACTCCCGTCTCTTGAACGTAGTGTTTAAATTCTCTTTGCTGTCGGCCGCAAAGTTTGAAAATAATTTACTTTAACCTTGAAAACATAGATGACGCGGAGAGTTTAAATAGAATTGAGTTGAAGCCATTGAGGCCGACTTGGACGTTAGTTATTATTATTATTTTATAATATACAATTATATATAGAAGTACTTACTTTACAACAGTACCTACCTTCAAGAAAAGCATGTAATTGAGCTCTGGTGCTATAGGACTACAAAAGTATGGGTGCCGATAATCACGTCATAATATCATTTAAAGCAAAATATGTCATAATATATTCATTATTAAAATAAAGAGCAACGAGTCATATAAAATATATAATAATATAAACTTTTGTACAAACCTCAAAAAAAAACAATATTATAAAGTATTGAGCGACATCTATGTGAGTAGCGCAATAGTACATTTGTTGTAAAGGTTGAAGCCTGAAGGTAGTAAGACTTACTACACTTAGTGTAGATGGCACTGAACAATAATAATAAACAAAACTATCCTATTAAGGGTAATTTGTTATCAAGACTTTAAGGGAGGTGTATGGTTTTTGATATTGTTACCACAATAATTGTAAGTATGTAATAGTAGTAATGATTACTATGAATTAAAATAATATGAAAGATGGAGTTGATCGTATTTATCGATAGATGGCGCTAGTGGTGAATGCTTTACAGATTTTTTAAATGATAAGTGAATTATTTGATATCGTAATATTCGGAGTTACTAATACTAATTTCCTATACCTACAATTGGTATCGAACACCAATGATTAGGTTTTACTAGACGGTTCCAAAAATGTCAACACAAATTAGCCTGGTAGTTGCTCGTAGTCACATAGTGCAAGGAATTTGGTCGTTGAGTTAAGAGGCAATTTGTGGAAACACTCCTCACAAAATGTTTGCCCCTTATTCGCCAATTTTGCCGTTTTCAAGTTCGGCCCGCTTGCTTTGAGTACTTGAGTTGGGTTTCGGTTTGTTACTTGCGTTAAAATGGAGTTCAGCTTCCAAAACTAAAACCACTTAGGAAAAGTTCCTTCCTAATATTTTTGTTATGAAAATAAGGGACGAGACGAGCAGGACGTTCAGCTCAGATGGTAAATGATACGCCCTACCCATAACAATGCAGTGCCGCTCAGGATGATTGAAAATCCCAAAAATTCTGAGCGGCACTACAATTGCGTTCGTCACCTTGAGACATAAGATGTTAAGTCTCATTTGCCCAGTAATTTCACTAGCTACGGCGCCCTTCAGACCGAAACACAGTAATGTTTACACATTACTGCTTCACGAAATAGGCGCCGTTTTGGTACCCATAATCTAGCCGGCATCCTGTGCAAAGGAGCCTCCTACTGGTTCCTAATATCACAGAGTATAAATAAATTATAGCATAAAAATTATATATATAGGTATTCTAAGTTTAAGGATTAGTCACCGCTGAGCTCTAAATAGATACCACAGGCGTAGTCGCAAAGTGCGGTAACTAATACTACGCCTATGTGAGCGTACTCGAGCCAGTCTCGAACAAAACTTTGCTAATAATTGAAACTAAAATGCCGAGTTCTGAAGTAAAACTTTGTAAAAATAATACTACAAGAAATAAGAAAGACCCTGAGATCATAAGAATTTTATATTTTATTAATTTCAATGTAAAATAACACGAAGCGTATGTTACAAAATTTGTCAAGATGCCACGCACACAAACATCTAATAGTGGTCGTAGTAAAAATCTATTGTTCTTAGGTAGTGCGGTATCTAGTTGGAGCGCCGCGGAGACCAATCCTTAAACTAAGTACTCATAGATTTTAATAATGACTTCAATCACGATTCGTCATCAAGTCTATTAAGTAATCATTATGGTAATTACTTATTTCGTAATGCGAAGTAAAATTTTCGAAACAATAAACTTATTATGAAACTCATATTTTTGTTTACATAACATCGTTTAACAATATAATATCAAGGCTTTCCTTTTGAATTTACTTTGCGAAGTCAAGCAACTAAACAAAAGTTTCATGAAGTATTTTGTAATTTCGAGTTTGTTGGAATTGTACACAATAATACACAATGGATCTTGAATGATGTAATATTACTTGGCTGTGTTTATTATTGAGTAATTTGAGGGAAAAAACAACATTTTTATTAGCTGTTAACTACTTAGGTATTTGGTACCATCTACTGTTTGGATATATAAGATGATTCAAGTGAAACTGTTGGAGTGTCTGTGAAAATCTTAACATATATCAGTGGGAGGCTCCTTTGCACAGGAAGCCGGCTAGATTATGGGTACCACAGCGGCGCCTATTTCTGCCGTGTAGCAGTAATGTGTAATCATTACTGTGTTTTGGTCTGAAGGGCGCCGTAGCTAGTGAAATTACTGGGCAAATGAGACTTAACATCTTATGTCTCAAGGTGACGAGCGGAATTGTAGTGCCGCTCAGAATTTTTGGTTTTTTCAAGAATCGTGTCAATTATCATCAGCTGAACGTCATGCTCGTCTCGTCCCTTATTTTATTAAAAAATATATAATATAAATCCAGTGTCCTGGTGTTTGTTTCCAGCGAATTCCTAAACTAATTAACGCATTTTAATGGGGACTACTTCATGGAGTGTAGTTCAATCCAACTTGAGAGATAGGATAGCATTTATTTCGATTTGGGACCCATAAATATTTTTATTTCTAACATTTGTTTTGTATGGACATATTTTCTATGAGAATTTGTTGACGCACGGTTTGACAGTTCTGCTGTCAAACAATTTCATTATAACAACAGTGAGCATATTTTACGAAATAATTCTTGATATTACGAAATATTATTGACAAATCCATAAAATACAGTATTTTATTTATTATGTATAGAACAACGTCTGTCGGGTTAGCTTGTAGGTAATCTATAAAGGAGCTACGCGACATACATCATTGACCGGCTGGTATAATTTTTGATATTATATGAGTTGTAACCCAATACGATATTAGACCCCAAATAGTTTGTTATTTTTAAGTGATATCTCTAACTTCTGGGATTAAATATAAAAGATTTATTTGTACCAATGGATAATGCGGGATTTGAACCCGCGCCTCTCGGGTTTCGTCCAAGCGCTCTTACCATCTGAGCCACAGAGTTATTTTAGTTATAACTGAGCCAACCGTCTTGTTCAACTCTCAGGTTGTGCAAAGTGGCAGCTAGCAAACGTAGCGACAACGTCCAGCATTTCATGTTTCGGATGGGTGACTTGATAGCTAGCAACCCAGATACGCCCAGTGGCGTCTTTACGACATTTTCTTAGGGGGGGTAATAACTTCAAGAAGTCGCCTTGTAACTGTAAGAGAGGGTTAAAGGAAAAAAAAATTAAAACAAACACTTTTTTAATAACACTTTATTATTTGTAATTTTAAATCTCTATGTAAAATAAAAACACTTTACAAAAATAAACTTTAGGGTTTTAAGGAACATAATGGTTATTAAAAATTATTAATAATAAAGTAACATAAACGTTTTTTTTTTTGTAATTTAATAAAATACTACATAATACGTAAGAATGATACATAATATCACAAATATAAAATAATTATTTCAACTGATAAAATCTAATTTTCTTTTTTTTTTCAGTAGCAAACTTATTAAATACCGAATCAATATTAATTTCAACATTTCGGTGTATGTATAAAAGAGCTAAACTTGAAATTCTTTCTTGGCCCATTGTTGCTCTCAGCCAATTTTTTATTATTTTAAGTGTTGAACGTAAAGTAAAAGTAGAACCTCCTGTAAGGTTAAGTGTAAACAAAAAGTTCGTTCTCTTCAAATTTCGGTGATAAATTCCCATTTTAAAACGGAGATTCAAATAAATGTATAATTCTTATTGTTAAAAAATAAATGATTGAAATAAATCTAACATTTTCCGCAAGATCCAACGATATTTACGAATCTAAAATTCTATTTTCTCTAGAATGGTCCAGAATAAACCTGTTTTATTTGATTTCCTGCACCAAAATAGATATTTCATAACGAGAACTAAGACAAATTTTATGACTAAAGAATTTTGTGAGAAAACGTTTTTGAGTCAAAAAAACTTGCTTCCGGTATACCAAGTTCTTTGAATTTTGGAAAATTAAATGCGCGGAATGGGAAAGTCGGAATTCTCGTAACAGACTTGGAAGGATATTTAAATCTGATTTTCGATACAATAATTGAATTATGACTCTGGGAACTAACTACTTCCGAAGATTTGATTTTGTTTTCTCTTTAAGATTCATCTATTCCATTGTTTTTGTCAAACTTCAAATTTTATTTGAGACCCGATTTTCGTTTTTGTTTCCTGATTTCTGGGGGGGGGGGGGGGTAGTTACCCCTATTACCCCCCCGTAAATACGCCCTTGTACGCCCGTTGTTGGCAGCCAAATGCTATATTTTTATTTTGACGCGTTTAGCAACTTTGAAAAGGCGGCGTCATTCACAGCACGAATAAATCATAAATCACGTTTTTGAAGTAAAACTTCTTTAGGCGCGACTTGGGGGTGACTCAGATTTTTTTTCTGACGGTAGTGACGCTCATTAAAATAGTCAATTGAAACAATTTTTAAAACCGCTATAATTTCATATTTTTAAAAAATATTTCAATATGCTCAGTATTTTTTTTTTAAGTCTCCAAGTGTATAATTTGTTTCTTTATCAATACTTTTGTAATAAATAGTAAATAAGTTTTCAGTCTGAAATTTGCGACATTGCTTTTGGTTTCTTCCCCCATTATTAGGACAGGCAAAGGGTTCGAGCCCATACAGCCATATTTGTTAACATTC
The DNA here is from genome assembly GCF_905404315.1 of Leptidea sinapis. Classification (NCBI taxonomy): domain Eukaryota; kingdom Metazoa; phylum Arthropoda; class Insecta; order Lepidoptera; family Pieridae; genus Leptidea; species Leptidea sinapis. The sequence continues at coordinate 14,821,872 of NC_066276.1, forward strand.
AATAACAACGCCATATTGATATGTGCTATAATAATACAACCTTTAATTTCTTAGTATCAATTATTTTATTTAATGAGTGAACATTAAAATTATTCGAATGGTATTAATTAATTATAAATAGAATATAAAATGAAAATAATAAGCAGTTAAATAAAATGGCGGAAACCCAGAAACATTTTACTCGTATCATTATTATTAAGTTTTACTTCGATCGCGCGTATTAAATATTGTGAATGATGACGAAAGAATTATAAAAAGAAAGTTAATCATTTCCAAGGTTGTTGAAATAATTTGTGAAATCCAATATGGCTTCCGCGCAAATTCTATTCTAAAATTATAATTATCATTATAACAATAGCGATTGTTTCAATATTATATTACTATCGTTTCCAAGGTTCTCGCGGCATTAGAGTACGAATTTAGTATTATTTTTGACATCCGAGATGGCTGCAGTGCGAAGTTATGATCACAACACTATGGATATCATTTCTACGGTTCTTGATTTGGCTTGACTTGATCTCAATCAATTTCGAAATTTATCTCGAATATTTATTATTTTTATTTCATATACATACTTTAATTATATGTTTTAGGGTTCCTTACAGCCGATTGAGAGATTTGGAACAAATATAGGACCACTCATTTGTCCACCTGTCTAGGTAGGTTCTTACATCTAACATCTTAAATCGAGGCCAATCATAGCAGTGTTCTATCGATTTTTCTCTTTCCTAATGGGTTTTGGTTTACATAAATTCGAAATTTGAAAATTCATTTAAATGTTTCATGTAACTTTTTGAGAGTTCCCAAGGGAGCACGATATGCATTTGACGCGTACGATGTTGCGGCCAAACTAGCTAAGCCATGAATAAATTGAAGGCAGTAAATAATTATCTTTGAGTAATAAAGGTTTTATAGTTATTTATGCAACTGTTGTGTAATAAGGGGTATTAAAACACGAATGTGGATTTATCCCATATTATAATAATAATAGTATCACATGAGTGTTGCATACAAGACTTTATCTACACCCATAATATGAATCCTCTATAAAAGATTCTGAAACAGTTAGCCTACTGCTAACATTAAATAAGCCAGTCCTAGTAACCTAGGACTATCATCCAAAGGAGTGTTATAAAACGGATGATGTAATGTTGTACTGAATTTCATTACAACACTCATTTGGATGATGTAATGGTTATTAGGAAATTGGATGTTTTAATGTTGGCAATAAGCTAACTGTTATAGAGTCTTTAATAGAGGATATAAGCATGGGTGTAGATAAAAGCCTTTATGTAAATACTACTTTTTGCAGCACTGGAGAATCTGACCGATCAGACAGCCTTCTACTGGATTATGATATTATTATAGCAATAGTATTGACATAATTAGATAGTATATAACGGTATGAATTGTGTTTTGAAAAGAGCGCAAAAGATAATTCTCACAGAGTGTCTTCATATTCAGAGCGCCATTCCGAATTGTTGGTAGTAAAGAGTTAAGCCTTACCTAATTGAAATCGAAGTGCTGGAGTGTCCCAAGGCTGTGTGCTCCATGTAAGTAAAAAAAAACCAAAACTCCGAGCAACACTGTAATTAATTATTGTGCTCTTCAAATTGAAACTTAAGATGCCAAGACTTATTGGCCCAGAAATGCCACTAGCTGTGGTGTCTTTTAAATAATGCTTGCACACAGATTCTCGGCACAAAAAGGTCTGTGCTGGTAATTTTTTTATATCAGTAGGCTATCAAGCAAACTTTATCGTGGAATAAACAGTGTGTTAATGACATCATATCTTCTTATTAATTAATCATATCATCAATGTTTTAATATTTATTATTATATTTTATAACGATATACATTTTCAGCGTTAGTCGAAATCAACATATGATATTCATTAATTCCGTTTGACTACAAAAAAATTATTACAATGGGATGACTACTGTCAACATCACAAGTCAACAACAGTCACAATGGGCTGCTGAAGACTAGTGTTGTGTTGGTATCTTCTGCACTAATACCACAATATACTGACTCAGCTCCTTTTAGCAGGGAATCACGCGCCTCACAGTTCTTTTTTTTTGTTTTTTTTTTTTTTATAATATTTGTTACTTTTTTCATTTCCACCTTTTCCTTCTTTTCTTTTCTTCCACCATTCGCCTAGTAGCGAAATCACGTGCGATTGCCAAATCTGCGGTCATATAGGTCTGGAGAACAAAACCAAATCGGGGAACACAAATAGAGGAAGGTCATATTCTAGCGTTCTTCAAAGCGTACATATAGAGTACTGCTCTCATCTCTGATGCACCAGACCCCAGTATCAGCTCAAGCCTTTTGACCATGAGCAAAGCAAAGCTGCTCCATTGATTAGGTACCTATGCAGTTTAGACGTCGCTTCACCGTGTGTCTTCTACAGCGTTCGTCACAGGGAGTTTTATGAGGAGCTGTTTGGCGTGATTCCTGTTGCCGAAGTTTGTCTTGGTGAGGGACGCCATAACCTTGTATGAACTTTCTTCCAGGACGATACGATGGATAGGTGGTAGGTTTAAAACGCGTTAACAACTTCCTAAAAGCAATACATCGCTAATGTGAATCCGCAATCGCAGGAGAATTTGTGCGGCGGTGATTACTTAACATCAGGTAACACGCACGATCGTTTGTCTCTTTCTTCCGTAAAAGAAGAAGAGCAAGCTATTTATCCAATACAATTAATTGTACCTTTTTACCTAAGTAGGTAAGTAATACATATCACTTTACTAACTTTGAAAGTATATAATATTGATAACTATACGTACGGCACGCTTTGATGGCCGTTCTGACGTTTGGCCACGCATGAAGTTTCGTATTAATTAATAATTACATTGAAGGAGTAAATTACTGTTCTTTATTGTCAATAGTGACGTGCAGTTAGTCATAAAAATTTATCGAATTTGTAATTTTAGGACACAAAATTTATTTATTACATTGATTTCTAAACTATATTAGTCCCGCGAACATTTATTTTTTATTTTTTTAAGATTCATATTTACCACAAAATATGGCATTTGTTTTTCGAAATTCAAAATTTTTAAATTGAAATCTAATACGATCGTCATATAAGATCGCTGGCCAGCACAACTACAACCTCCCGGCAAACTCGCGTCAATGCTCAATGCAAAACAAAGCAGTTTTGACTTGACGTTGCTTCAAAAAGTACAAATTGTGAGTGCACTGCGATTGTGATATAGTTTTGACCTGGCTTTAGATTACGGATATTGATACTGCATTTCTGTTGACCCTTGCTCGTTAATTTGGACTCTGTTTACCCTTTTTGTTGTGGATTTCGTCGATACGGCCGAACCTACGCAGAGAACTGTTCTAAACAGTCAGATACGTGAGTTCGTTATACGCCTTTGTAACTATTTCGATCATGAATCTCAAAATGGAGGGCCAATTTTACCTATAACGTCAGTGGTTGAACGCGTAGCTGATGCTCTTAATATTGGACAACGAACTGTTAGACGAATAACTAAAGAAAAATATGGCGAGACTGGCACAGATGAAAATAAACTTCACACACCAAAAAAGAGAAAACGAGCAAAACCAGTCGTAGGCATCGATAGCTTTGATGCCGCTACTATTTACGGAAGGAGTATCCAACAAGAAAAAAGTAATGGAATCACTGAAGGAAGCTGGATTATTCTTCGGTGGGAAAAGTTCTTTAACGAAGATTTTGAAGACCGATGGATTTTGATACAAACAATGTAACAAACGCAAAATATTGATGGAAAGATTTGATATCGTGATAGCAATATATAGATATTGTTTTGAAATATATTAAATAAGCATTTATCTTTTTGTTTTATTAAACCTTTTTAATCAGGTACTCCTTGCAACAAAAACTAATCGATTTGTAAAAAGATGAAGCTGTAAATGTTGATTTAAAAGAGTGGCAAAGAGTTTCTTGCCACTTCTTCTCATTAAAGCTCAACCCATTACGAAGTGGCGGTAAATAAATAAAAAAAGAAAAGTTTGACATTCATAAGCGTCATTTTTTTGACCTAAGTAAAAAAGTTTTATTTGATAATATCCTGCGATTAACGAGTTACCTAAAATTAACTAAAATAATAAATTATTACCTATTCTAGACCGTATTTAAGTGTCGTCTACTTTATAAATGCTTCTTAAAATATCTATATACATACTATCTTCTTATATTCTATTCTCCAATATTATCTATTGAACAGCCACTGCATTATTAAAAACCCTAACACAATTTGGAACACACAAAAACATTCTTCATTTAAATAAAAAAATCATTAACTTCCATCGATAAGGTAACTGTCAATTTATACAGAGATCAAAGCGACGCTCCATATGTAAAGCTCAGATAATAATACGCCTTAATTTAAAGCAATAGATGATATAATTCTATGTCCGTACGAAACTAGTAGCTATTTAGATGATCTAATGGTTTTTAGATGCATTCCGAGCGACGGGTGGTCAAGTTTTTATGACATGACATCTCGACCAATCGGAGGCGTTGTTTTTAAGATAAAACAATGCGGCCTTTGTTGTGGGCGTGGCCGTATTGTTCCGTACAATGGGAAGACAGAAGGCCCCTTTTGTTCATTGTGGGGACGAGTGTCAGCTATACATGGTGTGTAGAGCCGCGCGATTGAACGAAGGAGCTCTGAAAATCGTTTTACCTAAACGTTTTCATTGGTTGGATTATGTGAAATTGTTTTTCATATCTCAGGATGATCGGTTGTATGAAAATAAATATACTATTGTAATTTGGCCTATATAATACTTTTGAATATATTCGCAAATTCAATTGGAATTATTTCATAACTGAAATTTTTCTTCTTTTAAAATATCATTGAGCGGAGCTCCCACCGGGTGACTCCAATTGATTTCTGTGTTAAATTGTTTCTCGGCCATTTTTAAACAATTTGAACTCATAGTAAGCTTTCGAAAATTTCTAGGTTATTGTTAAGACAGAATTTTGAATTTTGATTTGATTCAATTATTATAATTAAAAACAAACATGATTTACCAAATAAGGCGCTAATTCATCATGTTTAAATATGGCGCCAAATTCCAAAAGATTAATTTTGTTTTGTTTTTGTACACAGACTTAGTTTATCTCGCTTCGCTCAAATTATACGCCGCAGCGAGGCGATGCGACGAGCGACTGCGGCATCCTAGTAATACTTAGTAGGTACCTACCAAATAATTATTTTTATAATACCTATTTCAAATTGCAAATTGAAATAAAAAGATTTTTATGGAAAATGTGAAAGTTGGATGTGAACTCACTTATTGAAGGTCAAAAACTATCACCTATTCGGTAATTAATGCCGGAAAGAAGAACGGGCGCAAAGAAACTCAGCAGACCACTTAATTTTTTTTAAGTAAAATACGATATGAATTATTTTATAGTACCTACCTAACATATATGAAAAAACAAGTATTCAGTGTTTTTTAAAGATAAATAATCCAAAGAATTTCGAAATACATTTGTTTTGAATATTTTCCGGGATCTTGTTGTAAAAGCACAGGTATACCTAAATACTTACGACGCGTCCGTTAAAAGACTTATTAACTAGACTTAGCTGAGTAGTAGGCATCATAAGTTTTTGTTTGTTCCTGGTGTTAACATTAAGGTATGACAGTTTCTAGAAAATTCACTTACGTACACACATACCTAGCATTATGAAGAATAATATTATATTGAGAAGCAACAGTTAAAACGCATATTTTTTTTATTTTTCTCCTAATGATTCTATGTAAATATACATATCCTTTGAATTTTAATCTTAATTCATTAATTTACTTAAATTTACTTAGCAATAACATAAATTCAAATTAATTCAGTATGGATGGTCTTCTCAAGCAGCCACCTCAATTCCTAGATATGTATTCGTACAAAGCTAGAAATATAAGTATATACCTACCAAATATTTTTTTTCAAAAACCTGTCTCTTCCTTTCAAGAGCACGAGATTCGCTGATACTTTAAAAGGCATTTATTTTCTCAAAATTGATTCCCTTAGAATTCTTTATTGATGTCATTTCTAATATACTAGATACTACTACCGCTTGGGAAACAAATAGCGCTCTGAGAGAGAAGAAGTGACGCAAGAAACTCTCCCAGCATTCTTTTTTTGCGCTCTCTCAGTTCAGTGGCTGGGACTTTATTATAAAAGGTGTATATATTTACCCTTAAAGCTATTATGTATCTTATGAAGCCTACTACAATTAGTTACAACCATTCCCTTATTTCTAGTGTTATAATAATGAAAATCACTATTAAGAGCAAAAAGGTGACGATTTTTGTGAACGTATATTAAATTTTCATAAACGTACTAACAATAAACAGTCATAATATTTATTTCTTTAAATTTTTCTTTGAGAGACACGTTTAAGTTTATTACCTACTTACCTACCTATGACTGGCGTGGGTAGTGCAATAGGTAAAACTGTTGACTGTCACTTTTTTTTATCGGAAAGGGGGACAAACGAGGGTGCAGCTGTCACCTGGTGTTAAATAATCACTGCCGGCCACATTCTCTTGCAACACCAGAGGAATCACAGGAGCGATGCCGACTTTACGCGCTTTTTTGAAGGTACCTACCCATGTCGCATCGTTCCGGAAACACCGCACAAATAAGCTCATTCCACAGCTTTGTAGTACGTGGCAGAAAGCAACTTGAAAACCGCGCTGTGGAGGACCGCCACACATCCAGATGGTGGGGATGATATCCTAACTTGTGGCGTGTCATAATGTGTGTAATGTGGACTCCGGACACGCCGCACTGCACTAATTAACTAATTATTATTAACTAATTATTTTGATATATTTTACTTAAGATGGACTTCCAACATTAAATTACATTACGCGACCCTTTGAAACCGAAACCAAACAGTGAAAATGCACCACTGTCTTGTGACAGAAATATAATATATCATATTATAAATGTGAATGTAAGTTTGTTGGTTACGCTTATACGCCGTAGCTACTGAATTGATTTTGATGAAATTTGGTAGGTATAGCCATAGACTTTAGCTTGGGAAATAACATAGGCTACATTTTATCCCAGAAAAATCAATGATTCCCGTGGCATTTGTGAATATCTGAAATTTACATAGATGAGCTATAACTGTACTAATCGCAGGTTTAGTTTGTCATAGCAATCTTCCTCGAAATAAGATTCATATAATATGTTGGGAACGGGAGCGAAAACGGGAACCGGAACTGGAATAGGACATGAAATAATCTTCAATTCCAAACTTGCTTATTATTTTTAAGAACCCTTTATCTACGCGGACGAAGTCGCGGGCATCAGCTAGTACACTTATATACCTAGGTTATGTTATATAAAATTGTAAAACGTAGGTGATACGATGAAGTAGTTATCACACAGTGAAAGGCATGTGTGTGCATTGTACAGAGCGTAGAGTAGAGGACTCGACGAGACAATGGTATCGATCGAAGCGCTCCGACCGGATCGGGAAATTTTATTATATTATCTGTGTGAGGAATAGGATTAGGTCATTGATACGTGAAAGTATGGATCTGACAACGCTTACTTGATTTCATTTCTTTCGCACATCTTTCGGTGTAGGTTATTCATATCTAGATTTACATTACCGGTTGATAAGGTTCCAGACGAGCTGGACGTTCAGCTGATGGTAATTGATACTCCCTGCCTATTACAATGCAGTGCGGCTTAGTATTCTTGTAATACCCAGAAATTCTGAGCGGCACTGCAACTGCTCTCGTCACCTTGAGACATAAGATGTTAAGTCTCATTTGCCCAGTAATTTCACCAGCTACGGCGCCCTTCATACCGAAACACAGCTGTAAGCATTGCTGTGTCACGGCACAAATAGGCACCGTTGTGGTACCCATAATCTAGCCGACATCCTGTGCAAAGGATTCCACTGGAACCAGATTCAAAATCAAACTTTAGGTTTTCTACGATCACTCTTCATCTTGAGCCCTACACTCGGTTTTATGGTATATATTTGTTTTTGACAAATCAAATGATTTAGTATCTTGTTTGAATAAAATACTTTTTTTTAGTATTGAAACACTTTGTTTTTGTTACTTTGCGGTTTTTTCCACGTACTGCAAAGCTCAGGAATGAGCTTCGTTGTGCGGTGTTTCCGGGACGATACGACAAAGGTACCTTCAAAAGAAGCGCGTACACCTTCCTATAAGGCCGGCAACACTCTTGTGTGATTCCTCTGGTGCTGCAAGAGATAGTGGGCGGCGATTATCACTTAACACCAGGTGAATCTTACGGTCGTTTGGTCTCCTTTTCCATAAAAAAAATTTGATATTATGTATTAGTACAAATAGTCGCCTAGTAAACATGCAAGGAACAACTTGAAAGCATGCGAATCATTGTATAATTTTTCCGCCAATAGTATTTTGTCAATTCTTATTTAAAAGTTTAAGTAAAAAATCAAACTATTTACTTATTGTTATTTTAAAAACTTAGTAAACAAATATAGTAACTTTATGAAACTTTTTATATCAACCAAGTGATTCTTTTCCCAATAGTATCAAAGTCAAACTCAAATAAACTTTATTCAAATAGGCTTAAACTAAGCGCTTTTATCGACGTATCGTCACTACAAATATTTCTTTTAAATTATGTACTGAATTTACCATATTATTATGTTCGTATTTTTTTTTGTACATATTGAATTAATTCATATTGAATTATATAATATAAACATAGACTTAGTAATATCACAGAGTAGAAATGGATACTGAAGTATTGTAATATCAACTCGAACAATCCACGGGGATGTAGAAAGCTTCGCGTCAGACACAAGCGCACTTATCAGATTCTCAAAAGTCAATTTATTTAGAAATCAACATGGAGTATTGAGAGCTGAGTCTCAACAAGAAAACTAGAACAAACCAATTAATTAAAAAGCAAATCGAGGAACGCTCAAGCGGGTTGGTTTAATTATTGGGTAACAGAGCTGGCTATGACGCGGTTCCGTACAATAAAACTTCGAAGCATTGTATTATTGCGATCTACTTCTACTTAATTGGCTCTATTTGAAGTCTGGCTAGCGAAACTTTTTGGTATCATACTGTCGAGGTTTGTTTCGTAGGAAAATGATTGGAATGCTGGAAAAGCTTTTTGAAGGGCCGGTTGGGATGATAACAATATAAACTCCAGCAACGTACATTGGGCATAAATGTAAATAGGAAAATTCGACTGTATAGTTGTACGAGTATATAGTCTGACTATAGAGTTGTCAGACTGTATAGTTATATGTGTAGATGCGAATATTTTGTTAAACGGCCCATTCTTCTCAGGTCTGACTGAGGCAGTCAATTTTGAATGGTTGGTAGTTTTTGACGTTCAATAACTGATTTTGAATCCTATTTTGAATAAAAATATTTGAATTTGAATTTATCTCTGTACATATTTGTAAGTTATTTAGTGCAAGGCAGGATGAAATACAAAAGTTACAATAGCGTATAAATGAGTATAACAATATTCATTAACAATAAATTTAGTAACATCACTATTCTTTTTAAATTGGCTAATATGAGCGTATTATTCGAAACACATGTGTGTGGAAAAAATGTGGGAAATTTATGTTATGTTTTTTTTGTATAATAGGGTCGTGTTTTTGGTTTTCAATTGCAGAACTAAACATATATTTTTTTGCGACTTAGGCGATAGGCTTAGATTAACGACGAATACTACGCCCAAGTGGGCGTACTCGAGCTAGTCTCGAACATTGTGTGAGGTTAATGTGCCATATGTTCTTCTTAACCTTTGCTAATAATTGAAACCAAAATGCCGGCCGGGTTGCGTAGTAAAAATGATACTGCAAGAAATAAGAAAGACAGTAGTAGGGATTCGCCGGTTCTGGCTCACAGTAGTAGGGATTCGCCGGTTCTGGCTCCTTGATTCTGGCTCACTTGCTCGTGATGCCTACTAAAAAAAAAAAAAAAGAAGTTTGGTGTCAAACTGGTGGTTTTGATGTATTTCCGAGCGATTGCGCTGATCCGTTTTTCGATATCTCTTATAGTTTCAAAGTTAGCATTTTAAATTAAACAGATCCATAATCATTAATAATCACTGGTCATTTAGCTAATGATTGGTGAGCGACTCAATGTCTAAATTTCCATGAACATGATACAGGTAATTTACTAATTACCTCTATCACATTTGTTACTACGATTAAAAAGACTGTATTTATTATTTATTTTTAAAACATGATTTAAATAAAGTATATAATAAAACATCATTGCAGATTGTATCATTTTCAAAATATTTGATGAAATCATTCAAACTCTTCTTATTAAACTTAAAGTATAGATACATTATGCAGTACTCGCCACACACTGCGGTATATTCATTCTGTACTCTTGCAGTATTGTTGTTATACATTCTGCAATTCCTTTGTAAAAACATCAGCTGGAATCCCTGAGGTGGACGACCATATGAATCGAAGTATTGTCCAATACCCTGCTCATCAATGTGTATTGCAACCCAGTGAGTGCCTGGCTTATTATCACTATCTAAATTGCTGACAATATAACAGGGCGTTACAACATATATCGGCAATCGGTTTGCCGCGTAAACATTATTTTTAATACTGGGATCGATTTTGTTCAAATAATTCTGTATCTCGATTGTATTCATATTAGTTGAGAACAGGGTCTTGTCAGTTGCGAGGATTGAATAGTTATGAGGATCATAATAACATAAGCACTCAATAAATAAGGCTTTAATGTATCTTATTCATGTATTTAAAACTTATATGGTTACAATAAAACAAAATATCATTACAAGCGATTCAAATATAAATCTATGAACATTTGATGAAATTATATTTTCATCAATTTTATTATAATATAAAAGCTGATTGAAAACGAACTTTGTACCTACATACTTACGTAGTCATTAGTACAATCTGGAAATGTTGACTCCATTAAACTATCAATAATTGAACTTATCATTTAAGTGCCATTATGTTTCACCATAATAAAACAAAATATCATTTTATATACATATTTTTATTATATAAATTTATAAGGTAATCTAGTATTTAATCAACATAAAAATACACAAGGATACAAACGATTCAAACATTAATTATTATATTCTAACTGCTGTAATCTACAGAAATATTACGATTTTTATCAATTTCAATAACATTATCGAATTCCGCATAAACAATACAGTTAATTGTTTGTGTAAGAGCTGATTCAAAACGAACTTCTAATCTTACACTACCATGTTTTATAAGATTCCAATGACTTGAAGAATTTGCTGATAAATCGGGTGTTAAGTCGAAGGCTAGCAAGCAAAACCCTTTGGCATATTGCTCTCTTGATACTCCATTGCCTTCATTTAGGAAATGTATACCTGTTCCTGAGAATAACGTATGATAGACCGTAGTAAAAATATTACTGTCAAACGATGGCTGTAATGCTTTTGAAGGTATCTGTTGTCCATCTATGTATAAACAAAATGTATTAATATCATAATTTTCGAAATTGAATGGGTTTTTTGTGAGACTACCATTAAAGGATGCATTATTCACAAAACCGACTATACACCTTTTGGGTATTTGACCAAGGAATATGTTATCAAGGGTTTTCCCCTGAATGCCTGATGGTATAGTTAAAACTTTGACTTCTGCTCGCGTGATTGGATATTTTGCTGTGGTAGATGATAAAACTTTTTGATGTGCAAGTAACACAGTTGGGTTGATTCGTGCTCTTCGAATAATAAGAGTTGCATCTGTAATAGACACTTTAAATTTATGGTCAGTTGATGAAGCCATGAGATTGAAATTTTCTCTAGAACGAACTAACTTTACGCACATGTCAACGCCATTAATCAAAAATTTTTCTTGGTTGAATAAATCTCCATGTAAATGTCCTATCATTTCTATTTCTTTGCTTTCACTAGCCAATTCTTGTCTTTTAATAAATCCTTTATTTTGTTCATCAGTTGCATCCATTTTTCCAGCTGTATCTTCATACCATAGACCACAAGTGAGATGAGATTCTTTTGCAGCAGGTGCATAATTCAATAGAGTTTCAATATAAGCTCGATATGCATATGTATTATTCGGTGGCGATACAAGTTTTTGATTTAAATATACATCAAGTTGACTGAAAAGTGTATGTAACCAATTATTAACTGGGGCCACAACTGTCGGTACTGTCAGTTTTGTATAATCTTGATTCAAAACTTTAGCTTTTATATGGAGTAAAGTATGGGATAAATCCACATAGTCATCACCTGCCCCAGGTACTTGAAATTCTATTGGCCCATCATCAGCAAGTGATGAAATGGGCTTATAATGAATCCATAGTCCACTTTCAATGCTAGTTTGAGTTGATGGTAATGCAAATAAATCCAATTCGGACTTAATGCATTCACAAGACTGACTATGTAAAAATGACATATTTAATCAGTAAATATATCTTTGATTTGTTTTTGATTCAATTTTAATTTCTTAATAGCTTTCGCTTTCGCAGTCAATGATGGAATGATCGCAGAACGACGTTTTCGTTTTGTTATATACCCAGATCCAAACATGTTGATATTATCTATTTTAGCATCAGCTTTTCGTTTCAAATTTGAGCTGACTTCTTTTAGACGAGTTTTTATTGAATCTTCCATGGGGCGTGCATTAACCATATCTGATAATATACCTACACCGGTACTTAATGCTTCTTTACCAATAGTTCGAACACCACTAGACAGTAGTGGTAAAATAGATCTAAACAGCCCCCCAAGAAAACTTCCGATTCCATGACCTCTTTGATACGGTGCTCCTTTATAAATAACTCCGATACCCGATCCGGCCTGGTGAGTATAATAGTGTTCATATGGACATGAAATATTATCACGTTTGTCGTACATTATAATTTTTGAAAGTGGAGTTTAATGCACACTGTTCCAAATTGGAATGGTATCTTTTGACCGGTGCTTGTTCTTATATCTATTTCAATTGTATCAAATTCTCTACGCATCACAGGTAGGTAATGGGGAGGAGAGAAAACGTGCATTTTGTACGCTCCATATATGTATTTTGAGGGATCCAATGGTATTATTCGTAAAAGGGGTGTCATAACATCTCCAACGATTTGAGGCTCCACTATGTCACAATAAACAAATAATTGAGAGGGTAAACCCAAATGCAAATTAGCTGGACACTTTCCAAAATTTTTTTCAACGAGATTCCTGTTTGGTTCGAACCCTAGTTGAAGACATAATTTAGGTGATAGAGTTACAGATTTTATGGATTCATCCGTTATCGTAGCAACTACAATCCTTGAAACCTCATCGCACTTAAATTTAATTTTTTCTCGAGTGTTATTCAGTGCTATCAAAATATGATTTATGTTATCGTAATTTGTGGCTGGAATATGTGTCTTGTAATAAACATATGACGGTTTACTTTCATTGGGTACTTGCATCAACTTTGTTATATAAATAATGTTTTCATGTTCTTGAACGGTGAACATAGTGCATGGGTACTGAAATTCTACTACTCCAACCCTCCATTCACCTTCTAGTATTGTTGGTTTTGGCAGTTTCGTAGAAAATAATGTTGTTGTATTATCAGGAAAATAATCCATAGAACTATTGCTTAGTAAAGTTAAATAAAAACTATCTTTATTCATATTTTTTTCAAAGTAGAAGCTAATATCCAGCTATTAAATTTATTTGGATAACCTCTCCACTTCACCAACAATTCTTTTCTGTTACCGGTATATCGAGAGCGTATTATTTTATCTATTTTGTATTTAGTAGTGGGGTCGAATATGATTTTTTGTAACTCTTTTTCATAAAAAGTACCAACTATCTCTTCGCCTTCTAAATCCTTTAAAGTAAATACTACAAACGGAGATCGGTGTATTATGGTAGATACGATGAATATTTCGTCACTCCAATTTGATTCATATCCTTTTTGGAAAATATGTTTATGTTTTGTTATTCTAACATAATCTCCAACGTGAATTCTTGGATTCACCATACTAATTGATGTTTTTATCTTACTTTCTCTATCATATAAATTTTGCCATACACTCATTATATTTGTATTATTAACATCACATGGACACATTTTTATACTAGAATGAAAACTATGATTATATGAATGCACTAGATCTTGTAAAACATCAATGTATTTATGAGTATTTTTGTGTGTAAAATAGCGCCACATTTTCGTTTTAAGAGTTCTCTGAAATCTTTCGACAATACTTGCTTTAATATCTGGATTATTGGTTGTATAATAATTTATGTTTTTTAATTTAAAATATTTTTGTACATATTTGGAAACAAATTCAGTTCCTTTGTCAGACTGTATATGTGTAGGTGTAGTATTAGCTTCAGCAAAAATAATTTCAAAGCATTCCTTTACTGTTTCAGAGTTTTTCTTTTTCATTGCTCGAACATACGCATATTTACTAAAGACATCAATAACACAAAGTATGTATTTGAAACCATCATTATATTCAGAATAAGATCTCATATCACTTAAATCGGCCTGCCATAACTCATTAATATTAGACAAAATATATCTGTTACGAGAAAATTTTCTTTGAACAGGTTTATGTAATGTATATGTTTCTTGTGATTGTAACCACTTTAAGACACTATTTCTGTCCATTTTACCCTTCATTGCTTTTGACAATTTATCAATAGTGCTGTAGCCAGCAGGATGTGATGCATCATAATAAATTTTATTTATTTCTAATATGGGGTCCATTTTTCCCAGTCCAATATTTTTTTTAGTTTCCCTGTGTACTTATTACTTGTTGGTGTAGAAAATTCTTCGTCAGGTACTGATTTAGATTCAACCTCTTTTAATTGCAAATGGTTTATAAAATCCACTCGCTTTGGGTTCCCGATATAAGTGAGTGGTACTTTTATTTCCTTTAAAGTTGTTGCGAATTTTTCCCAACCTATAGGTTCACTTTTCTGAAGAGCTCTCAAGGTATCACTCACCAAGTCCACAATATTACTCCCAGGTATTTTTTCATTATCTATAATCACGGTACCAGATTCATCCCAGCTTATTTTATTTTTATTCAAGGAAATCAAATTTAGTAAAAGTTCACCTTTTTTAGCATATGTTTTCGGTATTAGTTTCAGTATTTCAGAGCTCGTGTATATTTCCCCAATATTTTTGTTAACCTCCACTGATGTTTGAGAAGGAACTACATTTATTTTATTCACATCATGATTTATATAATCAGTATCGATTTCATTATGACCTTGATTAAAACCAATATATGAATCATTATCATTTATAAGTGGTATGTGGTATGGTTGTCGATCCTCTTTGACGAAGTTTAGATATCTTTGAAGGGTTTGCAAATATAAAATACATTTCTTTCGATCTTCTATGTCACTGCTTAAGATATTTTGCATATCAGTATCTAATCGAGATCTTGGCGTATCATTTTCTTTGTGTTGTTTTAACTTCTCCAATAATGATGGTTCAATAAGTAACATTTTTTTAGCATTGTCCATTTTCTTAAATAAATGAATTAATCAACCCACTTAGAATAGTACCCAATATTATCGGTAGAAATGAACCTCCTTTTTGTACAATTATATTTTTTCTAATTTTATTCGTACCTTTTCTTACCAATTTTCGAAGAATATTTTTATATTTCTTTAATTTAGATTTTTCTTTCTCGGCCAATTCAACGTTACCCCGCAGTACGTTATGAATACATTCACAAATGTAATTTATTTCTGTTTTGTTACATGATTTTAATAAAGCTTTTTGATATTTTGGCTTCAGTTTATGTAGAGCAATTAACAAATCTTTATGCGTCTTTAAACGTCTATGCATCATTTATAAATGATCGAAATTTCTTGATTCTTACCATATTTAAACCCTTTTGTGGGTACATAAACAGTGCAATATCCATCGGATGGAAATATCTTTGTCTTAACGCGACACAATTCATTTGTTTCTTGTTTCAAATCAATCATTAAATAACCATGAGCTTCATTGGTAGCATCTCTGTAAGAATCTTCCAAATATTTCGGATTTTCAGGGAATACTTGACGAGATAAGTATCGAATTTGGGTTTTATCTCGAGGATTTTTGAAATATATTATATAACTTGAGTTGAGTGATATATCTCTTTGTCCTTTACCTTGATGAAACAAATTTTGAGATAAATAAAACACACTTAAGTTTCTATGATGACTTCCTTTCGTGAATATATCAACAATACGACCATCTGATTCCCTCATCAGGTCATCAATTATTACAAGTTGAGGATTTTTTCCGTCAAACATAGATAAATCAGGTAAACCTTGAAGATAATTAATGTGGTTGAGATTATATAAAGGCTGCATTTCATCAAAGCACCAGGTGATTTGAGTAAAATTTGCATCACAGATATCATTCAAAAATTTTATAAAATTATTTACGAAAACTGATTTTCCACATCCACTTGGACCAGCAACTATTGCAGTGAATGGATGATTGAAATGATGCATTATCTACTACGTCTATGTGTGTTAAGGTTTAGTATAGTAATGAAACAATCTGTTATTAAACCACCATTTATTTAAACAGAAAAATCTATAATTGAAACAATATACAGTACATCATGTTTTACTCCGCAACTTATACATCTAAATACAATAATCTCTCATTTGGTTTTTTAAAACTATAATAATTTATTCTTAAAATTTAATATAATATTTATTCTATTTTATGATGACCCCATGCTAAGGTATCAATATTATTTGGTAAAATGTACCGTTTGGTATCATTAAATGACAGACTAGATTTATTTATTCTTTGAGTAAAAATATTATGCTTTATTGACTTAAATCTAAGCATTGAACAATATTCGTTCTTATTTTCAAATAAGCAAGTCTTATAATTTTCCATTTTCATATTCTTAGTAACACTTTTATTAACCCCCTTAGCTTTAGCTGTGAATTTTCCCTCAACATCTAATGCATACATTTTAGATCTAAGTCCTACAAATTCATTAAATATGTTACCATTGTTTTCATCTTTAAAGTAGCCTAACTTCTTTTTATTGAGTTTTGGATAGCCAAATATATTTTTTTCTGTATAGTCAGAGGTATCGAAACGCAAATGTAAATCAGGTTTTATATCTCTGTAAAAATCATCTGTAAAAATTTGATATATTAAACTATCAGTATCTGTGTACAATAATTTTAATTTGTTTTGAAACTTTTTAAACATATAGTTATAGTGAAAGTCGTACATTAGAGTTTTAGAAATATCCAATATACAAAATCCCAAATAAATAGGTTTATTATGGAACAATTTCGTCTTTCGTAATTGAACTGCAACCAAATTTTCATTAAAAATAGATAAACTATGGAATTCTGGCTTAGCAATTAAATCTTGTGCGCCTAGAATTTTACCCTGATTTTCCCAATGACTCAATAATTTTACATTTACTCTTTTTTCGATATTTTCCATTGTTTTTCCAAACACTGAGTTATTCATTAATTTATAAAAATCTTTTTCGAAATCAGATGTGGCTAGTTTACGCATGCTTGTATTTAAATCTATATAATATTGTAACCATGCGCATTGTTTGAATTTTAAAATTCTATGAATTTTTTGTAATTTTAAACCCATTGTCAGACATTGCTTTAAATTTCTGTAGTGAATCACATATTTAATTTTATTACGAAGGTTTGGAACTAATTTTATGTCTTTTGTATTACCAATACATATATTCTCGGGACATAAGGGTAGGTCAGAATGTAAATCATGCAGTTCAATAGGATATTCTAGATCTACTTCCAAAATAAAACCATATTCATAATCATCAGGGACATCAAAATTAGTTGTGACATCTACCCACTCAAAACCTCCTGTAGGAAGGAATTGAGACATGGCCCATCCGTAAAGGTTATTAGCATCAAGATAAGTTAAAAATGAGTTTGGTGTGTCTTTATCATATTCTCGCATATATTTGTTATTAGCTTTGGCATAACGATTGCTACATTGAGATACACCTCCTCGAATGCCCGATCTAATAAAAGCTATTTGTTCAAAGTCTTGAAGTAATTCTAATTTAATTTTTGTGCATTTTAACATAGCATCCCAACTTAACCCAGGTGCTGTATAATAATGAGCTGGATCTAGACCATATGTTTGCAAACATAAGGCTCGGAAATTTTCAAACACATCTGTTAAAAGTAAAACATCGGTTTTAAGATATAAATCAGAATAATCTGACATATTTTGACAATGAAAGTGTTGCCAAACATCCTTGGCATGTTCATAATCTTCATCGTATTGTAAAATTTATCGCGACTAGGGAGTGCTGAAAGTTTTAAGGAATCATGTGATGACATAAATTCATATGGATAAATTCCTTTTTTTCTAAGACGTAAAAAATCATTATTATTTGGAAAATTATATTTTAATGTTTGAAATTGTTCTTCCTTCAAATTTTGAACAAGTTTGTCTAAACTACAAGGTAAAAATTTAAACTAATCAACGAATCTCAATTGAATTTTATGATTATTTAATTTTATCGTTTTTGTGAAAGAAATGTACTTTTCTTTCGTTTGTGGAATAATATCAATTTCCCCTTCTATAGAATTTAATGCATGAACAATAAAATGAGAGTCATATTGACTAAGATTGTGTAAAAAAACTGGAATGTGATAGGGGATTCTAAACTTTGTCTTACATACTTCGTGTGCAACTCCTCTAAAATTTCCTGTATGCGAGTCAAAGTATAATGCACATTCACCATTTAAATTAGATTGACATATAAAGCAGTCTTTACATTGTGAAATAATTTCATTATCATTGGAAGTCAAAGGTTTTGGACTTATGACAAAATAATTTTTTGTGCAAATCACTTCTAAATCTTTATACAACTGATTCATAAAGACATGAGTACAATGAGGACCACTATATGTTTCATATTTTGATAAACTATCATCATATGAACATTTAATATAGTACCCAAAACTATAAACTTCGTGTTTGTGAACATTAGTTGTATAAGGTTTTGATGGATCGTTAAAGCATGTCTGAATTGGATTAAGGAAAGCTTCAAAATCCGCGTATATAACAAAGGGTATTTGTAACATCTTATTAAATTTATCAAATTTTAAGACATTGTTTGAAATTGGTTGTTCAAACCAATCTTTTAAAGTTTTTTCTGTATTAGGCAATTCCACTTTAATATGACAACAATCATTCAATTGATGAGCTGATAACTTATCATTTGTTGAGAAGTGTAAAAGACAACCGTCACAGATGTAGATTGCATGTTCATGGTTTGAAATTTGACCACTTACTAAACGCGATAGGTTTTTAATGTAGCAAAAATGATTAATTGTTCCGTGCGAAATAAATAATAAATTGATATGAACAATTTTCCGTGATTTTGTTAAATACAATGGACCAACTAATTCATGTACTTTCTTTTTACAATTGTATTCAAGACCAAAAACATTTACACTTAAATTATTTAACCTTTCTACTTTCTGTATATCTGTCATTTTAACAGGAAACGTAACTCCGTCAAAATTTAATTTATTTGAATATTTACTGTAAGATGAAACTCTCTGAGAGTTCTTAGTAACTGGATATAATGCAGAAAGCAAAGCCCATTTAAAGCATAAATCATCCGAGTTTTGTACATTTATAACACTTTTTTTTAATTTGATTTCTTTAGGTAATTCAATATATGATTTTCCACGTAATGGATTGAATTTGTTTATATTCATGTCTAATGCATTTATTTTCTTAAGACTCCAACCACTATCTTTTTTCTCAAATGTGCTAATTTTAGTCATCAACATATCACATAAGGACGAAAAGAAAAAATTTAAATCCTCACCCTGCATTATAGTATAACTACATGTTTGAAATTCAAATTCATTAGAAATATTTTTTGTTTCTTGAACAAAATTAGCGTGCAGAATAAAATTAACTTTAAAAATTGTAAGCAATCGAACAGATTCCTCAAATAGTGAAATAATTTCATTTTTAATAGAATTCAAAAACATTTCTGGTGTTTCGAATGTTTGTAATTGGTTGGATTTACTCTTTATTTTATATGAGATAATTCTATTACCAAAAGCCGATTCGTGTACTGTGACATTTTTTAAAGTACTATGTAATTGCATTACGTTATTCTTATGGAGGTTACTTCTAAGATGATTTGCATAATATCTTTTCCGTATTAAGATTTGACATAAAGAACAGTTCACCATTTCATCGTTCACACTGGTGAGCCCCGATGATGTGGATGGTTCCCCTTGTCTTCCTCTCTTTGTACTTGTATCATTGTCTTCACTGCCTTGTAATACTACACTTCTTCTCTTAAAACCTCCTCCACTTTGTAGAACAGGTTGACTACAACATAAGTGAATGATATTAGCCACATTTCATCAATAATATAATACTAAATAATTTACAAAGAAAATAACTCACTTGATCATTTTTTCAACCTCATTACATACAAAGCAGAGTTCCATATCGTTATGTTTAATTTTCCAAATGATGAAAATATAATAATATTATTTGTATAAGAGAATAAATAAACTAATAACTAAACTGAACTAATATTTATGTATTTCTTCATAGCTACCTACTTATTGTTAAAATTATATTTCTTATAATTTTCTGTTTCTAAAATTTTCTTCGTAACATTGTATAAAATCTTTTTAATGTCCTTATAACTTTCATTATTGTCGATTGTATAATATTTTAATCTATAATCAGCGTATTTCCATTGTTCTTGTGCAGGCGTGTTTTTTATTTTATTGAGATCATAGATTTCTATTTTAACCAAATGTGATGCATTTCTTCCGTCATCTGCATTAGTTGTAATGTAAATACTTCCATTCTCATGTGCTCTGGATATTGATGATGATATTTTCTTTTGTTTTGTTTTTTTCACTTCGAATAATGCATCTATATTTTCATTTGAGCTGGCCCTCTTCAAGGATTTAAGTTGAGGAACTTTTAATGAATCCTGACTATCTTCAGATAATGGATAGTAAAATGTTTTATATGTAGTTTCTTCCATTGTTGGGTTGAATGCATTCTACAACAACAATAAGACTGCTTTAGAATAGTATTATACATACATATCTTAATATAACAAATGATATTACTTTTTAATTTCAAAGTGAATAATAGATAAAACTTACCTCCATTGCAGCAAATCACTCAACAATTACAGAACACACAAAATATATAATAATTTGACTGAATACGCCACTTCAATGATTATTTTTCTGAACAGTTCTAGCATTTTATACTAAAATATCGTAAAAGTAAATTTGTTTATGATTAGTACTGGTTTTTAAATATTGTGGTGAAACATAATGGCACTTAAATGATAAGTTCAATTATTGATAGTTTAATGGAGTCAACATTTCCAGATTGTACTAATGACTACGTAAGTATGTAGGTACAAAGTTCGTTTTCAATCAGCTTTTATATTATAATAAAATTGATGAAAATATAATTTCATCAAATGTTCATAGATTTATATTTGAATCGCTTGTAATGATATTTTGTTTTATTGTAACCATATAAGTTTTAAATACATGAATAAGATACATTAAAGCCTTATTTATTGAGTGCTTATGTTATTATGATCCACATAACTATTCAATCCTCGCAACTGACAAGACCCTGTTCTCAACTAATATGAATACAATCGAGATACAGAATTATTTGAACAAAATCGATCCCAGTATTAAAAATAATGTTTACGCGGCAAACCGATTGCCGATATATGTTGTAACGCCCTGTTATATTGTCAGCAATTTAGATAGTGATAATAAGCCAGGCACTCACTGGGTTGCAATACACATTGATGAGCAGGGTATTGGACAATACTTCGATTCATATGGTCGTCCACCTCAGGGATTCCAGCTGATGTTTTTACAAAGGAATTGCAGAATGTATAACAACAATACTGCAAGAGTACAGAATGAATATACCGCAGTGTGTGGCGAGTACTGCATAATGTATCTATACTTTAAGTTTAATAAGAAGAGTTTGAATGATTTCATCAAATATTTTGAAAATGATACAATCTGCAATGATGTTTTATTATATACTTTATTTAAATCATGTTTTAAAAATAAATAATAAATACAGTCTTTTTAATCGTAGTAACAAATGTGATAGAGGTAATTAGTAAATTACCTGTATCATGTTCATGGAAATTTAGACATTGAGTCGCTCACCAATCATTAGCTAAATGACCAGTGATTATTAATGATTATGGATCTGTTTAATTTAAAATGCTAACTTTGAAACTATAAGAGATATCGAAAAACGGATCAGCGCAATCGCTCGGAAATACATCAAAACCACCAGTTTGACACCAAACTTCTTTTTTTTTTTTTTTAGTAGGCATCACGAGCAAGTGAGCCAGAATCAAGGAGCCAGAACCGGCGAATCCCTACTACTGTGAGCCAGAACCGGCGAATCCCTACTACTAAAGACACTGGGATCACATCACACTATCCTATATGGAAACTGAAAATCTTCTTAAGGCACAATCCTAAAAAATAACACACAACACATACACTATCACATACATATACACACAATTATTAATACTTGTATAGTTATTACTTTTACTTTATTTCTTTATTAATCATATAAATTTTAGTAATCAGCTTGTTGTCACTAGCCGCTTGTATATCTTTATTTTCTGTTAATTCTAGTCTAGTGTGGGGGTCAGTATAAAATGTTAATTTGTACTTGAAAAGTGCGAAATAAATGATTATGCATTTTTTTTTGTACATAATATCATCAGTATTTTGTATTTTATTAATTTCAATGTAAAATAACACGAAGCGTATGTTTGTAAATTGAAAGATGCCATTGAGTGTCGAGACGCCATGAACACAAGCATCTTATAGATACCGTAATAATAAAAGCTATTGTTCTTAGGTGATGCGGTATCTAGTGGTAGCGCAGCGGAGATAAATCCTTAATCTTAAGGTGGTAGGTATGTTTATGCAAGAGTGCACACCGCAACTCGATTATATTAACAATTCTAATATGTCCACAGGCATATCTAAATTATGGCGAGTGAAACGATGGCTGGTCGCTGCTAGTCGTGAATATTTTCGTATCGTAATCTGCTTTTGTTGATTATAAAAAAAAAACGTGAAATATATTTCCTAAGATCTATCGCCAAAATCTGGCACGAGACTCATAGCTGGCGGTATCGTGCCAGATTTTGGCGAGTCAACACGTCCCGAGGATGCCTCGTGAAGAGGCGAAACACGTGTCGAATTGTTTAAAGACAAATATTGGCAGAATTAACACTAAACAAAAACTCAAATTATTTGGATAGTTATGGATTTCCACAAAGTAACGCCTACTTCAATAAATTTTCTTTATTCCACATGTTTATACAATAATTGTACAGTAGACAAAAAACTAAAATTCTCATGAGGTACATGCACTTTGGACGCTGTTGCGATAGTAATATGACTTAGCAAATCCATTCTAATGATATCTATACACATCGCCCATAACTCATAAAAAAATCATTGTATCTCGAGAAAAATATGGCGGTCCATCCATTGACAAAACAACCCGTTTGCCTAATCATTGGATAACACAATTGTAGCACCTGTCCATTTATGACTATTGCAACACCGCTCAAAAAAGTATGAATGGAGAGGAAGTTATAAAAACTTTTTTCGTTAACCTTTTTAGTCTAGTTTAGAACTGGCATCGTTAAATTTTTTCAATGGTTTCGTTGATATTGATGTTAGAATTTGGAATTAAAATGCGAGGCCTTTACACATCATCTACTCCATCGTTATTATAAACGTATCATTGATAAAGTTGTGAGCATCAAAATGAATTATTTTAATTAAAAATCCTAACACTACATTTATACTTAATTTATATGTTTTCATACCTACCGTCAAAAAAGCGCATACAGCTTCCTAAAAGGCTGGAACGCTCTGTGATTCCTCAGGAACAATGTAGGTTATGTCAAGCGATAAAAACTGGCCAGGAGTATTAGTTTAGTGTGCGTAAACTCAATTATTTTCGACGTTTTCACAGCTGTCATAGTCTATCTAGACGTATGAATAACCTAAGTAAGGTATCTGTGTTTCTTGAGCCTGTTCTTCTCAGGTTTGAGGCATATGGTTTCCGTCAGGTGGTAGATTTAGACGTACAAAAAGTGAATTTTAAGTCCTAAAAGACAACTGCACGTAACAATACAGTATCCTCAAAGTTCAACAGGATAAGATGTTTCATTGTATTCCATGAATGAAATTATGACTTCCATACGAACTCTGAAGAGTCCAGGAGTCAAGAAAGTTTCGAAATAACATATTCCATGACCTCTTGCATGATATAATTATATTTAATTTAAATAAATCTCTCTAAACATGTTTTAAAGGATTAAAACGCATGTATTCAATCATTGTGACTGTGTTTTTACACTAGATTTTTGCGTAAAAGTTACATTAAGCGAAGTGAAGCGAAGCTGAGCGGAGCTCCCATGGGTGACTCCAATTGATTTCTGGGCCGATTTAAAAAAAAATTGAACTTATAGAAAGCTTTCGAAATTATCTAGGTTATTGTCGAGACAGAACTTTGAATTTCGACTCGATTCAATTATTATAATTAAAAACAAACATTATTTACAAATTATTCTAAATTATCGTAATCTTTTTATTGTCTTTGTTTGGATTTATTTTGTTTTGTTTTTGTACACAGACTTAGTTTACCTCGCTTCGCTCAAATATACGCCGCCGATACGAGCGACTGCGGCATCCTAGTTATTTTAGTAAACCCGACGATTATGGGTATTTGTCATAGTTGTCATTATGAAGATTAGCGCCATTTATTGCCTCAGAGTTGTCTTTTTTAAAATATAAAACACTCGTGTTAATCAAAGAAAATACTATTTGATTTTTTGTACAAGTTTCTGTAGGTACCTACATAGTATATAAAGATGGCTCCGTCTGCTTGCGGGTATAATTTCTTTTGAAATAAATGGCTTTAAAGCAATGAATGAATATAAGTCGCCACAATGAAACAATTTAACAAACGGCATAGGACCGTAAGATAATGATCGTTTATACAGAAGGTAGTGAACAACACAAACCGCTGCACAGCCAGCGATGGAAATTTTAAATTTAATTAATAGCAAGTGGCGTCCTGGCAAATATTACGCCGTGCTATTGTATCACCCGGCTTCTCCCTACCCTATCGGTAGGGACACCATGATAACGACGTATTATTATCATATTTACCAGTGGGAGGCTCCTTTGTACTGGATGCCGGCTAGATTATGGGTACCACAACGGCGCCTATTTCTGCCGTGAAGTATTAATATTTCATTATTGTGTTTCGGTCTGAAGGGCGCCGTAGCTAGTGAAATTACTGGGCAAATGCGACTTAACATCTTATGTCTTAAGGTGACGAGCGCAATTGTAGTGTCGCTCAGAATTTTTGGGCTTTTCAAGAATCCTGAGTGGCATTGCATTGTAATGGGCAGGGTGTATCAATTACCATCAGACGTACGTCCTGCTCGTCTCGTCTCTACCTAAGCTACCAACTATAGAACTTTCATCCTCCCTTTTCACCACACATAGCTCTAAATTTTAAAAACGCTAGAATAAATATTTGTTTATTTCTTATCAAGTGCCTAAATAGAAATGTTCGATAATAACGAACTTTCGTACAAATTTCTACACCCTTTTTCAACCCCGCCAAGCCTAAATGGCTCGAATGGTCTAATTCGCGATAAAAGGTAGCCTACGTCCTTTCCCAAGCTTTTGTCTATCTCTGTATTAAATTTCATGAAAATATGTTCAGTGGCTTACGCGTGAAAGCGTAACAAACAAACTTACATTCACATTTATAATATTAGTAGGAATGTTAGGACGTGTATACTTAGACTGAGATCGAATGAGTACTTATACTTTGCTCAGACTTTACTTACGTATAACTTAGCTGAGTATTATAAAATGCGAACTTTAATTATGTATTAGGCTGTCTGAGCTCAGTATCATTTTGGCCGTCAAATTACTTTAACAACAAAATCAAAGATTATGCTAAACTAACACTCAGCTATGTTTTACTTAAGTCTGAGCAAAGTCTAAGTTAGCTCTGTAGATCTAAACCTTACATAACCAGGGTATAAACAAAGTCTGAGAGAAAGAAGGTGAAATGGTACTATTGAAATTGAAATATTTTTATTCAAAATAGGATATGATATTACTTATCAAAGTCAAAAACCCATTCGAAAAAGTATGCCCCAGATCTGAGAAGAAACTGAAAAGATACTGTGAAAACTATAAAGGGAAAAAACTTGCCTAATTTCTTGCCGGTTGTTTTCAGAACAAGGCCTCCTGGTAGTCTCTTGTACCGATGGCATCAAAATGAAATTCAATTTCATATGCGTACAAACAAAATTTTCATTTCAATTTTATTTTTAACAATTTGACGAGTAAAATTTTAACACATTCGTTATTCAATTAAGGTTATGTTAAAGAATTCAGAATTAAATGTTCAAATTATAAAAAATTATCAACTAAGTTGGTACTATAGGGGAATCTAAGTTAATTTCAAATTTCTCAATTAAACTGCATAATAAACCCATAATTTGTTATCATATATCAATCAACGGAGGCTTAGCATTAAAATATGACCCTTTACGAGTTATTAACGCAATAAAATGAAATTAAAACGTGCAAGTAACAATTAAACGTATATAGATTAGCATCGTAATACGCTCAGCTCTTGATTCTACCGCCACCGCTCATAAAATACAACACTTACTTTTATAGCAACTTCAGTTTACGGCAGTTTTTTGGGAGTCCGTTTACTATGTCCGTATACTACCTTGTAACAAAAGTTGTATAACATTTATTTTCAGTCGTTTCCCTGACTGCTGAGGATTTTTTTTATGGAATAGGAGGACAAACGAGCGTACGGGTCACCTGTTGTTAAGTGATCACCGCCGCCCACAATCTCTTGCAACACCAGAGGAATCACAGGAGCATTGCCGGCCTTTAAGGAAGGTGTACGCGCTTTTTTTGAAGGAACCCATGTCGTATCGTCCCGGAAACACCGCACAAGGAAGAAATTAAAATAATTTCTATCTCATGCTATCGTCTCGCTTTTTCGTTACATCGAGTTTCAAATCACAACGATTCTAAAAAAGTTTCACTTCAATAATAATTCAGATATTCAGAAAATATACAAAATCAAAGCTTTCCGGGGATAGAGTTTCCTGTTAAGGAAAATATACCCGTCTTAGGAAATTAATACTTTTCTAATGCAAATATTATGTACAGTATAAGCTAACACTTTTTTTCTGAAACAGTGTAATAACAATTCACAACGATTAATTTAAATGTAATTTATCGTGCACACCTGGTTTGTTAATTTACTGTTAAAATGTGAACATAAGACAAAAATATTAAGGCGTCAAAAGAATAGATAGTGACTAACATAATGTAATACGTCTAAATAGAGCTTCTTGCTGTAAGGCAACGCATAACATCAGGTCAGGTTTAATAATTTAATATGATGACACTCGCGATACGTAAAGGGTTGAGCTAATGAGAAGAAGTAGCAAGAAACTGATTGCCACTCTTTTAAGTCAAGATTTACATTTTAATTGTATTACAAATCATTTCAATTACAATAGTCAGTCTTTTTGTTTTGACGTCCATGCGTTTGCTGAAAATAAAGGTTAACTGGATGCCGCTTTTTTTTCTGTATGATTTCCGATGAATTATCTAAAAGGATGGTGACTTGTGTCAAAATTTTAATCAATTTTTCTTGACTTCGTATGTGTACACGTAAGTATTCGTTTTTATTATAAATTCCATACATAATTTGACCTTGTATCTTTCCTTAGGTTCTTAAGAATATGAACAGTTTTCTGCTATTCTGGTCTCAAAATGAGCGAGATACACATCAGTGTTAAATAAAGTTAGTTAATTTTTATATCTCACTCGTGAGAAATGTTCATGAATGATTCAAGAATATTAGTCAAGACTAACATTTGAAGTTGTCTGCCGTTGCTAGAAACATACAATCAGTCTTAACTTTACTGCCCACAATTGTCAGCTTGATGTGTTAACAAGCGCTACCAAAGTCATGAAATGCCATAAGATATCCCCAAATATCCCTATTAATAATTACATTTATTTAACTAACTCATTTCTGTGTTAGTAATGTTATTTTATATAATTATCATTGATTAGGAATAACTATAATAGCTTATAATATTCAGATCTTTAGATAACTTGATTCGTGTAAGTTAGTTAGCACAACAGTAGTGCCAACTAACAGTTGGTAGCATCATCACGGTAGACGGTCGTGCCCTATATAAGCCAGAGCGCTAAATTCGAGTATGCATTACTTATTGTGAATTGTAAGGGGACACTATGCCATATGGAAACTTTAAAATAAATATATAACAGTTTAATGTGCGTTTAAATTACCAACCCATTCTACACAATGTTTAAGCTTTTAAATGTTAGTCTTATAAGCTGTTCCACATTTGTGTCAGTGATACATAAGTCCTAGTGAGCCACCCTTCATGAAGGTATGGTGACCCTAGTGGGGTCGACGCCACCCACACTACCCCCCGGAGACGACGCGTTAGACGGCGCTTTGTGAGGCAAATCCGAGTCGTTATGTTTATGTATGACATAGTAATTCAGAGAAAGAAAAAAAAACTCTTTTAAACGAATTATATCCTGAGCGTGGACATGTGAGAATAGTTAATTGTTTTCCATGTAAGAGTGTTTGTACCACAAGACAACTTAGAAGACTCATATAGACTAGTGGTGGGTGACCCTGACAATTGACCTAGGGGTCTCAGGTCCGAATCCCGGCCGGCGCAAACGTTTATATGCTAAATATTAATGGTTTTTTCCGAGTCATAGATGTTTATATACACACATATTATGTATTTAAGTATGTTTAAGTTTGTTTATTGTGTTAAATATATCGGTCTGGGACCCATTCGGGGTAAGCCTATGTGTGCGAAGAGTGTCACTTAAAATAAATATCTTAAGAGGATGGAAGTGTAGGAACCTCAACCTAGCGCGGTGTTGAAGTAGCGGCCTATGTAGTAGAAGTATGTTTCGCATAGGTTAGTGTTGAGGACCGGAGCCCATTTCAGCAGAATATGATAGCAGTCCTTAAGGAGATCTGGTAGAGCCGGTACCCTCCTGGTATTCTCCGGCTCTACCAGAGTCGGAGAATCCCTCCCCAAGCATTCTCGCTCGGGCCGCCCGTCATCTTCTGGGGAGGGGAGGGAACGGCGCATGTCCAAGTACAAACAAGGCAGCAACACCACGGCACCCCGCTCCACTCTAAATGTGAACTTTTGCAACATCAGGGGAATGTACTCCAATTTGAATACCGTCCACCACCACCTTAAAACTTGTGTGCCTTGTGTTTCCTTACGGAGACGCAGATATCTCGACCTACAGATACGTTATATTTAACGTAACCCGGGTACAAAATTGAGCATAATTTTTTCGTACGTTATTGAGGACTGTCGCTGTCTCGGCAATTTTGAGGGATCTGTCTACTCTTTGGCTCTGTGTAGATTTTGAGGACCGCGTCCGCATCTATGCTTGTGTCTTCAGGTCCCATAGTGGTAGAAACGGATCATCTCATGGGCTGTGGTCAAACGGAAATTGACGACGTGTTTGCACAGATCTGCCGAAACCGTAGTCTTGGGTGATTTCAACGGGCACAACGCCCCGAATGGCTCGGGTCACGCACCACAGACTACGCAGGGCGATCTATGCATAATTTTCCATTGGCGTATGGTCTGTCCCAATTAGTTGACTCGCCTACGCAGCTCCCGGATGTGGCTAGCCACATGCCGTCCTTATTACATCTTCTGCTGACTACACATCCCGATAGTTACCAGGTCTCTGTCAACGCAGTCAGGAGTGTAGTGCCTATCCAACGCCTATGTCGCAGACTACCAGTGACCCGCCGCGTTTGGCATTACAAGTTAACAGATTGGGATAGGATGAAAATTGGGGCGATGTAATAGTTTTAATTGAATATACTGAAGAAAAGCATCCATTATTGTGAGAACTAAACCTGCTACTTATCTGAAGCCAGCAATGCGACGCACCCACAAACTAAAGTAGAATTACTTCATTCAACAAACACAATTATACAATCTTAATAGAATGAGAGTGAGCGCGTTATTGTAGCTCAACAAACAGACAGACAATTGAATATAATATACAATACTTCCATTACAGATCCGTTTTGTGGCTGTCACATACGCTTTTCATCATGCCTCTATTACGTTGCAGATGTAGCTTTACTAGATGTGATACAATATTTTATTTATTTTGACACTTGATAAATTCACCATTAATTCATTAAGTGAATTATACGTTGATCTATGTTGGACTGTTACAATTCTTATTTCAGCTATTGGAAAATGAACAAATGAAGAACGAAACTGTAAAAATGAAGGCAGGTCATTCTCTCATGCTGGACTTCGATTTTACGGTTACAAATTTAGGTATGTTTGATGACGAAGTTTGTAGGTTATGGTACTATCGTTTTAAAGTAACCTGGACACATATAATTAAAATTGTTACACACAAACGCCATCTATTCATGAAGTTCGCGCTTTTGGAATATGGAAAACTGGAATTCAGCAAATTGAGCAAAAATTTATATGAAATCCTAAACTTAATTGATTATGAGAACATAAATTATTATTATAGTTACTCATTATTTCATCTGAATTTTGTACTTTACATATCAATTCGAAAAATATATATTACATAAAATTTGGTGACATACTGAGAAACTTTCTTTTACAAAAATAACTCTAGAAACCTCTGGAATCTGACCCTCGATGTTTAGCGAGAGATTCTTAAGTTATTAGTTGAAACTGTTTGGTGTTAGAGGAATTATGGAGTAGACTATCAGGATGAGTATTATTGACTCTTCATCCAACATTTCCGCACCAGCACAATATCAGGCTTATTGGCAACCATTCGGGCCATGCTGCCTACATTGATATAGTGCTTGATCTGCAAAAGAGCTATTCGTGCTACGTATCAGCTTGGTTATACAGTCTCTCAAAGAAAAAATTACAGATATGTATAAATATTATGACTGGCTGTAAGGAAAATAAATGAAATTTTAATATACGTTCACAAAAATCGTCACCTTTTTGTTCTTAATATTGATTTTCATTATTATAACACTAAGGGATAGCTTGCAATTAATTCTAGTGCGCTTCATAGGATATATAATAGCTTTAAGGGTAAATATATACACTTTATTATAAAGTCCCAGCCACTGTCTAGGCATTATCTACAAATAAATGAAAATGCCTTATTAAAAAATTACTCTGTCGTAAATCCTACTACTGCACAGCTGAATATCTAAGTGATCGGACAGCCTGGGACTAGATGAAGAGTATTTTATAGCAAAGAAAGTACAATATTGTATATTTCATTAAAAAGAGCGCATAAAAAGAATGCTGGAAGAGTTTCTTGCGCCACTTCTTCTCTCTCAGAGTGCCATTTGTTTCCGAAGCGTTAGCAGTATCTAGTAAATTAGAAATGACATCAAAAAGAATTCTAAAGGAATCAAATTTTGAGAAAATAAATGCCTTTTATGCCTTTACAATAGTTCTGTCTGTGATGATACATCGGTCTTTTTATTAAATTAAAGTGTATACCACCACTTATAAGACCGGTAATACTCTTGTGATGCAAAAAAGTATGGGTCGCGGTGATCACTTACCAGCAGGTATTTTTTTTAATGGAAACACGGGACGAGACGAGCAGGACGTTCAGCTGATGGTCATTGATACGCCCTGCCCATTACAATTCAGTGCCGCTAAGGATTCTTAAAAACCCAACAATTGCGCTCGTCACCTTGAGACATAAGATGTTAAGTCTCATTTGCCCAGTAATTTCACTAGCTACGGCGCCCTTCAGACCGAAACACAGTAAAGTTTACACATTACTGCTTCCCGGCAGAAATAGGCGCCATTGTAATACCCATAATCTAGGCAACATCCCGTGCCAAGGACCTCCCACTGGTAAAACGTAAATGTAATTATCATAATGTAGGTATTATGTATGTATTTGTTACCTATCAATGTATTATACTTTTCTTATTTAAATAATTGATATATAATAATAATATATCTACTTTGAACTTATTGTGTTTGTTATTTAAAACGGAATATTTTTACACTATTTCGGATTATTATTTCAATATTGCTTGTCACTTCCAGTATTTATATGTAATGTGTTTGTATGTATATCAAATGTGGATACTTACGAGAATGGGTATTCTATTCCTGAATGTTTGAATATGACAAAATACTAAATTCTATACGTTGTTATGTTATGATATAAACGACCCTTACATACGTAGGTATGTAAGGGTCGTTTATATTTTTACTGACTTTACTTTAATAATATTATATTTTGACATAGATTTTGATAATGATCACTAACATATACTTTACTAAGAACTATATTAAATTAAACATTTATTTTTCAGGATTTTACTAAAGGTATTCGAGGCAGATACATTAGCTTCATTAAGTAACGTTATATTATACCTAAAATGTGTAGAATTGTTAAAATTCCGCCAAAACTATATAATATTAATAAATTATCGGCGAGCAGCTTTCCAGTTACCTGACAAGTTAAAGTTGATTGCCGAGCGATTTTCGCGCGAGAACTTTACGCGTGTATCGTATGCGTATTATGTAACGTATAGCAATAGAATGCTTATAATTAGGATAATATCAATGAATGTATATGAAACCTATCGAAACAAGCTATAAGACTATGCATGTTTTATTTTATTATACATACACAAAATAAAGTTAAAAAACCGTTATATTTTAGAATAAATAAGACGTATTTTCAATTAAAAAAATAGGTTTTATTTTTTAGTGTTTATGGTTTATAATCATTTTTATATGTTATTTATAGTAAAAAACTAAAATATACATGCTTTATAGTAATAATTTGAGATATTCGTAGCGAAAGACTAAGAAAAATCCCTTGATCTTGATCGACCTTGAAGTGGTAGATTGCTTGTGTATGTTTTAAAATGTAACTATGCTATATTTGGACAAGATAACTACTGACATATATTTTGCGATAGTTTTTCAAGTAAAGTAAAAATATTTCAACATTCAATATTTCAACAAAAACTGACAGAGGAAACGACGCTTCAAAGTTCTTATTAAATTTGAATGGACGCTATTTGAAATCAAATTTATATGAACAAAAAGTATATACTATACTAGTATAATTATTGTAATGTCTTGGAAATATACTTTTGAAAAAAATAGCTACTTACAAAATATTGGGTAAAACTTCGAAATAAAAAACACAATAATTCAGCGTACTTCATTAAAAAGGTAGCATTGGTTGGTGAGTGCAGTAATAATATTATTTTGACTCATATAAATGATCATATAAAATGAATAATGATAAAAAGATGTTTCCTGAGTGTTAGATGTTTTGTTATGACTTTTTTACATAGAATTATCGTCCATAAACCGACTTTAACGGCCGTTCCCAATATAGTATCTACAGATTGAGATAAATTACTACCTTCTTCTGTCAGTAATTAGCTGTCAATAATCTGAAGCTGTCCCAATATACCCGATAAGACATTCTTATCGCCTTATATTGGGATGCGTGAATTGCAATTTCCATACAAAATTCTATCTCTGGTAAGCTATACGTCGTCCCATTGACAGACAGCGTGTACCGATAAGGTGACTTACCGTCGATAAGTTTATTGGGACAGAAAAGTCAACGATAGTTACGATTTTTATCTCAAGTAGGCCACAACCGGAGATAGACTGAATATTGGGATCGGCCGTAAAACGCCTACGTGCAGTCCAGTATTAACAATTAATATATTAGTTACAGACCAAATACATACAAGATACCCTATTTTTCGTGTGTAGCAAATAAATGTACCAAGTTTTACGTAAATACCCTGTATTCTATCAAGCATTCCCTCCACAAAGAACTAAATCAAAGTTACCAAAACAACAAGCTGAACGTTAATAAATTATTAAATGTCGGAAACTTCAAAAATTTGTTACCGAAGTCGGTCCGAGTTTAGTGAAAACACATATTTTACCCTGTCAATGTTGAAGGCAGCGCCGAGGTGGGGTTGTCGTATGAAAAACACCTTTTGTTAACAGCCCCTGAGGACTTTAAAGCCCTCCCTATGTCTTCAAGATTATACCCTCTTCAATCGCAATATTGATTACTTATTGTTTGATTATTGACATTTTTCTTTTGTTGCCGCTGTCAGTCGCTATTCAATTTTCCTGTTGTTTATTATTTTTTATTTGGATTTCATATTTCATTGAAAAGCATCTATATATTATAAGAACGGGATATATGGATTTTGCAGTTTAATGTTGATGTCATGTCTTCCACGTTTTGATTTGTATAATGTATGACATTAGAATTGTTTCGATTTTTGTGTCTATGACTTAATTTTCTTATTTCTTTATTAGAAAGTTTCAGATGTTTACTTTGTAATCAAGAGCGACTAAGGTACACTTTAGTGGATAGTTTAACTGTCCAAAGTTACTTGGCGCTAGCTTAGGTTGTGGTATTTGGTGTCTCTCTCTCTCTGGGACGGTCCCTCATGTTTGACGATGTTGTCAGCATTATGCTTGCTTGAACTTGGCCGAATTAACTGACGGTATAGACTTATTTTATTGCAGGGTACATACTAATAAAAATAAAAAATTTATTTCGGATCAGATCCATATCTCTGTTAGTACCTAACGTTTTACAAAACTCATGTTAGTAGGTAAATCGAAATTATTTTATATTGGTGCAAAGTCACA
This sequence comes from Leptidea sinapis, assembly GCF_905404315.1. Lineage (NCBI taxonomy): Eukaryota > Metazoa > Arthropoda > Insecta > Lepidoptera > Pieridae > Leptidea > Leptidea sinapis. The sequence goes on from NC_066276.1 coordinate 14,856,777, forward strand.
TCCACCTTTGGAAAAGAAGGGAGTCCTAGCAATCTCCAAAGATAAGATCGATCTCCATTATAAAAGGTTGGAGAAAATGATCAGTTACATATCAGGAACAAATAGTATTAACAAAAGATAATATACGTGTACTATGGTTCTTCTATTCTGGGAAATGTCTCTTTCAATTATAAATTCACCGAAAAACATTGTTGCAGGCCCGTAATCTCCCACAATCAACGATTTTGACGAGTCTGCCAAACACCGCGATAATGTTTAAACCACGTGGCGGCACGTGACCGTTTGACACTTGACAGCTAACGTGTCACCTGTCAGATTTGACATCAATAGAAGGCGACGACGGTGGTCAACGCTTTGTTCTATAAATTAACTTTTGCTTCACATTAAAGATTCTTATTGACATAATGGTTGCTTTAATTATATAGGTACGTATTATATTATTATTATTATTTCAGAAACGCTTATACTTAAGGTGCTATAAGTTTTTCTTGTCTCGTTGTGTGTATATGTGTGTACGTTAGGGAGGATATCTGCTGTCGCCGTCTCGGCAATTTTGAGGGTAGGGACCTGTCCACTCTCTGGCTCCGCGTAGATTTAGAGGACCGCGTCCGCATCTATGCGTGTGTCTACAGGTCCCATAGTGGTAACGCAGAAACCGATCATCTCATGGGCTGCGTTCAAGCGGCAATTGAAGACGTGCTTGCACAGATCCCCTCAGCTGAAATCGTAGTCTTGGGTGATTTCAACGGGCACAATGCTGAATGGCTTGGATCACGTACCACAGACTACGCAGGGCGATCTGTGCATAATTTTGCATTGGCGTACGATCTGTCCCAATTGGTTGAGTCGCCAACGCGGCTCCCGGATGTGGATAGCCACATGCCGTCCTTATTAGATCTTCTGCTGACTACACATCCCGATGGTTACCAGGTCATTGTCGACGCCCCTCTCGGAACGTCCGACAATTGCCTGGTCAGGAGTGTAGTGCCTATACGACGCCCACGTCGCAGACCACCAGCGACCCGCCGCGTTTGGCACTATAAGTCAGCAGATTGGGATAGGATGCGTTCCTTTTTTGCATCCTACCCTTGGAGCAGGGTTTGTTTCCCTTCGGATGATCCTAGTGCCTGCGCCGTTGCAGTAGCCGATGTGATACTACAGGGCATGGATATTTTTATACCAAGCTCTGTAGTACCGATCGGTGGCAGATCACAGCCCTGGTTCGATGCGTCAGTTAAAGCAGCATCTGACTGCAAAAAACAGGCGTATCGAACTTGGGTTGCGGCGCTGGGCACAAAGGATCCGAACTGCATAGTTCTAAAGAGGAAATACAACCGTGCTTCCAGATTTTTTAAGCGGCAAATCGCCCGTGCAAAGTCAAAACACGTCGTCAAAATCGGCGAGCAGCTTTCCAGTTACCCGACCGGAACACGCAAGTTCTGGTCGTTGTCGAAAGCTGCTCTTGGTAACTTCAGCCAGCCGTCCATGCCGCCGTTGCACATGAGGAATGACACCCTGGCCCATACGGCAAAAGAGAAAGCTGATCTCCTGTGCGCTCTTTTCGCCTCCAACTCGACTCTTGACGACAACGGAAAAACACCGCCGACCATCCCGCGGTGTCAGAGCTCTATACCTGAAGTACAGTTCAGACAGAAAACTGTTAGGCGAGCTCTGTTTTTGTTGGACGTCAGGAAGTCGAGCGGGCCGGATGGCATTTCTCCAATCGTGCTTAGAACGTGTGCCCCTGAGTTGACGCCGGTGCTAACGCGTTTATTCCGGCACTCTTATTCCAAAGGCGTAGTCCCTGACTCATGGAAGTCAGCCCTTGTCCATACGATCCAAAAAAAAGGAGACAGTTCGGATCCGGCAAACTACAGGCCTATTGCTATTACCTCCCTGCTCTCCAAAATCATGGAGAGCATAATTAGCCGTCAGCTCTTAGTATACCTAGAGGGTCACCAGTTGATCAACGACCGACAATACGGGTTTCGCCATGGCCGGTCGGCAGGTGATCTTCTGGTATACCTAACACATAGATGAGCTGCGGCTATTGAAAGCAAGGGGGAAGGCCTGGCAGTTAGCCTGGATATAGCGAAGGCCTTTGATCGTGTATGGCATAAGGCGCTCCTCTCTAAACTTCCATCATTTGGGCTTCCCGAGAGCTTGTGCAAGTGGACCTCCAGCTTCCTCACTGGGCACAGCATACAGGTCGTTGTCGACGGACATTGCTCGAACCCGAAGCCCGTGAATGCTGGAGTGCCCCAAAGCTGTGTGCTATCTCCTACGCTGTTTCTTCTGCATATCAATGATATGTTGGACACCTCCAACATTCATTGCTATGCAGATGACAGCACTGGTGATGCCGTATACACGGGCCATGCACGTCTCTCTCGGGAAATCGTCGACCAGTGCCGGGAGAAACTTGTGTCTTCTATCGAATCCTCTCTTGAGAAGGTCGCGGAATGGGGTAAATTGAACCTTGTCCAATTTAACCCCCAGAAGACTCAAGTTTGCGCGTTTACCACTAAAAAACCCCATTTGTCGCATCACCGCTCTTCGACAACACTTCCCTAAAAGCCTCGCCTAGTATCGGAATACTGGGTCTCGAAATCTCGAGCGATTGCTAATTCCGTGGCCATCTGGAGGGCAAAGCCAAATTGGCTTCAAAGAAACTGGGCGTCATTAATAGAGCACGGCAATACTTCAAGCCGGCCCACATTCTAGCGCTGTACAAAGCACAGGTCCGGCCACACATGGAGTATTGCTGTCATCTCTGGTCTGGCGCACCCCAGTATCAGCTCGATCCATTTGACCGCGTGCAACGTAGAGCAGCGCGAATTGTCGGGGACCCAGTACTCTGTGAACGGCTGGATCACTTAGCGTTGCGTAGAGACGTCGCTTCATTGTGTGTCTTCTACCGCATTTATCACGGGGAGTGTTCCGAAGAGCTGTTTTACCTAATTCCTGCCGCCGAATTCCATCTTCGCACGACACGCCACAAGTTAGGATATCATCCTCACCATCTGGATGTGTGGCGGTCCTCCACAGTGCGGTTTACAAGGAGCTTTCTTCCACGTACTATGCGTACACGTAGCTGTGGAATGAACTTCCTTGTACGGTGTTTCCGGGACGATACGACATGGGTACCTTCAAAAAAAGCGCGTACACCTTCCTCAAAGGCCGGCAACGCTCCTGTGATTCCTCTGGTGTTGCAAGAGAGTATGGGCGGCGGTGATCACTTAACAACAGGTGACCCGTACGCTCGTTTGTCCTCCTATTCCATAAAAAAAAATATCAATTGAAAATCTAGGCCAACTGAAAATTGAATATTTTTTTGGGATACGAGACTCAAGTATCGAGTCACCTCCAGAGAGTATGTTTGTTTATGGAATAGGAGGACAAACGAGCGTACCGGTCACCTGGTGTTAAGTGATCACCGCCGCCTACATTCTCTTGCAACACCAGAGGAATCACAGGAGCGTTGCCGGCCTTTAAGGTAGGAGTATGCGCTTTTTTTGGAGGTATTATCATCGGTCCTCGATAAATCTACAAAGTTTGAATGAATCCGGCCGTTTGTAGTGGGTCAAAATCGCGTCTAAAGGAGTCAGTTACAAACATACAAGTGAAGCTAATATAAAGCGTACAAAAAGCGATTGTATGAAACGTGCAGTCATTGATAGATTGACAGATGACGGCTATAATCCTTCCATAAAATGGAGACAGCCTAAATCCACTACATTTTAAGCAACTGGTCGCTTTTGAACTTAGCCGGATTACACTCCGTCACCATAATATTGTACCAATTATTTCAAATCACTGCAATTTTCATACTAAACTAAATTTAAATTTTTACTTACACAGTCCCGCCTCTTATTACGTACTACGAGTATTTACAGCCTTTTTGGTAACTGGTTTGCTTCCCACAAGGTTTAAAGTGACAGAAAGTATTTAAGCAGTTTGAAAGCATTTAAGCCTCATTTACGCAAATAAGTAGGTATAAATATTATAATATTATGTATTTGCAATTTTTCCTGTTGTATAAGAGTTTCTTACTCTCAAAAAAATAATCCAAAATTATCTCCAATGCTTTGTTCGCACGTCCTTGTTATTATTTCTGTACTTTTTAGAGCTTGATTATACACAGGGTGTTGATTGTATTTGCTCAGTAAACAATTCTGTATCCGACGCGGTTCATTTTATTTATTTTGCTTCGTTTTGTCATAATAATGCGTATTAATGGGGAGTGAGCGCTTAGATTGTGCTGTTATACAGGATGATATTTTTGATTTGGTACCGAATGTGCGATTTTTTTTCATTCTGTGAGAAAAATTGATATGGCGAACAAGACCTTCTGATAGTAGATAAATACAGCCTGACTATTACAATTCAGTGCCGTTCAGAAATCTTGTAAAAATCTTGTAACTACGCTCATAAATTTTAAGACGTATTTTTGAAGTAAAGCTATACACGTGGGATACCAAGAATTTTTCTGTGACGAAAAAGCTTTACGTGATGGTAGAAGGTATAATATCGCGTGGTGAGATTATTATTAATATCTAGTAATTAGGTATTATGAAAAATATATTTTTTGGAATATTTTTAAACAAATTTCCTTGAATTAATTAAATCAATACATGAACATTAAAAATATTTTTTGAATCAAATTTCTTTAAATATATACGTGCAATATTTTTTTTTCATGAATGGTTTTTTTTACAAAATTTTATTGAATAATTTTTTTGGAAATATATTTGTTGATTTACTTATACTATGTGTACGCATTTTATTTACTTGTTTAAGAGAAACTTCCTTAAGATGTTAGTCTAATTAGCTCCGTAAATTCACTAGCTACGGCGCCCTTCTAACTGAAACACAATAATTCTTGCACAATTCTGCTCCATTGCTTTGGATGACAAAAAGCCATGAGATCAAAGCTAGTGATCAAGTAGTGTAATAAATATACATAATGATGTTATTTTAAACTAATTAATTAAATTATTATCTTAATTTAAGAGACGTACAAGGGCTATAAAAGTGTCCTTCTTACTTACTGACTTATTTCCCTATTCAAGTCCACCGAATCTAGACTTACGTTTTAAAATAATAATAAAAAAAGGAAATATAAAACCATTTAAGAATATATTATTAATTGTTTTTGCGAACGTTTCATTAAGACTTTCATAAAATAATGACCGGTTATTTAATATCTATATATATATATATATAAGACATTTCTGGAACCATTCGAGCTAAAGACTTGAAATTTGGTAGGAATATTCTTTTCACCGAGTAGAGGTCAGCTAAAAACGGATTTTACGAAATTCCACCCCTAAGAGGGGTTGCGGGGGCGTTTTATGTACAGAACAACGTCTGTCGGGGTCAGCTAGTAATTATTATAAAAATAATCGAGGTGACATTGTCAAGTCACCCTGTATAGTCTCATATAGTAACTACAAGAGGGCTCGCGCAATTGTTTATGTTATTCCAGCGTAGTGCCCCACGTTGTTTTCTTACAAAATCAGTGGGCTGCCAGTTGCCACTGATATCCATCAACAGTTGGTAACTACCCACTCTGTGTAGTCTATTCTATACTGCACACGAATACGGGTGAATTATCTCTCGCCAATAAAACCTTGCAGTCGTTTTTAATTGATTGTTATTTTAAAGGGGTTAATGTTGATTTTTAGTTTGTTTGTGAAATTTAACCCACTTCAGATTATGGGATTGTTCAAAGTATTTTCATATTAAAGTATTACGATACTGGCTGACCCGACAGACGATGTTCTGTCAATACGATACAAGTGCGCAAATTAGGTCGTGCAGGATGACCTACGTGCGCACGAGTATCGTATACTATTTTTCCTATTAAATTGCGTTAAGTTTGACCACTATAATTATTTTCAAACATTTCCGCACGCTCACCACATTCCCGCACGCTCTTGTCAACGTGTGGGAAAGTGGTACTTTGCGAACGCAAATGCATGCTTAATTAGAAAAAAAGTTATGTATGTATTCGGGAATAATTTAGGCTAAAACGCTTGGAAATGTGTAATCAAATTTAATGCGTTAAAAATGAAACAAACCCGTATCTGAATGATTTTATTATATGTGTTTAGATAAGGATTAATATCGTATTTAACAGCTTTTACATTACCGCTTTATAACTGCCAATTTTTTTAAGTATTAAAATGGATATAGTATGTTATCCTTATGATATAGACACACGCCGTTACGGACTTTTCTGTACACCTATATAAGATACACAATTTCACCAAACTTATATTATTTTGTTATATCTCTAACGGCCGTTCCCAATATTCAGTCTATCTCTTACTTGAGATAAAAATCGTAACTATCGTTGACTTTTCTGTCCAAATAAACTTATCGACGGTAACTCACCTTATCCGTGCACGCTGTCTGTCAATGGGACGACGTATAGCTTACCAGCGATTTATATCGCTGGTAAGTTTGTATGGAAATTGCAATTCACGCGTATCAATATAAGGCGATAAGAATGCCTTATATTATATTATATTTATATTTATTTATTCAGGAACAAAACAGTCTTTTACAATAGTGAGTTACAAATATACATAAGCTAGAAGACAAAACAGTTCCATAAATTAAATACTAATTATGTTTACAATGTACAATAATGCAAAACAAAAAGCAACAAACAACATAGATATTTTGAACCATAAGTAAAAACTACAAAATTACAATGTACAAAACGAAAATTTAAACAGATATAAGAGTATAGTTAAGAACAGGACATAACAACAATGATTTTATTATTTAGAGTTATTAATTTTTTAAATTGAGTACAATATCACCTACTATTTTCTTATATTTTTGTATATTTAATGAAAATATATCAATTTCAGTAAGATGTTTATTGTACAAACTACAAGAGCGCCTCACAAATGTATTTCCTGCATAATTGCTTTTATAAGGTGATACATAAAATGTAATCTTAGAACGAGAGGAGATTCGCGGTGTTATAAATTTAATTAGATTTAACAAGGAAGCTGAGTCAAGCTTACTGTTAATAATTTTAAATAGAAAAATTTTATCGACATAATTTCTTCTGTTAATTAGTGGGGACATTCTGTGCCTTTGTAACGCAGTGGCATAAACGATAAAAATATGCCCAGTCCGGTATTCCAATGATTTTAAGAACTTATTTTGTATACCTTCAATACGAGCGATATGAACCTCGTACTGAGGGTTCCAAATAACGCAAGCAAACTCGAGGATACTGCGGATGAAAGCGTAGTAAAGAATTTTGAGTGTAGGTTGCCTAACTGGTTTTGACAGACGTAATACCATTCCTAATTGCTTATAAGCCTTAGAGGAAATGTTGTCGATATGAAGATTAAAGTTTAATTGAGAATCAAGGGTTACACCTAGGTCCTTAATACTATTGAAACGTTGTAGTTTCTTACTAGAAAGAAAGTAATCAAAAACAATTAAATTACGTCTCCGGGCAAATGTTATTGAATAACATTTGTCAGGATTTATAAACAGTTGGTCATTTTCACAAAATAATTCAAATCTTTGTAAGTCTGATTGTAACTGAACGCAATCTTCTCGAGATTTGATTTTTTTATATATCTTTGTATCATCTGCATAGAGCAAATGATGAGAGTTTCTAAATACTTCTCTATAAAATTAACGTACAGTATAAACATAAAAGGCCCTAAATGTGAGCCCTGTAGTATACCCGAAGAGATTTAAAGGTACCTAGATGTATAACCCTTTAGTGCAACAGCTTGGTTACGATTGGAAATATAAGAAATCAACCAACGAAGTAAGTCACCGTGTATACCGAATTTCGACATTTTATTAATTAGCGTGGTATGGTTTAATTTATCGAAAGCTTTGGAGAAATCCGTATACACCGCATCAACTTGATATCCTGAATCCATAGCATTAAGCATATAATCTGTATATAATACAAGATTGGTATCACCACTTCTTCCCCGGTAGAAGCCATGTTGTTCTTGTGATATTTGTTGGGAGATCAACGCCGACAACTCGTTCGTTACATTTTTTTCCAATATTTTACCTGATATACATAACTTGGAGATTGGCCTATACTTTCGTATATCGTGCTTATCACCTCCTTTATTGATGGGAGTAATAAGAGCCTTTTTCCAAATTCAAGGAAAACATCCTTCTGATAATGATTTTTTAAAAATTATAAATATAGGTGTAAGTAGATAATTCTTTCGAAAGTTTAGATATAAATAGAGGATGTATACCGTCAGCACCAGCGCTTTTTGTTACATCAACACTTATCGGCTATATTGGGACAGCTTCACATTATTGACAACTTATTACTGGCAGTAGAAGGTAGTAATTTATCTCTATCTGTAGATAGTATATTGGGAACGGCCGTAAGGGTTTAGACAACGGTTTCGTTGAAAGCTCCTAAACGGCTTATTTTTTCCGACACCTCCAAGAAATATATTTACATTTTAGCAAATGTATACAAAATCTTAACAAAACCTTCCTCAAGAACCACGCTATCTATTGGTGAAATCAGAATAAAAGTCGGTGCAGAAGTTTATGTGTGTTATTATCTTTCTGCAACGGCGACAAGCTGTAACACAATGTAACACGTAGCGTAAAGAATAATTTTAATCGCTGTGCGACCGTCACCCTGGGATAGAATATATCTAGTTTCTGTGCTTAGACAGGTACGTTGGCATGAAAGGCGGAAAATCCCTCTAGTTGAGCGAAGCTGAGCGGAGCTCCCACCGGGTGACACCAATTAATTTCTGTGTTAAATTGTTTCTCGGCCATTTATTGACCGATTTAAAAAAAAATTGAACTCATAGAAAGTTTTCGAAATTTTCTAGGGTATGGTCGAGAATTTCGAATTGATTCATTTATTACAATTAAAAACAAACATGTTTTACAAATTTTTCTACATTAAAATGGGTATCTTCAAAAAAAGCGCGTACACCTTCCTTAAAGGCCGGCAACGCTCCTGTGATTCATCTGGTGTTGCAAGAGATTGTGGGCGGCGGTGATCACTTAACAACAGGTGACCCGTAAACTCGTTTGTCCTCCTATTCCATAAAAAAAATTCTAAATTAAAATTTGAATTGATCAAATCACAATAAGGTTTAATTATAACACTGCTAATTTTGTTTTGTTTTTGTACACATACTTAGTTTACCTCGCTTCGCTCAAATATACGCCGCAGCGAAGCAGTACGACGAGCAACTGCGGCATCCTAGTATATTTCAGCACTCCTAATTGAACGACGTAGTCCTGAACTTAGATAATTGAAATGTCTTGTACTCATTAAGCTCAGTGCTTAACCATCCAATTCCTATATGAAAATCTAGTGTATGCGTCACCTTAATAGTACATTATTGCAAAGGTCGGGAAATATGCAATTGCAGGTCGAGTATGAGTTTGAAAGCCGAGCCGTAGGCGAGGACTTCACTAAATACGAGACAGGAAATAAAACACACTTTTTATATTATACATTAAATTAAATTTACCTTTGTCGCTACATATATATCATGTTTTCGCCAGTAAAAATCCGGTCGATTGTTGTGAAAAGTAGTTAAATTCCCATAATTTTTCAAGTTAATGCCGTTTTTAACATGAACTGTACATTTCAACATGGAATAAATTGCCCATATTGTAGATGACTTTTTAGTTTTAGCAATCTCATTAAAATACGCCAAAAATACTGATACGGAGAAAATGTTCACTTTTTTCTTGTTTTTCAAATTCATAAAATTTTCATATACTTTTATGTATTTTTTTTTGACTTCGCTGGAAGCAGGCAGTACAATCGATCTCCATTTCACTATCTGAACCGTTGGAACTCATTTTAATTATTTTTAAATTTATATTTATTAAGTAGTTATGTAAATAACAAATCAAGACGAATTTTCAGCATTGCCGCCAATTTTTTCTTATCATCTAAGCTAGCAAACGCAAAGAGATTATGGTATGCCAAGAATGACAAAAGAGATCCGATCATAGAGTATTTATGAAACCCCAGCACGCCGTTTCATACAACATTGCAGGAGCGTTGTAATGTTCCGAATTCAAAAAAAGCTCCTGCAATGGATTTGATTTTCTCTGTCTGAAAATTCAATACTTCGCGTATTTTTTTTTCGATAATAATGACAATATTTCCATGCATGTTTGAGAATAAATGGTCGAGGCTGGTACATGAGTCGTGCTCGTGAACGGGCGCTACTTGTAGTTGCTGGATGATCTTGTCCCTGGGAAGCCTGCTTCATGTTTTTTTTTAAATAAAAGTTATTATATATTATAGCTAATAAAATGCTCGCATAATGCTTTTATTTTATATACGGTATGTGTGGATTGATGCATCTACTGTATTGTTGGTCGACCTGTTGCATTTTGTCTGTTGCACCAAACCAGAGGTGAGAGCAATAATCTTATATTTGGCTGGAAATGCGCTTTGATGTATTGTCTCGATCTATAATTTCATCATTATTTTTCAATCTCTTGGTTAATTTGGGACCCAGTAGTACTTCAAACGGGGGTTTTACACCTATTTTATGTAATGGGGCATATCTGTCTATAACAGTGACTTATTTTTTGAGTCTTAACCCCGGTACTACTGTGATCCAGTGGGAGGCTCGCTTGCACAGGATCACCAGATTATGGGTTCCACAACAGCGCCTGTTTCTGCCGTGAAGCAAGAATGTGTAAGCATTACTGTGTTTCGGTTCGAAGGTTGCCGCAGGTACTGACATTACTTAAGTTTCAAGGTGACGAACGCAGTTGTAGTGCCGCTCAGAATTTTTGGGTCTTTCAAGAATCCCCAAGTGGCACTGCATTGTAATGGACAGGGTCTTTCATTTACCATCAGCTGAACGTCCTGCTCGTCTCGTCACTTATTGTCATAAAAAAAACATGATTTGGTACACTTGGTTGAAATAAAAACACTATTGGAATTAAACAATTTAATTTAATATTTTTTTGAATAATGCTATACCTTGTAACTATACAAGTGTTCTACCGTATTTTACTATTTATAAGTCAATTAATTATTTATCTATATGTCCAACAATATGATTATTAAATACAATATTTAATATTTATAACACAAAATATTCAAAACTGTAAATATTGATAGATGTAATTACTCGAAATAAATAATTCAAAGTACATAACACAATTTCTAATATTATGTGCTTTATGAAATCACATTGACTTTCTTGTACGTGGGATCATAGTCACATCTATTAGATAGATAGGTACCGATAGGTATCTACGTTACACAAATTAAATTTAAAAAATAAATTTATGAACGATGCGGGACTAGAACCCGCGACCTCTCGCGTTCCGTGCGAGCGCTCTTCCACTGAGCCAACCGTTCGAGTGACGTATCGTTAATAAATTTTGTTTTTATATTGAAGTTGTGTTATTAATCCCAGAAGTGAGAATTATCACTTAAAAAAATAACATATTGCATAGACCGTACGTTATCAATATTTGCTATAATTTAAAACATCTTTAAATTCTATGTTGGGTTTTTTACTATCTTTATTTCTTTAATTTTGTTTTTTAAGTATTTAAACTATTAATTCTGTTTTAAATAGAAATAATAGTGTGACTATTCATTCTAATTTTGAACGAATTTAAAACGGTGGCGATACTCGTTAATTTTTACTAAAATTTAAGACTAATCTGCATTGGTATATGTAAAGAAATAAATGCAATATTCAAGAAATATACAATTGTATTACATCTCAGCAGAAACATTTTAACTGTCATTTTACTTTAACTTTAACACCAAAACAAATGATTTTAGCTAGTTATATATGTTGATACGACAGCTCAATGCTTTGAGAGTAATTCTAAAGTAATTATAATAATATTGTTCACAAAAATTTTTGGATACAAAAATAATGTATTTGCCCAAGCAAGAAGTATGTGATAAGAATTGTAATAAAATACGTATTTTAGTGTTCACAAATTAACGAAATATCTAGGACTATTATAAGTTTCGTTGTTCGACAAAATTCACTCAATTTATAATAGATAAATTGGTGCATTTTCAAATGACATTCGAGGCAAATTTATAAGAGTTTAAAAATAAAAAATATTGATATCTTTTAAATTATTTACAGCACAAAATAATTTGTCGCTACCATGAGCTAGTGGAATGGTTATAAGAATTTTAATGATGAATTTTGTATATGTCGGTAGGTTAAATTTAGGTAATTTAAGTCAATAATTAAACTTTTCCAAATCACGTAATAAATAAGATGAAAATAATTCGTTTGATGATATTCTGTTTTATAATAATTTAAAATTAAAGCTAGCGCTCGTAGCACGGTTGTTGAAATCATTGTTAGTTGACGACTTAGATTAAGGATTGGTCTCTGCTGCGCTCCAACTAGATATCGCATGCGTAGTCGCAAAGTGCGGCAAATAATACTACGCCCTAGTAGGCGTACTCGAGCCAGTCTCAAACAATGTGTGACCTCGACGTACCACATGTTTTGTTAAACTTTGGTAATAATTCAAACGTTTCGTAGTTTTAACTTTGTAAAAATAACACTACAAGAAATAAGTTACTTTACATATCATCAGTAAGTATTTTGTATTTTAATAGTTGCGTAAAATAACACAAAGCGTATCTTACAATATTTGAAAGATGCCATTGAGTGTCAATATGCCTCGCACACAAGCATCTAATAGTTGCCCTAATAAATAAGCTATTGTTCTAAGGTGGTGCGGTATCTAGTTGGAGCGCAGTGGATACCAATGCTTAATATAAGGTTGACGTCATATTGAACTTGCTTCCTAAAAAAACTTAGAACATTTACAAACATTACATCAGTTACAAATCGCAATAAGATTTGTATAAACACTAACAATAAACTAATTATATACATTTACAGAGTAAGAACTAGAGGTTTTAAAATTCGTAAGCTATATACATGTGTCGAGACTATTTACAATGGCTCATTGGAATGCAAATAAGGAACTTGGAAAAATGTTTTAGATAATAAAATTATATAATATGCTATTTGTATAGAGACGCGACATATTATGAAAATTGTAAAATATATGTAGTGGTAGAACGCTTAAATGATATTTATATGTTTACAAGCTGACCCGACAGACGTTGTTCTGTAGATAATAAAAAAAAATACTGTTTAATAGTAATTTGCCAATAATATTTTAAAACATCAAGAATTATTTGCAAAAATCGCTCCCTGTTGTTATAATGAAATTGTTTCACAGTGGAACTGTCAAACCGTGGGTCACTAAATTCTCTCATAGAAAATATGTCCATAATACAAAACAAATATTGAAAATAATAATAATTATGGGTCCCAAATCAAAATCAAAACTATTCTATCTCTCAAGTTTGACTAAACTGCACTCCATGAAGTAATCCCCATTTAAATCCGTTCATTAGTTTAGGAGTCCATAGCGGATAAACAAAGTGTCACGTAATTTATATATATTAAGATTTAAGGCGGGGGATTGAGCCGATGGCCTTGAGGAGGATTGAGGAATCGAGCGGAGCTAGGTTACCTCCCTCGCACAAGATCGCCATAGTTTTAATTTAGAATTAGTAGCATTTTTAATTTATTACAAACATAATACAATTTTGTTTACAAAACTATGGCATGTTGAATAGTTTTGGTGTACAAGTAATAAATTTTTGAACTATTTTTATCTAGATTGAATAATTAGCATGCCTCAAACTGTAAAAGTAAGGGGTTCTTTGGTGTTTTTTTTCACAATGTCTACTATAGATAGAGATGTGAAGAAAATATGAATTTACTTCTTATATTCTGTAGAAATATAATTATTTTTTGTAAAAATAAAAGCTTTATATAAACCGTTACGAAATGTTTCAAGTATGTGCTATTTTGGCGATTTCTTGGGATAGCGGCCTTAAGGTTATTTTTTCCAAATAGGAGGTTGAAATGATCTATTTATTATGAGAATAGTTGCTAAATTTTGACTTTGAATATAATCAAAATAGCCATAACTAACACATACTACATTTAGGTCAGTCTGTTTAACATTAGATAAAGGAAAATTAAGTTCTACTGATAACAGTATAAAATTTCCAAATCCAGTTAGACTAGTTGAAATTACGAATCGACTCCTGAATTTTAAAATGAATCGATTATCAGTATCTAAATCAGCGATAGCTCCAGTGCTTATTCAGAAGATCTCACAATAGCCTGATCTAAGCTGAACCAAATAGGATCTATTAGAAACCATTCATAATTAATCCATGTCAAAATCAGTGTGCGTAATTGGATCAGCAAAAAATTAGGTATCGAAGTATAACGATGGAGAAATAAGGTCTTCACCACATTATATTTTACAATAATCATAAAGTCTGCATTACCAGTTTAATTATCTGGTCAAAATATAACAGTCAAAGGGCGTCTGTACTCCGCGCCATTTTGTGTAGTTTGTGGGTACTGGCCAGGATACTGGGGCATCAGCAGACTTGAGTTCTGGTAGTAAGGTAGGGAGGGTGAAGGGTTCGACCCCGTGGAGGAGCTGCCTTCGGGTCGATCGTTCTTAGTGTCCGGCGAATCTGTGGACCTCGGGGATATAGAAGGGTTGACACTGGAGCTCAGACCAGCTATTGCGGCGGCTGATGCTTCCGAGTACATCTTGCTGATGTCCATGGGGTACCGCTGCTGTTGCTGATCCATGTACATGTAAGCTTTGGAGAGGGTTGCTGAGTCCAGGTAGCTCCTGGTAGGGTCCGGGTACATACCGTAACTCCTGTATTTCTCCTCAATGGAATACTTCGCCATGTCCATTGAACTTCCCACCTGGAACAACAAGAACAAATATTGGTTTTTTTTTGAAGCAAACGCCACTCTCCTACAATATCCGAGGAATCACAGATCGTTGCGGGCCTTTAAGAAAGGTATACGCGCTTTTTTGAAGGTAACTGTTGCATCGCCCTGGAAACCTATGAATGAAATTCTTGTAAGGTTTTTTTTATGAAAATAAGGGATGAGAAAAGCAGGACTTTCAGTTAAGGCAGTGCCGCTCAGGGTTCTTAAAAAACTCATTAATTCTGAGCGCCACTACAATTGCGCTCGTCACCTTGAGACATAAGATGTTAAGGTCTCATTTGCCCCGTAAATCACTAGCTTCAGACTGAAACAAAATAATGTCTACACATTGCTGCTTCACGGCTTAAATAGGCGCCGTTGCAGTACCCATAGTGATAGTGATTTTCAAAAAATTGTTTTGTGTAAACGCAGGTATTTAAAATTATTTTACTCATCAAATAAAGCTAGTTTGGAAGGCCTAAATCGCAAAAACTTTCAATTATAAAGTTTAAAAATATAAAAGACCACTTCGGGACAAGTACTTTGGACGGCAGTTCATATTTTTAGTTATGTTAATCAAATACTTAAGTTGATCAACAATTAAGTTGACACTAAAGACACGACGCACCTGCCGTCAAGGTGGTAACTTAACTAGAATTCGTGGAAAAGTAAAGTGGCGCCTAAAACGCGTCACGAAAGAACTTAACACCACAACAAAAACCGTTTCAAAGCCTCCAGAGTATTGTGTCTTTCCCAGTTTTCATTTACATCACGCAATAGATTACAGGTTCGATTCCCGCTGGACACATTGGGAAAGACACTGGGATCACATATCATAAGTAAGTATTTTGTATTCTATTAATTTCAATGTAAAATAACGCGAAGCGTATGTTACGTAATTTGAAAGATGCAATTGAGTGTCAAGATGCCACGCACACAAGCATCGAATAGTTGCCGTTATAAAAAATCGATTGTTCTTAGGTAGTACGTTATTTAGTTGGAGCGCAGCGGAGACCAATGCTTAATAAAACGCATAAAAGGCATTTATTTTCTCAAAATTGATTCCATTAGAATTCTTTTTGATGTCATTTCTAATAACTACTAGATACTATTACCGCTTCGGAAACAAATGGCGCTCTGAGAGAGAAGAAGCGGCGCAAGAAACTCTCCCAGCATTCTTTTTTGCGCTCTTTTCAATAAAAATATACAATATTGTACAGTCATTTCTATCGCTATAAAATAATCACAATCTAGTCCCAGGCTGTCCGATCATTTAGACATTCAGCAGTGGAGTAAAAGGATTTACGACAGAGCCATTTTTTATAAAACATTTAAATTTATTTATAGATGATGCCTAAACAGTGGCTGGGACTTTATTATAGAAGTGTATACATTTACCCTTAAAGCTATTATGTATCTTATGAAGCCTACTAGAATTAGTTACAAGCAATCCCTTATTTCTAGTGTTATAATAATGAAAATCACTATTAAGAGCTATTAAAATTACTATTAATGTAAGGGTATTAGATTATTTCGTATACTTATTATAATATGAATATAGTTAGTAGTGTCACAATACTGTCATTTGATTAACATAATATTGTTACGTTCAGCCACGCTCGCAAAGAAGATATCAGACACAAAACCACAGAGTAAGAATGGGTTACGTTCTGACGTTCCAAAACTAAATAAAGTAGTCGTTATATCGACACGTTTTAATAAAATATCGAATAAAATGTGGATTAGGCCTACACGATTTAGAAGTAGACCTATTTAATGTCATACATGCCCGTCCTAGCCTTCGGATCATACATAAAAAAAAGTTTATTACAGTTGAATTAAATCATTCTATAAATTCATTTTATGGATTAATATAAACTTTTTTTTTATTGAACTAGACGAACAACAATAGGTATTTTATATTGGATGATGCGAGATATAAATGCCTTATAAATATTTCAAATTTATCTGGACAAGATATGAAATTATAGATTATTACAAAAAAAAATTAAACATGGCTTAGACACGTGTTTTATTAAACAGTGACCTAACTATAACATCGTCAGTAACCTAACAATGACGGTGTTTCAGTGTTCCAGTGTTCTCGGTCATGACATGATCTGCTCCACGTCACACCAGCGGCATCTTTTAAATCGTCGCTCCATCTCCCTCTCTGTCTTTTTACTCCACATTACTTATGGAATAGAAAACCAATCTTGTAATACCAAAGAGGTCTCGGAAAATTTTAGAGCCTTTAACGATATCCACGCGTGTTGTAAATGTTTTCAAATTTTTCTGCTACTGCGAGTGAAATTTCATTCCAGTTTGTTTATGTTAATCATCGTAGATGTATGGAATGAAATATTATACAAATATATTTCAAGTTTCTTTTTCTAAATGCTCTTGGTTTTATTTGAAAGCAACATGAATTCGTACAATTTTTAAAAAAGGATTAACCAAAAAGTCGGTATTGATTATTCGAGCTGTGAATCAATTTGAAATGTTTCGATAACTCGAAGAAAGTCTTAAGTCATTAAGTATAATATAATCTTGATTAATTTGTATAATAAACTCAATATAGATTAACATACAAGTACTGTACTTGTATATATTACGTACTCTAATATACATTAATATAATCTCATCTCTCCACACAACTAAAGTATATTTCTAGTCAAAATATTGACAAATCAGCACCTCTATTAATTTTATAATCCGATTATAATTTGTAATCTATCCACGACACAACTGAAAAATTGATTATCAAATATTGTAAATGAAACCCTATTCAATTGAGATTGGAATGAAAATCCCATGATATATAGTGTCGTGTGGTCGTATTGTGCGGACCTAACACACAAATCAAACTTAACAAAGCCTTCGAATAATGCTTCGAGTTTTAAATTTTTTAATGAAGTGAGCCGCACACAATATTGTGAGGAAAATGGCTGTTACGGGACACACGGCTCACGAGTTACGCTGACAATATTGATAATGTATTATATTCATTCTTTCGCGTATTTTAATAATTATTTCATTAACATTAAAATTATGAAATTTTTTGAAGTACACTTAACATAAATTTTTCTAATTTAAAAAAAATATTTTCTATGAATATTTATTTAAAAATATTGACGGTTAACTTTGAAATATTTGTTTTTAAACATTGTCCGTTGAAGTTTCACTTCTATGTGACCCAGCATAGATTTCGACATTTTTTTTTCGCATTCCTTATGTAAAACGCTAGTTGCGTTGTTAATAGCAATGGTAAACTTATTTGCAATGCTAGTTTATAGTTTTAGATTATAGAACAGAAATCAAATTGGTTGATCTCCTATACCTCTGTTGTTGCAGATATTCATGTACTGTGGTATTAAAACCACCCCAATTTATACAATTATAAAAAATCTTAATCATATTCAAAATAAATTAAAGCGATAGTACTATTACGAAGATATTTTTCATAAACATTGTCTTATTAAAAAAAAATATTGAATTGGGCGTTACTTTGCGGAAATCCATAATTATTCAAATGATTTAAGTTTTCTTTAGTGTTAATTCCGCCAATATTTGCTTTTAAAACAATCCGACACGTGTTTCGCCTCTACACGAGGCATCCTCAGTCAGTCTTCAGTCTCGTGCCAGATTTTGGCGAGACAACACGTCCTGAGGATGCCTCGTGTAGAGGCGAAACACGTGTCGAATTGTTTTAAAAGCAAATATTGGCGGAATTAACACTAAAGAAAACTTAAATCATTTGTATTGTCTTATTATACAAAGTCGTATTTATACTCAAAATGTTACTCTTTTTACATTTATTACAAAAGGCCATAAAGCCCAAGCGATATAGCGATGACACGAAGATTCTGTTCGGCTGTCGGTCGTGCGTGGCAGTGTGTCTCCCGAGTTAGCGCATAACAAACGATCGGCGGTGGCAAGGCGGTGGTAAATCAGGCTTAACTCGGACACCGCGACATCAACCATGGGTTTTACTGCCGCCTTTGCCTCGCCTCGGTTGCTACGACGTATTGTACACTTGTACACGAGCGATATTGTCGTTATATTTATTTAATAGAGACAGCAAATGTCCTGTCTCGCTTGTTGCCACTATTGATGAGATTGTAACGGCAGTGATATCTAGCCCGTATCTATAACGCATAGTGCATACAAGATTTGTAATCAATCTTTATATATATATATTTCTTGTGTGCGTGTGTATGTCACTGAACTCCTCCTAGACGGCAGGACCGATTCTAATGAAACTTTCTGTGTGTATTCAAAAGGATTCGAGAATTGTTTAGATTCACAATTGAACTACCTCCTAAACGGCTGGACCGATTTTGATGATTTTTTGTGTGTTGCAGTGAATTTGAGATTGGTGTGTGTCTTCAAGTGGATTTGATAATGGTTTTGATTCACAATTAAACTACCTCCTAAACGGCTGGACCGATTTTGATGATTTTTTTGTGTGTTGCAGTGAATTTGAGATTGGTTTAGATTCTCAATTCCGTCGATATAATATAATCATCCTGCTCATGTGTATTTAAGCGGACTCCTCCCAACGGATGGACCGATTTTTCAAATTTAAGACGTGTGTCCGAAATTTCCGACAGGACAACGTCTGTTGGGTCCACTAGTCTATATATATATAAATGAATTGCTGTTCGTTAGTCTCGCTAAAACTCGAGAAAGGCTGGACCGATTTGGCTAATTTTGGTCTTGAATTATTTGTGGAAATCCAGAGAGGGTTTAAAAGGTGAATAAATAGGAAAATGCTGCTAAATTAAATAATAACAACAAATTTGTTTTTCCTTTATGTGTCCATACATAATTTCTATGAGAGAATTTATTGACGCACGGTTTGACAGTTCTACTGTGAAACAATTTCATTCCGACAGCAGGGAGCATATTTTACAAATTCATATAAAAACATTATTTTATTTATTATATACAGAACAACGTCTGTCGGATCAGCTAGTAATCAATATATTTAATTACTTACCTTATGAGTAAGGTGAGGTGACTTTGTCATACAAAGAAAATGATCGCTAGTACATAGATTTATGAAGCGTTATTTATGTATAACTGGGGCTTTGGTAATAATTACAGAGAAAGGGAATGAAGGAACAAATTTTTGCACAATTACGAGCGCTGCCTTGGCGTGGCCTTATATTGAAATCAAATCATATGAATTAATTTTGAACAAAATATTTTACATTAAACTTAAACTTTACATTAGCCGTTACGAATGTCTTAAATTACGAAATCCTTTAAATGACGTTAGACTTTCGACTGTATGATCTATTTAATGATTTAGTCCACTAATAGTATATCCTGCCGCTATCTGAATGAATCAGCTGAATATTTAAGTGATCGGACAGCCAGGCTAGTCCCCGGCTGTCCGATGATAATTTTATAGCAATAACAAATGTCACTACAATACTGTAAATTTTATTAAAAAGAGCACAAAAAAAGGATCCTGGGAAAGTTTCTTATGCTGCTTCTCTCTCAGAGCGCCATTTGTTTCCGAGTGTATAGATAGCGGTAGTAGTATTAGAAATGACATCAAATATAATTCTAAAGGAATCAATTTTGAGAAAATAAATGCCTTTTATGCCTTTTTATAGGCTTGCTTGGTTTTATTTGATGTTTCTTCCTTAAGCAGTGTTTATTCCAAGACACAGAAAAGGTCTACTTGGCATCATGTAGCCATACAGCCTCATGTAAGTCAAAGACCTGAAAGGATGGCAATTTTCCAAGTATGGATTGAACTTGTAATAATATAATACTATTGATACACTCTCTTACACAAATTATCTTGCCCCAAACTAGGCATAGCCTGTACTAGGACAACGATATATTTAATACAATATACTTACTTAAACATATATATAAACATCCACGACTTATATTGATGTTTCCAGGTTAATGACATCGATAGTTCAAAAAACTGGGGTTCGTACGTTTGCCAGTATTTGTCGTGGAATCCGATACAACGGAACAGTTCAACATATGGAAATTTTCTTGTAATACGTACATGTTTTCTGTGTAGGCGACACTGTAAAACAACGAATGGTGTGTGTTTTACAAACAATACCGAATATAAATAAAAAAACTATATAGTTGCGTATGTATGTCCGGGCAAAACGCAAAAACTAGTAAATAGATTTAATTATAATTTTGCACGAATATTAACAATTGTTACGTCTTGTTAATATCATGTTATATTATATATATTGTCACGCTCGTCGAAGGCAGCAGCTAGTTACGGAAAAAAATAATTATGGATTTCTGCGAGATTTAATAAATTTTACTAGTAAGTACATATTTTCACCAAAGTTAAGCGATTCTTAAAACGAATTAATAATCTATCTAATATATAATATTCTCATGTCTCGGTGTTTGTAGTTAATTTCCTTCGAAACGGCTTGACCGATTCTCATGAAATTTTGAGTGCATATTGGGTAGGTCTGAGAATCGGACAACATCTATTTTTTATCCCCCTACACGTGGTCCACGACAATTTTTTTTTTATAAATTTGTTTGATTATGAGTCAGCATTAACAAATAGTATGTATTTTTCTTCAAATTTTCAACCATCTACGATCAACAGTTACTTTTGTATCGCGATTTCAATATCGGCAATACAACGTTTGCTGGGTCAGCTAGTAATATAATATAAATAACGAAATAATAATAAATTATGATATTCCGCAAGATAAATTCTAATTTATTAAACTTTACTAGTGAATATTTTCACCAAAGGATTCTAAACGAGAGTGAAATAAACAATATTATACTGTCATTGTTATTGCTATAAAATAATCATAATCTAGTCCCAGGCTGTCCGATCACTTAGATATTCAGCTGTAGAGTAGTAGGATTTACGACAGAGCCATTTTTTTGATAGAACATTGAACTTATTTATAGATAATGCCTGAACAGTGACTGGGACTTATATTTGATATTATAAAAGTGTATAAATTTACCCTTAAAGCTATTATGTATCTTATGTACACACTACTTATTATTACGTACAAAATAAACAGAATTTATTTTTGTTTAACCTAATAGTTTTGTACTATTTACTGAAGAACATTTTACGTGGCGGTGAGGACCAAAGGGAGGGGCTTAGTGAAAGTCAACGGTTTTTAGCCTAAAAGATGAAATAAGATACGGAACCATCACAAGCATCCTACGACTAATGCTGCGAGTCGTATCTCTTATCGAGCCGCTAATCATTGTTAGTGTACTATTACGAACTACGCGCACTTATTTAGCTCCATTCGCGTTTCGCTGAACGATTTTGGTCACACTTATACAGCTCTGCTTCTATCAGCCGCGTACGGCGTCGTAAGAATGAGAATAATAGCTTTAAATCACGTCTGCACTCTTTAATCTTTGCGTGCATAATGATTACGTCAAATCAATGCAGGAACAATACAGGCCGCAACTTGTCGACAAGGAGTCGCGAACCATCCCTGTAAAGACCTGTTCCGCTGCATTCGACGGCGAACAGCGCTGTACGCGGCGGAACAGCGCCGAAAGCTCTCTATAGCATTCGCATAATAAAAACACATTTATCCTCATTTTATGCTGGTTTGCCGCGAAAGCAGAATGGACGCGGAAAGCTTAATCGACGCGTACACGTCTCCATACAAAATTGTTGTTTTCTATGGACAAAAGCTGAAAAAAGCTGAATAAGTGCGCGTAGTCCCTTACACTTACGCGTTATAGTAACACATAGTACTTAAGTACAACATACATACATGATACATACACACTCACGCCTTGTTCCCGTCGGGGTAGGCAGAGACAGTAGAATGCCATTTGCTTCTATCCTTACAAACCTCACGCGCTTCCTCTACATTCATTACTCTTTTCATACATGCTCGCCGGTTGCGGGTGCTTCGGACCTCTCCTTTTCTCAAAACGTCCCCAATTTGGTCGACGAAAGTTCTACGAGGTCTCCCGCGACCGACTTGCCCACACACACTTGCCTTATATATTTGATGCGTCATTCTTTCTTCACTCATTCGCTCCACGTGTCCAAACCATTTCAGCATTCCTTTTTCAGTCCTTGTCACAACATCCTCTTACAAACCAAAGCGCGCTCGTATTACCGCATTCGGAATTCTATCAGTCAGTCTTACCCCACACATACTACGCAGTGATCGCATCTCAACTACGTTAATTCTGCTTTTATGCTTCTTCTGCCATACCCAACTCTCACTTCCATACATTAACAGCTTAAGTACAAAATAAACACAAATTATTTTTGACTTACCAAATAAGAAAATAGCTCAAACAAGGAACATTTTACGTGACGCTGAGGACCAAAGGGGGGGCTTTGGGAAAGTCAACGGTTCGAAGTACTAATAGATGTTACGGAACCATCACAACTAGTGCTGCGAGTCCTATCTTTTATCGAGCCGCTAATCAGGCGTGAAAGAGTAGTAAACATCGATACCGATCCATCGATCAACATAATCGAATAGTGAAAATCACAATGGTTCGTTAAATTCGGGTACACGTACCTGTCCGCAAAATGCACGATCACTATTTTTAATATCAGTTAACCGTGAATGGTAGCTGATTATATTGTTTTGGAAGTTTGGGGTGCGATTCGATACGTTAATCGAAAAATATTCGATTCATTCGATAGTTGAGTCTATTAAGGAGGCACAATGGAGGGGAGATTGATATTAGGGCTGTCACAAAGCTAGAACTGCATTTTTATTTTTTATGATTAATATTTTATGTGCTCTATAATAATCAGGAAAAAATTTCCTTACTACTTTACAGCATACCTACTATTATTCTTATATTTAGAGAAAAGATTAAATAATATTTTCAGACTTTTATTATCTATTTTTTTTTAATAGAAGGAGTATTTTATGTAAGGTATTAGGTACTATGATCACGACGACTTGCTCCCTGGTAATTTATCTCCCATACTGTTAACATCGGCAATAAAATAATAATTTTATCTTATATATATATAAAATTCTCGTGTCCCGGTGTTTGTTATCAAACTCTTCCGAAACAGCTAAACCAATTTGTTTGAAAATTTGTATGTATATCGGGTAGGTCTGAGAATCGGCGAACATCTATTTTTCATACCCCTTAATGATAAGGGTCACCCCTAAATATATTTTTTTAATTTTTTGTAAATTTTTTTATTTTTATTTTGTTATAATTCAGTATTAAAAAATACTTATATCTTTAAATTTTCACACGTCAACACCAATTTTTGTAACGCAATTTTAATATTATTCTATTCCATCCACAGATATGCAGTAGAGTTGCAAGATGGCAATAGAATAAAATAACTATTGTATTACGATAAATTTTATGTCCGATATATTTGGTAGGTCTGAGAGTCGGTCGTCAATCGTCATCTTTTATTTATACCCCAAAATATTAATTATTGAATGATGTTTATTACTTTATATGGTGCAATATAACGTTTGCTGGGTCAGCTAGTCTTACTATAAATACGAGTAGAATTGCCCAAGTTTAATACATGGAAGAATCATTAAACTTCAGATATCGTCCCTCTTTTAAAGATCTAAAAAATTAAAGCAAGATCGTATTACGATCTTTAGAACTTTGTTTTTAGTTTTTAAATCACTGAAGTCAGTACCAGCTCTTAGTCCTATATGAAAGTTGATATAAATTAAATTTCCATCCAAAAGTATTTATTTAACAAACGAGTCGTTGACAACCCTGGTGTAATTCCATATGCCGTCGAAACAAACAGTACTTCCCTACTCTTTGATTAATCAATACTATAGAGCAGTAGGTTGGCCGAATGTAAAATAAACAATAAAGAATTAAACATTAGGAGATCAAATTAATATTTATTTTTATTCATCCAAATCTTTCCCGCTTTAGACATCCCCGGCATGCAAGACATTTAGTTTTCCATATCCCCGTCTCAAGGCGCAAAGACGTTTTGTCTTCCAGCTCTCTTAAGAAATTTCTTAAAAATTATCCACCATGTCAGAGGAGGTAAACTTAAAAATGTCAATGTAAAAGCATACTTATGCTGATTAGATTAATTGTAAGCGTGAAGCCAAAAATTGGAACTAGCATTTAACGTATAAAACATTGGCGATCAGTTGAGCGTGAACACAAGGATTCCTTCGATAAAGTTCGGTTTTTCTTCTGTATAAGTTCAATATAATTTGTAAAATTTCAGATCAAAACAGAAATCATTCTGTTTACGTACGGATATGACTGCAATGGACAATGTTTTTTTCTTTAAGGACGAGACGAGCAGGACGTTCAGCTGATGGTAATTCATACGCCCTTCCCATTAAAATGCAGTGCCACTCAAGATTATTGAAAAATGGTTGCACGCATGAAAAGGTTACACCTTTTGCATTTTCTGATATATCATTTGGTCATATTAAAACATCATTATTTTAAGCTACAGATATCTAATTATTTTTAATCGTTATTATTAGAAAAAAAGGATTGTGTGGTTGAAATCACATTTAAAGTGAAACTTTTTTTCATATTATAGACATTTAACTAAAATTTTTTGGAATAATATTTACATTGAACACTGACAAAAACAAACAAAATAGCGTGGAGCACTGACACAAATGAGTAATAGTCCATATACTACACGCTCAGCTGCTGCGAACTATAGGCGCCGCCCGACCGTCACTCTACATGCAACACACAGACGAAGAGTTTGAGACGATGTAATAAAAGTTTCACTTTAAATAAAATCCTTATAAGACGTAATATAAGGCATAGTGCATGAAGCAATATTTAAGTTATATTATTTGCCATAATATTATGTCGCGGTAATAGAACTTAGATTATTATTATAATGTAAGTGAAACAGACAGATCTTATAAGTTAATCTTCACTTATCCGAGGCAACACAAGGGCGCGGATATAAAAACGATTGCTCCCTCAAATTGACATTTAATCTCGGCCCGGGGGTGAGCCCCGAGTGCGCCGCTGCCACGAGGGGTGAATTTACACTTGTAATGAATTTGAATGCATCTTTAATTATATTTGTGTTTATATTTGATTTATTGTTAAAACAAGTCACTCGTTCAGGCTCTTTTTTTATGCAAAAGGAGGACAGACACGCGGACAGACAGCGGAGTCTTAGAAATTGGGTTTCGTTTTTATACTTTGAGTACGGCACCCTAAAAAGAGTGTTATATTAAACTCAATTCAATAACACTCATGACTTTACACAACTGGTGTAAAGTGATCACTGCCGCCCACATTATCTTGAAGCACCAGTGGAATCACAGAAGTAATTTCACTAGCTACGGCGATCTTTATACCAAAACACAACAATGTTTACACATTGCTGCTTCACGGCAGAAATAGGCGCCATTGTGGTACCCAAAATCTAGCCGGCATCCTGTGCAAAGGAGCCTCCCACTGGTTCCACATATAGCGATGATGATGATGGATAGATGATACCGTTTCAACAGGCATATCATTATTCCTTCCTTTTAAGACTTATACAGTATACTGCCATTATATTGTATAAAGACTTAATAGATTTTTTTTACTTTTTTTGAAAATCCTTACGAATTAAATGAAAAAAAAATGTATATTTAAATTATAAACGAGTTTTTTAACTAACAACAACAATGACAAACATACTAGACCGCTTATTAAGTTAACCTTGATATAATAAAACATACAACATAAGAAAACACGTAAAGATCGTATTTGTATCGAGCCCAATTACGCGAGGTGTTAAAATAAACACACGCTGTCAAATTTAATACCTCGCGTGTAAAATTTCGCAAACCTGTTTCGGAGTTGGCTCATAAATTGGGATTTACATATGCGGCAATGTTGATAACGTAGGTCTTTCGGGGTGGCTTGGCTGTATAAGACTTTACTAACCACTAATAATTAATCATGAGTGACCTTAATACAGAAGTTTCCAGAATAATAAATAATTTTATATGTGAGTAGTATTGGATAGCATAATAGCGATGAACACAACAAAATATATTTTAATCGCAACTCAGAATATAGAACTGTAGTAGGTTACGTTTACCAGTGGGAGGCTCCTTTGCACAGGATGCCGGCTACATTATTGGTACCACAACGCCGCTTATCTCTGCCGTGAAGCAGTAATGTGTAAGTATTATTGTGTTTCGGTCTAAAGGGCGCCGTAGCTAGAGAAATTACTGGGTAAATGAGACTTAACATCTTATCTCTCAAGGTGACGATCGCAATTGTGGTGCCGCTCAGAATATTTCGGTTTTTCAAGCGGCACTGTATTGTAATAATTTCTAATACTACTACCGTTTCGGAAGTAAATGGCGCTCTGAGAGAGAAGAAGCGGCGCAAGAAACTCTCCCAGCATACTTTTTTTGCGCTCTTTTTTATAAAATACACAATATTTTACTGTCATTGTTATTGCTTTAAAATAATCGAGTAGTAGAATTTACGACAGAGCCGTTTTTAATAAAACATTTAAATTTATTTATAGATAATGCCTGAACAGTGGCTGGAACTTTAACGCTATTATGTATCCTATGAAGTCTACTAGAATTAGTTATAAGCAATCCCTTATTTCTAGTGTTCTAATAATGAAAATCACTATTAAAAGCAAAAAGGTGACGATTTTCGTGAACGCATATTAAAGTTTCATAAATGTACTAACCACCTGGTAAACGAAGACTTAACCCTCTGATTCAGTAACGACTCTACTCAGTCTCCGATCAATATCAATTGTGTTAAAAGTAATTGATGCGTAAACATAGTTGTCAAATAATCGTGTTAGACAAGATTTCCACGGCAGATGGATTCAGGAGCGAGGGTGGATCCTGCGCTAATTATTTCGTCTGCCGTGCCGCACCGGGCGGCCGGTAAACAATACTAAAGAGGGATAGAAGATTGCCTTAGCCTATGGTAACCATGCGTTTGTATTATGCCGGATATTATTTATATCTTTAACTATCTGATCACTAGTGAAGTGAAAACTTTCGGATTCATTTGAAATTAGGTACTGCACTAATTGACGATTGTTAGATTTGGCCTGAATAAGTACTACTAATTAATCGAATTTAAGACTGTCAACAAAAGACTTGCCCGTAAGTGGGCTTTTAATCTTTTTTTTTTAAACTTTATAATTGAAAGTTTTTTAGATTAAGGCCTTCCAATCTAGCGTTATTGATGGTTAAAAAATTTTGAACACCTGCGTTTTCACGAAAGAAACAACATTTGAATATCATTATTACTAACATCTAAAAATCTCATCTTTTATGTTTATTTTAGTATGGATTCGATGATTTTTTTGTTTTATTGTAAAAATATCCTTCGCTGATATTTTTTATCATTTGAATAAATTTTTTTTCATTTCAAAATAAATAAACATATTTTTGGATGTATCGCATTTGTACATGATTACTAGCACTCACAGATTATTATTTTCTATTTCCAAAGCTATATCTTTCAAGTGTCAATTTAAACGTTTTATGTCAGATGGAGAGTAGGTGGCAAGTCACAACAATCAAAAGTACATACACCAACACAATAAATAGATTATTTTCGCTGTAGCCTCCAATTAGCTTTACAGTAAACCGAGGGAATATATTTATCATTTTAGGGTTGAGCTCGGAGTTGATATTACACGGAATTTATTTATTTTTTTTAAATTTAATTTATTTAATTTATCTCTGATGGTGAAGACCGCATGAAAATATGTAGTGTTAGGTGTAAGTGGTTATAAAGAGACAAAACGGAAAGCGACCTTTATTTACACTATTTAAGGATACTGCGTGGTTACCCTATGAATATAAAACGATAAAGGGTTGGCCATACAGATTGTTTGACGATGTAATTTTGCATATCTGTTCATAGTTAATACTTACATGTAAACAAAGGGATGGTGATTTATTTTACATTTCATCTTTGATTTTATTTTATAAATAAGCTTTACCTACACGATTGAAATCAAAATACACAATAAACAATAAGTACGTATTGTTAAAGTCAAAGATAAAATCTTAGGTAATTTATACGTCTAGATAGAGTCTCTTGGTGTTAGGCCAGGAATATTAGTTTATGTGCGTGACAAGCTGCTGCTTACACTGCGATTTGCATGACACTTTGTGTTAATGTGCGTGAATTGCTCAAAATAGAGGTGAGTTCTAATCACAATTTTTTTTCGACGTTTTCACCGCTGTCATAGTCTATCTAGACGTATAAATGATCTGAGGATAAAATGAGTAAAAATTGCAATTAATAATTTATGTATTTATTATGAACGTCTATATTTTATTTAAATGCAGCTATGAGATTTTAAAACGCGAACTGCTTTTAAAATAATATAAATTGACAATCTGAGCTTTTATGGGTTTGTAACTAAGAGTAAGTAAGAATTTCTGTTGTATACCGGATTTTTTATGGAAAAGGAGGTCATGAAAAAGGTTCTCTTAAATCACCAGAGGAATCATAGAAATTAAGGAAGGTGTACGCGCTTTTTTGATGGTACCTACCCCAGTCGTATCGTCCTGGGAACACCGTACAAGGAAGCTCATTCCACAGCTTTGTGTGGAGGAAAGCTCCTTTAACACCGCACTGTGGAGGACCGCCACAAATCCAGATGGTGGGGATGATATCTTAACTTGTGGCGTGTGATAATGTGTGTAATGTGGACTCCGGACACACCGCACTGCACTAATTATCCTCATATATTTTACTTAAAATGTACTTCCAACTAAAATTTTCCATTCGCAAAGATGCAGAAGCAAGGGGATTCTTTCACAACTTAAGTACGATAAAAATACCATAATCTAAATAAAAGGGCAAAGTTTACATTATTTAACTTCAGATTGAGTCTTAATTAAAATACGAACTTCATTTAAATATATAGTTTTTAATTAAAATTTAAATATTTACTTAAGTAGTTTGAAAATCTAAAATATTAAATTTTAATAGTTATGCATATTAAATGTTGAAATTGATTGATGTTCTTATTACACTGATGGGTTTATTATTGTTAATGAAATTGTAATTAAAGTTGTAATAGGTTAAATTGTAATACATTTTTGTCAATTATAGAAGAAACTAATATTATGACAGAACAAAAAACAACATTTGAAAATTCTTGCACGAACTTGAATCAAAAATATTTGATTTTTTGAATTTGATAGGATTAAATGTTAGAAAATATTTAAATCTCTATGAAGCTCCAGCACCAGAATTTGATGGTAGGTCCACGAGGATTCAATCTGGAGGATTCATCTTTGTAAAATTGATAAATCTTATAAAGTAGATTGCTATCATAATAAGTTTACGCCTTACAAATAAAATTGGCATAAAGTTATAACTAATCATAAACCAAGAATATATATAAAATGTTTACAAAGAGACATTTTGCTTATGAATGGTTTGTCGGACGTATAACGTTTCCCGCGTTTATTTGCAAGGCAGCTTGTCATTCGGAAAACTTCAGAATTATCATTGTATTGACAGTGTTGTCAACGATATTGTAAACATTTTGCATATTCTTTGTTTAGTTCTAACTTTATACTAAGTTTATTTGTTAGGCCGTAAGTGTTTAAGTAATCCATAAAAAATGAATAGGTACTTATTGTTACTTTTTTTAAAGTGATAACCCTCACTTCTAGGACTAATTACACAAATTAAATTTGAAATTAAATCGATTGTCGACCATTTAGCTCATTGCAAATGTAACTTTAAATACATAAATGTTTACAAAAAATACTCTTTTCCTGACCTCACTGAATGGAAAATGAAGGAGACGCTTTCTATAAACTACAATAATATTACGAAATTATCAATGTGAAAATTTATTTATGACTATCAATAGTTCAGTTCTAGGAGACTCGACTGACTCTTTCAAACTTGTAATCAAGGCTTGGAAACCGAAACAAAAATCGAACCGGTTAGCGTTTAAGTACAGAAAGAATTTTTATAAGTGTAACAGTTTAATAAGTGTAAGAGTAACTTATAACTTAACTATCTTTATGTTTTTTTTTATTTGAGTACTTTATAAAGATTTCATTTAATAAACCAGTTAAGAGCGATTCTTTCCATCTATCTTCACGCATCTTGAGGTAACCATGCGATCCTAAGATCTACCATGTGGTAAGAATGCCTGTCATTTCGACTCCCGCGGAATTAACCAGTTAATCAGTGTTAATAAACTCTCCTTTTACGTTTACACTCCGAGCGCAGTAATAGGTTTGTACCTAGTTAGTACCGGTTTTAACCATTTAGAACCGCTTCCCAGCTAATTTGTTTCGAGAGCAGTTTAAAACAAAGGAAAATGGCAACGCGTTATCATTAATTGAACAGTCTTTTTTTAAGTAGGTACATATTTACATATTATTTTACCAGTGGGAGGTCCTTTGGTCGTTTGCACAGGATGTCGGCTAGATTATGGGTACCACGAAGGCGCGTATTTCTGCCTTGAAGCAGAAATGAGTAAGCATTACTGTGTTTCGGTCTGAAGGGCGCCGTAGCTAGTAAAATTACTGAACAAATGAGACTTAACATCTTATGTCTCAAGGAGACGAGCGCAGTCGTAGTGCCGCTCAGAATTTTTAGATTTTCAAGAATCCTGAGCGGCTCTGCATTGTAATGGGCAGGACATATCAATTGCCATCAGCTGAACGTCCTGCTCGTTTCGTTCCTTATTTTCATAAAAAAAAAATATTGTGCATTAATTGCGAAGACTGCAAGTTCGCAAGGAATAAATAATTTGCAACAGCTGTTATAGATACGTGTTATTTATTGGCGATCATAAAATATGGGCCCCAATTCCCAAATGCTAAATTGATCGTTAAATTAGTCAAACTTATAGCGTCACTTTCTACCAAGCAAAAAATCGAAATGTATCCATTAGGGCGGGCGCGAAGGAACCGATCCAATAATAATTTAACGCGAAGTGCCTCGCTAATGTAAAGAGTAAACTCATTCCCGGTTAATTACACGCGTGTTACCATCATTACGGGATCACATTAGATCACATTTTGGTTAATTATTCAATATTTGTTGCGTCATCGATGCGATATGTCTTCAGTCTGACGGCTTTTATACGGTTTATTAACGAAACTTAATTAGAAGGTGCAAAGCTATTAAGTGTTAGGCAATTTTGCAAGTTTTTGTAGCAATTTGGCCAAATGGTGTTGTTGAGTTTAAAAAACTAATTGTAGCACAATTTTTAACCGATTTCAAAAAAGTAGGAGGTTCTTAACTCGTCGGTATTTTTTTATGTTTATTACCTTAGAACTGTGGACTGGGTGAAACTTTTTTTATTTGAAAGCTGGTGCTTCCCATGTGGTCCCATTTAAAAATAACAATAGTTTATTTAGATTGTATATAAATACGCAATATTCTTTATTTTATTTATTAATTAATAACAATTATATCTATTGTTTTGGAGTAGGTAGTTTTTTTATTGAAGTCGGATGTTTTTTATACCACTTACGATGGAATCTTTAGAAGTTACAACACCATTGAAATTACGAGTTTTGCTGATCTTTGTGACCCCAGCCTTATTATTTTGAAGATACTCTTGACTGATTAACGTCGGAAGGAATCCGCGCAAGGAAGTTGATTCCACAGGTATTTATGGTCAGGAAAACTTATGTATTACTTTATATTGCAACACAATTTTTACACAATAATCTTGCCTGTTAAAGGCATCCTATCACTATAGATACAATCAAATCAAATCATTTTTTAATAACACCATGTTACAAGTCAATAAACAAAAATAGGTCAATTTAAAATTCAAATTATCATTTTAAATAGATAGGGAAGTCCTACCTCACAATAATAAAGTATTATGTAATTATATATTGTTATGTATATAAAGAAAATAAATATTTTTTTACGTATTGTAAAATAAGTTTTACCTAGTCAAATAGTTGTATGTTCGAGATGCCATTTTCGAAGTTGTGTCTTAAACACCGATGTGGAAGTTGCATCTTTCTTTATAGAGTTCGGCAGCCTGTTATACACAGATGGACCCATTATGTATACTGATCTCTCCGATTTACGCAGCTTATGGTCTGGCGTGACCAGTAATGTGCGAGATTGTGTATAGGTGGATAACTGACAACAAGGAGCTTATGATTCATACCTGTGCGTTGGGCGTGAGCGCCGCTGATATGGCGTTCTGCTGAGCTGCAGCAGCGGCCGCAGCAGCCATGCTGGCTCCCAGCGAGCCATACGCCGCGCCGTAGTAACCTGACATGGCCTGTCCCATCCCGCCACCCGCCATACCTGGAACAACACTCTCTGTTAGGTCTTTGCATTGTATATTGTTTAATAAAGTGCCAGTTAATTACATCTGTGAAGATCGGATATGCTACGCTGCCACCTATCACTGCTGTAGGTAAGTAAACTTTTAAGTGAATTTGCCAGAAACTGTCATAACCATAATGTTAACACCAGGAACAGACATAAACTTATGACGCCTACTACTCGGCTAAGTCAAGGTAGTAAGTCGTTTGTGGGGCGATGTATATGCTTTTACAACAAGATCCCAGAAAATGATCAAAACAAAAGTTTTTATTCAAAAGAATTGTTAAAAAACGTTTGTGTGGTAAAGGTTACTATAACATAAATGACTTTCTTAATGATACCACAGATTGGGAATGGAGTGACCGCCCTCAGGCTATTAAATAATAAGTTAAATTGCACAATATTATTTTGTAAACATATTTATTCGATGAAAAAAAAAGCCCGCTGAGTTTGTTGCGCCCATTCTTCTCAGGTCTGAGGCATTCATTTTGGAATGAATTTTTTGACTTTCAATAAGTGATGTCACATCCTATTTTGAATAAAAATATTTGAATTGAATTGAATTGTAACTCAATTATTCCTCGCAATAGGGCCAATATTAAAATAAAAATACCCACTTTATTGTTGTACATAGCGTGTACACAACAAATCGACTATTTTCTTTAATGAAAATAAGGGACTAGACGAGCAGGACGTTCAGCTGTTGGTAATTGATACACCCTGCCTATTACAATACAATACCACTCAGCATTCTTCAAAGATCAAAAATTCTGAGCGGCACTAGAACTGCGCTCGGCACCTTAAGACATAAGATATTAAGTCTCATTTGCCCAATAATTTCACTAGCTACAGCGCCCTTCAGACCGAAACACAATAATGCTTACACATTACTGCTTCAAGGCAGAAATAGACACCGTTGTGATACCCATAATCTAAGAAAGGAGCCCGTTGCAAAGGAGCCTCTCACTGGTGAAATTATTAACTGGCAATTGTACCTCATCCGATTAGTGATGTTGGTTTTCAAAATGATGTTACAACGCTATAATTATGCATGTAATTTTTAAACATGTAAAGTTGGGATTTATTGTGGAAGAGGGTTTAATTTTTCTGCCTTCAACCAAAGAATATATTATAATAGTACAAGTACGGAAGTCTCACTCCGCATTATCAATTAAAGAAATACGGACTTTTACGGTCATATAATAAATAAGGTGTAATTCAGATCGCACAGCGCTATTAACCTACATTTTTGTTCACCTAGAAATTGCCTCTCTTTCTATATCACATGACTCTTACCTCTTCTAATGACATTAGGGTTGACTTCTTTACCTTAAACTGTACCTAAATAGTATAAAGACATCTTATAAAAATACCTCAGTTTTTTTATACTATAAATAGATATGTAATCGTAATTTTAAATCAATTTTCTTTCCTAATTGTCAAACCTACATTAATTGCAGATAGTAATGTATGCGTTGGAAGACCACGAGAATAGACAAACCTACTAAGTATATCGGAAATAAATAGGTAGCTATTTATTTCGAATGGTAATTTCATTACAATAATAATCATTTTAAATTAGCTTGTTTCAGCGTGTTCAGATAGCTTAAACTCGCGCTTGCGTCACTGCTCGCTAGTGAGTGAGTGGCCTACTCTGTAGAGGAGAAAAACAAACTGCAGTTGAATCAGCCCATACGTAATAACCATAATTAAGCATTGAAATCAAAAAATCAAAATCACTTTATTTCATGTAGGTCACGGAAATGACACTTATAAAAAATATTTTTTCTTATTGAATCTACCGCTACTTCGTAAACGGTTGAGCTAATGAGAAGAAGTAGCAAGACACTGATTGCAACTCTTTTTAAATGAGTTTATATTGAGATAACAAACGCAATGTAAAAAGAAAACAATAATTATCATAGAATGAACCCAATTCAAATACACTCCGAAGTGAATAGCATTTAATAAACACCTAGAAGGAACTAATAGATGCCGACACGCAGACGGTCAGTTAATAGTACTCTAGAGGGCCTGAACACTGCAGCACAATGAAATAATTAATTGGTCCTCAGAGTTGAGCTCTCGCCTATTGTGTGCCTCGGACTTCATAAACCTCTCTATAGTTTAAGGATTTCGACCCGACTATTAACCTCACATATAACACTGTACAAGATTATAGAATTGAAAGTAACATTTAAGTTTTGTAGGTTTCATATACGAATTACGGATCAAATCCTTGTTTAACAATTCTCAATCAGTTTTCTGAATGACTAATCTGCAATTAACGCAGATTGTATAAAAAGGCATAAAAGGCATTTATTTTCTCAAAATTGATTCCATTAGAATTCTTTTTGATGTAATTTCTTATACTACTAGATACTACTACCGCTTCGGAAACAAATGGCGCTCTGAGAGAGAAGAAGCGGCGCAAGAAACTCTCCCAGCATTCTTTTTTTTTGCGCTCTTTTCAATAAAAATATACAATATTGTACAGTCATTTCTATCGCTATAAAATAATCACAATCTAGTCCCAGGCTGTCTGATCATTTAGATATTCAGCAGTGGAGTAATAGGATTTACGACAGAGCCATTTTTTTATAAAACATTTAAATTTATTTATAGATAATGCCTGAACAGCGGCTGGGACTTTATTGTAGAAGTGTATACATTTACCCTTAAAGCTATTATGTATCTTATGAAGGTATTTTAAAACTTCTCGAACATTCCTATAGTGGATAACGGTATATTATTCAATCAAATCAAATCAAAATCAGTTTATTCACGTTGGTCACGGAAATAACACTTATGAATGTCAAAAAATAAATAAAATATTTTTCTTATTGAATCTACCGCTACTTCGTAAAGGGTTGAGCTAATGAGAAGAAGTAGCAAGAAACTGATTGCCACTCTTTTATATCAAGATTTACAGATCATTTCAATTACAATATAATATTATGCAAAATGATGCAACAAACACACTCAAACGTTAAATTGTCAATGTCTTACACGAGTAAGTCAAAAATGTAAATGTAAATTAATACAAAAGTTATTGAGTACAGTGTATATATTAAAAGTTATTGAGTGCAGAGTATTTGTTTCAACCTAGATATTCTTAATATATCTATTATTAAACGAGTGACCGTTTCTTTAACGACCAAGTGAAGGAGTTTTTATGTTATATGTTATTAACATGTAATTATTTCACGCATTTTTGAATGACGAGTGGCGAACGTTTAATATTTGGATCTCGATCTAGAATCAAATATTCAATTGATTTTTAGAGTTCCTTATTTTATTAGATTTTAAAGAAATAAATATTTTAACAGTTATAACTCAATATATTCTTGATAATTTTCTTTATAAGCAAATTAACTAATTTGCTAGGAACTGCGTCAACCATAATGTTAACACGAGGAATAAACATAAACTTGTTAAGGAGACTACTCGGTCAACGGCCGTTTTCAGTAACGTATCTCTAGTTACAGATACATTGCTGTCACCGTTTAATGACAAGATCTTATTTATCCATAGTTATGTTCAATATAGTTATAGTCCAATGCTTTATGTCGATAGGTTATTGAAATGTAAGTAAGCGTTAAAGGATAGATTTGTCTACCTCTAGTAAGTTAAACTAAGGAGAGATAGGTTATTGAATACGGCCATAAGTCGATTTATCGGGCGATGTATTTATATAATGCTTTTACAATATGATCTCAGAAAATTTATAAAACAAAAGTGTTACGAAATTCAAAATAAATGTTAATGTTATTACTTTTTATGAAATATTTGATATTATTTTAACACGATTCATATATCGGATGCAACTCCTTACAGACAAATATGTATGTTATGTATATTACAGCCATAGTAAAATACTCTATTTGATTGAAAAGAGTGGTCGTTGAGTTTCTTATATGTTCTTCTCACGAGCTCTACAATTTCTGAACATATGGTGGATTAATTAAAAAAATATATTTATAGTGACGATTCAAAAGCGCTTAGCTTAAGCCTAATTGAGTAAAGTTTATTTGACTTTGAATTTAATTCTTATGTCTCAAAGTGATAGGAGGAATTGTGATGCCGCAAATAATTTTTCGTACAATCAAGAATCCTGAGCGGCACTGCATTGTAATAGGCAGGGCGTAATGCTTACAAACAAAAGTGAATGTCTCTTCGTCACTTTATCTCATAAAAAATAGAAATCACTTGTACCCCCCAAATGTGAAGCCGGGACATTATCTTTGACACATCAATACGGGCACTCCACGCGAACGGACATAATCGTACACTCCACGTCTTCAAAATCGAAATTGAGATCATAAAATATAATATGCGACACCCTCTTTGTGGTGACGTCAAATCTACAATATATTATTATAAACCGTACAAATTTATTTTGCGGTTATTGGCACAGACATGAGTTCTATTTTAATGCGATAAAAGCTGTATTCACGGAGCAAAAGCGAATGGATTCATTTTGTCGCGCACTAGAAAAGGGACGATGAAGATTTTTATTATATTTTATAATTAAATTCGATGTCATCTCTGTATTCTGATGGCTCCTCGGTCTGGTATTGGCGTGAATAACGATGGATTTTTCAAATCAAACTTTGTCAAGAGTTTTATTAATTGAAAAATATTATAGAAATTTTCTGATCGAAAATGCGAATTAAGCATTTTATGACAAGATAATATTTAAGATCAGTTTTAAAAGGCTCCATCTTATTCAATTTATATGTAAATCTTGTCGAATATGAAATCTCTATATATTTATTTATAACTATTAGAAAAACAGGTTATTTATAATATTTATACTATCAGAACTTGAATGAATATCACGCACAGTTTACATTGTAAAACAATTAAAACTCAGCTTTTTATTTAAATTTCAATCATTTATTTTCTACTAGCTGATGCCAGCGACTACATCCGCCTAGATAAAGGGTTTTTTTTTAAATAATAAGCAAGTTTGGAATTGAAGATTATCTCATGTCCTATTCCAGTTTCGGTTCCTGCTTTCGCTCACGTACCCAACATATTATATGAATCTTATTTCGAGGAAGATTGCTATGGCAAACTACACCTACTATGGTAGAGTTATAGCTCATCGACGTCAATTTCAGTTTTTCACAAATCCCGCGGGAACCGTGAATTTTTCCGGGATAAAATGTAGCCTATGTCGTTTCCCAAGCTCTAGTCTATCGCTGTACCAAATTTCATCAAAATCAATTCAGTAGCTCCAGCGTAAAAGCGTTACAAATAAACTTACATTCAAATTTATAATATTATTAGTAGGGATTCAATAACAAAAGCAAGAAAATATCTAATTTACTTCCGGAAAACCTTACCTATACAATATTACCATTCCCGGGGCACAAGCAGCCCCTAAAAAAGGAGCGGTACGAAATATAAACTGTAATTTGGGTCCCCTAGGTTCGGTCACAATGCGTCCATTTTCGCCGGCCACCATTCAGGTAGCATAATGACTGGCTTCCTCCTATGTTAATATCTAAATATAGTCCAGGTATTGTGCATGCGAGATCGATTTGAAAAAGGTCGAAAAGGATTTCCATTCCTCCTTCCTCCCTCGTCCGTTTTGTTACGTGTTCAATTTTACGGAAAAATGGTCATTTTCTGTGTTGGCGGGTGTTATTTATGCTGTAAGGTGATTTGTGGATTCTGATATGAGCCTTTGTGCTCTCAGTCGGTTGCATTAATCTTAATAGAAATATAAGTGGATTTGAATCGAATGTTTTTGCTGACTGAAATATTTTTTTTTATGAAAATACGGGACAGGACGAGCAGGACGTTCAGCTGATGGCAATTG
Organism: Leptidea sinapis; assembly: GCF_905404315.1. Lineage (NCBI taxonomy): Eukaryota > Metazoa > Arthropoda > Insecta > Lepidoptera > Pieridae > Leptidea > Leptidea sinapis. Next base: position 14,895,726 of record NC_066276.1, read on the forward strand.
ATACGCCCTGCCTATTACAATGCAGTGCCGCTCAGGATTCTTGAAAAACCCCAAAAATTCTGAATGGCACTACAAATGCGCTCGTTACCTTGAGATCTAAGATGTTAAGTTAGTCTCATTTGCCCAGTAATTTCACTAGCTACGGCGCCCTTCAGACCAAAACACAGTAATGCTTACACATTACTGCACCGATTTTCATGCTGATTCCACCCACCGATAGCGTGGTTCTCGAGGAATGTTTTTGTATATAATTTGTTAAGCTTTTATTTACATATTTGTATACATTAAGGATATTTTTTGAACATGTCGGAAAAAAATAAGGTGCCTGGGAACTTTTAACGAAAACGCTCAGAGACGTTACAAAATAATGTATATCGTGGAATTGTGTATCTTATATAGGTCTACAGAAAAGGCTTTAGATTATATTACCTATTCCCGAATACCTACATATTTTTTTTCTATTGCCAGCTTCTGTCGGATCCGCTCGTAATTCATATAATAACTGGACTTCAAAAACATTATTATTATGAGCTTGAATATGCATTCAATATTGTATTTGACATAAAAGTATATCGAGAAATTAATAAATTGTTACGCAAAATATGTTACAAACTTTATGGCGTCGATGTAAACACCATCTACAGATTTATCTAATGGTAAAATTTACTATTGCTTCCGGTTTAACCCCTGCAGATCTTAAAACCCTTTCACTGTTTGCAAATAATTCCAACTCAAAAAGTCCAATATATTTGTACGGCATCGCTCTCAAATTCTCACTTCTAACTCTTTGATTTCATTTGACAAAAGATCGGGTAACAGCAAATACGGCTTCAACTGTACTAATTCTACAATAATGGACGTTTGCTTATAAATAAAGACCTTTCAATTCAAAATGCTCTATCAAGCTAAGCATTATAAGCCTGATTGATGTAAGTTTCAAACATAGACTGCAATAACTTTTAATGCTTCAACTGTTATAGGTGATGTGGATATGTGTTCGTGGGATCAATAACTACGTCACATGAATATTTGATATTTAAACTAATATGTTTAATGAAAATATCTATAATTTTAATTAATTTTATATGAAAATAAGGGACAAGATGAACAGGACGTTCAGCTGATGGTAATTCATACACCTTGCCCATTACAATGCTGTGCCGTTCAGGATTCATGAATAATCCAAATATTCCGAGTGGTACTACAATTGCGCTCGTCACCTTGAGACATAAGATGTTACGTCTCGTTTGCCCAGTAATTTCACTAGCTACGGCACCCTTTAGACCGAAACACAGTAATGCTTATACATTACTGCTTCACGGCAGAAATAGGCGCCGTTGCGGTACCCATCATCTAGCCGGCATCCGGTGTAAAGGAGCCTCCCACTGATGAAACAAAAATCATACAGTGTAAGTAAAATAGCTTACGGCTAGTAAAACAGCGTTAGCGAAAGTTTTGTTAAATTATTCAATATTAACAAAAGTAATAATATTAACTTAATTCATGTTAACAAATAAATCAAAGAAAAACCGTTGTGCCAAAATGATTTTTTAATTTTTTTTAACAAAATAAGACGAGGGGACGAGGCGAGCAGGACGTTCAGCAGATGGAATTTGATACGCCCCGCCCATTACAATGCAGTGCCGCTCAGGATTGTTGAAAAACCCAAAAATACTGAGCAGCACTACAACGGCGCTCGTCGCCTTGAGACATAAGATGTTAGGTTTCATATGCCCAGTAATTTCACTAGCTACGGCGCCCTTCAGACCGAAACACAGTAATGCTAACATTACTGCTTCACGGTAGAAATAGGCACCGTTGTGGTATCCATAATCTAGCCGGCATCCGGTGCAAAGGAGTCTCCCACTGGTAGAAAAAATTAAAAATATTAACGAAATTCGCTCATTTATCAAACACACATTAATATAAATTCATTAAATGATGACAAGAGCACTCAAATAACGTAATCTGCGATTGGAGCGATCGCGGGCCCCAACCTGTGCGATTATCCACGCTTAAGAACATCTCAACGGATGACGAGGTGAAATTTTCGCTATTTCATACAGGCTGCACCCTGATCGACTGTCGTATCTAACAAACCGTGCTTAAATTGATAGATTAGTTATGGTTCTGCGAATCATGCTTTATGGATGCTTGTTTTAGCCTGTCTTGTATTTTCATTATAATTTAACAAAAACACATTTCGGAGAAACTGTGCTTTTTCGTTGTAATAGTTCCCGAATATCGTGAATTTAATTAAAACTTATAGGATGTTTAGTATCTCGATTTAAATGTTAAAATACTTTTTTTTACTCTCTTAAAGATTATGCTTTATACCTTAGATTAAGGATACGATACCGAAGGATACTATACCCGAATGGGAGTACTCGGGCCAGTCTCGAACAATGTGTGGTGTTGACGTGTCCCATGTTTTGTTAAATTTTGCTTATAATACTACAAGATATAAGAAAGACACTGGGATCACATATCATCAGAAAGAATTTTATATTTTATTAATTTAAATGTAAAATAGCACGAAGCTTATTACAAAATTTGACAGATGCCATTGTGTGTCAAGATGCCACGCACACAAGCATCTAATAGTTGCCGTAGTAAAAAAGCTATTGTTCTTAGGTATTGCGGTATCTAGGTGAAGCGCAGCGGAGACAAATACTTAATCTAAGCTTTATACTGCAAAACTATTAATTTTCCTATAAATTGGCATATTCATTTCCTGAACAGTTCAACAAAGAGAAGTAAATCGAGAGGGAAGAATGTCGTTACATTTTTTTTACAGAATTATGCTGAAAATGCTAATTCATTTCCTAAAACAGTTAGTGACACAACGTTCCGTACGTCCACATTCGGCGGCGTCTAGTTATGATCTGACAACTGTCATGTAAATGACGTCACGTGACCGGCAGCAGTTTGCCGGCGCGGGGTGGAGCTTCCGGTGGAGCACGAGATTGGTCACTTCCGTTTACTAACAAACTAAGGCAACTATTATGGTAATCGTGATATAGCCATTTATTATACTGAATATTCCATTTTTCGTACATTATCATTGTAGTTCCTATAAGTAAAACACTTCAACGCGCCATTTGTAGTGACTAATTTATTATTACGTAACCATTAAAAATTTCTGGTTCATTCATGGGTAGTTCAACCGTAAATAATAATAAAAAAGAAGTAACGATTTTTTTTTTCGCGCTGCCTGTCAATGGGACGACGTATAGCTTACCAGCGATAGAAGTTTGTATCGAAATTGCAATTCACGCGTACCAATATAAGGCGATAAGAATGACTTATCGGGTATATTGGGACAGCTTTATATTATTGACAGCTAATTACTGACAGTAGAAGGTAGTAATTTATCTCTATCTGTAGATAGTATATTTATAGTAGGGAACGGCCGTAAGGCATTCATTCACCAAACGCCGAGCGGACACATACTTTAGCACTTCAAGAGAGTTCCTAGAGGATTAGTGGGGGCCCCCAGCAGACCATCTCTTCCTCGGAACCTCAGGTATGTCTGTCTATTGTTTCGCCATAACTTTTTTTTTTAATATCATATACCAGTGGGAGGCTACTTTTACAGCGGATGCCGGCTAGATTATGGGTACCACAACGGCGCCTATTTCTGCCGTGAAGCAGTAATGTGTAAGCATTACCGTTTTTCGGTCTGAAGGGTGCCGTAGCTAGTGAAATTACTGGGCAAGTGAGACTTTATATCTTATGTCTCAAGGTGACGATCGCAGTTGTAGTGCCTCTCAGAATTTTTGGGTTATTCAATAATCCTGAGCGGCACTGCATTGTAATGAGAAGGGCATATCAATTAGCATCAGCTGAACGTCCTGTTCGTCTCGTCCCTGATTTTCATAAAAAAAATATTTTCCTTCGAACGCCCACGCGCTTATACTTAGGCGAACTCAGGTGTCATGTAATAGTGTGAGTAATTATTTCATTGTGTAATATTTACATCTGTATAAACTCTTCCGCTGCAAATGTATTAAATAAGAATTTTAGTCGTGATGTTACATCGAATAATGAAAGAGTAAATATGCTTCTATTGTACATTACAAAACAATGGATTACAAAGCATTGTAGAATTCGAATAACAAATATTTGTAATGGTAATTAAACACACTGCGAGACAATACGTCACTTGGATTATAATACCCACTTATGTTTTATTTGATATTTAGTTTCTATGTTATAACTACTACTCGGCCATAATATCTCTGGACCTTGCTAAAAGTGAAGCCCCCCTCTCGTTCCCTTTTTACCCCGTCGCTCGTCCTTTACATACGCTCGTTAGGTACATGTCGTGATATTTTCGTGCTATCATTGCGTAGATTTTGAAGTTTTCAGTGTTACGTTTTGACGTATTTTGTTGTAAATAGTTCTGTAGTTTTTGTTGTTTCATGTATGCACATCGTAACAAAGCGACGATGTGACGTCATCGACGTCAGTTTCAGATATACCTAATGTGATGAGATAGTGACTACAAATATGGTGAATTCGAATTGTCTTACCAGTGGTTGGCTCCTTTGCACAGGTTGCCGGCTAGATTATTTCTGCCGTGAAGCAGTAATGTGTAAGAATTATTGTGTTACGGTCTGAAGGGCGCCGTAGCTTGTGAAATTACTGGGCAAATGAGACTTAATATCTTATGTCTCAAGGTGACGAGCGCAATTGTAGTACCGATCAGGATTATTCGGTTTTTCAAGAATCCGGAGCGGCACTGCATTGTAATGGGACTCTCCATTAAATACCATCAAATACCATCAGCTGAAAGACCTGCTCGTCTCGTTAATTTGATTTAAAAAAATGTCTATCGGCGACCGATAACAACTCTCTTTCTTGGCGAAGAGTCGTTCAGGTCATGACACAGTATTGTATTATGAGAGAGACAACTTCTATGTGAATTAAAATATAGGTTAGTAACGCTGTGCGATCTGAATTACACCTAATTGTATGACCGAAAGAGTCCCTATTTCTTCAATTCATTTTCCGTACGTGTACTATTATACATTCTTTGGTAGTGGTAATTCTTGAGTATTGCATAATATGTAGATGATCATTTGTTTCTTTATTTGATTGAGTTCTCGTTACAGAAGTCGTCATGCTCGCTTTTGTCAACTACTTGTTGGTGTTGTTGTTGTTAAACATTAAGGATTGGTCTTCGTTGCGCTTCAACTAGATACCGCAGCCGCAGTCTCAAAGTGCGGCAACTAATACTACGACCGAGTAGGTGTTCTCGAGCTAGTCTCGAACAATGTGTGACGTTAACGTGCCAAATGTTCTGTTGAACTTTGCTAATAATTGAAACTAAAATGCCGTGTTGCGTAGTAAGACTTTAGAATAAAGAATGCTACAAGAAATGAGAAAGACACTGTACTTCATATTTTATTAATTTTTCATAGTTGCCCTAATAAAATAGCTACTGTTCTTAGGGTAGTGCGGTATCTAACTAGAGCGCAACGGCGACCAATCCTTAATCTAAGATTTTGTCATTACAAATGTTTTCCTAAAATAATTCCAGGCTACGATAGTATCGACTTGATATTGTAGGTGTTTCAAAATTATAGTGAGAAATAATAGAGTTTTTTTATTGGCCTAAGGTCATCGATATCTTGTCACGACCGTGACAAAAGTCACACAAAACAATTAGCCTTACACCATCTAGTGATTTTATGTCTAAGGTCGCGGCCTAGCATTTGCGTTATTATTTGGTGAAGAAGAAATTGATTTAATTAATGCAGTTAGCACCTGTTTCAGTCTCCTTGCACAGGATGCCGGCTAACATATGGGTACGAATCAGTAATATTGTCTTTTGGTCAGAAGGGCGCCGTAGCTAGTGAAATTACTGGACAAATGAGACTTAACATCTTGTGTCAAGGTGACGAGCGCACTTGTAGTGCCGCTCAGAATTTTTGGGTTTTTCAAGAATACTGGGCGGCACTGCATTGTTATGGACAGGGCGTATCGGTCACCATCAGCTGAACATCCTGTTCGTCTCGTCCCTTATTATCATAAAGAAATAACCTCAAAATTTCGTTCAGTTATTTGATGCAATAACGCATAGAGTTATAACGCATGCAGATGAGAAGGAATGAAATAAAGAGTTTAATTTTCAGAGCTAGCCTTTCTTTACTACTAAATATAAGAATAATATACTAAATAAAAGAGGGTATGGAGCCGATGATAATTTTTAACCTTACAAAGATAATGTTATTTTTTGCTACTGAAAAGATAATGTTGCTTGCGTCTTTGAGGCGCTCAATATTCAATATATTTTTTTATACAAATTTAAAAAAATATTTTACTTTTTCGTAACTACGCGGAATGCTTCAATAGATATTAATAAGTATATAAAACACAATATATAGTTATTGAATAGTAATCCAATAAAACACATTGATAAAGCCAAGCTCTAAAATATCACATGGAATAACTTTATGTTAAATTCACCCAAGCAAAATACGTCATTAAACAAATTAATGTCGAAAACATATTAATTTCGGTCAAATCACCCTTAAGAGGTTGAAGGCGGTCCTGCCAAGTGTGTCGCAACCCTTGGCGGTCCCGCACGTGCACGCCGCGTGTGTCGTGGCCCTTAATAAAGCTTTTAAGTTATTTACATGCCTATTTCATACTTTATTGATTATTAGTATGCCGACAAACACAGAAGTACGCTCTGTAAATGACGCATTACCTGACCTACGCAAAACTCATCAGGTTTTCTACAACTGAGAATTACACAGACTTAAATATACCTGTATAGCCGAGTGGTAAGCGATCCTACCTACTAAGCTAGAGGTCCCGGGTTCGAATCCCGGTAGGTGCAAGCATTTATATGATGAATATGGATGTTTGATTCCGAGTCATGGATGTTTAAATGTATTTATGTATGTTTAAGTAAGTATACTCGTATTGTATTAAATATATCATTGTCTTGTAACCCATAACACAGGCTATATTATATGTTTAACTTGAGGCAAGATAATTTGTGTAAAAAGTGTGTCAATATATTATTATATTATATTGTGTCAATATATTATTAAATATAGTTTCTGGGAGAAATTATACTTCAGTGCTATTATTAGTCAGTAACATATAAATATATATATATCATATTAGTTCGAGGATATTAACAAATTAATTACCTATTCTGTACATTTATATGATGAATATGGGTGTTTGTTTCCGAGTTCCTAATGGATGTTAATATGTATTTATATATGTTTAAGTAAGTATATAGTAAAATTTATTGAATTAGGCGTTACTTTGCAGAAATCCATAATCTCTCGTCTGTCTCGAGTCTCGTGCCAAATTTTGGCGAGAAAACACGTCCTGAGGATGCCTCGTGTAGAGGCAAAACACGTGTCGAATTGTTTTAAAAACAAATATTGGCAGAATTAACACTAAAGAAAACTTAAATCATTTGTATAAGTATATAGTATTAAATATATTGTTGTACCCATAGTACAGGCTATGCCTAGCGTGGGGCAAGATAATTTGTGTAAGAGTGTGTCTATATCAATATTATTATTTATGTAACATCACTTGACTGTTGAATTTTATTTTATTTCACTAGGGATGCTTACAGCCACTAACACAATACAGTTAAAACATGTGAATAAACATAAGGCGAATTAAGAGCTAGCACATATGGAAATAAAAATATATTTCAAACTATATAAAATTATATCTAACGAAATTTTAAAGAGTTTTACAATAAAGTTTATAAATAGAATTTAATATAGCGCCAATATATAATACTTATTACTTACTAAGTGCACATCTTGTACTTTTAATGTTAGTAGCAAATAAATCAATTTCAATATTGTCACTATTATTATAATATTCTGCTTTTGGTGGTAAGGGATATGAAGCAGAGGCGGTTTCCTAGACGTGCGGAGTGGGACTCTAAGGCGAATTAAATTTAACAATTATTTATCATTATTGATTGCAACTGATCAAAATGTCTTCGTCTGAGATTAAACAACAAAACGGATTCCCCTTCATGATGGAAGTTTATACATCTTAGAATACGATAAATTAGGACTACGTGTTATAAAACTTTAATTATGGTCCTAAAGAGCTTGATCAAAATCTTCTCATATAGACCAGGTCACGTTGCGAACGGTTTTTAAAATATAAGAATGAAGGTATTATGAAATTATATTAGTGAGACGAAATAGGGCACATAGTTCGACGAACAGATGGCCGTTGCGGCAGTAAAGTCCTCGAAGGGTGACCACGTACCGGAAGACGCAGTGTTGGTAGGCCCCCCAAAAGATGGACCGACGATCTGGTAAAGATCGCTGGAAAAGGTTGGATGAGGCCACCGCAGGACATGATGATTACCAACTACCAAATTTAATTATAACTTCAGATATGGCGAAGATTTGTAATAAGACCTCGGCAAATGTCTTCTTTGTTTTGTTATTATCGATCACATTGCGATGGGAGTCTTTATCGCAGTAGGCTCCTTTGCACAGGTTGCCGGCTAGGTGGGGATGATATCGTAACTTGTGGCGTGTCGTGCGAAGGTGAAATTCGGCGGCAGGAATCAGGTTGAACAGCTCTTCTGAACACTCCCCGTGATAAATGCGGTAGAAGACACACAATGATGCGACGTCTCTACGCAACGCCAAGTGATCCAGCCGTTCACAGAGCGCTAGGTCCCCGACAATTCGAGCTGCTCTGCGTTGCACGCGGTCAAATGGATCGAGCTGATACTGGGGTGCGCCAGACCAGAGATGACAGCAATACTTCATGTGAGGCCGGACCTGCGCTTTGTAGAGCGCTAGAATGTGGGCCGGTTTGATGTTTTGCCGTGCTCTATTTATGACGCCCAGTTTCTTCGAAGACAGTTTGGCTTTCTGCCGTGAAGCAGTAATATGTAAGCATTACTGTGTTTTGGTCAGAAGGGCGCCGTAGCTAGTGTAATTACTGGGCAAATGAGAATTAACATCTTATGTATCAAGGTGACGAACGCAGTTGTAGTACTGCTCAGAATTTTCGGGTTTTTCAATAATCCTGCTCTGCGTTGCACGCGGTCAAATGGAACGAGCTGATACTGGGGTGCGCCAGACCAGAGATGACAGCAATACTTCATGTGAGGCCGGACCTGCGCTTTGTAGAGCGCTAGAATGTGGGCCGGTTTGATGTTTTGCCGTGCTCTATTTATGACGCCCAGTTTCTTCGAAGACAGTTTGGCTTTCTGCCGTGAAGCAGTAATATGTAAGCATTACTGTGTTTTGGTCAGAAGGGCGCCGTAGCTAGTGTAATTACTGGGCAAATGAGAATTAACATCTTATGTATCAAGGTGACGAACGCAGTTGTAGTACTGCTCAGAATTTTCGGGTTTTTCAATAATCCTGAGCGGCACTGCATTGTAATGGGCAGGTTGTATTAGATATATTGATACATACACAACGGAATGTTTTACATAATCTGAATTTTATTTACACCCCAGTTGCATCACGCGGCAATTAACTTAAAAGCTACTTGTGTGTCACGACCCTTCGTTAAGGGCGACACACACGTGGCAGCCACGCCTACGCTTACATCGTTGTGGTAAAACTAATCGCAGGCGTAAATCAAAACTTATTAATTTTAAAGTCGGTTATGACAAGCCTTTTGGTGGGATTGTCTGCCTTGAACAAAATGGTTTACGAGTTCAATAATGATCGACCGATTTTTGATTGTTCAAAACTTCAGTGAGTTTGTACTGTTCATTGAGGTGTAAAATAATTCTCAAGGAATTGATATAAAACAAATTAATGACTTTTACCAGTTTATGAAACTAATGTTAACTTAATGTTAACACCAGGAATAGACATAATCTTATAATGCCTACTACTCGGCTAAGTCGAGTTAGTAAGTCTTTTGTGGGGCGATGTATATGCTTTTACAACAAGATCCCATAAAATGTACAAAACAAAAGTATTACGTTATTTAAAAGAATTGTTAAAAAACGTTTGTATGGTAAAGGTTACTATAACATAAATGACTTTCTTAATATACCACAGATTGGGAATGGAGTGACCGCCCTCAGGCTATTAAATAATAAGTTTAATTGTACAATATTACTTTGTAAACATATTTTTTCGATGAAAAAAAAAGCCCACTGAGTTTGTTGCGCCCGTTCTTTTCAGGTCTGAGGCATTCATTTTGGAATGATTATTCGACTTTCAATAATGTCACATCCTATTTTGAATAAAAATATTTGAATTTGAATGATATAAGATGCAGTTTTGTATTTATTCATCATATGCAGTACGTCGCAGCATGCATGGAAATTTATTAAAATGTTTCATACTCTCGTAACTAAAATAATACTAATAAATACTAAAATGGCTCACCATACTGCCTAACAGATAAACCTCAGCTTAACCTTTATATGAAAATCTCCGAATGTGTTTTTAATTAGAATATCTTAGTTCTTAACCTAAAAGTTAGTTAAATATGTCAATCGTATCATCCTACTAAAAATAAAAAATAAAAATAAATCTCCGACACCAACTCATCGAGGGTCAATTTTAAGAGTTTCAGTCAGATTAGCACTGAGCGGATAATTGTAAACATTCACCAGTGGGAGGCTCCTTTGCACAGGATGCCGGCTAGATTGTGGGTACCACAACGGCGCATATTTCTACCGTGAAGCATTAATGTGTAAACATTATCGTGTTCCGGTCTGAAGGGCGCCGTAGCTAGTGGAATTACTGGGCAAATGAGACTTAACATCTTATGTCTCAAGGTGACGAGCGCAATTGTAGTGCCGCTAAAAAATTTTGGGTTTTTCAAGAATCCGGAGCAGCATTGCATTGTAATGGGCAGGGCGTCAATTACCATCAGCTGAACGTCCAGCTCGTCCTCTACCTTATTTTCACAAAAACAAAGTTAGTTAAAAATGCGTCAGTAGCGCAAAAGTAAGGCCGTTAACTTACACCACGGAGCTCTCGGGTCGATCTTCGCCCGTCACGTAACCATGTGTTTCGGAATTCATATGTACCTTTATTCGATCCTATATAATATCAGAAATGCTTGTGCTTGGTGTTACAAGAATGCGTAACTTATAACACCAGAGGAATCCCTTTTTTACGGCAGAGGGGATAAAATCGATTGTCCACCTGAATGTCTCTCTCAAATTCAAATTCAAATAATTTCATTCGTAACAGGATGTGACATCACTTATTGAAAGTCAAAAAGAATGAGCGCAACAAACTCGGCGGGCTTTTCTTCCATCAAAAAATATGTTTATAAAGTAATATTGTACAATTAAACTTATTATTTATAGCCTGAGGGCGGTCGCTCCATTTCCAAACTGTGGAATCATGAAGAAAGGCATTTATGTTATAGTTACCTTTACCACACAAACAGTTTTTAACAATTCTTTTGAATATCGTAACACTTTTGTTTTGTCATTTCCTGGGGTCTTGTTTTAGAAACATACATCGCCCCACAAAAGACTTACTAACTCGACTTAGCCGAGTAGTAGGCATAACAAGTTTATGTTTGTTCCTCGTGATAACATTATGATTGTGTCTCTCCATCCATTTTGAATCTAAATTTTAGAATTACCTCTGTCTAATAATACTAGTAGAATAAGGTAATACTCGAAGTTACCTTTAATCAAATAATAACAACAGATACACACAAGATTTACTATCAATACAAATGTATCGTAAATAAATAATATAACATCTTAAGCCTACTTACAGATCTCCCCAAGACTAGTAGCTCTAACAATAGCTCGCGAATGTAAATTTGAGGAGCGCATAGTTTAACCTCCTTTGCGTTTGACAGTTGACAGTTTTTAGTGTCAAAACGTAGGTGACAATAGGCTTAGAATAGGGGTGCGTCAAGTTGACATGCGCTTGTGGATATTGGAGGTCCCTTTTAAATGGAACTGTTATTGAATTTTTGCTGTTGAGAGGGCTTTCTTATTATGTTAATACGCGGCTCTGTGGCTTTGGAGAACATTATATTACGTCGCAAATATAATAGTTTTTAATATTTCCGTGGCACCATAAGTTTTTTTTAATGAAAATAAGGGACAAGACGAGCAGGACGTTCAGCTGATGGTAATTGATACGCCCTGCCCATTACAATGCAGTGCCGGTCATGATTCTTGAAACCCCCAAAAATTCTGAGCGGCACTACAACTTCGCTCGTCACCTTGAGACAAGATGTTAAGTCTCATTTGCCCAGTAATTTCACTAGCTACGGCGCCCTTCAGACCGAAACACAGTAATGCTTACACATTACTGCTCCACGGCAGAAATAGGCGCCGTTGTGGCACCCATAATCTAGCCGGCATCCTGTGCAAAGGAGCCTCCCACCGGTAGCCTAACAATAAATTCAGTCTTTCTAATCTTTCTTTTAAGTGACAGATTTGATTACAACAAATAACCATTTCCTAATTTTTTTTATGATAATAAGGGACGAGACGAGCAGGACGTTCAGCTGATGGTAATTGATACGCCCTGCCCATTACAATGCAGTGCCGCTCAGGATTCTTGAAAAACTCAAAAATTCTAATTTCTCTAGGCAACGCCAAGTGATCGAGCCATTCACCAAAGAGGATGTAAATACTACGTAATAAGAGGCGGGACTGCATTGTAATGGGCAGGGCGTATCAATTTACCATCAGCTGAACGTCCTGCTCGTCTCGTCCCTTATTATCATAAAAAAAGGCTATTCGCTGGATTAGTCATACAATCTTTAACCTGACATTTCAATAACTTCTTTCATTCACATCAGACTTTCGTACAAGATCTCCTATCTTTGTACTATTGACCCCTCTTCAGTTCTTCCACCTTTCGAATTATATTAATTACTACAACACACTCATTCAAATTTTATCAATAAATTTGTGAAGTCCAACAACTTTTATCCATCCTCTAAAAACCTTCTACAGATTTTACTTTTACGTCACTGTGGTTCGTGTATTATGTAACTTTAGTCAAAGTCAAAGTCAAATAAACTTTATTCAAAAAGGCTTAAACTAAGCGCTTCTGTATCGTCACTATAAATATTTCTTTTCAATTACTGCTTTATTACAACTACTTATTTATTTACCTTAAGTTCGTAAAAAGTTGAACTTGTAAGAAGAACATACAAAAAATCTACGGTCACTGTTTTGAATCAAATAGAGTATTTTACAATGGTTGTAATATACATAACAAATTAGATTGTAAGGTGCTGCATCCAATGTCTCTATATACATCTCAGTTCAATAAGTTCTCTATCGCACTAAACAAAAGCTATCAAAATTTGTCCACGCCAGGCCACGTCCGAGATATATCTTTACAAAAACACAAATATAGATTACGATCTTGTATCAACGAATAAACATCACAAAGCAATACAGTAAATGATGATTCTCTTCAAATAATACCATTTATATAAACTCACAAAAATTTAATGATCACGAAAAAAAATCGTGACTATCGGCGAGTGTGGCGAGGCGAGTGACCGGTCCGAGCCTCGTTCGTCTGTGCCAGTTACTTGAAACTAGTTTTATAAATGTAGATAGTAGAAATTGATTGTTATCATAAAAACGTAAAAATTAATCTTGTATTTTATTACTATAGACAAATTTATGCATATGTCGCAGGGATATGATAAAAACAGTGATTTGGTCAAATCTCGGAGGATGTTAAAATAACAACACGGTTTTATCATTTCTCGAAACAAATCTAGTGATTTGACCAAATTTTGACGAAATAACTAGAATTGTTTAGAGAAATGATAAAATCGTGTTGTTCTTTAAGAATACTCCGTGATTTGATCAAATCACTTATGGAATTGACCAAATCTCTGTTATTATCATTTCCCTGCAACACTTATATTTGTTATGTATTAATTATTTTTAACCCAACATAATTGACCCGAAGTAAAACATCAATTTCTCATGAAAGCTGTACACTATATTGCAAATACTGTGTAAAAATGAGCAATACATGATATTTAGCGGTTAATATTTACGTTATGTATATCAATCTATATTACTATTTTTTCGACATTTTCTCCACCACAATTAAATCGGTCAACGTGAGACATCCGATTTGCTTTTAGATAAATTTACTACAAGATAACAAAATTAATTAGATTTTATATCACCACAGAACTAATTTTAAAAATTTAAAAAAAAACTAGTCGTTTCGGGACGAATTATTACGTTTTTATTTATATAAATTACTTAATCTTAATATACTACATCTGACAGAATTAACATAGCAGATTTTAATGTTAAATGTACGTTTTATATTTTAATGTATTATTGTAAAAGTGATTTCTGGGATTAATTACACAAATTAAATTTGAAATCAAAATTTATGAACGATGCGGGACTCGACTCGCGGATTCATAAATATTGATATGTATTGTTCAAATCTCAGGTTGTGGCTTCATCTACAGGGTCTACCTTACGTCACTCGAACATTAGGCTCAATGGAAGAGCGCTCGCACGGTACGCGAGAGGTCACGTGTTCGAGTCACGCGTCGTTCATAAATTTTATTTTCAAAGTTAATTTATGTTTATTGTAATTTATTTAAATGTGCGTATCTATCAGAAAGCTCTCCAACTTTAAATGCTTACAACGCTATTACGATGTTACTGGAAAGGATCAAAGAGGAGGCAGCGGTGATAACTTACAAGTAAGTATCGTGTTCTACTTGTTAGAAGCCCGACGAGATAGTCCTCGTCCTGTAATCGTTTAACACCACTCACACTCACATCACACACCTACAATAACACTACACACAAATAGTCACACACTTACATACATTCACACATATATACAAACACACATTGAGTGTGCATTTTGAGTGCATATTGGGTAGGTCTGAGAATCGGACAACATCGATTTATCATCCCCCTAAATGTTAAGGGTGGTCCACACGATTTTTTTTTTAAATTTTTTGACATTTTTTTTAAATTAGTTTAATTATGAGGCAGCATTAAAAAATACATACTACTTCAATTTTTCACCCATCTACGATCAACAGTTACTTTTGTATCGCGATTTTAATATCGGCAATACAACGTTTACTGGGTCAGCTAGTATTACATAATATTTGGATTGCACTGAAGTGACTACTGGCACGTTTCACTTAACAATGCAAGGAGAGCACCGCGTGCGCGCATTATATAACACTCGTACTATGGCTGGACAAAAATCGATGACATTGAATAGCGCTCGTCTGAATGCTCTTTTACAATTGCCAGATTCGATTGTGTGAATAACTTTCATATTGTTTTTATCGCGGTACGTGATTACATTTTTGGAGATCTGGGGTCATTGGGTATTATGTTATGTCGGATGGTAAAGTGGCATTACTATTATTTATATATTAAATCTAACTCACCATCGCGTATTAGCGACCGCAAGTTTATTCTCATTATATTTATGATATTATTTTTGACGTCACTGAGGGACCACTCATCAATCACTTTTTACCAGTGGGAGCTTTCTTTGCACAGGATGCCGGCTAGATTATGGGTACCACAACGTCGCTTATTTCTGCCGTGAAGCAGTAATGTGTAAACATAACTGTGTTTCGGTCTGAATGGCGCCGTAGCTAGTAAAATTACTGGGCAAATGAGACTTAACATCTTATGTCTCAAGGTGACGAGCGCAATTGTAGTGCCGCTCAAAATTTTTGAGTTTTTCAAGAATCCTGAGCGGCAATGCTTTGTAATGGGTAGGGCGTATCAATTACCATCAGCTGAACGTCCTGCTCGTCTCGTCCCTTATTTAAAAAGAAAAGAAGAGAGAGAAGTGGTCTAAAAATCATCTTGAACAATTTAACATACCTTTTCTAGTAAGTAATACATTAAAATTATATTCCAATCAGAATTAAATTAATAATCAGCGAACGAGCTCGGTTCCGGTTCCCATTGGAAATTAAAAGCTCTTCGAGTAGTTAATGTTAATAAGGTTTGTTATAGATATTAATAAATTAACATGCTATTTCTTAAGAATCAAAACAATTACCTAGTTGTTGTTTTTTCTGATAACACTACCTACACATAATCAACATACAATCACATAAAATAATAATAAATAATTCGAAAGGAATTAATTTTGTCTCTTATAGCAAATTTATGGTAAAATAAACTAAAAAGCTCGGTAACAACACAAAATTAGACGCCGTAATCAAACAGTTATAATATTAATGGAGACATTTAAATACAAACCTTGCCAACATTAAAAGGTAAAACATTGTAGAGCCGATGTATGTAATGCTGTATAATTTGCGACTAATATCAGGGCGCTCGGTTACAGTTTGTTTTACAACACATAATGACAGCTTTCCGGACGATTGGCCGTTGGGCCGCGGCGTGTGTGACGTAGATAAACAAAGATGGCCGCCGTTATTAATGTCATTTCGGGACAAGTTTGTATGATTTTTTTTTATTATTATTATTTATTACAGCTTTAACATTACAATAACTAAAAAAAAATGGTCCCACAAAACCATCTTGATGCTTTGTGTGATCAGGGCAATTTTAATAATAACATTTAGTAACTTAATATGTTAATGTAAATAGATGTAGTTAAAGTTATGGAGCTTTTTAAAGGGTAACTTTTATTACATCGTCTTAAACTTTTTCGTCTATGTGTTGCATGTCGCGTGACTGTCGGGCGGCGCCTATAGTTCGCAGCAGCTGACTGTGTAGTGTATAGACTATTACTCATTTGGAATGAGTAAAAGTCCAAGTATAAAATTAAGATTGACAAAGCGATTATTATACCCTTAATGGAATATTATTCCAAAATTTTTTAGTTTAACGTTTATAATGTGAAAAAAGGTTTTTATAAACGTGGCGGTGAAAATTATTACATAATATTATTTAACATTACTAAGGACTATTAATATTGACATGTTAATTTATATTGTGTCTAGACTCTAGATTGTCAATATAATATCTTTTTTTT
Source organism: Leptidea sinapis (assembly GCF_905404315.1). Classification (NCBI taxonomy): domain Eukaryota; kingdom Metazoa; phylum Arthropoda; class Insecta; order Lepidoptera; family Pieridae; genus Leptidea; species Leptidea sinapis. The sequence goes on from NC_066276.1 coordinate 14,912,687, forward strand.
AATGTTTTTAAACTTTATTTTATGAGGTTCGTGCTTTATAGCTGGTAAAATATTTAATATATAAGGGATGCTCTTTTTTTCATGTTCTATCTCCGTAATAATTCTGAACTCTAGTTTCATATTTACCATCAGATGTAGACCTTGTCTGGTGAGTATGACATGACATACCAGGGTTGGACTACGCTCATTAACATAACGGCTCCATTTCGTTGCTGAGCTTTTTTTATGGAAAAGGAGGGGAAACGGGAGTACGGATGATGTTAAGTGATCACCGTCACCCAAATTCATTTGCAACACCAGAGGAATAACAGGAGCGTTGCCGGCCACTTAGAAAGTTACTCTGACTTACTCGTGTAAGTCATTGACTATCTGACGTTTGAGTGTTTTGTTGTATCAATTAGCATAATTGTTAATACTACGATAAAAATGTAAATGTTGATTTAAAAGGGTAGCAATAAGTTTCTTGCAACTTCTTCTCATCATCTCAATTCTTTATGAAGTGGCGGTTTTTTGTACATTCATAAGTGTCATTTCCGTGACTTACGTGATTCTGATTTGATTTGGTATACGCGCTTATTTTGAAGGTATCCATATATCGTCTTGGGAACACAGCACAAGGAAGAACAATTCACAGGCTGGTAGTAGGTAACCGAACTGTAGAAGTATGCCAGATATCGGAATGGTGGGGAAGAATTATGTTTTCACCGTCCCATGTGATAATGAGCTAAGAACATGCCTAACCCACGATGTTAGCCACTTCATGGATCCAGACAGTCTGCCTGTCTTCAAAGCCACGGGCGGTATTATCCTAGATCTTGCTAATACCAATAATACTTTAAATAATGTTAAAAACTTACCAGCTCGGAGGGCATCCATGGGTACGCTGGGGTAGGGTATGGAGTAAGGGTAGCCCTCCTTCCTGAGAGTCTTGGGTTTCCGCCGCGGCCTGTACTTGTAGTCGGGATGCTCCTTCATGTGCATCGCGCGGAGCCGCTTGGCCTCGTCGATGAAGGGCCTCTTCTCATCCTCTGTGAGTAACTTCCACTCTGCACCTGGGGGATGAATACAAGAAAGATCAAACATTGAGTTACCACGAGACACCTGGCTAGTGTGAAATATCAAACTTGTGTGTTGAGATATTGTATTATTTTGTTGCATTATTGGGTTTCGGTCTGAAGGGCGCCGTACATAATAAAAATACTGAGCAAATGAGACTTAACATCTTATTTAATTATGATTTATTACTAAAATTATGATTTATTTGTATATTGAAATAAATATTGTTTAGGCATAAGTTATCTTAACTAGGTGGTGACCGGTGCGCTTCGCTTGACCCTTCAAAATTAATCAAATCAAATCAAATCAAATCATCTTTATTAAGATAAGGTAATAATTGGATGTTGTTGGTTTATAATTAACAGGTGCTCTTACCCTAACCCATAAGGCATGCAAACATATAATGCATGTAGGATCATATTTATTCGTTCAACAAAGACCGCGGACATCAATAAATAATTAAATCATAAATAATCTATTTAAATTGTTGATACAAATAGGATAATTTCTGAATTAATTAATGAAAAAGGGAATTTATGTTAAATTTAAATTTAAGTTTAAATTTTTAAGAGATTAATTTTAGAAATCAAATGTTTTAAGAAATAATTTTAAATTAGTTTGTGATTTTGTTGTGCAATTAATCTTTAATTTAAGTAAGTAACTAATATTATTATTTTTAAGGCTTTTAGTAATACATCTATCTAAATTAAAACGGGAATCTCTTTCAGGCGTTATGTCTTTATTGGAAACTAATACAAGAGATAAATGAGAAAAGTAATTTGCTGTAACCAGTCCCCATTGCGCAAACAATAGCCTGAATCGATACAATATAATAGAAAGCACGAACGACCTGTCTCCCAGCTCGATTCAAGAGACCAACCCTTTGTCTCCCCCCATTTATAGAAAGCTGTATTCATCGATACCGTGGAGGGGCGCTGCCGGCCATTCAAACAGACAAGACAATCCCGATTCAGGCGGGTATAAAAGCGAAAACAATGTCGCCAACATAGAAAGGAACAATCCGCTCGAAGGACCATCTCCCATCTCGTTCTGGTTGCACAACCCACGCATTGTAGCGAAAGAGACGGCGCCAACAATGGCGGAAAGCGACGCCTAATGACGAATTTGCGCTTTTCATTCCGCTACAGAAGTTTTCCCGGTTTCTCATTATTGTCGATACTGCGAGGAGGGAATTTTATCTTTTTTACTATAAATATGTTAAGAATCGTTTTGTGTAGGCGTCTTTGTAGAATAAGAAATGTATTGATAATTTCATCAGGTAGTTATTTCCTTTATATCACACGTCACAATATGTTTTTATACCTTCTCGTACATTAAAATCAAAATAATATAAAAATTGCTGAAGAGATATTATATATAAGTTGCCTCTGAAGATTATGAAGATTTTTTTTAGTAAAAAACACTTTTCTGTTTGCAATCTGCAAATCTTAGATAATTAATACGGCTAGATAGAGTCTCTTGCTGTTAGACAACTGATAAAAACAGGCCAGGAATATAAGTGTAGTGTGCGTGAGAAGCTACGTCTTACAACTTGCGATTTGTATGACACTATGTGTTAGTGTGCGTGAATTGCTCTAAACAGAGGTTCGTTCTAAAGACAATTTTTTTCGACGTTTTACACAGCTGTCATAGTCTATCTAGACGTATAAATGTTCTAAGCTGAAAATGAAGGCATAAAATGCATTTATTTTCTCAAAACTGATTCCTTTAGAATTCTTATTTCTACTATACTAGATACTACTACTAATGCTGCGGTAACATAATTGAAAGCTTTCGAAAGTATCGGTTCATCCAAATTTTTTAAAATTAATTGTTCATACGAGGCAAAACGATCGGATAAAAATAACGATAAAACTTTGTATGTGCACCCATAAGATATAACAGTTGTAATAATTTTACCGCTAACCTTCAATGACAGAAAACAAACAAATGAAAGAAACAAAAGAAAAACACTTAACATGGGAAAAGATAAACACGCTATGGCTCACAGCCATCATCTTTTGACACAGCAGAGAAACAAGAACCGTGACAAATTTACAGGTGTCATGGATATAGAATATTCCATGCAATTAGAAAACATACAATTCATTTTCAAATCGAATGCTAATACGGGCATTAATGACAGTACTATTATTTGCATTTCAATTAAAAGCTTTGTTCGCGGGACAAAAGACTCGGAGGAGTTTCTTAGTCATCGCTACAATATTATTATGGCTGCTGCATTAGCAGATAACTTCACATTTCTACAAGCTATTGTTTTTTTTTATAAAGAGGTCATTGCATTATATTTATGAGCCAAGTTGTTGTTATTGAATTATTAGGAGTTATAATGATTTGTATATTATTTCTTGCGAATTTATTTCTGAATGACTCTTAATATTCGACACGTGAGCGAAGTATCGTAACTGAAGTTAATTCGAAAATACTTTATTGTCCTAAAATCAAATAGATTACTCTTCGACGAGGATCACAAAGAAATACTTACGATGAAGGTGAAAAAGAAAACGGTTTCGTGGCAAATTCTTGAGAACCTTTATTAATAATAGATGGCGCCACAACTATAAAATATAGTCCGCGCCATAAATTTTGTAAATTTTAATATTCACTATATTGGTTATTATTTGCCATACAGCTCACTGTTACCACATTATTATAAAGTACAACGGCGAAAATTTATATTTGTATGTATAAATGCTTCAGCATTGAAAAATACAATTATATATCATAATAAAATAAAAATAAAAAAAATTGTAGTGGACTACCCTTAACATTTAGGGGGATAACAAATAGATAGTAGACGATTCTCAGACAATAAAATTTTGTAAAAATCAGTAAAGCCGTTTCGGAGGAGTAACGTAACTAACATTGTGACACGAGAATTTTATATATAAGATTTGCAGTCTGTATTTTTTTCGTATAAGGTTTATGTAAAATGAATTCAATTAATTTTCCTAAAATATAACTATTATCAAGCCTGTAAGCGAATCTTCAATTACAAACACTTACCATCAAACACGAGTAGTTCCGCCGCGCGGCGTCGTGTTATAATTACTATTATTCGCAGTGGGAAACAATGATGATCCGATGTTGCCCGCTTCGAGCATTATTCAACAATGAGTAGGAAATAATTACTGCTGAGTGGCAATACTGAACGTAACACGTGTACCTTTTTAATTAACTATTAAATATGCTTTTATTTTGCTTTGCAGATTTATATAATAGCTGATGTATATTTACAAACTACAAAACAAATTAATTAGTATCTGTATATGATTATTTAAAAATCTATTTTTTGTAGTATGACATTATTTTGTCGTTATGCTACCGAGTTAAAAATGTAAGACAAAAATAGTAGAAATATTATGTATTCCCTGTCTGGCATACACTCGAGAGGCGACCAAGCTCGTAAGGCTGGTGAGCCACTACCAAACAGCAAAGAGCGAGTTGGTAGTGGCTACAGACTGCAACGTGCAGCATCATTCACTCTGGGGCAAGCAGTCACCTAACGAAAGGTGAGAGTACCTAGGCAGTTAATTGAATACCTATTTTCTACTGACTTTGATATTATAAACATAGGGTCAGAATCCACGTCGAGCTTCTGCTCCTCAAATAATTATTCTCAATTATTGATATCACCCTGGCAAAGCAAGAGATATCTAATATTTTAAGTATGTATGCAAATGGCAGGTATCAAAAGGAGCATCCTGCTGAGACCACAGATAGTAAACCACAATAGATAAACATCACGCACACTAACCTCGCCGAATAACTACAAGATGATGTAAGAATCGCGTCTCTAGAGGGGGGATGGAGGGGATGGAGGGGGGATCTTTCAAGTGCATATAATTGGAGTACAAAATCAATATTATCATAATTACCTGTTAACAAACTACATGCCCCTACCAGTGACCATTCAGCCAAGTGCTCTTTTTGGCGCATTCTGAACGCGCAATGAATACAGGCGAACAATGCGATTGAGGTATAACTATAAAGACAGTAAGCCTATATACAAAAATCTCATCAGATGCAGAAAATCTGAATGCTAATACTGAAATGGCACTAAATGCCCAAACTAGCAAATCACGGTGAATAAAATCCTCTCTAGACGACTCACGAACTCATAAGAAGAAACGGTTGCAAAATCATGCAGAAAATCAAGCGAGCGTATGAAAATTTAGCTGCTGAAGAAGAAGACTGCTGAATAGCTTCCAAGGTGGTTTATGAGACAGAACCCGTTGAAAGTCTGATGGACTGACGGAGCATGGAGTCTCGGATACCTTACCATCGGGATCCCTTAGAAAGAGACTTTATCCCGCATCGCTTTGCTTAAATTATTCTATAAAGCTTCAGAAGAAGGTAATTCCACTTTCGAACGACACGCCACAAATTAGGATATCATCCCCACCATTTGCATGTGTGACGATCCTCCACTGTGCGGGTCATCCATAGAGCGGTTTTCAAGGAGCTTTCTTCCACGTACTACAAAGCTGTGGAATGAGCTTCCTAGTGCGATGTTTCCGGGACGATACGACATGGGTACCATCAAAAAAAGTGCACACACCTACCTTAAAGGTCGGCAGCACTCCTGTGATTTCTCTGGTATTGCAAGAGCGTGTGGGCGGCGGTGATCACTTAACACCAGGTGACCCTAACGCTCATTTGTCCTCCTTTTCCATAAAAAAACCAGCCTTCAAACAGGTTAAACAAAATTTCAGCCTTGAAATAGATAGAGGCAGAATTACTATTCCAAAAAGAACTAAATATTTCAAAGAGCTTTCTATATGTTATAAACATTGTAGATACACAAGGAGGCTGCAGTCACAGTGTACTACATAGAATCCAGCACAATTAAGGAAATAGTGGAGGAACAATATGTCGCTCTACATAGCTTTGTGGCACAATCTGCAAGACAAAAACACGAAACAAAACGCACAAGAGCACACATGTAACACGAGCTGCTGACAATAGATCGCACGACAAAGAAGCTTCCTCTGCCTTGTATTAAAACGAGCATTGTGCTGGAAATCGGACGAAAATGCTCTTCATTACGCTGAAAGCCTAGTGACAATGGTGGGCCAGGGTGGCAGGAAGGTGCAAGGGGGAACACCCTTTCGGCCGGAAAATTGAAATGGTAAGACGTTATTTGGGTCATGATTTTATTAAATCTTAATAGGTTTTTTCGGTTTGCAGGGTATTATTGATTGGTAAAGTTTTGCTTTTAAATCTTACAAACTTATTCGAACTATTCGTAGTTGATCTATGGTAGCAATGAGTATACCAACCATTTTTTTAATAAGGGACGAGACGAGCAAGGCGTTCTGCTGAGAGTAAAACGCCCTGCACATTACAATGCAGTGCCGATTATTGAAAAACCCAATAATTCTGAGTGGCATTACATTTGCGTTCGTCACCATGAGACATAAGATGTTAAGTCTCATTTGCCCAGTAATTTCACTCGCTACGGCGCCCTTCAGACCGAAACACAGCGCTTAACGGCAGAAATAGGCGCAGGTGTGGTACCTATAAACTAGCCGGCATCCTGTGCAAAGGAGCTTTCCCACTGGTGAATAGCCCAACGATACTATTTGAAGAAACATTATTTCTAAATCATATAAGAATACTTAAGGTTTCAAACCCGTTGAAAGATCTGCAATTGCTACAAATTTTAAAAACCTTATACTAAAAGAATTCTAACTTCACGTCTACAGGTTTCACAAGATGATTTATTCAGTATTGTTGGTCTTTTTAATGAGATTTTAATATTGGTAGATGATGGTAAAGATTTATAAGAATATGATGGAAATTACAAAGAAGGTTAGTTTCCTTTTCAGAAAATCGACTTTATACTATATCTAATCACTTATTTTTTTTATGAAAATAAAGGACGAGACGAGCAGGACGTTCAGATGGTAATTGATACATCCTGCCAATTACAATTCCGTGCCGCTCAGGATTCTTGAAAAATACACAAAATCTGCGCTCGTCACTTTGAGATATAATTTGCCCATTTATATTGCACTCATTTGCCCAGTAATTTCACTTACTATGGCGCCCTTTAGACCGAAACATATTACTGCTTCACGGCAGATATGGCGCCGTTGTGGTACCCTTATGGCTAGATTATTCTAGCCAGCATCCTGTGCAAAGGAGCCTCCCACTAGTGAATACTTTAATGTTACTTGTAAATAAACAATAGTCGTAAAAGTTCACTCAATTAATAGAACGAAACAAAAGCCAGTACGTAAATGAAGTACATACAGTCTATCGCGACATTTTAATTAAAATTATCTAATCTTGACGAAACAAAACGCCGTTGAACCGGAAAATATGAAAAAACTTTTACAATGTAACTGGAGTGGGCGGAGACACAAGAGGGTTTAGTAATTAAACAAGTCCCTTCGCCGAGGGCCGACAACGGAGCTGCAGAATGGGAACAACAAAAACAACAAAACAACAGTGTTTTGTTGTTGTTGTTGCTGTCGTGTGGCGTGTGGCGTGCCTCTGACTGACACTTGGTGGCGACGATAAGCGAACCCTATATGTGCTATTGCTACATATATTGCGTCACATAGCATTGTGCTGGAATATTCCATAACGCTGTTTATCACTAATGACAATCAATGCAATTCTTCGTAGACTTATTTACTGGGATATGATGCACCTACCACCACCAATTTTTGTCTTTCAGCGGTCTGTAATACTGTATTGTAGTCGACAGGACGTATCACTTACATCAGGAATAGCATTTTTTTTCATGAAAATAAGGGACGAGACGTGCCAAGAAACATTATTTATTTATGGTATAAGAATATAATAGGTTGTGGTTTAAATTAGATCCATAAGGTTTCAAATCCGTAGAAAGGTCTGATATTACTACAAGTTTTAAATAACTTATACCAAAATAATTGTAATTTCATACCTACAGGTTTCACAAGATCATTTTGTCAGGATTGTTGGACTTTTTTATTAGATTTCAATGTTGGTAGATTATGGTGAAGGTATCCTTTTCAGAAAGTCGACTTATATATTATATAATCACTGTAATTTTTTTTTTATGAAAATAAAGGACGAGACGAGCAGGACGTTCAGATGGTAATTGATACGCCCTTACCAATTACAATTACAATGCCGTGCCGCTTAGGATTATACAAAATCCAAAAATTCTGAGCGGCACTTTGCGGCTCGTCACCTTGAGACATAAGATGTTAAGTCTCATTTGCCCAGTAATTTCACTAGCTATAGCGACTTTCAGACCGAAACACAGCAATGCTTACACATTACTGCTTCACGGCAGAAATAGGCGCCGTTGTGGTACCCATAATCTAGCCGTCATACGGTGCAACGGAGCCTCCCGCTGGTAAACTCAACAGTAAACCCACTCCTCACAAGTTATAATATTATTATTATCATTACGCCCTTGATCTCCAACAAACTTACAGAATTAATTTAGCAGCTCTTATTCAATTTATACCGTTATTTGTTAACAAACAAACAAAAGATTCTGCTAAGGTAAGGCATTCCTTACGGCCGTTCCCAATATACTATCTACAGATAGAGGTAAATTACAACCTTCTACTGTCAGTAATTAGCTGGCAATAATCTGAAGCTGTCCCAATATACCCGATAAGTCATTCTTATCGCCTATTATTAGGACGCGTGAATTGCAATTTCCATACAAACTTCTATCGCTGGTAAGCTATACGACGTCCCATTGACAGACAGCGTGTGCGGATGAAGTTAGTTACCATCGATAAGTTTATTGAGGCAGAAAAGTCAACGATAGTTACGCTTTTTATCTCAAGTAAGAGAAAGACTGAAAATTGAAAAAGGCTGTTAGTTGATAAACCAACCAACCTCCTCTTTGCTAAGCCGGGAAACCTTCTCTTCACCCTAAAACCATAATACTCTGGTTTTGTTTCAAACCATCTCTTTAGCCAAGCCAAGCCAAAGGGCTTTAAATAAGAAACAAAAAAAAACAGAAGTCCCCAACTAATTTGAGACGTAAAAAATCTAATAAATATACAAGTAGCATGGAGGGTCCTGAACCCAATCTATCAAAAACATAGATTAATGGTTACCTATTCCACAATGGTTAGATATTCCTGATATTCCTGACAAAAAACTTATAAGATCCTATTGTCCAATGAGAGCGGACACGGATTGGGCCAATGGTATTGTCGCTTCGATCTTAATTACTGCATTCAATACAAAAACATAAAGAAAAAACGAAATAAAAAGTTCACAAGAAAGGCGAGGAAAATCGGTGTAAATTAATGTCGGAGCATATGTTATGTGGATCGATTTTCGTTTAATTAAGTGGGGTTAAGTTTTTGTCATGCGGGAATCGAAATGCTTGAGTTACACGATGACGGGGTGGTTATTTATATCTACGTAAGTATGTACACTTTAATGGTGCATATATATAGGCTGTTACTGAACAAAAAGGTATGTATTTAGTATTTAGTTTTAATATTAAAAGGCGGCCAAAAGTGAGTCGGACTCGCCCATGAAGGGTTCCGTAGCAGCAAGTAACATAATATAAAAGTTCTTGAAGTTCGTTGTAACTTTGATCGATGTTTTAATAATAGTGTATTTTTAATAAAAAAACTAAAACTAAAGTATTTTTTGTGTGAAAATCTTAATGTGGTTTACAGAATACATCTACCTACCAAATTTCAACAGTAGAGTATTTTACTTGTAGTTTCGGAAAAAAGTGGCTGTCTGTCATACGGACAGACAGTCAGACATGACGAATCCATAAGGGTTACGATTTTTGCCATTTGGCTATGGCACCCTAAAAATGCAATAGACTTCACCATTTAGATTAGAGATATTGTCAGGATAACTGTCGAAGCAAGCTAACAGTCAACCTGGTGTTAAGTGAAATATTAGTCCCATAACTTAATGTCACATCATGATCCGAGTCGAATACTTGATGCAAAGACAATGATAATGATAAAAAGAGACAAGAGACAAGAGAAAACAGACTTAGAACTAAATATCACATACAATTACACTATACCATCTTCTGTTTAAACAAAACTCGACCGAATCAATAAGTTTAAACAAGGCTCAAATCTACACGTATCTTACATATAAATTAATAATTAGTTGGAGAAGTTAAGCCAAACTAAGTAAACTAAGCAAACGTCTTACGCATAGTTATAACGTCGGTGTCGATAAATGGAAAGCAATTACAGCGAGCACAATAGCACGCCCCGTCTTAATTAATATTAACTAGTGCGCCGGCGACGCCCCCAACAGTTGGTGGATGGAGCAGGTCGCGGGGTGACTACTGACTACTGAATACCGACTACTGCCTTGTAAATGCATCAGACAGCGATGAAAATAAACACGAACACACGGCCGTGGCGCGTGGCGAGCTCAACGACGAGCCTTTGCGTGCTCTTTTATACTAGTCTCACTGTTTAGGATTTTTTTTGGTCATCCTCATTGTTTTGTGCCGTTATTATATAACCTACAATAATTAAACATGTCAAACCTTGGAGCAAGTGTCATTTTGAAAATATCGATAAGTTCTGGTAGACCGGGAGGGAGCATTTAAAGATAGAAAGATAGTTGAAAAGGCACAAAGTTAATACAATTTCAATGCCACAAAACAATTATTATTTAACTATTTTTTCAATTATTTTTGAAGTGAAATCCTCTAGCACACTGAGCATTTATTATTTTGTAGGCATTATTGAATGAGAATGTGCTGCTTGATTTCACTCAAGTTGGCTAGGTGAGGAAACTTGTTATTTGTATTAATTACCTCGCCTTGATGACGTTTAATTTCTGTCGTGAGTTTAGCCTTTAATTGCGACCCTGTTTTCTACTGATGCTAGTTATATTCTACTATGTATATATATTTATAGCTTATCCAATATACAAAACTGTATAAAAAAGCAACAAGCGAACTAACTGAAGAAATTAAATTTTGTACAATTCGTACTAGTGGCATTATTTTATTAAAAGTCACATTTCTCGAAAATAGTTAATTTTTGTTTATGGTCTATTTTTTAGCCATGTTTATAAATACTACTTTATGTTTTACTTTACTTATTTATTTATTAATGCTTACCAACTAGATACATAATTTTATATATACGAATAAGATAAACATTAATAAGTGTTACTATTTACATATCTAAATTAAACGTATGCACATCGTTACTAAACTAAAAAACTAATGCTAAAAACTAATTAGAAAAATAACAATAATGAATTTACTACTAATTACATAGTTACTAATCAAGTGACACCTGTTTTTTATAAAAGTTAATATTTGAAAAGATATCAATTTTATCTAATATAATTATTTTATTATAGTTTACACATATGAGTTGAATGGGAGAGTTTAATCCGTAGTTTTTTCTATAAAATTTAATAAATATTTAATATTATACATGATTCACGTCGAATTTCTCTGTAACGTGTTTTCAAAAATAACCAATTTGACGCTCGCTCGTAATTTTAGCCGGCAGTGTGTTCCGCGGTAAAAAGCATACGCATTTGTCGGGCGACATTAGCACGGCTCGAGTAAACAAAACGCATTTTGTACGTCGATTTATTAATGGCAGCACACAAAGGGCACGGTTGATTATCGACAGGTACAGCACAATGCAGGTTCCTTGCTTTGTTTCATCGACAAAGCGGCAAATGTCAGTGTTTTGGAAAAACGACGAGCGTACAATGGATCAAACGGGAATGCAGCATGTACTCCCGAGGGAGTGAGGAGTAACACAAGTTGGAGTCATCACTTAAGTAACATTACATCTTATTGTAGTTACTGTTATGTGTAGATTGAGTAATGTTTTTGAAACATTCTGACTGGGGAGGGGACCGTTCACAAAATATAAAAGCTGCAAAGATAAATTTAAATTCAAATATTTTTTTATTAAAAATAGGATCTGAAATCACTTATTGAAAGTAAAAAAACTACCACCTATTCCAAAAAATAAGCCTCAGCCCTGAGAAGAACGGGCGCAACAAACTCAGCGGGCTTCTTTTTTTTTCATAAAAATATGGTAACAAAGTAATATCGTACAATTAAACTTATTATTTAATAGACTGAGGACGTTCGCATTTTCTGGGATATTGTAGTAAAAACATCGCCCCACAAAAGACTTACTATTTCGACCTAAGTCTGGGCTAACCCAGCAGTAGGCATTATAAGTTTATGTCTGTTCCTAGACTTTACATTATGGTTATGACAGTTTATAGCAAATTCACTTATGTGTACACGAGTATTTACAAACATACTCGTAGGCACATAAGTGAATATACAACATTATCAAGAATATATTGAGAGGCAACAGTCAAGATGTTTATTTCTTTAAATTTTGCTCTCAATGATTCTGTATTACAAATATTCATCTTCCCAAGTTCTCAATGTAACAATTAAACTAACTCATCTCGAGCGGTACAACACTAGTGCGATAGACGGGGAGACCACTAGTGGTTCACTGGCGCGATTTTTAAATTTTAGACATATTTTTTATGACCCTGATTGCTTGGGCACGGCGAAGGGCGCTTGTGTGGGACGCGACTTGCGTCGACACTCTGGCTCCTTCTTATGTCCAAGTTACGTCAGTTGATGCTGGGGCTGCTTCGACTGCCGAAGACAGCAAACGTCGCAAATGTGTCGGTCTCAGTGAGTCTTACATCTTTGTGCCGTTTGTTGTCGAGACAATCTTCGGGCCTCATTAGGGCTACTGGAAACTCAAGCGCTGGCAGCTATTTCGGTCAACGGATCAGGCTAGTTCTCCAATGCGGAAATGCTGCCAGTATTCTTGGTACGCTTCCCGCAATGATAGTTTTATTTTAATATAATCATAGTATTAGAAAATAAAGTTATAAGATTTGGTTTGTTTGAATAAATAAATTTAGGTATCTTTTAACTTATATCGGAATATTGATCGATTTCCTAAAGAACATAATATTGAGAGTTTTAATACTGCAAAAAAACACACAAGGATATTCATTTAGTTCAGTTAAAATTAAAACATCGTAAAATGAATAATCATTATAATTCTGGCACCTTAATCACTTAAATTTTAAAAGTTTGAAACGCGCTCTCATCTCATTTGCGCCCGGCCCGAGAGCACTTGAAAATCCAACAATTTAAAAAAACATTTCATTCACTTAAAGCTCGTCCAAAAGGGTCGCTGCGTAATTTCAGGATACAAAACGTATTCAGTAGACACAGTATGAATAATACATGCAATGTTTGTTGGGGACAATACTACAATGCCGCCTGGAGTTGCTCGCCTACGCGTGTGCTGTACAATACTGTGGGCTTGCTTACTGTAGAGCGGAATTAACAAGAATGGAGTGATAGTCACTATTTTTTTAATAGAAAAAGAGGACAAACGAACGTACGGGTGTTAAGTGATCACCGCCGCCCACATTCACAGGAGCGTTGCCGACCTTTAAAGGTGTGCGCGCTTTTATTTACAAGTTACCCATGTCGTATCGTCCCGGAATCATCGCATAAGGAAGCTCATTCCACAGCTGTCTAGTACGTGGAAGAAAGCCGCACTGTGTAGGACCGCCACACATCCAAATGGTGGGGATGATATCCTAATTTTTGGCGTGTCCTGAGAAGGTGGAATTCAGCGGCAGTAATCAGGTAAAACAGCTCTATGGAACAATTTCCGTGATAAATGCGGTAGAAGACACACAATGAAGCGACGCGGACGTCTCTACGCAACGGCAAGTGATCCAGCCGTTCACAGAGCACTAGGGTTTTTGGAGCACTTTCTTATATTCAATATTATACTTCATCCCTATGTAGTTTTTGCTAAGAATAAATAAATCCAAAACGCTGATTAAATTTATTTTACTTTATTTTTATTTATCACTGAAAATCCCTGTGCATCAGATAAAAATATCACAGCAGATTTAGTTAAAAAAAAAATAGAATATAATAGAAAGAGAAAGAGAAAAGCTGACAACATATTGCATTATGTTTGGTTTATTAAACGTCTTTATCATATCATATCTTTAAAATTTCAATAGAGAAGAGGTTTAAAATTCTCTAAAACCTGGGATCCAATAATCTCTACAGTAAAACCGTAAAAAAAACTCTAAAAAAAATATAACTTTCACGCAAAAATCAAATATGAAAACACAGTTACAATTACACGCGTTTTAATCCTTTAAATGTGTTTTATTTAAAAGAAACTGTTTATGCAGATCGAAAGTCTAATATTTTGCTCATTTTAAACAAGAAAGAAAATGTTTTAGAAATGAGTGCAATGATTGGAAGAGTAAGTGCTATATTTCACCGGGACACCAAGGTATCCGTAAGCTACCAAACTAGACACCATACATACACCAGAGTCATGACGCGTCCGATTTGGTAGCGCCATCAATCTGTTGCGCAACCAAACGGACACCAGATAAGTAACTCTCTATAGGGCTATATATATTTGTTGTTGGTAGCGGCGACTGGTTGCGCAACCGTGGTGTCCGTAACATACAAAACAAGACACCATACAGACACCAGAGTCATGAGGCGTCCGAGATGGTCACGTCACCAAATTACTTGCGCAACCAAACGGACACCAGATGAGTATCTCTCTATAGACCTCTATAAATTTTGTAGGTAGCGGCGATTGGTTGCGCAACCGTGGTGTCCGTATGCTAACAAACTAGACTAGCTGGAGCGTCGTTACAAAATACTGTTTGAGTAAAGAACATACATATTTTGTGTTTGAGATCGGTGCCGACACCAGCTTGGCGGGCGCGATATCGTGATTAATTCGGTGGCGGGCAACACCAGCCACCCGCTGTGAAGCTCCTGCCAGTTGATTGCGGTCTCATTTTTAACTTCGCGATTTTATGCGTTTTTGTGTCGTTTTACCTTTTTGTTAGCGCATTTTCGTTCTGTTAACATTTAAATATTTGTGTTGTAATGACTCAGTATCGGCTTAGTGTTAATCTATAAAAAGTATGCCGAGATAAATTAGGTTTTGTAAGAAATAATGTTTGAATGAAGCTCCGTTTGATTATAGAATCCATTTACAGTCGGCTATTCATCTTAAATCTAATCAAGTTACAAAGGAAAATATTTTAAAGGTTTACAAAGAGATGTAGGTAGGTATAACAATATATACAATAGCGCTCGTCACCTTGAGACATAAGAGGTTAAGTCTCATTTGCCCAGTAGGTAATTTCACTAGCTACGGCGCTCCTTCAGACCGAAACACAATAATTTTTACATTATTGCTTTACGGCAGAAATAGGCGCCGTTGTGGTACTCATAATCTAGCCGGCATCATGTGCAAAGGAGCCTCCCACTGGTACAATATACATTTGCCCTTCAAGCTAGTATGTTAATATATTACTCACCTAATCTTTTAGATATCTCTGAATTATGCATTTTGGGATTATCCTGCGCGATTTTCCGCCTCTGTAGTCTGGACCAGACCATGAACGCGTTCATTGGCCGCTTGATATGTTCCTCGGGGCTCTTCTTCTGCTGGTTCATGGCGCTGATGGCGTCCATGCCGAGACTCATGCTCATGGGGCCCATTGAGAAGTGCCCCATGGTGCTGCCGTAGCTGCCGCGATCGCACATCGCACCAGCGGCACTGGAAATACACAATCACAGTTTTAATACAAGCCTGAAAATAGTTCAGAAAATTTATTGAATTAGACGTTATTTGGCAGAAATCCCTAATAATTATGTTTAGAACAAACCTGTATTTTGAGGAATACACGCACACAAGAGACTATATTGACGTATAAATTATCAAAGACTTGAGATAAAAATAGATACTTAAACATCATTCAAGCGAATATAGGTGGGGCTGATGGGATAGGTCGACTTTCGGCAGATTTCAATACTTATTGACCACATAAGTATAGAAATTATGTGGTCAATGACATCTGTTTTACCAGTACCAGGAGCCGGCTAAATTATTGGTACCAAAACGGCACCTATTTCTACCGTGAAGCAGTATTGTGTAAACATTACTGTGTTTCGGTGTGAAGGGCGCCGTAGCTAGTGAAATTACTGGGCAAATGAGACTTAACATCTTATGTCTCAAGGTGACGAGCGAAATTGTAGTGCCGCTCAGAATTTTTGGGTTCTTCTAGAATCTTGAGCGGCACTTTATTGTAATGGGTAAGGTATTAATTACCATCAGCTGAATGTCCTACTCGTCTCGTCCCTTATTTACATAAAAAAATCATAAATAAAATCTATTAACTATGAATGGTTCTTGCAATCCATTAGTTGACGAGACAATCATAAAATATCCGAGGACCTTTAAAGCAACCCCTTCGAAAACGAATCCTGTTTTGTCCTCCGCTGCCACCACCCCCCCACCCCCCACACAGGTGTATCACGTGTTTACAAAAGCAACTTTTAATATCGCGACAATTACTGGGCGCACAGGAGCGGAAGATATGAGTGGAAGACGAGCCACGCAAATTGGCTGCTTATAACACGCAGCATGTTTCTGATTGGCTCGATCTCCCCTTTTAATGACGTAATTAAAGTGTTTTTCAGATTTTAAGATTTGAGTGACACGTGGTGTTTGAAATCCTGTTACAAAGACTCCACTGTCCGTCCCGTTGTCTGACAGCGAGCTGTTTGTATGTCATAAATCAGAATAGTTACGCAATTTTGACAGTGTGTATTGATATAGTCACTATTTTCAGTCGGAGGCTCCTTTGCACAGAATGCCGGCTAGATTATGGGTACCACAACCGTTTCTGCCGTGAAGCAGTAATGTGTAAAAATTACCGTGTTTCGGTCTGAAGGGCGCCGTAGATAGTGAAATTACTGGTCAAATGAGACTTAAAATGTTATGTCTCAAGGTGACGAGTACAATTATTGTAGTGTCGCTCAGATTTTTTGGGTTTTTCAATAATCCTGAGCGGCACTGCATTGCAATGGGTAGGACGTATCAATTACCATCAGCGTACGTCCTGCTCCTCTCGTCCGTTATTTAAAAAAATGAGAGTAAAGCCACTTAAAACTTATATGAAGTGTACCTACTTTGACGGACTGTGTGTGGACTAGGTCTCAACATAGAGATCACTTCAGTTGAACAACATCCTACATTATACAATATATTAAGAAGGTATTCTCTGACTCAGCAAATACTTTCTACAACTCAACTGCACTGACAGTAAGCTGTCCCTTCTGCAAATCCTTTCCTATATTTATTTTGATCTTGGAAAATTCGTGACTCAACTCTTCGTATAAATAATATTTTATTGCAAGATTATAAAGTACAATCTTAGATTTAAGCTGTGCTCCAACTAGATACCATACCTTAAAACAATAACTTTTTGATTAAGGCAACTATTAGATGCTTGTGTGCGTGGCATCTTGACACTCAATGTCATCATTAAAATTTTGTAACATAAGCTTCGTGTTATTTTACATTGAAATTATTAAAATACAAAATACTTTCTGATGATATGTGATCCCAATGTCTTTCTTATTTCTTGTAGTATTACATTTACCAAGTTTTACTACGCAACCCGGTTGTGGTTTCAATTATTAGCAAAGTTTAACAGAACATGTGGCACATCAACGTCACACGTTATTCAAGTTGGGCATAGTATTAGTTGCCGCACTTTGCGACTACGCCTGCGGTATCTAGCTGGAGCGCAGCGGAGACCAATCCTTAATTTAAGAGTACATTATAGCAGTGAAAGAAGACTTGGAGTGAACGTGATAGCTAAATACACACTATCACGTGATAAAAGAAGACAGTTGACTCACGTATAAGGGTGCATCTATCTCAGTACGGCGCAAATATAAATAATTATTATAGTTCAAAAAACAATATAAAATAATGAGAGTTCGTTGGTAACGATAATCTTTTTCTTCCGTTTCGTGGGAGAGTTTGATTGATAAAGATATTCTTTTTCTTCCTTTTCCTGGGAGAGTTTGTTTGATAAAGATATTCTTTTTCTTCCTTTTCGTGGGAGCATTTGTTTGATAACTATATACTTTTCTTTCTTTTCGTGGGAGGGTGTGTTTGATAAAGATATTCTTTTTCTTCTTTTACGTGGGAGAGTTCGTTTGATAACAATATTCTTTTTCTTCCTTTTCGTGCCAAGAGGCAGAGCGGTCGTGGTCATCACGAAGAGACATCTTTTGGAGCAGATTTGGTTCGACCCACGAGCATTCGCCACTTTTCCCTGCTGGCCGACAGTTTGGTACACTCGTTCAATGGACCGCCTACAGTAGACTTAATTTGGTCGTCCATCGCAACGTGCGACCTTCCTCGACCTCTGGGGCCATCCACTTTGCCCTGCACGACAAGGCGCTCAATGGACTCACTCTCTCGTTGGGAGACGTGTCCGAAGAACTTAAGAATGCGACTCTACACTAACATCGAAAGGCGTTGTTTTTTTTTATGAAAATAAGGGAGAACCGAGACGAGCTGAACGTTTAGCTGTCCAATTACAATGCAGTGCCGCTCAGGATTCTTGAAAAACCCCAAAAATTCTGAGCGGCATCGGCACTACAAATGCGCTCGTCACCTTGAGACATAAGATGTTAAGTCTCATTTGCCCAGTAATTTCACTACCTACGGCGCCCTTCAGACCGAAACACAGTAACGCTTACACGTTACTGCTTCACGGCAGACACATGCGGCGTTGTGGTACCCATAATCTAGCCGGCATCCTGTGCAAAGGAGCCTCCCACTGGTTTTATGCCAAGTTCTTGGAGAATAGAGACGTTGGTGCGAAACTAAGTCCACGAAACCCCTATTCACTTATGAGGCTGATTGCGGATAAACCATTAACCAAAGAAAACGGTGCAGGCAAAGTATTTTTGCTACTTTACAGCGTCCAAGCAGACGACATCGCGGGCAGCAGCTAGTGACATATGACAACACATTGTGTCCTCGAGTAAGCCTGTAAGACTTGCACAAACGACCAGCAAACAAAGATTATCACAACTACTGTAAACCTACTTAAGGCGGTACACAGACGAGCCGGTGTTTTGTCTAAGCTATTAGCGTCGAAGCCTTGCACAGTCGGACGTATTCGTCAAAATTATTAGTAGATATTTGCTTTGGGTATTACCACGTCGGGCGGGCCGAGGGACAAAGGTTTCTGATGGAATGTTGCGGGCAAAGATCATACTGTAACCAGAAAAAACTGGTTAAATAAATCAAAGCGAGGTAAATATTCCAAGACAGATCTTTTCATATTTATTCAGGAATTTGTTGAGTTATGGCAATTTTGAAAATTAAGTCCTCAATTGGGGATTATAACAATTGTGTTTTAGGTCATTTTTATGGTAGGACACTAATGGTGGTGTGAAAGTTAATTAAGTTTTAAGTTAAGCGTACTACAGTTGCATAGTTAATACATAGCCTATATAAATCAGGAATAAAGGCGCATTCAGTGCCAAGAGAATTGGTTATACCACATACGCTAAAGCCAAATATTAGAATAGAATATAAATATACCAATAGTCTCTATAACGCCGGCTCCTTATAACGCGTTTTTATATTAAATTAAACATCTTCTACCCCGTATTACGCGAAGATTTCCCACATACATATTTCTATACTGTTAAACTTATAATGATTTATACAGTTCATAATTACCTTCGCGTACCTACCTCTGCACGTGTGCCAATTGTGCTATTACAAAATTGTAATATTCTATTAGTGTTTTCAAAACCATAATAAAATAGTAAAACTAGGCAAACAATTGGAATTACTTGTTACGAATTAATCACGTTAATTATTATTATTAATACGAATCACTAGGTCGTAAAAACTCGTTATACGGAAACCGCTACTGTTTTTTTTGTTTATATGGAATAGGAGGACAAACGAGCGTACGGGTCACCTGTTGTTATGTGATCACCGCCGCCCACATCTCTTGCAACACCAGAGGAATCACAGGAGCGTTGCCGGCCTTTAAGGAAGGTGTACGCGCTTTTTTTGAAGGCACCCATGTCGTATCGTACCGGAAACACCGCGCAAGGAAGTTCATTCCACAGCTTTGTAGTACGTGGAAGAAAGCTCCTTGAAAACCGCCACACATCCAGATGGTGAGGATGATATCCTAACTTGTGGCGTGGCGTGCGAAGGTGGAATTCGGCGGCAGGAATCAGGTAATTGCCTTATAAGCTCTTGCTTAATATCTTTAACTACCTGTATATTTATTTAGAAGTTACATCAGTTCGAAAAGGGGCTTTGACATGGAGAGAAGAATTGATAAGAAACACCCAGCCCATACTTGAAATCATGAATAACAAAATTAAAAATCCCGAGCGGTAATGCCTTAAAATTATAAATTTGTTTTGTTTCAATAAATATATCTTAGAATACTTATTGTACATAGAATAATTTACTACAAGTTTAAGTACCTACACTGAAAGGTGTTCGCTAACTGTTGAGTGATGTATCAATACAAGTACAAGGTGAGTAGGTATCTCTAAGTTAAACCATAAGTGTTAAGCAACTGAGTAAATGTGCGGCAGTCTCTGAAGATGATACTTACACCAAATATCATTGTTTATTTTGTCTGTTGGTTTGTACGTTTCTAATGTTACGAGGTTGGTGATCACGTCATTTGTGTTAGAGATTTGCTAATTCATTTATTATCACATGGTAACCCCAACTATAAATATTGCTCAAGAAATTCATTCGGATTGCGTAATCTTAATCAATTTTATACTTTCTACCAGTGGGAGGCTCCTTTGCACAGGAAGCCGGCTAGATTATGGGTACCGCAATGGCGCCTATTTCTGCCGTGAAGCAGTAATGTGTAAGCATTACTGCTACTGCTTCGGTCAGAAGGATGCCGTAGCTAGTGAAATTACTGGGCAAATGAGACTTAACATAAGATACGCGCAAGAGTCCTTACGGGAATAATAAAAAATAAATTTTTGTAGTGGTAAGAACTTGTCCAATCTTAGCATTTAAGTCTCCCATAACGAGCAGATTTTCGTCTTATTTTCATCAGATTTTTTAATGAAAATGAGGGACGAGACGAGCAGGGTATTCACCTCATGCTAATTTATACGCCCTACCTATTACAATGCAGTGCCGTTCAGAATTCTTGAAAAACCCAAAATTCTGAGCGGCACTACAATTGCGCTCGTCACCTTGAGACATAAAATGTTAAGTCTCATTTGCCCAGTAATTTCACTAGCAACGGCGCCCTTCGGACCGAAACACAGTAATGTTTACACATTGCTGCTTGACGGCAGAAATAGGCGCCGTTGTGGTACCCATAATCTAGCCGGCTTCCTGTGCAAAGGAGCCACCCACTGGTAAATGTTTATTACACATATGCTGCTGTGCTCTGGATTGAAGCGTGGGAGCCGGTGCCTCAAGATGACAGGCGCAGAGTGGTGTGATAGGGGTCGTACTTTACGCTTTTTATCGTTTTATGACTTTTCAGTTGTGCTTCTTTCAATCAGAAATTGTGCGAATAAATAAACGTGAATACCTACTGGTTCATTTTTTATGTGCTTATTAAGAGGAAGTGTTAAAAATTTCGCATGTTGGATTAGGTGTAAGTGTGAAATCAAAGTGACGGATAAAATTACCAGTTTCTGATGAAGGGTTCGAGTAATTAATAATAATATAAAACATGGGTGCGATCAAAGGCCCGCCGCCATTGTAAACGCGTAGAAATAATAAAAAGTTTATTGTGGGTGCTGTAAAGTTACAGATTGAGGCTTGATTGAGGCTTCAATGTGCCTAATTGAGTCTTTGCCAATTGAGACATGGATTTCTTTGAGAAATGAAGAATAAAGTACTAAAAATATATATGATAGCAAGTAGATCTCGTCGAGGCCAGGGTTTACAATTATATTTCGCTGTTCGAGATTCAGTGCTTCAACAACTCTTATTCATAAACAATATGTTATGATTTTAAAGTGATAACCCTCACTTCTAGGATTAATACACAAATAAAATTTGAAAATCAAAATTTTATGAACGATGCGGGATTCGAACCAACGACCTCCGGCGTTCCGTGCCACTGATGAATGATGCCACAACCTGAGAGGTGAACAAAGCAAACAGAATTTTATAACGAGGCGGTACTCGAACGGTTAGCTCAGTTGGATAGAGCACCGGCACGGAACGCCGGATGTCGTGGGTTCGAATCCCGCATCGTTAATAAAATTTTGTTTTTCAAATTTTATTTGCTTATTCGTAAAGTAATACGTAATAAGTTTGGATTATTTCTTTTTTTTATGGAAAAGGAGGACAAACGACCGTATGGGTCACCTGGTGTGAAGTGATCACCGCATCCCACATTCTCTTACCACACCAGAGGAATCACAGGAGCGTTACCGGCCTTAAAGGAAGTTGTACGCGCTTTTTTTGAAGGTATCCATGTCGTATCGTCCCGGAAACACCGCACAAGGAAGTTCATTCCACAGCTTTGTAGTAGGTACGTGGAAGAAAGCTCCTTGAAAACCGCACTGTGGAAGACTGCCACACATCCAGATGGTGGGGATGATATCCTAACTTTCAAAATATGAATCAACTACATCTAAGGTATATAAATATATAGTTGTGAATTAATATACGAGAGGTGATCACTTCCGTCATTAAGTCATACCTATCCTTTGTAACCGGCTTATACCTAAGATGTAGTGGATCCAATTGGCGCCAAAATCTTATTGGAAGCAACGACTAATATAAAAGGGCGAAAGACATTCTTGCGAAAAGGCAGCTTTTCACAATTTCCTGGATACCTCCAAAACACACATTACTTATATATATATATATATAATTTGCAATACCAGAGGAGTCACAGGAGCGTTGCCGGCACTTAAGGAAGAAGAAGCTAAAATAATTAGATGAATATTTGTTGTTGACCCACTTAGATTCAAATAGGGTTCATGATATAAATAGTCTTTATTGCGAGTGGTAAGATATTAACATTAAAAAAAAAGAAGAAGTTAAGTAGAAGATTACAGAATTTTTTTGCCTCGCACAGTTACTTTGTTGAATCAATTACCGGTTGATTACGACTTAGAGAACTTCAAGAAAAGAAGTTCACTTCACCTTAAAATCTCTTGACACCTGTTGTTGCGGATATCCATGGGCGGTTGCCTCACGACTCTCCATCCCGTGAACCTCTTACCCCCTTTGATATAAAAAAACTTGTTGTCTTTCTTTCCTGTACGACCAGAGTGTAGAACCAACTTCCATCTTCAATGTTTCCACGACTGTATGATGTTGGTATAGCTAATTCATTTTAGGCCAGCAACAGAAACGATTTAACAGTATTAAAAGCAAGTACATTCGTTGCGCTTCTGTACGGAATAGTAATTATACATTGACAATTTAAACAATCTATAAACTATACGCTTTCAAAAGTCCCAAGTTAAATTGCTCATTTAAACAAAATACACTTCTTTTCTACATACACTTTTAAAGGATTAAAACGCGATTAAACGATTGTAACTGTGTTTTTAGATATGTTTTGCGTAAAACTTACATTTTTATTATTATTTTAGTTAATCTGTCGTTATAATCTTCGTCGTTTTCAGGGGGACTTTCGTCTTCTTAAAACACAGTTACAATTAATTACACGCGTTTTAATAAGGGCTTCCAATCCCGCGGCCTGTATTCAATCTCGGCATTTGCGGGACTACGAATTTTCAATCCCGCGGGATCTCGGTATTTGTGGGATCCCGCATATTGAAAATATGCACATTTTAAAACAATGAATTTATCAACTCCACATTTATTTACGTACATATTACTATTAAAATGAGATCAATCAAATTATACTATTTTTTTCACAAAAAAAACAATAACAAATTCGGAATAAAAAGCAAATCAAAACAAAACAAATCGTTTTCAAAAAATACACAAAGCAAAATTAAAAAATCAACCAAAAAAAACACATTTTAAACTGATAAATTATTAAGTTTGTCAGCTTTTAATCTTAACTGAAAATGTTTGCGAAGGAAACACATGTACAAACGTCGTCTGCCAAACTACTGCGTATTTTAGATGCGATATAGCCTGCAGCAGAAAATACCCTTTCTGCTTCCACACTTGTGTTACAAACCCTTAAAAGGATGTATCATTAAACTTAGTTAATAACTATTATCCTATTTTGCATCGCATGCACGCTTTTTTTCAGTCCCGCAATTCCCGCGGATCCCGCGGCTGGAATCCCGCATCTCGCGGGATTAGAATATGGCGCGTGATTGGAAGCCCTAGTTTTAATCCTTTAAAAGTGTTTTATTTAAATTTGTAACACTCGCGTAAATCAAATAAAATACAACATTTCTTTTGATCAACAATAATTAATAATCTCGTATTTTTAGAATAAACAACCAAGAATTTTAATAAAACGACAGAGCTTTATAAGACGTCGATAAGTCTCCACTATAAAAAACACATAAATAGTAAAGCTGAGAACAACACGTCCTTGAGGAGACAAACAGACAAAGCAGTCGTTGAACTGGTGACAGATCGATTTGATGCGCGTTTGTTTTTCTCTCTGTCACTCTACAGAGGCCTAGCGCACAAGATACGGTTCTCCTGCGACGAGCACTTTTGACCCAAACCAATTTTAAAAGCATCTCAATCCAGTTGTAATGAAACGAATGGAATGGAAAAAAGAATTGTATTTTATGGCTCAGTTGATACTGAGACACACTATATTATTTTATGCAACAGTTGTTTTTTTTAATGAAAACAAGGGACGAGACGAGCAGGACGCTCAGCTGATGGTAATTGATACGCCCTGCCCATTACAATGCAGTCCCATTCAGGATTATTTTTTTGGAAAAATTTTGACGGCACTACAACTGCGCTTGTGACCTTGAGACATAAGATGTTAAGTCTCATTTGCCCAGTAATTTTACTAGCTACGGCGCCCTTTAGACCGAAACACAGTAATGCTTACACATTACTGCTTGACGGCAGAAATAGGCGCCGTTGTGGTACCCATAATCTAGCCGGCATCCTGTGCAAAGGAGCCTCCCACTGGTCTAGTCGTATAAAGAAGATCAAAAAACGCGAGTGGCGTTGCATCGTAATGAAGGACGCCACGAGCGTTTTATGACCTAGTTAGGTATACAACGTATCGCATGCAATATTTTTTATACTAGGTAATTTAATTTACTAATAAACAAACAAATACCACAAGAAATTGCCGCTTAAATGGGCGGGAAATGTGTTGTATACATAGGTACTTATCCCTGGTGAGTGGTTTCATTTTTCCTTCCAATGGCAAAGGTACACCCATACAGCCAACGCGCGAAAATATAAAATCACAAAATATACCAGACAGCATCTTGGCAAATTACATTGACAAATTGTTTTTTTAAGTTGTCATTAATAAGTTTAGCCTAATGATTTAACATGAAAATATTATGTATGTTATATAGTATATACTACGTAAATATACCTATATAATAATAATAATACTAATATTGACACACTTTTTACACAAACTATCTTGCCCCAAGTTAAGCATATATAGCCTGTGTTATGGGTTACAAGACAATGATATATTTAATACAGTATACTTACTTAAACATACATATATTCATATTAACATACATAAATACATTTAAACATCCATGACTCGGAAACAAACATCTATATTCATCATATAAATGCTTGCACCTACCGGAATTCGAACCAGGGACCTCTAGCTTAGTAGGTAGGATCGGTAACCACTTGGCTATACAGGTTGTTGTTACCTATATATCCAATATTTCTATAAACCTACAATACCAACATAGATTTAGTTGTCTGTGGTACCAACACAACTGTGCTTTTTGGCGGCATTATAGTACTGTAAACAATGCTTCTTAAGACCATAGAGTATAGACTTTTCGAAAGACTTAACAGTGTCACGGACGAGTAAAAAAAGAAGGACGCCGCGCCATGATATTAGCAAGTGAAGCACCGTTATACTAGTGTGTGTGCGGTTACGGGGGATACTAGTTACACAATTTTAAATAATCATATATGGCCACAGATACTTATATAGTATCGTTTTCACAACGCACGACGGAATTTTTAAAATATCTTATTGAGACGCAAACTGATCTGTCACAGACGATGACAATTCTCATAATGGCCGCCTATCGGCCTGTAGTAGTGTAAGTGTGTGCGTGCGGCTATGTATTTACACGTTAATCGACTTGTTTAGTGCTACACTGTTATGACATGGTGACACGGAGTCCTTATTTTTTTACTAGTCCGTGAACAATGTATGTACTTATATTCCTGAACGGGGTTATATAAAAGACAGAAAAGGATTAGAAGAACATCAATAAATGTCTCGTCTTTGTAAAATCAAAATTTGGTATTATTTCCAATTAGAGTAACAATTTCAAAAAAAAATTTGCCTTTCTGTATGTTGTTGCCTATCCTCAAAATAGCTGAAACGATTTAGACAACCTCATATTAAAATGAGAATTGATATGTATTACGTGCAAACGTAGAAAAATAAGGCAAATACGATGTAACGATCAGATAACGAAGTAAATGAAAAATGTAACGGCCTACCTATCGAAACTTTTCCTGCCTTTTAAAACTGTGTTCAATGTTTGCCTATCAGATGGGAATTTATTGTTTAGCCACAAATTATGATATCATCCTCACCATCTAGATGTGTGGCGATCCTCCACCATTTGTGCGGTTTTCAAGGAGCTGTCTTTCACGTACTACAAATCTGTGGAATGCACTTCCTTGTGCAGTGTTTCCGGGACGATACGCCATGGGTACCTTCAAAATAAGCGCATACCCTCCTTAAAGGCCGGCAACGCCCCTGTGATTCCCCTGGTGTTCCATGAGAAATGGGCCGCGGTGATCACTTAACACCAGGTGACATCTCGCTCGTCCTCTATGTCCTCCTTTTCCATACGACTTATTGTCCCTATTTTTTTTAAATCTGTATTATCAGAGGCTGTATGTAGTAACGCGTCGTGCTGCCTTTCATGATTACAAGAAATACTTCGCTAACAGGGTTCCGTATCTACGACTTGAAGATATAAGTAACCTTGTAACTTACTTAGCGGTCGTTCCGTTTTTTATTTTGCAATAAGTAAGTATACATGTATGCAAGCACTTTAATGCCTTTTAAATATGAATGACTAACCGTTTAGAGGCTTCAGTAATTTAGAAAGGGACATTGACCAATATAGATATCTTATATACCTATGTTCCAATAATAGGTGCAATGCTTAGATTAAGGATTGGTCCAACTAGAAACCGCAGGCGTAGTCGCAAGGTGCGGCAACTAATACTACGTCCAAGTGGGCGTATTCGAGCCAGTCTCGAACAATGTGTGACGTTGACGTGCCATATGTTCTGTTATTCTTTGTTAATAATTGAAACTAAAGTACCGGATTCCGTAGTAAAACTTACCTACTACAAAACTTCAAAAAATAAGAAAGACACTGGGATCACATATCATCAGTAGGTATTTTATTAATTTCAATGTAAAATAAAACGAAGCGTTTGTTACAAAATTTGAAAGATACCATTGAATGTCAATATGCCACGCACACAAGCATCTAATAGTTGCCGTAATAAAAAAGCTATTATTCATAGGTAGTGCGGTAACTAGTGTGAGCGCAGCGGAGACCAATCCTTTATCTAAAGTACTATGCTTACCTTTAATTGCTTCTTAGACGTGAAAAATATTACTTACATTAAGCAATTAATTGAGTGTAATTATTTGATTGCGTTTTACCTTAATTATAATTTTTAATTAACTTTACCCGTGTTGAATTTATAATATACCTATATTTTAATATATGCTTAACATATATATGACACATTGATCCTATCTTTAATTTTTTCTATCTTATAAGTACTTATCATCAATAAAGGTATTATTTTCATAACTTACGCGATTCCATTATTGTAATAAGTCAAACATTTTTGAAAATAAAAGAACTTCTTAAAACGACAATTTTTTTTTAAAATCGCATTTTATTCAATTTATCAAAATCTTTAAAGGTTTATACATTATAAACATAAACCCCCTATACATAATAGTCTGCTAACTTAAAGCATTGCTAATTCTAACTCTGTCTTCTTCTATTGACCTAAGTCAGAATGAGAAAAAACACTCCTTAGCGGCTATTTTAAGTTAGCGGACCATTATGAATAAGGGGGAAAGAATATATTCGCTCTGCAATAATATATTAATACCTACCCATTTTATATTAATATTGTGTCTAAGAATTCAAAACAAACAATCCCGTTTTAGGTCAGATTTTTTTTT
Organism: Leptidea sinapis; assembly: GCF_905404315.1. Taxonomy (NCBI): domain Eukaryota; kingdom Metazoa; phylum Arthropoda; class Insecta; order Lepidoptera; family Pieridae; genus Leptidea; species Leptidea sinapis. Next base: position 14,940,995 of record NC_066276.1, read on the forward strand.
TCGTTATTTTCTTGAAAACGGTGCACTACCTTGTAATAAGAGTGGTATAATTATAATCTCTGACTAAAGCTCTATCAACTACAATATTTTTTACCACATCATTTTGATACAGAACCCAAGAATTTAAGAACCTATGATCGGTGTTGTTTTTCCTTCTATCAGTTTTGGTTTTTTTTTTATGGAATAGGAGGACAAACGAGCGTTCGGGTCACCTGTTGTTAAGTGATCACCGCCGCCCACAATCTCTTGCAACACCAGAGGAATCACAGAAGCGTTGCCGGCCTTTAAGGAAGGTGTACGCGCTTTTTTGAAGGTACCCATGTCGTATCGTCCCGGAAACACCGCACAAAGAAGTTCATTCCACAGCCTTGTACTTTTTCAACTACTACAGTACGTGGAAGAAAGCTCCTTGAAAACCGCACTGTGGAGGACCGCCACACATCCAGATGGTGGGGATGATTGGTTAGTTTGGAATTGCTCCCTACAAAATTTGTAGACATTAATTTGTTAGAGCAGTTAATTAACTAATCAGTATGTATTGAATTGTTTCCTTTTCTTTCCACAGAATGCCGGAGAGGTGGGTACAGGTAGGTGGATGCCATTTTCTGCCGTCAAGCAATAGCGTATAAGTATTAAATTTGTTGGAAGTGGTGAATGAAAAGTAATGGGCTGGTATTTTTAATATAACAATAAGGGACGAGACGAGCAGGACGTTCAGTAATTGATACGCCCTGCTCATTACAATGCAGTGCCGCTGAGGTTCATTTAAAAACCCGAAAATTATCAGCGGCACACGTCACCTTGAAGATATTAAGTCTCATTTGCCCAATTTCACTAGCTACGGCGCCCTTCAGACCGAAATACAGTAATGCTTACACATTACTGGTTCATGGTAGAAAGAGCCGCCGTTGTGGTTCCATAATCTAACCGGCATCCTGTGCAAAGGAGCCTCCCACTGGTAATTTTCATTATATCACATATTTCACATAATGCCTAACGACCTCAAAACAAACTAAATAAGTGAACCGCTGTGTTAATAAATGAAATGGAATTGCTTGCGGCGGCGTCGTGTGCCGGGTCGTCTCCTTCATTCAAATATGTAAATAACGATTTCTGGTCCACGCGTGCCAGGTCGAACTGTTACAGTTAATAAATCATTGTATTTGTTGGATGCGATTATAAATTGTGACAGTAATCACGACCATCATGTTCACAAAGTATCCTCGATACGATGAACGACGAAGGTTGACGCATCCAATATACGATAATGAATATTTATACAGTTAATTATTTACTACTTTTTATGAAATAGTTTATATTATTTAAACATGACTCATATATTGGATACAGCACCTTACAAACTAATTGTTCTGTATATTATACAGCCATTGTAAAATACTCTATTTGATTGAAAAGAGTGGCCGTTGAATTTCTTGTATGTTCGTCTCACGAGCTCAACTTTTTCCGTACATATGGTAGGTAAATTCAGTAATTTAAAAGAAATATTTATAGTGACGATTTAAAAACCTAATTGAATTTGATTTTGACTTTATAATATCACAGCGTAGGAGTTACAAAATATCGCTGGTCTCCGAGGAGTAGAAGTAGTATTTTAAGACGAAGATCCTGCGAGGATGCTGTCACCAAATAGTATCACCGTCACTAGAGGTTCCAGGTGGATGGAATGCTTGGTTATAATATTCCGGCGGGGCCACGGATTGGAGTAGTATTGATGCGATGGGCAACGATGCACACCTACCATCAAAGAAACCCAGATTTGAAAGTTCTTACGTTGCTTGACCTGGAATTATTCTGCAGAAGAAATTTGGCTCAATTGTGATGAATTCATGATGTTTGAGAGGAAAGTGCCATAAGTATAGCAATATAATAATTTAATAGAATAGCATTATGCATGAATGAACCAATAAAATATACCTACAATAGAGATAAATAAAAAAAAACATTCTCAAGGAAGTTTCCAGCTGCCAAGGCAGTCAGCTGGAAGTTACTACAAGTATAAAGGCGGGTAGCACAGCATATAAAACACAAATTTCTAGTAGTATTTACATAATATTTGGCATCAAAGTAGGTACCTACCTAATTACCAACTTAAGTTTCATTAACTTCAGTTTACTACACTTACCTTCGTAGGTGCTTAACTTGCAAACAAAAGACAAATTACTATTGCAATTCTAATTATTAAATATATATCTTTTACTACAAATTTTTCCGTAATAGGTACTTACTGAGTACATATTTTGAGTAATTTTACAACATTAATAATATATTAGGTTTATGTTTGCAAAATATACGGTAGCACATTCTTATTAGCCTGTTTAGAGTTAAGATAGAATAATTATTATTGTTTACAATAGTTTTACCTCATCAGGTGACCGCTGGCACGGTGGTGTAACTCCAGATCCACTTTGGCGCCTTTCGCACTCCTCTCAAACTATCCCACACGTCACAAATCAATCACAGCAAACTAAATATTCAAATTCGATCGATTATTGTCATTCAAGTCATACGATTCTGTCCGACAACGACCGGCGCGCGTCCGTACCTAGTCACAATGGCGTCAATTGACAATCATGCGGCGCGACTGCGGTTCCGAGTGCCGCCGACAAATCTTGTGATAAAACGAGCGCGACGCCGACCAATCGCGAACGGCTACGACGCCCACGAAAACGAATCGCGCGTTCTCATTGGCCAAGCAACTGCCATTACCTTACGGATATTATTATGCAGAAGGAGAGCGACTGTTCGAATTCGAAATAAGAATGTAAGCGTTTACCAGCCGAGTGCCGAGTCACAATGCAAATTGGTTGCACGTTGTGTGGTATGCATGCTTTCCTTTTTGTTTTATTTGTGGGATTGTTTCTAAAAATAATTTTGGTAATGATTTATAAAGAGCCTGGTTCATGACACATAAATTAAAATATATTTTGTGTGTTCAAATGAATAACACTCGATTAGGATTAGGTACTTAAGCTGGTTAATTAGTACAAAACAACGCATTTGTCTTTGGAACTGTAATAAATACCTAGTAAATAAAAAAAATATAGACCTTTCTTAGATGTACCTACCTATAGTATTCACGATGGTAATTTATCTAAAAACTTGATTTAACAATTTAGAGGCAATAATAACAGAGGTCCTACCTAAAATTCGCAAAAGGCAATAAGTTTCAGTTATCTTTTCTATACCCACATTACCTCCTTATATAATATCTAAATGTACCTAGAGAGGTAGCAGTAAGTAGTAGATCATGGTTAAAATTGGCATTTTATCAATTTTTCACACAAAAGTAGACTCTATATACCTAGGTATTATCTTCTTGTTCATAGAAGCTATGTAACTGTTCAGTTACCTACTTAAAATTTAACTTAATAGGTATTTTTAATTTCGAACCAATTCAGTTGCAATAATAGGCATATTTTCCTCACAACTAAGTCAAGTCTAATTCCATACCATCAAAATAAAAAAAATGTTCCTATTTTTTTTCATTACATTTTTATAAAACCATTTTACATTATTAATAGATACATAGATAAAAGATAGACCTACCTACGTACATACCATAAACAAATAATTTATTATTTTTAAAGTGATAACCCTCACTTCTAGAATTAATTACACAAATTAAATTTGAAAACAGAGGTCGCGCGGGTTACAGTCCTGCATCGTCTATAAATTTTGTCGTCAAATTTTATTATTTGTCATAAAATATTAAAATAATAATATATTCATTTACAATAAAACAATACTTAGATACTTATAAGTATATTAACAATAGACAGTACCTAGACACATAATTCATATCATAATTGATAAATTATATTTAAATTTTATGGATATTACATATAGACTACCAGATGAAATAAAACATAACAGTTAAACAGTATAAAATGATTAAACGTTAACATTCTAAATGCAAAATTAGATATCTACTCGTATTAGGCTGATTTCAATATTTATAATAACAACCTACAAATTCAGAGATGGAGGTATATTTGATATGTATCTACTACATAGTCATTGATATTATAACATAAGTACCTACTTATAATTAGTTATAATATAGGATTAGTCCTACCTTACCTTCTCGTTTTGCACCGATACACCGATAACATACCGACCTCATACAGAAACTTTAGTACAGGGTAACTATGTGGTGCTAAGTTGAAATTTTATAATACGACATTCATCATCATCCTCTTCATCATTTCAGCCCGAAGGCATCCACTGCTGGACAAAGCCTCACCCAAAGTTCTCCGACATTCAATACGTTGAAATACTGTGTTTTATAAAGATGCATGCAAGAAATGTACCTACATAAATACAAAGAAAATCAAAAATCGCTTTAAAAGATACTTCCTGAAAAAAGAATAGGTTTTGAAAAAGAAATGGAAATTTGAAAATAAAATGAATGGATCTCTGTACTCAGATAAACCCGTGAGAATTTCGTGGTACTTATTTCATAAAATTGATATGTAGGTATTTGTTCTGTATTGGCCAATAAACCAACAAATAAATAAATATTTATTACTAGCTGACCCAGCAAACGTTGTATTGCCGATATTAAAATCGCGATACAAAAGTAACTGTTGATCATAGACGGGTGAAACTTGAAGTTGTATGTATTTTATAATGCTGACTTATAATCAAACAAATTTTTAAAAAAATGTCTAAAAAATTAAAAAAAAAAATTGCCGTGGACCACCCTTAACATTTAGGAGGATGAAAAATAGATGTTGCCCGATTCTCAGACCTACCCAATATGCACTCAAAATTTCATGAGAATCGGTCAAGCCGTTTCGATGGAGTTTAAATACAAACACCGCGACATGAGAATTTTATATATTAGATTGATCGTTGTTGATACGAAATTCAATAAGAAAATGGGTAGACTTAACAGTGAAACCAAACCATTAGATAAACATCTTACTTACCTCTTCAATAATTCTATGTCTCTCTACCAAATTATTGTTGTTCAAACATGCTTAACTACCTTGTCGTGTCTACCTGTGAAATAATTACTTTTCTGTACTTGCAGAACCCATGTGTGATCTCGTACATCAGTTTTATTTATTTTATAGTAGTAGTATCTAGTAGTTATTAGAAATGACATCAAAAAGAATTCTAAAGGAATCAATTTTGAGAAAATAAATGCCTTTTATGCCCTATTATATGCAAATGCTTGATTTTGCTATTAAACTATGTCATCTTTTAGTTCTCTCAATTCCTCATTTGTTTCATTATTATTTCTATTTTTTTTAATTTATGATATATTTAATGACACCAAACCAAATATTACTATTAATAAACGAAGAAGTTCTGAGGTAACTAACATAAAAAATAAACTAGACATTTCAAACCCTACCAAGGTGCCTTACGAGATAACCAAAACTTATTTTACTATTATGTTATTCTGCTTGCTTTGTTTATTTTGCATTATGTAAGTATGTTAGTAGTAATAACACTAAATAACACCAAAAAATGGTCTCTTGATCTAACGGTTAACACTTGACATTAAAACCTTCACAAGATACATTTTGTATATTTTGCATGAGAATCAACGATATCATTGTTAAATTTAAATTGAAAATAATTCACAAAATGATTCGCAATCAATAGTCAGAAGATGTCCTTTTATGGAGGAACGTCGGAGATATGTTCACATGAATGCCAATAACATCATAACGGTAGCGGTAGCCAGATGAAAGAATAACAATCGTATGATCGATATTTCCATAAGTATGGAATTCAATACATCTCAATTGGTAACGGTTATCGATACAATAAAAATCTTAAGAAAAATTATCATATGTCTATCATCCTGATATGATCCAATAACCTCACTATAGTATTCCATGCAAATTTGTAAACGATCTCGAATTGTAATAAATCGAATTCCTTATTCAAATTTAAATCAGAATAACATTGCTACCGTAAAACGTTTAAAAAATGTTTATGAATGACACAATCGCGAAGTCGATAATTGAATTGTAAGGTTATGTGAACTGGCGACACAGGGGCAGTGGGTCGCGCCCCTGCGCCCAGAGGTGTTGCCAACAATATTACAATGCGGTCTACAATGCAGCATACGCAAATTAACTGCACGCCATACAATTTTTACTGCCAATAATAAAAAATCTATTCATCGATTTGTCACACAAAGTTCGTGTTAGATATAAAAGAAATTTAAATAACGCTAAATGATTTTTGCATATGACATCCCAATAAAAGTATACACATGTAAATTTGGCAACATATGTCAATGCAGGTAGTTAAGCTTCGGTGTAATGTAAATTCAGTTGTTAATTTAACAACGGAAATCTGTAGACCGTTACAGATACGTTTATTGATAATATGATATGATATGTATCAATAAATAAATTAGCATGAAAATTTTAAGTGCTTGCAATATAGGAATGTAATAAATAAATTATTGCTCTTCTATCGTAAATGAACCGTATCTTTTGATTTTATGTTAATACGAGTTCATTCGTTATTATAACTTGAATTTTGGTTTAAACTGAATTGAATGTATTCTTAATTTCGACAGAAACACACAGAACAAATAATTATGTATTTTATAATCTATATGGATCACTCATGTAATTGAAATAATATCTTGTGATTATTTATGTTTCATCGCATTAAAATATTAAATTTGTAACTACTGATCAGACTTCCTGACAGCTTTACTGATAAGTGGGAATGACCTTGTCATAAAATTACAAAAAGCTGTTGTTCCATTTTATTTTATTTGTCTTTTAATTATTGGTACTATATTAGCCAAAGTAAAAGAGCTTCGTTGACGTCCGTGCACGGCATTCGGTTGTCTGCAATTCATGTAAAAAAAAATTGAAAAACGGTTGACTCTAAAGACAATCCCTGCAACTTCCCGCCAAATTCCATACCTAAACGCTTCAAATTGTACTTAGGTATAACGATTTGAGCTCATCGAGCTCATCGAGCTGATAAGTTAGTTGTTCTATGTTTTAGAGCTCAGAAGCCTCGTAAAAGTTTAATAAAATATTATTTTTTGAATATTCAAACGGCATTACATGTGGTTGACAGCATTCGACGCAATATTTTTGAGCCTCATAAAGAATCTTTGAGTTTCAATTGATCAAACTCGGAATTTCAAAGTGATTCCGAAAAAACAGTTTTTTCGGTTTTCTTTCGTCAACGATAACACGTTGATTCGTTAGTAATCAACTGATTTTGACCTGCTTGGTGGCGACCGACGTGGTTTTTTGATGTTCAGAGCTGATTTGTTTTGTTGGAATCGATCGGTAAAGCACTTTAAAAGTTATTCCAAAAAAAAACAGATATGAAAAGAAAAAATACATACAGACGTACGGACACCATCCCGGGAATAGTTAAGGAAGCTTCCTAGGACCTTAAAACCAATAACATCCCAAATTTTCAATATTTTTAGCGGGAAGTTCTAAGAACTACTAACTGGGCGTTTTTTTTGTATTCAAAGAAATAGATAAAGATACGATAGACCACATGAGATATCAACCTATCAAGCATTATTCCGTTTTACATTAAACTACATAATGACAACACTAATGTAATAAATTAATAAGCTCACATAAAAGAAATGCTTATCACCAATATTTTACAGAATGTTTTAAAAAGTACCTATTACTTTTAATATATTATATCGGAATGAACCATTTACTATACATTTTATTATGATTACGTCGATATAACAACTGGTGTGCAATATGTAAATGTAACAGCCAAATCGATTATACAATTTGTATCGCATTATGTCGTGTATTACATCCCCCCGCCGACCCCTTTGAATGCACCTTTATAAATTATAAATTACAAATCAATATTCTGCTTGACTATTTATTGCATAAACACATTCCTGCAAAAGGCGTGACCTACAAATGTGCAGACGAGAATTTGAATAGAAATGAAATTATTTGAATCTTAATGAAGTTTGTTACGTTTTAACGAAATTCTGTATACGAAAATAAATCGATACACGATATGACCGATTACGAAAATTTTGTTTGTATGTATTGAACTTAAGTCGTTGTTTTTGCTATGAATATTTAATGTAATGTAATGGATGATCGTTATACCTAAGGCACTTACTTGTTATTATAGCCATGTACTATTACGTAAGTATATGCTTTTCTGTAAGAGGTTGGATATTATAATTATAAAAATAATATCTTTTATTTGACCCACACATGAAACATTACATTGCTACAAAAATAAGAATAACAAAGAAAAATTATATCTAAAACTAACCTAGAACATATTTTATAAATAATAAATAAATAACTTTCCCAAGATATTATTATATTCACATCTAAGTATTCAAATTTTGATATAAAGTAGCTACCTACTACAAATTTGTTTTTACAATGCCTATAATATACCTATATCTACAGTGTAATTAAAAAGTATCACTTGGTGGAACTGTGTCGAGAAAACTGGCAGTATTTCCAGTTTCCACCTTCAATAGCTAAGGTTATACGTTCTCCGAAATAGCTGGAAGCCAGCGCTTGGGATTTCAGTAGCAGTATTAGCCAATACTTAGGTTACTTTACATTTACCGCGCCTCTGGGCCCTACGGACCAACGGTCTCTAAACCAAACGGGACAAAGTTGTAACTGAGACCAACATATTTTTGGCGTTTGGTATCTTTGCCAATCGCTGCAGAAGCCTCAACACTGATGTTAATTATAAAAACTATTTTGCGTAAATCCACAATTTTTTAAATATTGTGAATAAATATCTTAAGTGTTAATTCCGCGAAGTCTTTATAATAATATTTTTATTCAAAGGCTTGCCGGAAATGGCCGCTAAGCTACGGGCTCAACTATACTGTATTCTCTGCACCACATAAGTCATCTGTTGCATCCCAGAACCAGCTGAGCCTCACAGGGATCCTGTAAGTCAGGAAATTAAAATAGTCTCCTACATACTATACGTGTATATTATGTCACGGGAGTTTTCTCTGTATTACTTTATTTGTATCTTTTACCAATTGGCAGTCAGGATTAAGAACTGTAATTTCCCAGTGAGAGGCTCCTTTGCACAGGATGCCGGCTAGATTATGGGTACCACAATGGCGCCCTATCTGCCGTGAAGCAGTAATGTGTTAGCAATATTGTGTTTCGGTTTGAAGGGCGCCGTAGCTAGTCAAATAACTGGGCAAACGAGACTTAACATCTTTTGTCGGAGACGAGCGCAATTATCAGCTGAACGTCCTGCTTGTCTCGTCTCTTATGTCATTAAAAAAGTATTATTTTCAATTACCTACCATATTACAACATTTCCTCTTTTTAAAATCAAGTTCAGGGTCCAGTGCACTTATGGCTTTATTAAAATATTTGGCCTTCAATTCACCAGGAAAAATGTTCCTTCAAGTGACCCACTGTCTTTTTAACCTGACCTTGAGATGCATAGTTGCATGCATGCAATCTGCTTGTCTGCAAAAGATACTTATAGGTATTTTGTTCCTGTGTAGCGCTCTATGGAACAAACACGTGAGCCGATTTTGGTAATTAGGTATAGGTAACAACACTAATTGATATGAGTGATTGCGAGTGTCACTATCGACATAACAGTCGAATCGTTAATTTTTTTTTTTAATTAAATTATCTCTAAAATCAAGATTACTTTCGTTGAATTAAATTTTAGCGAGTCTAAGTTAGAGTCAGTACCTACAAATAAATAAAAAAAAATCTTTGGAACGTAGCATTTTGTAGGTAGGTATTGTAAGTTGAATGTTGTGCGAGTGAAGCGACGATATCTATCGATGTCAACGATCGATGCTCAGTTATGTCGATGACATGAAGTGGATCTGCGATTGACTTAATCAAATAAGAAACACTAGTGATTTCTCAACACACCTACCTATTATTTATTAAGGTACATTGTAATAAACTCACAAAATATTTTTTATTGTTTTCTTTTTCGTATAAGTATCGAAAAATGAGTGCTTGGTTAACAACATGTTATAACCAAAATATAATGTTTATTTTTTGTTCAAAATACTTTAAATTTTAAACATTTTTACATGCGATCGAACCATTTTTTTAAAACAGGAGGAGCACAGATCTGAAGGCATGTTTTCGACGTGTTGATTGAACGCTATCACTGCCTTTTCGGAATCAAAGATTTGATGAGTGGGGAAACCACAGGGGAAAATACAGAAATCACAGAGTGCTAGATCGGGGCTATGTGCAGGATGGGTGCGAGTTGTACTTTTTAGGAAGCTAAAATGACTTTGTTTTGTTGGCCGTGTGCGAAGAAGCCTTGTCATGATGTAGGAGAACGCGGGTTTGTTGTCGTCTTTTGCGAACTTTTTATAACACCCTGGGTAAACAAATGGTAGCATACCACTCCGCATTAACACTCTTGATCTTCAAGTGGAATTCTGAGAAAAAAAATACGACAATTTTTTTTACCAACGTTTCTCGCCTGCGTCACTTTTGTTGGGCTGTTCTCATTTTCAAACACTCATTCACAAGATTGCTGTTTTTTTTCGGGTTCAAAACAATAAATCCACGTTTTGTGTCCTGTGACAATGTCATAAACAGAACATTAGAATGTCCGTGGTCCACGCGAGCCCGCTTCTGCTCCGCTGTCAGTTCATGAGGGATCCAACCACAACAAAGTTTGCGAACTTTTAATTCTTCGAGTATAATTTTCTGAATTTGGCTCATACCAATCCCCAATAGTTCTCGAATTGGCTCATAGGTAATCCGCGGGTTTTCTTCAATTAGCCGCTTAACAGTAGCCACATTATTTTCGTTGACGGTAGATGAAGGCCGCCCTTCACGAAATTCGTCATGTTAAGAAGCCCGACCTCTCTCATATTCAGCAAAACATCGCCTCACGGTGCTCATGCAAGGTGCCTCTCTCCAAAAAGCATTTTGAAGACGAGTGGCACGGTCTTAATTAAAAAATCATCGCTCCAAAAAATATATTACTAAATCATTAGGTGTATGAAGTAACAAACTTCAGATTATATTCAATAACACACGCCTATCGACAAATGGCGTGACACCGGTCACATCACTATACATATAACCAGATTGCGCCATTGAGCTATAGAACTGCAAAAATAGCAAGGTAAATGCCACAATTGACAAATATTCATATGTTTGTCAGCTAATAGCCCTCGTTAAATGGCTTTTGATTGTCGATGGAGCGGAACAACCGTCTCTTAATCTCACTTGTGATCATTTCACTGGTTTGGCAACTTGGTACAGGCCATAGCCTGATAGCGATTTTGGATTCTTTCATTCCAAGCTTGAAGAGCATGCCTTTTTTTTACATGTGTTTTCATTTTCAACTGAATCTTAAATTAAATTTTGTGATTATTTTTATACATTTATAAAAAATATTTTTTGTGTAGTGTTATGATTTACATAATATGTAGCTCGTAATTGGCTTTATTTACTTATTTGGCACTGTCACTTTCAAATTGGAAGGTTTACAGATTTTTGTATTCTTCTGGTACCTACGTGTATTAATTACGGCGCAGTACACAGCACTTATAACATATAAATGGCTTATTACTGTTATATTTTACTGATTTCCACTTGCTGCAATCCTACATACTTGTTTCGCTTCGTCCACTTTCATTATTCCTTTCATACATGCTCTCCGGTTTAGGCTACTCTTGACCTGGCCTTTTTTCAAGAAGTCCCTGATTTGATCTTGAAACGTCCACCTAAGTCTACCCCTTCCAACCCTTTCATTCACACAGGCCTTAGTAGCAAGTGGAAAGAAGTGGTCTCTGCCCTACGGGAAAGAGGCGTTATTTTATGTATGTATGTATGTATTTTACTGATAAATCCATAGTGGTGAATAAGTTTATAACGCTAATTAAAGAAAGATGTAGAAACTGCTCCTGTATAAGTATATATTATTATCTCCGGGTTATGGAAATGTATTTCAATTAATTATTCTCGAAACAATTGAGAAGTGATTAGTTGCTGCAGTGGAACTTATTTAAAATTAAATATTACAATCAGCCGTCAATGGCTCTTATAATAAAAGAGAAAAACGTGCCAGTTCTTTTTGAGCTCGTGTCAAACACATAAGCCCATTGTTTCATTAGAAGACTGATACTATTCGGGTAACATTTTTTTTTATTTATTATATATTAGGAGATTCAACAGCTTTCATAACATTACAAAAAAATATTAATTGTCATAGCTAGCAATTTACAGAATCCCACGTGTATATAATTGGATAGTTACATATGTGTGCGATACACCAGCCTATAATCCAACATACCTACAGCCAATATTATATATAAACTAGATACACTATAATACAATTAGCACAATATATGTGAACATAATATGCATATCAATTACAACTCCTATAATATTACAATAAATTATCAACTAACTTGTATAACATTATCCAATACTACCTAATCAGAAAAATCCCTGTTCAGCCGTCTCGCCGTTGCCACACTTGTGTTGAATAGATCGAAAAGCGAACTTAATAAAACCGCTTAAGCATTTCAATCAGACCACATAAAAATCTACTATGAAGTACAAAATAATGAAGACTTAAAGTTTTTTTCTACACGCCACCCGAATCCAAACCTTATATGACACTTATATAGTTGATTTTTATTTCAGCAACTGCTTATTTACTTAGGTGCAATGATATCAAATAATCGGACTGTTGTACAAATTCAATCTCCCATTAAGAGCTCCTGTGTGGAAACCAGAAAACTGCACAATTAAATACTATCGCCGCATGGTTAATTGTGAACCTCATTTGTTGTGATGGGATTTTGTTTTTTGTTGTGGAGATTACAAAAGTGCCGAGATTGGGAAAGATAAGCGAAGTATTAGGACTTGTGTGAAAATAATCTGTCGAGAAATTGTAGTAGCTACCGTTATAGATCTTAAAATAATAAAAAAATGTGTGCAATTCACACGTGGTAGATGTAAAAATTTTGTCTTCAAGATAATGATAATGCTAATTATAGTGATGTAATGTTTGATAATTATTTGACATTTTATTCGTATATAGTTATAGTTTTATTTAGACTCAGAGCTCACTTTCCCGATAAATGATAGGCTAATGCTAACTAAAGTACGTATGAAATAAATCTAGGTATTAAGAATTATTTCAATATACCTTTGGATTTTTTGAGCTTGTCATTGATACAGCGCGACTGCTGCACATTTTCTAATTCCGCGTCCAAAAAATCGATCAACGAAATCTGATGCAAAATTTACATTAAACCTCTAAACTGCATATGAAGTACTAGTACATGGTATTTTCTTTGACTAATGCGAGTGTTACACATTTAAATAAAACACTCTTAAAGGATTAAAAATTACAATTAGACGCGTTTTAGTCCTTTAAAAGTGTTTTTATTTAAAAGTCTTGGTATGTTGCTATAATGACACAAAATGATGTCAACCGCTATGAAAGGCATTACTATCACCACTACCATTTTTATGTTTTCCTGGTGGCTATGTAGAGTAATACGTCGCGCGCATGACGTCAGAATATTTAAAGGTAGACTCATGTCATACATAAGACATTCTTTTCTCCAACTATGATCGCCTGGTGCTAAAACATTGTATTCTATTATGAAAATAATTTTATTGTTTGATGAACTGAAATTAACATTTTTCGACTAATTCGTTGTTGTTCTTCTTTGGTCTGAAAGCATTTAATTTTAAATGGGTGGTACTTTTTGATATTCAATTTTATTGTGATGTGATTTAAAAAAATCCTATTTAAAATAAAATTATATGAAAATGAATACACACGATCTTTATTACTGTTAACTTCTTCTTTTTTAAGCTTCATTGAATATTTGGCAGTCGGCCTACTTGTTTCATATCAAAAATCTTCATTCATATGCATTCACCTTATCCTAAGGATTGATCTCCGCTGCGCTCCAACTGGATACCGCAGGCGTAATCGCAAAGTGCGGCAATTAATACCAACGCCCAAGTGGACGGACTTCAGCCAGTTTAGAACAATGTGTGATGTTGAGGTAACACATTTTCTAACTGTGCTAATAATTTAAACTAAAATGCCGGGTTGCATAGTAAAACATTGTAATATAATACTACAAAAATTAAGAAAGCACTGGAATCACAAATCATTTGTAAGTATTTTGTATTTTATTAATTTCAATGAAAAATAACACGAAGCGTATGTTAGCAAATTTGAAAGATGCCATTAAGTGTCAAGATGCCACGCACACAAGCATCTAATAGTTGCCGTAATAATAAAGCTATTGTTCGTAGGTAGTGCGGTATCTAGTTGAAGCGCAGAAGAATCAAGTCCTTGATCTAAGGCTTTCACATACAATTTTTTGGACAAAACTATCGATACACAGACAAGCATCATTAAACCTGTAGTTGTCAACAGAAGCAAGACTACCGTTATCCACAGACTTATAGAATTACAACTTAAGGATATGAACACATCTGCCATCAATCCTACACAAATTAACAGAGATTTTATGCAATTAAATCCCACGAAGTGAAGCCACAATGCCGACCAAGTACACACTTCATTAAAAAAAAATCGGACAATCTTAAGTTCCGTTTAAGTGGTTTTGACGCGACACAATAAACATTGTATCGTTTACTTGAAAGCGAATTGTTCAAATTCAACCCTTACTACAATGATATAGAAAGGTAATTCGTAAAGCCGGATATTGAAAAACTAGACAGACGTATTAACGGAGATGGCGGCGATAACAATCGGTTCGAGATTCAAATCATTGTGTTCACATACAAACTTTTACTTTTTTAAATTGATGGCTTTGAATCCAGTAGCCAATGGCACACCTATAAAAGGTCTAATATATCATTATATTTAAAATTCTTATGTGTCTATTTATTTATCTCTTAAAAGGATTAACCAAACAAAAGATTATTATTTATTTATTTATTGGAATACCAACAACTTTAATTTTCTTATGAAAATAAGGGACGAGACGAGCAGCACGATCAGCTGATGGTGATTGATACCCCTTGTCCATTACAATACAGTGCCGCTCAGGTTTCTTGGAAGACCCAAAAATTCTGAGCGGCACTACAACTGCGCTCGTCACCTTGAGACATAAGTTGTCAAGTCTCATTTGCCCAGTAATTTCACTAGCTACGGCGCCCTTCAGACCGAAACACAGTAATTCTTACACATTACAGCTTCACGAAAGAAATAGGCGCCGTTGTGGTAACAATAATCTAGCCGGCATCTGCAAAGGAGCCTACCACTGGTACTTAGAGTTCACATCATATCATATTAGATATTTTAAATGGGTAAATAATTTTATGGATCTTTTTGTAGGTATCTTACTTTAAAATCATAATATAACAGTCTAACAAAACAACAATTCAAACATTCAATCATTTTTTATGACCAGACGATGAGACGAGCAGGACATTCAGCTGATGATACGCAATTCCCATTACAATGCAGTTCCACTCAGGATTCTTGAAAGACCCAAAAATTCTGCGCTCGTCACCTTGAGACATAAGATGTTAAGTCTCATTTGCACAGTAATTTCACTAGCTAATAATATTTACACATTACTGCTTCACGGCAGAAAAAGACACCGTTGTGGTACCCATAATCTAGCCGGCATCCTGTGCAAAAGAGACTCCCACAGCATGAATACACCTTAACACAAGGACTGAACGAAGGATTTCATAACTAACCATAACATTACCGAATAGATATCACAAAAGTATTATTTCTGTGGAAAGCTAAAAGAAAACTTCAAGAGCAAAATATATTTCTCTTCCATTTGGGGAAACTTAGGAAAATGGTTGATACCTTGGCTCGGATGGACCAAATCTCACTACTTCTGCCTGGGTATATAGGTATGCTATAACATGGTTCGTCATGTTCACTGAATGGCATTGCTTGCGGCAGCGTCGTGTGCCGGGTCGTCTCCTTCCCTCAAATATGTACAAAGGGAACGATGGCTAGCCCACATGCCAACTCGTGAAAGGGTGCTGCTATGCAATTGTAAAGTAGAGACTAGACATACAAGATTTATCAACGATATGCAACGATACGTCACTGGAACGGATGGCCCAGTGGAAGAGCGCTCGGACTATATAATATTATGTATATTTCAGCAATTGTAAAATACTCTATTTTATTGAAAAGAGTGGCCGTTGAGTTTCTTGTAGGTTCTTCTAACGAGCTCAGCATTTTTCAAACATATGGTATATTAAGCAATTTAAAAAAAATATTTATAGTGACTATTCAAAGGCGCTTATTTTAAGCGTAGTTGAATAAAGTCTACTTGACTTTGACTTAGACTAAGCGAAGGTAAGCCTGGCTACGTAGTAGAGAGTACTTACTTTTTAATGTCTAATCCCGGATCCTATCAGGAACCTAACCTTGCAGCCAATGAACGTTAAAAAAAGTGTATCGTCAAAAGCGATAAATGCCAAAAATTCTTACCTATTATATAATATTATATATTATATTATATTATATTATATTATATATATATTATTTTTTTCATATAAGTAAAAGAGGACTCTATATATATTTTCCAAATTATTAAAGTATTCTTGTTAAAAGTTACCATCGAGTTGATCTGTTTGAAGGCGGAAATCTATATATATAAAAATGAATTGCTGTTCGTTGGTCTATTTTGGTCTTAAATTAATTGTGGAAGTCCAGGGAAGGTTTAAAAGGTGAATAAATATGAAAATGCTCGGAATTAAATAAAAACATTGGTTTTGGTTTTCCTTTGATGTGGCCCCCGTCGTTCAGAAATCAAATAAAAATAATAATTTGAAATGAATAACTAATTAGAATTTTTATATCTTTCTAACGTTCTCAGGAGGTAAAAAATAAACTTAATTTTAGGTAACTATAGTTGGTGGATTACTTACAGTTGTTGACTATCTATCAAATTATTTTTATGTAAATTGATAAAGTATGGCGATATCTTCATCTATACTAATATTTTAAAGAGGAAAGATTTGATTGTTTGTTTGTCTGTATTGAATAGGCTCCGCAACTACTGAACCGATTTGAATAATTTTTTCACTGTTGGGAAGCTACATTATTCCCGGCAAAAAAATTAGGGATCCCTACTAATAGTCCAATAATGTAACCCAAGATGTAAAAATATGCACGCAAACGACGTCGCGGGGTATCAGCTAGTAATAAATAAATTAAACCTAGGCCGTAACCAATAACCTATTGATATAATATTCCACGTGTCATTGCACTACAAAAGTATTTTTTCATGTGGGGATTTCATTGCCCTCAAAGACAATTAATTGCTTTGGCTTTTTTTGGCTATGGCTTTGAACAGACTTTAAAAATATGGATATCATAATAAAAATAAATATTAGGGTGATTTTTGCTTGTCGGTAGTACTTTGAATATTAATTAACTATCTCTTTAAAGCTATAGATTCTTCAAAGTAATTTTAAGATTTTTACATAAATTAGTTTTGATACTATAATATATTATCAAGCCTGTATCGCACAAAGTCAGGATAGAAAAAAGTAATTAATACTTATTTTACAAACAAAATACTTATTTTGTATAAATATATTAGGTATATTATAAATTGCAAAATGTCTGCATTAATATTTTGTACTCTTTGATGCACTCGTTTCAAATACCTATATGTATTTGAACTAGGTATTTTTGTATAAAGGTTTTTATAGAAAAGATTATTTGAATAGATAAGTTCTCGATTAGAACAGCACTTTATTGAGAGATACAAGTAATGAACGTATTATTATTAAGTTCATTTCGCCTGTGTCTCGGATCGTCATCAAGTTTCACGTCAGCTGTCCACTAGACGTTCTCACGGAACTTACGAGCTCCGTGACCTGTCACGTCACGCCGAGGCCCTGAGCTTACTTGCGCATTTGCTAGGGCTGACACTTTCACAAAACCCAAAAGGCTAATAGACTACAAATTCCAGAAGCAATCAGCAGAGATTTAAACACAGAATAAGTTTGATGATAAATAAATACTTTTTTAATGTTGATTTTCTTTTGATTAAAATCTTCTTTCGTTGTAATTTATGTTACGATAACTGAATATAACAAAAATATACCATCCAAAAAAAAATTAAGCGAAGAAAGTTGAAATGCTAATCAGATCAATAAAAAATCTGTGAAGTAGTCTTAGTAATAACTACCCTCAGGTATAAACAGAAACGAATTCCTACTTTTGTAGTAGAGAAAAGAGAAATCCCTATTATCGAACATCATTAATGATAGATTAGATCTATGTTTAATGTATGCAAATGTAAGTATAATAAATTAAAACAGAAGAAACATACATATTTGAACCTATATCTTAGATACGAAGATCTTATCAATAAAGTGGCAATTAAAGCAATTCCTAGAACTCGAAAGTGACAACCCTTAACATCTTCGACGAGGAAGTACAGGGGTGTGATTCCGTATGACCTCAAGTTCTACCCTAAAGTAGAATAGTTTTTGTACAATTGTCAATACGTTTGTGAATTACACGCTATGAATCGATCAATAAAAAAAACGCAATAAATACCATACAATTGTATTTAAAAGGGTTTTAAATTTAATATAGGTTCCATTGGGGTCCAATAGACAAGAGACGACAATTGAAATGTATTTTCTGCACTTTTTTGCCGACTGTCTCGAGACGTTCGGTGACGGATCGGTTTTTGTTGACGCTACTTTCTGTTGCTAATTTCGCGATCAAAAAAAAATTCTTGTATTGTATTGTCATAATCCTTTAGATAGTTTGTGAAGCGTGAATCTATTTTGGTGAATGTTTTATAAAAATAGTTAATTAAAATTGTCGTCCAAGACGCCATCTCGTCCCCAATATTTTCTCAGTAATTCACAATTCTTAATCTCAGAAAAAAATCTGTCATTCAAGCAATTAAAACTGTAGCATTGCTAATAAAGTGTTTTCTATTCTATTTTAGAATCATTTTTGCCTTCGTTAAAAATTAATTAAATTAGTTAAGAAATTAAAAATGTTTTTAATGGAACCACTTTATAGAAGGCTGCTTTTCCCAGAAATCGCCAAAATAGCGCATAATTGAAACTATTTCTAGACGGTTTTTATAAAGATTATATTTTTTACAAATAATAATTGTATATCTACACAATATGAGACGAAAATTCATTTTTTCTTTACATTTCTTTTTTTATGGACCGTGCAAAAGAAATCACCAAACTATACTGAACTTTTACAGTTGGAGTCATGCAAATCATTCAATCTGGATAAAAATTGTACAAAAATTTATTAATTGCACACCAATACTATTTAACATGACATAGTTTTGTTAGTTTTGTAAATAAAATTGCATTATGTGTGTAATAAATTACAAATGCTTCTTATTCTTAATTAAAACTATGGCGATCTTGTACGAGAGAGGTAGGCTCCGCTCGATTCCTCAAGGCCATTGGCTCGGTCCCCAGCCTTAAGAAAAATTATTAATAGCACCTAAAATTGGAGACAGCCTAAAATTTACAGGAAGTCATTCACTTAAGCTTATAGATATTTATTCATTAAAAACATAACGTCACTTACATGAGAACATAATATGATGTAATAATTAGATCGCCGTTCTTTTAATATCAGTTCATACATATTTACGTATATCGGTAGGTAGAGTTTCTTGCACCGCTTCTTCTCTCTCAGGGTGCCATTTGGTTCCGAAGCGATGGTAGTTAGAAATGACGTCAAAAAGAATTCTCATGGAATCATATTTGAGAAAAAAAATGGCGTGCGTACAAGGTAAACACATGTCAGAAGTGAAACTTCTTTGGAAAACTAATTTTAAAATCTCGTTTATATCAATATTAGAAATTATTAGATGTTCTACTTACTCGCGGCCGCGTGCTAAACCTGCACGATACAACACTAGGAGGGAAGATGTTCAACATTTTCGCATCCGCGCGCTAATACTGCATGATACAAGGCTAGAGGGAAAGATGTTCTACGTTTTTGCGGCCGTGCGCTGAACTTGTACCATATAACTCTAGTAGGGAAGATGTTCTACTTACTAGCGGCCAAGCGCTTAACTTGCACTAACTATCTATACTAATATTATAAAGCCGCAGTGTTTGTTTGTTTGTTTGTTTGATAATAAACCGCGCTAATCTCTGGTACTACTGGTCCGATTTGAATGAAGGCTATGTTTTTTTTTCAAAATTAGGGATCCGTAATAAAATTGCTATTTTGTAACACAAGGTGTAAAATCGAAAACCTATTTTTGCGTGCGCTGCAAAAACTATTGACAATAGAACAAAATGATGTACAGGCTATAATATAGGCAATATTTTATTACTTTTAAAACTATCGCGTGAATTATACTTTATATGGCAAAACAACGTTTGCCGGGTCATCTAGTATATATATAATACTCTTCACACCAAAATACTTTTCCTCAATCGGTGTCAATCGCTCTCTCCCTTGAACAAATACCTCCTCCTCTTCTTGAACAAAATCGTCTCAAATTTTCGTGACGCTCTATTGCGTTTCATTCGTAAAAAAACTACCCTCATGCGCTAAGTCTCATTTCAATAAATGTTTTTAATGACTTTTTGCTTACTTAGAATATTCTTCTTCACAAAATATATTTATGTAAGTATTTTATATCATATGATTTTACCAATATTTTATTAGAGCCTACTAGAGTAACCGGCACCTCCAAAAGCTGTATTGATAACATATTTAGCAATTATAAACCCATTTCTCATCAATAGATAACGTAGTACCCGAGGAAGGCTTAAGTATATAATTAGTTATGTGTTAGTATACATATTTATATATATATTTGTAAATATTAACGATATTTATTGGAGATGTCGGAAAAAATAAGCCCCCTGGGAGCCTTTAACGAAAACGCTGTCTGCCCTATGAGATATAACAAAATATTGTATGGTGGAATTGTGTCTTATATAGGTCTACAGAATAGTCCACCATGGCATATGTATCTCTTAAAGATAACATCCTACATCCATTTTAATATTTTCAAAATTGTCAATTATAAAGCGGTAATGTAAAAGCCGTTTGCACAAATACGATATAAATCCTCATCAATTTCTATTGGCAGAAAAGCGTCTGTCGGGTCGGCTTTTAACTCTTACTATGTGAATAGATCTTTATCATCATCATCAGCTGGGAGACGTCCACTGCTGGACAAAGGCCTTCCCTAAAGATTTCCACGACGATCGGTTCTGCGCTGCCCTCATCCAACGTATTCCGGCAATCTTGACCAGATCGTCGGTTCACCTTGCCTACCAACACTGATAAATTGAAACACCAAGATAAATATACTCAATATAAGTTTATTTCAAATTAAATTATAAATAGTTCTTGATTAATATAACTGAATATTGCATTTGAAAATACATAGCAATGATCATAAATCGATGTATAAGTCCACTTACTGACACTTTGAATATTAATTTATCTAATCGTACGCTTCTGGTTTTAAAGTTTTATTAACATTCGTATGAATTTGAATATTTTCCTGTTTGACTTAACGATTAAATTTAAATACACTAATTTGGAAACATAAGATACGTTTGACTTTTAATATATTGACGAAATAGTTTCTTTGCCAACATCTTTACGAGAGTAATAGACGCCATTTGTAATAAATTTCCAAGTTATATTTTTTCATGTGTGAGACTTTTTGCAAGATTTGAATGTAGTTAATGGTAGTTAGTTACATTTTTTAATTTTTCTAATAAATAGGTTTGAGCTTAAATTTTGTATGCAAATGATGACCCCGCAATAATACTTCATTATCTTTGAACAACCAGTGGGAGGCTCCTGAGCAAAGGAGTTTGAGCTTCAATTTTGTATGCAAATGATGACCCCACAATAAAACTTCATAATCTTTGAACAACCACAACGGCGCCTATTTCTGCCGTGAAGCAGTAATGTAATAATAATAAATCTTTATTTGCAAGGCAAATGAGACTTAATATCTTATGTCTCAAGGTGACTAGCGCAGTTGTAGTGCCACTCAGAATTTTTGTGTTTTTCAAGAATCCTCAGCGGCACTGCACTGTAATGGGTAGGGCGTATCAAATACCATCAACTGAACGTACTGCTCGTCTCGTCCCTTAAAAAACAGGGCTTTTTTTCGAAATAAAAGTAATTGTGTAACATACGAGTTCTATGCTACTTTTGTGAACGTTGGTATAAACCCAACATTTTTCACACATAATTCTAACCCCTCAAGACATAAACTTCATTCTGCCAGCAATAATTGAAAATAAAGGATGTTATATTTTGTCTCTCTATATCTTCCATACAATTTGTTAGATTTGACGTTCGCTTACGCCCACTTTCCCCTAACATTGCAACAAATCTCGTAACCATTAGTTCACCCTTTGTATCTTATGTCTCTGTCTATTATCATACAGAAGAAGGATAAGGAAAGATATAAAAAGCTTCTCTAGTTTATTGAGATGTTTATTGCAAAATTATACAAATCACTTCCGGATAAGCTGTTCTTAAGTTAATGGATTACATGACTGCATGTCGGCCTTATTGCATTGGTGTTTTTGAAGTGAAATCTTCTTTAGCGGCGTTGAGCACTTTTCTGGGATGGGTATAAAATGTTAAAGTCGCGTCAGGACACGTGGCCTGATTGAAAATTCGTAAGACAGTCGTTAAAATTATGGATGACAGATTTATACTTGTAACTAATTATAGTTCGGCTATTTCAACTTAATGATCATAAGGTCCTTGGACCAGTGAGTGGATGAATCAATGTGATTTCGCTTTTTCATTAGCAAAGACTCTCTCTAAGGCGATAGTTATATTTGTATTTCTTTGTTCAAGTTTTTACTTCCGCCGGCACTCCAGGAGTGTAACTCGTATTTTTATAGCATTTTTGACGTCTATAAAATCAACAATATTAACAATATGTTATGTTTTAAAGTGATAACCCCCACTTCTAGGATTAATACAGCAAACAGAATTTTGTAACGAGACGGTACTCGAACGGTTAGCTCAGTTGGTTAGAGCACCGGCACGGAACGCCGGAGGCTGTGGGTTCTATTCCCCGCTTCGTTCATAAAATTTTGTTTTTCAAATTTTATTTATGTATCAACAATATTCTTGATAGTATCTTTTATTAACAGGACCATTTTAATACACTTCTTAAAGGATTAAAACGCGTGCAGTTGTAACTTTGTTTTTACATTACATTATGCGTAAAAGTTATATTTTTATTATTATTTTTAAATATTGTTAGTTATATAGTCATTTTTTAACTGGTGCAATGTTTTATTTTGTATTTAACAAAACACAAATACGATTGTATATCATAATTAGCTGACCCAGCAAACGTTGTATTGCCGATATTAAAATCCCGATACAAAAGTAACTGTTGATCATAGACGGGTGAAAATTTTAAGTTGTATGTATTTTTAATGCTAACTCATTATCAATCAAATTTAACACCTTACGTACCTTCAAATAAAGCGCGTACACCTTCCTTTAAGGCCGGCAACGCTCTTGTGATTCCTCTGCTATTGCAAGAGAATGTGGACGGCGGTGATCACTTAACACCAGGTGACCCGTAGGTACGCTCGATTGTCCTCCTTTTTCATATCAAATATAGCAGTTCAATATTGTAACATCCAGCCAGGCTTGAAGGCATTCCATTCTACAAAAAGAATAAAAAAAACAACCTAGATTTAATTTGATTCTCAATAGCGTTGAAAATAATGAGCTAATGTATCCCTTTAGTCTAAATCAGTTTCGTTATATTTAATCCAAAGACACGAGAATTACAATTCAAGTCAAATAATATATGGACATTCAGCATTGTGGAATGAATATAAAATATGTCAAAAGCAGGCTAGTTGGTCACAAGGCGCTCGCCCCTTCGCGAGGAGACCGTGCCTAATTAAATCGTTTCATACAATGTGACAATAAATAATAAAGTTTATTTATGGTGCGTGTTTTTAAATCTTCTTTTATGGGAACTGCGGTAATGTGGCTTAGCAGGTGCTGGACGTCGGGCGGCGGGTTTTACACGTCCACTTGAAACGTTTTTGCAAGTCATGGTGTATGACCTTCTGGGTTTTGGGTATGTTTAACTACACTCCTATTAAAAAAAATCGATGAAATCATAATCTTTGACACTATAGGTATATTTTATCAGTGGGCAAATGAGACTAAACATCTTATGTCCCAAGGAGACGAGAGCAATAAAAGTCCCACTCAGAATTTTTGGATTTTTCAAGAATCCCGAGCGAGTATCCCCATTGTAATGGCAGGGCGTTTCAATTACTATCAGCTGAACTTTCAGCTTAGGACTTCGTAAACGTCTTGTCCCTTATTGTCATAAAACAATATATTCGAAAATATCCATACTATTAAATCGAATGGCACCTTATAAACAGTGGACATAGGCTTTATTTATGCAATGAAATTAAATGAAATGAAATTTATTTATCTGTACGAATTTTGGTAAAATAGTTCTCAACAATTGGTGATGATGGACAGCACAATTCGCCAATATATCGGCATACAGATAGTTGATTGTCAATATTAAAATTATAATATTTATACGTTCCGTCACTATTAGTGACATTACAAGCTATAATCAAATAATATAATATAAAATATACATTAGTTTGTAGGTACCACTCTCAAATATAATGATTTTTGGCTAAAGAATTCTTTTAGACTAAAAAGCATTTATCTTTGTGTGCGTTATTGTAAAGGGCAACTTTCTCATATTTTTTGGAAGGTTGAAGACCCCTAACCCATAACTTAATACACTTAAAACAAAATCACACGGAGGATTTATAGCAGATATCCAGATGGTTAGCCTAATAATTAAAATTGCGGCGTGATTAGGCTAAACAGTTCTTCAGAACAGTTCTCGTTATAAATGAGGTAGAAGATTCGAGTGACTGTGCGTTGTACGAGGTCAAATGGTTAAAGCTTATTCTTAGGTGCACCAGACCAGAGATAAGAGCAACACATGGCATATCAACATGACGTCGTCACACTACACTGCATGTTGGAGGTAACCTAACATAATATCATTAAAATACACAAGAAATAGTATAGGAGATAGAACACAGCCTTGAGGAACACCAGCATTCACAAGCTTCAGGTTTGAGCTAAAACCATCGCCATAAACCTTTTAACCTTTGCCCGGTGTTTAGACATGTGATGCACATGCAAAAACTTTTAGGAAGACATGTAATTAAAGTTTCATGAGGAATGCCTTGTACCATACCCTATGAAAAGCTTTGCTATATACAGTAATTAAACTGGACTGACTTCCCATTTGCAATCAATCAATCAGTTATAGTACCTAAAACATATTATCACCAGATTACCAGATTAACCAGTGAAAGACTAAACAATATGTTATTTTTACGAGATTTTCCTCACTACCGGGATTATTTACAGAAATTTCAGTTCAATATTTATCCCTCTTCATAAAATTTGGTACAAATAATAATTTGTTAATAAAGTCAAAGCTGCGGTGTCGGTCACATATTCACATTTTCTTCATGAGTTTCGGGAGCAGAGCGTTTTTTTATAGGTTAAGAAAACAGGTCATCACCGCCACCGACAGTTTTTGCGTGTTGCACGTTGTTTTTTATGGCTACGGTATTAAGCTGTATAGTTCCCGATTCTGATTTGTTTTTCAGGGATCGGATGAACGATTGCTGACTCGTTATTATATGAATTCGGGACTATGCCTTTAGGGTATAAGTGCTGGAATTAAAGTGTTAGAATTGCAATCAACTCTGAGTTAATCGTTCTGAGCATGGTCAAGGAACCAGTACAATTAGAGCGACAGAATTCTGCCAGTATTATAGGTGCCCTTTCTCGTATTGATTGTTTTAATTTCATGTAATCATATAAATATTGTAAATATTAGTTTAGTTATAAGCATTATTTTGTTATAAATATATATTCACATCATTTAACCTATGAGTCACAAGATGTTAGGTGATCACCGCTGCTGATTCATCCACAAGATTCAAATGAAAAAGCTAAAAATAACAGTAGGATAAATAAAGCGGAGTGGCTTAGAACAGGTATGCGAGTAGGATACAAAGCTGTTACGTCACGGTGTTCCCACGTGTTCGGGAGCGGTACAAAAACACCTCCGATGTGTCCGATACTCCGCATTAATAAACCCCTCAATATAGAAGCCCGATCACTCCGCAAATGTAGTATAAGTTGGACTGTTACATTGTTCATCTGCAGTGTCAGCTACAAAAAGATAACGTCAATTTGTGTTAAATTTTTGTTTGATCGGTAAGATTTACCTCATTGAAGTTTTTACGTACATATATATAGATATTACATGCCTATGGATTCATAGCAAATATTAAATATATTTACAATTAAATTATTTTTTGCGGCTATTTTTTTAATAATATAAAAGAAAATTAAAGCTAGGAATTTTTTAGCATAGAAGAGAACTTAGGTAGATAGTGTTATTTTTGATTTAAACTTTTTGATCTCTAATGGCAGAAGAAAAGCTTGTTGAGCTTGTTGATGTTTAATTATCTTTCGTTTGTATGTCTGTCTATTTGTTTTTTTCAGATTCATGAAGAAAAGTGTAGGCTATCTAGCAATAGGCTATATCTCCTAGCTAGCATTAAATATTGACAATTAGTTTCTTATTTTGTGAACTGAGTCGAAAAAAGCGACGCTAAACTACTTAACCCAAATTATTATTTATTATAAAGATTTTCAAAATTCTTAGTACAACTTAAAAAAAATAGCGTACCGTATACCTATTTCTAATAAGCCACAACAGTTAAATGAGACTAAAATTTTTAATATACAGGTTTATCTAAATCTAATTAATTTTAAAATAATAATGATTTATCTGTTCACCACCATATACTACAAGTTTAATACACGACATATTCTTCAAGAAATATCATTCCTCACACGTATAAAAAGTAAAAAACTTCAGAAATATAACCCTCATTCGAGATAACACTTCATAATGACGTGGGTCAGCGCGGGCGGCTAGAACAAACAGAATTGTACGCACGCCATCTTTTTTACTGTTTCATTCAAATAGAAAGGAATGAGAATGTGCTCGACTCTTCTCTCTTATAGAAAATCTATATGATAGAAAGGGATGGATGAGGGATTTTGATCAGGTAGGTGCCAAGGTGTCTGGTGTGAGTAGACTGCTAGGCACCAGTTGCCGTATTTAAGGTATCCACTCTATTTTTTGTTGTGTTAGCTATTCGGTTTTAGAAAAGATAACTTGATAGGAATGTATGAATTGAAACAAGGTTAGTAGAATTCTATTATCTGTTAGTATGTTTAACAATCGAGTTCCACTTACCTGAAAGCCAATTTGTATATTTTTTTCTTGACTATGCTCACTATATACAATTCGTATATTATAGAGAAATATCTAGATGTTTCTTGAAATGATTTTACTGTAACTGTTAACATCCTACGGTATCAATGCATATAAAATTAAAAAAAAGTGTGTGTACTTATGAACGCACTACCTACCTGTCATTTAGGTATGTAAAGTGCCGCATCTAATATACGGTTCATATTTAACGTTTAAAGCGTTATCAACACTATTTTATTAATAACAGATAGATCAGGCAGCCAAGCAGCACTCATTCACAAGTTGAAGGAAGGACTAGGCATCGGTCCTGTCGCATGTCAGAGTATTTAAGAGGAGGAAACAACCTTGGACTAGTTTGGCCTTTGTGGCCACCCAATAGGATGCCATTTTAGCGAGCATGTCGAACCATGTAATGGATTGCAAACCCGTTTTCGACTCGACCCGATTTTATCCGAACGTCATATCAAACCGAGCGCGGTAGTTCAATCTTAATCTTACCCACATAATAAAGCGTGTCCAAAGAAAATTTCCGATAATTCTTCTTCACTTTCTGTGAGTTCCCAACGGTTCCCATTCCAGTACCTTCCGTCCCCATTGGTGAAGGACCCCGTTCCGCGAGCAATGTGCGGTCTCCAATGCTAATTAAGTTTCGCAATCCTTCCAATTCCAATCCATACTATGTCAATTCTTAAAATTGATTCCATTAGAATTCTTTTAGATGTCATTTCTACCGGGAATCTCCTCTTTCCTGATGCGATATTGCTATTATATTAATAAATAATCATTCATTATCTTACCAGCTATAAATGTATTGAGTGAAATGTAATCAAACTGTCCCCCTGTCAACATGACCTCACCTGACACTAAACATATGCTCCATTTAGTAATGACAACAATTTAATATTAATAAGATCTTGCTTCAATATTTTATGTCTGATTGTATATTTTTCTACATATATATATTTATATATATATATATATATATATATATATGAGATTTCCACGTATATAGTCACTCATCACGATATCTTTGGAACCATTAGAGCTAAAGACTTGAAATTTGGTAGGAATATTCTTTTCACCGAGTAGAGGTCAGCTAAAAACGGATTTTAAGAAATTCCACCCCTAATTATTTATATTTCCAATATTTGTTTTGTATGGACATATTTTCTATAAGAGAATTTATTGACGCACGGTTTGACAGTTCTGCTGTGAAACAATTTCATTATAAATTCTGGAAGCATTTTTTACGAAGTAATAATTCTTGAAGTGGTGAAATATTATTGACAAATTCATAAAAAATCAGTATTTTATTTACTATGTACAGAACAACGTCTGTCGGGTCAGCTAGTTTTTTTATAAAATATTTTTAGTTACTATATTTTCAGACCGCATCGAAGAAGACAAGATCACAAAGTGTATGGGGATAAATCAAGAAGTAATTGTAGTAACAAAAGATAATCATAAAGTAGAAGTCGGGGTAGCAAAGTGTAATCATGAAGTATTGAATTATGATGAAGTTGAAAGGCTCTTCAGAAGTTTTCCGTTACAGTTGCGATATAATCATAAACCTCCCAAGTGCTGGGACTCCCAACACAGAAAGAACTGTAAAAGTTGTTGATTACTTCTCGCTTGAGATTACAAATCGCAATAGAACTCCTTTGATGATTCTAATAGGATTTAAATACTACGAGTACATTCCAGTATGAATTGTCTGTAATTAGTGATGTAAATAGAAATTTTTAAATAAATAAAATTAAACGTAAATAACAGTGATAAAAATAAAGTCTTAAAGAACTTATTCACCTCCTGACCGTCTAAATGAATGCATATATATTTATTTAGCACATATTGGGCTTCCCGAGAGCTTGTGCAGGTGGACCTCCAGCTTCCTCACTGGGCGTAGCATACAGGTCGTTGTCGACGGATATTGCTCGAACCAGAAGCCCGTGAATTCTGGAGTGCCCCAAGGCTGTGTGCTGTCTCCCACGCTGTTTCTTCTGCATATCAATGATATGTTGGACACCTCCAACATTCATTGCTATGCAGACGACAGCACTGGTGATGCCATATACACGGGCCATGCAGGTCTCTCTCGGGAAATCGTCGACCAGTGCCGGGAGAAACTTGTGTCTTCTATCGAGTCCTCTCTTGAGAAGGTCGCGGAATGGGGAAATTTGAACCTTGTCCAATTTAACCCCCAGAAGACTCAAGTTTGCGCGTTTACCACTAAAAAAACCCCATTTGTCGTATCATCGCTGTTCGACAACACTTCCCTCAAAGCCTCGCCAAGTATCGGAATACTGGGTCTCGAAATCTCGAGCGATTCCCAATTTCGTGGTCATCTGGAAGGCAAAGCCAAATTGGCTTCAAAGAAACTGGGCGTCATTAATAGAGCACGGCAATACTTCAAGCCGGCCCACATACTAGCGCTCTACAAAGCGCAGGTCCGGCCACACATGGAGTATTGCTGTCATCTCTGGTCTAGCGCACCCCAGTATCAGCTCGATCCATTTGACCGCGTGCAACGCAGAGCAGCTCGAATTGTCGGGGACCCAGTGGTCTGTGAACGGCTGGATCACTTGGCGTTGCGTAGAGACGTCGCTTCATTGTGTGTCTTCTACCGCATTTATCACGGGGAGTGTTCCGAAGAGCTGTTTAACCTGATTCCTGCCGCCGAATTCCACCTTCGCACGACTCGCCACAAGTTAGGATATCATCCTCACCATCTGGATGTGTGGCGGTCCTCCACAGTGCGGTTTTCAAGGAGCTTTCTTCCACGTACTACAAAGCTGTGGAACGAGCTTCCTTGTGCGGTGTTTCAGGGACGATACGACATGGGTACCTTCAAAAAAAGCGCGTACACCTTCCTTAAAGGCCGGCAACGCTCCTGTGATTCCTCTGGTGTTGCAAGAGATTGTGGGCGGCGGTGATCACTTAACAACAGGTGACCCGTACGCTCGTTTGTCCTCCTATTCCATAAAAAAAAAATTGGAGAAAGAACATTTACAAATAATTATAAAACTACTAAGAGTAAAAACTACAATAAGCAATATCCAATTATAATTTTAAATACTTCTCATCAACACCTTAATGTTATACTTATTACTTAAATTGTAAATACGGCACGTGTACAAATGATTAAATACTACTTAATACAAATACAATTAAATCTAGACAACATAAAAGACTTAAGCCTGTAAGTTTTTTTTCCAACTTTACGCTTAAAAGAGTTCCTACTTGTACTAAATAAGTATATTATGTCAATAAAATTGAAATTAAAATCGCAGCAAATTCTAAATATAGGAGCTCTATTGCGTTAGCTCAGCAAGAATAATACCACTGAGTATTATACTAATGTAATGTAATATTACCGTAATGAAAAAACAAAACGGGTAGCTGACAGACATTAGATAGATTGAACCAAAGAGGATGTAAATTCTATTTTATAAGAGGTGCCTCTTGCCTGAGTAAAAATTGTAATTTAGTTTAGTATGAAACGTGCAGTATGGCGATTGGCGACGAAGTATAATCCGGCGAAGTTTGAAAGCGAACAGTTGCTTAAAACGTAGTGGATTTCGGCTTTTTATGAGATTATAGCCGTCACCTATCAAATACTGCACGTTTCATACAATCGAGTGAATCGCTTTTTTCTTAGAGAGTTTTGCTAGGTTGGATTGAATTACTAATTGTATATCGATTTGGTAATAACACTGATGTCGAATAGCAAAGAATGTAGTGCAGTATTGTCAGTTATACGTCTTGAAATGAGCTTGCTTAAGTCACATAACA
Organism: Leptidea sinapis; assembly: GCF_905404315.1. Lineage (NCBI taxonomy): Eukaryota > Metazoa > Arthropoda > Insecta > Lepidoptera > Pieridae > Leptidea > Leptidea sinapis. The sequence continues at coordinate 14,972,154 of NC_066276.1, forward strand.
AAATAAATATAATTGTATTTTGAAATATAAATGGTAACCAAAAACCCCGCTACGATGATTCAATAAAGCCAATTGAAAGGGAACCAAAGCCGTGTAAGTGGGCTTCTAGTCCGAGTGCCCCAAATCGTTTGATGTGCTAAATCGGGGATTTTTGGAACAAACTCACTCCCTTTATCAGAATGTCGAGAGCTCTTCACTGTTTGTGTTGGGATTGGCTTTGCTGTCCAGTGACCGAAGTCAAAGGGAGGATAATGGGATAAACTTTTCGTAATAGTAGCGCTTTTGAACGTGGCTGTGTTAATACCTACATGTTAAGTGTATCAGACGACTTATACATTACCTATATTTATTCAAAATTAAAAAATTCTAATATTTTTATTCCAAAAAGGATGTGATATCACTTATTGAAAGTCAAAAACTACCCATTCCAAAATGAATGCCTCAGACCTGAGAAGAATGGGCGCAACAAACTTAGCGGGCTTTTTCTTTTTCATCCAAAACATATGTTTACAAAGTAATATCTTACAATTTAACTTATTATTTAATAGCCTGAGGACGGTCACTCCATTCCCTATCTGTGGTATCATTAAGAAAGTTATTTATGTTATAGTAACCTTTAGGGAATGTATATGAAGATATTCCAGACTAAAAAATCGATTATTCTGAAAATGAAAATAATCTTTACACAATAAAAGTCATTGAATCTAGGGTAAATAGACGGATGACATCCGACCACATGATAATCGGAACTGGATGAGAAAAAAATAGGATCGCCAATAACTGGAGAAATCTGCAACACCAGGTATAGTTATCCCGTTCCAATACTACTTGGTGACCTTCAAATTCACATTCACGCTCTTATCAAAAGACGAAATCTCTAAGAACACAGGTTTTCATTCGAAATGGTCTTGACTGAACATCACGTAAGCCGCTTGCCCATTTACCGTCTCTTTAAGATGAATTTTTTTAAATATGAGTTGCAGGTTCTCACTTTTGTTTATACTTAATACTTACTAGACCATTTTCTTCCACGTCTTATACAGCGTCTATCAGTTTCAAAAACCTTAAACCACATACTCAATTGTCACATGCTAAGATAATTTATACGTCTAGATACAGTCTCTTGCTGTTAGACAACCGATAAAAACGGGCCAGGAATATTCGTTTAGTGTGCGTGACAAGCTACGTCTTACACTCGCGGTTCGTATGACACTTTGTGTTTGTTGTGTGAATTACTCAAAATAGAGGTTAATTCTAAACTCACTCATTTTTTTCACAGCCTTCATAGTTTATCTATACGTATAAATCATCTAAGGTTACAGAATGTGTCTCTTTAGAGTGATTTTCTGGTTCACAAAGATCCTTTCTCATTACAAATTATATGCTGGGAGAGTTTCTTGCATCACTTCTTCTCTTTCAGAGCGCCACTTGTTTCCATAGCGGTAGTAGTGTCTAGTATATTAGAAATGACATAAAAATGAATTCTAAAGGAATCAATTTTGAGAAAATAAATGCCTTTTATGCCTTTTATAGCATCAAATTATAAAAAAACTTCGGTATTATTTTTGTTATTAAAAGCATATCGTGTGGTAATAAGGCAATTATTATGGAGGAAATGTTGTGGTGATTTGGTCACATAGAGAAGATTTATCATAGATAAATTGACTGTAAAAATAATAGAAATATTCTAAATTAAAAATAAGTGTACTAGGTGATGACCGGTGCGCTTTGCTTCACTTATACAAATGCATATTTGGTTACAAATCTAGGTCATCATCATCATCACACGCATCACGTTGACGTCTGGTATTCCACAGCCGCACGTTTTACAAGAAATTTCTTGCCACGCATAGCCACTATGTGGAATCCATTACCGGCTGCTGTTTTCCCGAACCGACAAGACTTAGGGACCTTCAAGAAAAGAGCATACCTTAAACCTTTACCTTAAACTCCGGCAACGCATTACTTGACACCTGATGTTGCGGATGTCCATGGGTGGTTGCTTCACAACTCCCATCCCGTGAGCCTCTTGCCCATTGCCTCCTCTTATATACAAATCTAATCAAATCTATCAAAAAAAATATCTGTTTTGATAATAAGGAAATTGTAGAAATTCAATCATTACAAAAATAATTTACTTCGTTGAATTATTAATACAGAAAAATATTGAAATAAAAACTTATAAAGGGTCACGTATCAAAATAACAAATATCCTATCCCTCAAGTTGGATCAAACTACATACAGTGTTCTAGAACTGAATGACGTCGGCTTAAGTGGTTTAGGAGTTCTTCGCGGACAAATAACGTGATTGACGAAACGAAATTTTTATATAATTATTTAATTTTATAAAGGAATATTTGTTTGACCTTTGAATTAGTTTTTCATTTACTTTTTCTAATAAGAAAATCACAACAAACAATACTTATAATACATACTTCATGCTATTTAAATATAAACATATAATATGTAAGACTACTTGGAAGTGTACCAAGAATACTGGCGGCATCTCCGAATCAAATTAAGTTTCTAGAACTCAAGTTGAAACGCATATCTCCGCGTCTCTGCAGGACCCCACGAGCCAAGTGTCTTGATAACAAACGGCATAAAGATACTTTACTCTCTCGCTAATAAGACAGCGATGTTATAAACTTATTTCATAAGCTGTTTAACCTGATTCCTGCCGCCAAATTCCACCTTCGCACGACACGCCACAAGTTAGGATATCATCCCCACCATCTGGATGTGTGGCGGTCCTCCACAGTGCGGTTTTCAAGGAGCTTTCTTCCTCGTACTACAACGCTGTGGAATCAGCTTCCTTGTGCGGTGTTTCCGGGACGATACGACATGAGTGCCATCAAAAAAGCGCCTTCACCTTCCTTAAAGGCCGGCAACACTCTTGTGATTCCTCTTGTGTTGCAAGAGAATGTGGGTGGCGGTGATCACTTAACACCAGGTGACCCGTATGCTCGTTTGTCCTCCTATTCCATAAAAAAAATAAGCTTGTTTGGTAATTACTCAGCACTAAAGTTGACTCCAATTTAGTACGGCAATACTTCAAGCCTTTCCACATTCTAGCACTCTACAAAGCGCAGGTCCGGCCACATATGGAGTATTGCTCTTATCTCTGGTCTGATACACCCAGTATCAGATCAAATCATTTGACCGCGAGCAACGCAGAGTTGCTCGAATTAGATCTCGGCTATTAGAGCTCAGCTAAATCAATTGGTGTTACGTAGAGATGTCACTCCATCGTGTGTCTTATGCCGCATCTTACAATGTTCCGAAGAGCTTTTTGCCCAGATCCCTGCCACAGAACTCCACCTTCTCACCACACGCCACAAATAAGGATATCATCCCCACCATCTGGATGTCGGGCGTCCTTCTACATTCCGGTTTTCAAAGAACTTTCTTTCACGTCAAGCAAAGCTGTGTAATAAGCTTCCTTGTGCGGTGTTTCCGGAACGATACGACCTGGGTACCTTCAAAAAAAGCGGATACACCTTCCTCAAAGGCTGGTAACGCTTCTGTTATTCCTCTGGTGTTGCAATAGAATGTGGGTGGCGGTGATCACTTAACATCAGGCCTTACCCGTACGCTCTTATCCATATTTTTTATAAAGAAATACAAGTTCAAAATCGTTACAATCTTGTAATATTTTATCCTATTGCACAAAGACCTACATAAAACACATGAATCACATCAAAGTAATGTTTGTAAAGCTATTATATTTTTCTGTATTTATATTTTCGTGTCTACTTCTGCATAATGTCACCCAAATATCTGAGTTTGAAACCTGTTTGTGTCTTAGAAGTACAATCTCTATTACACGATTCAAATAAGGATAGGATCAATTCCAAACTCGAAACTAGTTCTCTTTCGTCACGCCTCAGCGGCTTATGAGAGGGTTTTGATAAAGTACATGATAACTATAACTTGAAGTGTATCAAGCGAAATATGGAGCTGATGCTAAGATGTGGAATTGATACTTAACTGTTGGAAAGAAGATTGTGACTATACCAATTCATATTTAGAAAATTATATCTTATTAAAAATCTCTAAAAAAATTATATTTCGTGCTATTTTCCATTTGTAGAAAAAACAATATTGTTATAAAGAAGGAAAGAAAGAAAATATATTTATTGACAAAATGGATACATAAAAATACAAAATATTAAAATTAGCAGCGCTTTCCGCACTAGGTATGCCTGTACCTATAAAATACAGCCAATGAAAATATTTTATGCTGCATAATTTAGTTAAATAATGTATAAACATATAATTAAATTATTTTATAAAATAAGAGAGATTTTTTTTTAAACTTGTAGAAAAATTGAAATTATATATTGAAATTTATTTAATACTCGTCCATTGATTGTGGTTCAGTACACATTATAAGTTACAAGAGGCTTGGTAGCTGAAGTATGATACAAATGGTCTAGTTGACCAGCTAGCGTCAGGGCGTCGAATTTGCGTGAAGGTAAAAATTATTATTATTATATTATTAGTATTATCTCTGATAATTTTTTCCCTAGCGTGCCAAAAGTTATTTCAAAGTGCATTTAATTAGTAAAATAGATGTATAGGAAGCTTCGAGATACAATCCAAAAGGACCAAGTAGCGAACAGAAAGAGTTCCAACCAAGTACTTACTTGCGTTCGTAAATACCAAACGGTCAAACCGCATCCTCACCGACAATTTCACGGCGTCCCAAATCCGAAACGCACCGAAATATTTCTTCGAACTTTTTGTCATTGACACTTTTTTAATCAAACCTTTGTGGCCAAGGCTGTGGAGTATAAATCCAGAGCTCGTAACAATACGTTCTCTTTGTCTGTGTTTGTATTTTACTCCGGCATAATGGCTGGGCATTTGTGTGTGAATGGTTCCACGGAGTCTGAGAGTTGGGCATATTAATGGTGCTCTTCATTCATAATCGCGTGGCCCAGTCATTCGTCATCGCTTTTGAGTTTCGGGTATTACTAATAGACATCGATATATTAAAATTTTGTAGGACTATGTTTGAATTAGTTTAGGTATAGTTTACTTTATACACCTGATTATATGAGCAACGATTAATAATAGGTCTACTCGAAGGATCTTTGTGCAACTCAGAAAATTGTTTATACAAATGTAAATTTCTACGTTTGTTGCTAATCAAGAACATTTTGAGAGACGTGATGAGCAAGACTCACCTGATGGTTGGCGATACGCCCTGCTCATCACACATGCAATGTCGCTCAGCATTCTTAAAATTCTAAGTATCATCGCAAATGTTATTGTCACGGTTTTTAATGAAAATAAGGATGAGACGAGCAGAACGCTGAAATTCTGAGCGGCACTACAATGAACGCGTCACCTTGATACATAATAAGATGTTAAGTCTCATTTGCCCAGTAATATCACTAGCTACTGCGCCCTTCAGACCGAACTACAATAATGTTTACTCGTTCACCGCAGAAATAGATACAGGAATAGGTACCCATAATCTAGCCAACATCCTGTACAATGGAGCCTCCCGCTGGACACTTTGATAGCTAAAATGTCATATCTCATTGGATCAGTAATATCTACCGCGCTCTTCTTTATCATGTACATACAAAGAAGCTGATAAAACAATGATAAAGGAACTCCAACTGAAGTCTTATTATCATGTTGTAGTTGGACTTTCACTAAGTGATTTCATATCCAATTTGGAATAACAATATTTGAATTTGAATTAAATCATAGAAATGAAAAGTAAGTAAACTCGCACAATAACTTTTGATTTTTGAGAAAAGTAATTAGTTCCAATGCCATTTCCCCTAATTTTTCTCACTGACTCTTCCAACTCATGACACTCAGGGCGTAATAACTTTTTTTATGGAATAGGAGGATGAACGAGATGAATCACAGGAGCGTTGCCGCCCATTAAGGAGGGTGTACGCGCTTTTTAAAATGAAATGTCACTAGTCTAGGTTCCAGAACTCCTTAGCACAGGATGCCGACTAGATTATGGGTAGGTACCACAACGGCGCCTATTTCAGCTGTGAAGTAGTAATGTGTAAAGAGTAAACAAAAAAAAATGTTTAAGCATTATTGTGTTTCGGTCTGAAGGGCGCCAAATGAGACTTAACATCTTATGTCTCAAGGTGATGAGCGCAATTGTAGTGCCGTTTAGAATTTTTGGGGTTTTTCAAGAATCCTGAGCGGCATTGTATTGTAATGGGCAGGGCGTATCGTCTCGTCCTTTATTTTTATAAAAAAGAACACTCGTCACAGCGTTATAATAATATCATAATAATGTGTATTTTCTTTCAAAAAATATCTAAGAATTCTTTATAAAGCAATAACGGTACATACATATGTATTTATGTAACTAAGTATGTACTTAGTTCCATTATTTTACAAGTTTTTTATTATTATTTTAATATTGACGCACTTTTAAATACAAATTATCTTGCCCCAATCATGGCATTGCCTGTACTATGGGTGGATGACAACGAAGTATTTTATAGACATATATTAATAGAAAAAACATATAAACATCATTGAATCGGAAACAAACATCTCAAATCAAATCTTTGCACCAACCGAAATTCGAACCCGGTACCTCTAGCTCTGTACGCAGGGTTCACTAACCTCTGGGCTATATGGGTCGCTACATTTTATACCCGTTCATAAACTTGAACAGATTTTAATCAACGAATTAAAACAATCTGAAAGTGTAATGAAAATATAAACAATCAGAATACTAAGAATTTATTTGTGAAAGTAACGGAATAGAGTTGCTATTGTCGCTGAGTTCATTGTCTGAGTTGGAAATTGAATTTTAATGGAAATATCAAATGAAATTCACAGAGGCATTCTTCGTATTACTATTATCGATAATGACGATTTGTAATGAATAGAATCGCTCATTTATTTTGAAAAGTAAATTTTGTTATTATTTTTCGAGATTTTTTGTCACTCCTAAACTGAAACTGTTTTGCTTAGATCATTTATACATCTAGATAGACTATGACAGCTGTGAAAACGTCGAAAAAAATTTGAAAACAAAATTTTATGTACGATGTGGGACTCGAACTAGCGACCGCTCGGGTTCCGTGCCACCATGTCCGTGAAGCCTCAACCTGAGAGTTGTACAAACCATACGAGATTTTATGACGATACGTCACTCGAACGGTTAGCTTAGTTGGAAGAGCACTCGCACGGAACGCGAGAGGTCGTGGGTTCGAGTCCCGCATCGTTCATACAAATTTAGTTTTCAAATTTTATTTGTGTACTAATCCCAGAAGTGCGGGTTATAACTGTAAAAACATAACAAATTGTTTAGATTTGTAAGAGTGACATCTCATCTCAATCCTAACATGCAAATACTGAGGTTGAGCAGGTTATCAACTGTAAAGTAGATCCTGTAGATGAAGCCACAACCTGAGAGTTGAACAAAGCATACAAGATTTTATGACGATACGTCACTCGAACGGTTAGATTAGTTGGAAGAGCACTCGCACGGAATGCGAGAGGTTGTGGGTTCGAGTCCCGCATCATTCACATAATTTTGTTTTCAAATTTTATTTGTGTATTATTCCCAGAAGTGAGGATTATCACTTTATAAACATAATAAATTGATTAGCTGTGAAAACGTCGAAAAAAATTTGGTTTAGAACTATTTAGAGCAATTCACGCTCACTGACACAAAGTGTCATACAAATCGCTAGTGTAAGACGTAGCTAGTCACGCACACCAAACTAATATTCCTGGCCTGTTTTCATCGGTTGTGGAACAGCAAGAGACTCTATCTAGACGTATAAATCATCAAAGCTGTTTTGCTTATCATAGTTTATGTGCGAAAAATTATAATTATAGGAATTTGCGCGATAAAATTTAAGGTATGCTATCTAAATTATGTTTTATATGAATTCTTAGTAATAAAACACTTCATGTAAGTTAAGGCTCTGATAAAATGATAGAAATTTGTAGTAAAAATGTTTGCGCAAATATCGATCACGCCAAAATATTTATAATATAGTATATAAGGACGTGGATTTTGCAAATTTGTATAGTGGGTGATAAGCGGTAGTAATGTTGACACTAATTGGATCGTTAATTGTAAACATATTGCTTGTGGCAAGCTTGGATATACAAGAATACTATGACATAGACCAGGCTCACATATATTTTGAAAGGTTCGTCAACGATTACAAAAGGGATTATGTAAGTGATGACGAGAAGGCTTACAGGTTCAACGTGTTTGTTGAAAACTTGAAAAGATTTAACGAGCAGAATCAACGGAGTAGCCGCGCAGTGTCCGGTAAGTATTTTATTGAATTAAATTCTTTTTTATGTATTTAATGAAAGAAAATATCTTATCTAAATCATAGTATTTTCTTTAATTAACGCGAGTGTTACACATTTAAATAAAACACTTTTAAAGGACAAATACTATCTTTGACTTATTTCATCTGCAGTCCCCGTGAAAACGAGATCTGGAAAGGTCTTGAAACGTCGGGTTGACTAAAATAAAAATGTAACTTTTACGCAAATATCTAATGTAAAACCGTAACAATTACACGCGTTTTAATCCTTTATCTACCCATGCTTTAAATTCTCTATTAAAGATTCTGAAACAGTTAGCTTATTGCCAACATTAAAACACCCAATGTCCTGATAACCATTACATCATCCAAACGAGTGTTGTAATGTTGTACTGAATTTCATAACAACACTCCTATGTTTTTTTTTCGATCCCCTCATACGCAAAGAGTTTCAACAGACAGCCACATTCTTATTGCTCGATGCGTGGTATCTGTATGGATATTGAAAAAAAGAACATTTTCGTTTACGCGCGTTCCACACTACCAGAAGTCGCGCGCCGGTAGAAAAAGTAGGTTATTCGAATCCCCGCCATTTTTATTGTTTTGTTTACAAAAAATGAGCGTTTCATTTTAAACGCTGCAAAAGAACATTATATTCGCGTGAATTTTAATTATTGCACTAAACAAAATTTAAATTAATACTAAAATTAATAATTCTTTCATTAATACTTAGTTTATTTGTATATAATCAATAATGAATGATATTAGGACTGGTGTTTTAATGTTAGCAGTAAGCTAACTGTTTCAGAATGTTTTAGAGGATTCATATTCTGGGTGTAGGATAAAGTCTTGTATGCAACTGTTGATAATTAGGTATTCAAACACTTATGTGATACTATTATCATGATAAATCCATATTCGTGTTTTAATACCCCTTATTACACAACAGTTGCATAAATAACCATTAAAAGTGTTTTATTTAAAATATCTAAAGCAGTTCAAGCTATTTTCTATCCTCTATAACTTCATTGTGGATAAAACTAGAAGACTGAATTTTCAGTAACCAAGCAGGCATTGTATATTTTAATTACATGGTATATTTTAATTTGAAGCAGTAGTTTAAAAATTATAACAAGTCAAAGATTCTTAATTTTGCCACTCACTGACTGATTGACTGACCCATCATCAAAAGTTTAAGGCACTTCTAGAAGATATAAAAGGTTCAAATTTAGAACAAAATTAGTAATTAGTGTATAAAACAAGCAAAAACCAATTTGCTATTTCGGTTCAGTTATCTAGATACACTAACTGCATAAATAACTTTGTAAATGAATTTTTTTAAGCAAATAAGGGACGAGACGAGCAGGACGTTCAGCTGATGGTAATTGATACGCCATACCCATTACAATGCAGTGCCGCTCAGGATTCTTGAAAAACCCAATAATTCTGAGCGGCACTACAATTGCGCTTGTCACCTTGAGACATAAGATATTAAGTTTCATTTGCCCAGAAATTTCACTTGCTACGGTACCCTTCAGACCGAAACACAATAATGTTTACACATTACTGCTTCACGGCAGAAATAGGCGCTGTTGTGTTACCCATAATCTATCCGGCTTCCTGTGCAAAGAAGCCTCTTACTGGTTACAAAGTTATTAATACATTTCATGTTTGTGATACAAGTTTACGGGGCTCTTTCAAGAGTCACAAGTCTTGAAAGAAAAAAGTTGGATAATCTACAAAAAGAAATGATATGTCATCAAAAACATAACTTGTAAAAATAACCGGATCTCGCAGCTCAGTTCTTCTAACGTAAAAAATTATAAGATCCATGTAACTAATACCGAATCCGTCTATCTTATAGATATACATATGTCGCAGGTATTTTGTCAAAGCCGTGATATTATAACTAACCGGTAGATTGTCAATCGACTTCATTTCTTACAATTTAACAGCCTGGTCTTAGTGAAATTGTTATATCACGGGTAGACTATAGTGATATTATTGTAATAAATCTAGGACTATTACAAACGAAGTTTGCAGAGTGAGGCGTTGAGCGTTCTGATTGGTATTTTTTTTGTTAATAATTAATATCTAATTTGCAAATCAATAATCGTAAACATTGGAGTGTGTTTGCCAATTTTCATCTGCACAAGGGTCAATTCGGTTCTGACACTCCCCGGCTGCTGCCGCGGCACGCTACGCTCAGCTCGTGCGTTGTGATTATCAGTATTAATTTGTTTTTTGGGACCTACTAGTGAACAAGGACAGATCCAGTTCTGGTGCTCGCCGGCAACTGCCGCGGCCCGCTACGCTCGGCTCGTGCGTTGTGGTCAACAGTCTAAATTTGTTTTTGGAACCTACTAGTGAACAAAGGCCGATTCAAGAAGATAACAATTAGTTAATTAAACTAATACAAAACTAAAAAATGATGACTATACAATAAATACAACAAACAGACGATTCAGAGACGGCCTCATTGACGACCGACTAGTAAAATTGTCCAATATCATTGAATAAGAACAATATCACTATAATGTACCCGTGATATTATAATGTCACCAGAACTAGGCCGTTAAATTGTAAGAAATTAAGTCGATTGACAATCTACCGGTTAATTTAAATATCACTAGTGAAATAATAATACCATGGCTTTGACAATATACCTACGACATATACATATATCTATAAGGTCTTTGTGTGTTTTTTATCATCGGTGTTCCCCAAAATTTCTGAACGATCATCAAGTAAACTGCTATCACTGTTAGTTTTATAATATATTTATTTTAATGTAACCAATTTTATAAGCACTTCCTTCCGACAGGAATCAATAAGTTCGCAGACTTGACTAAGGAAGAGTTTAAAAAGTACTATACGGGATTACTAATCAATGGAACAACTGATTTGCAAGCGGGGTGTCAAGTTAAGATTGGACCAGTAAATATGACTGATTATGTACCAGATTCATTTGATTGGCGGGACAAGAATGTTGTTACTCCCGTGAAAAATCAAGGCGCTTGTGGCTCCTGCTGGGCATTCAGTTGTATAGGTATAAAACATTCCTTTTTGAAGTGAAACTTCTTTAGAATCGTTGTGAATTGAAACTCGATGAAACGAAAAACGAGACGATAGAGACATAAAATAGGAAAAATGTATAGATTTCTGCCGGCGAGAGAATGAGATAAGAACCATAACACGTATGACGCGAGTTATGGTTCTTATCTTATACCTAAACATATTCTGAAGTCATATTCACGACGTGTTTCTACGTAGATACCAAGAGACCATAATAATGGTAGCGGTGATAGTAATGTCTTTTATAGTGGTTGAAATCATGTGTCAGCCTAGGAACATGTACCAGGAGTTCATAAAAAGTTTAGAGGTTCATCAACAGTGCACATCTTAAAATTATTATATAAGTGCTGAACATCTTGAAGCCAAAATTTTTGTAGGTTTGACTTTTACAACGAGTGAATTGCATTGCACATATGTTTGTTTTCAAAAGAACATCCCTTTTGTCCTAATGTTCTCTAGAGCATGCAACATGAAATATCTTCGGAACCTTTACAGTTCGTATAAAACATTATTTAGGTAAGTTATAATTGGGATAGGATTTCACGGGCATAGATAACAGATTTTGTCTTATTAAAATAAAAACGTTATTATTAAAAAAAAGCCAATAAAAATGTTTGTAAAAACTTGGCAAATTTATAAAAGTATGCTTGTAATTTGGATGTATTGTCTTAAACCAATCTAAGTGTCTCTAATATTGATATCATATTGTAACTTTTGTTAATTAGTCAAAAATAATTAATATGTGTTTTGATATAGTTATGTATATATGTTCGAAAAACATAAAACGTTTTTGTGTATTTACTCACACTTTTGCCTATAAAGAAGCGCCTCAATACGAAAAAACGCCTCAAAACTTTAAGCAATATTTGTTAATTAAAATCAGCCTTTTTCAGTCTAAAACATATAATAGGCTGAGATTGGGATTCGACTGTTACGATCTCTTTCTGTTGATATTACTTTGGCAAATTGGTAGCTACGACAAAATCTTATGATAAATTTCTTCATCGCAAATACCGGTAACAGCAACACCGGATCTTATGTCAAGGTCAATTAGCCTCTTTTAATATTGAGGGAAACAAATGTACTTCAACTAAAAAGTTTATGTTTGTTTCGGTAAACAATAGGCGAATGGAGTTATATAGAGGCAATGTTTCAGAAAAACTCTCAAACTTGTATTTCAATTATAACAGTACTCCAAATGAGATGTATGGTAAGTTATTTAAAATAATTAAAACAGAGTTTGCTTCTATATTTACTTCAAAGACAGTCAACTCGGGTGGTCTCTTGTTATTTAACAACTGGGCAACAGCTGGTATTCATAGGAGCAGACAACGGATATATGAACTATATAGTGAGAGATCATCATGTAATCATGATGTATCTTTCCTTGTATATTCAAAATTATTTAAGAAAGTATGTACTATTGCTAAGTCAATGCATATTAGAGAAATAATTAAAAATGCTTCAAATAAAATAAAAATGACTTGGAAAGTTATTAACTGGGAATCTGGAAGAGCGAAAGACTGCAAGTTTGAATATTATCTAATAATAAACAATACAAAAATCCACTCTGAGCAGGAAGTAGCTTCTGCTTTTGAGAATTTTTTTTCTGACATTCCAGTTTTCATCTCAAGCACCCTTGTCTCCTCCACCAGTGTTGCCGAGTCACTTCTTTTGGAAAATGTTATGGAATGTAAACAAAATTTCAAATTCAGTGTTGTTAGCCCAGCAGAAATAATTAAAACTTTCAGATCCTTAGAAATGAAAAAAAACTGCTGATATATGGGGCTTATCTGTAAAAATAATAAGTTCTGTTATTGACGTCATAGCACCATAATTAGCACTAGTTTTTAATAGCTGTATTGAACATGGCGTGTTTTCTGACCTTCTGAAGTATAGTAAAATTACACCAATATTTAAATCGGGACTCACTTCTGACCCGAATAACTATCGCCCTGTTTCGGTGTTGCCGACCCTTAGTAAAATTTTTGAAAAAAATATTTTAAGCCAAATGCTTACTCACTTTAACACTTATAAGTTACTTCATATAAAACAATTTGGCTTTACTAGGGGACGCTCGACTACGGATGCAGGTGTTGAACTCATCAGGAATATTTCTGAGGCCTGGGAGGAATCACAGAATGCACTTGGTATCTTCTGTGATTTTTCCAAGGCTTTTGACTTTTTTAAATAAAAATATTTGAATTTGAATTTGAATTTGAATATGGTGCATTGCATTGAAGCCTATTTAATAAGAGTGGGCTCCGTTTCGATCAAAAGACCTTTTTATGACAGTAAGGGATGAGACGAGCAGGCCGTTCAGCAGCTCATGGTATTTTTTTTTTTATATGAGAGGGGGCAAAAAGGCAAGAGGCTCACGGGATGGGGAGAGGTGAGGCAACCGCCCATGGACATCCGCAACAACAGGTGTGTCAAGAAATGCGTTGCCGGCCTTTAAGGTGGGTATGCTTTTTTCTTGAAGATCCCTAAGTCGTATCTTTTCGGGAAGACCGCTGCCGGTAGTTGATTCCACAAAGTGGCTGTGCGAGGCAAGAAATTTCGAAGAAAACGCGCGGTTGTGGAATGCCAGACGTCTACGTGATGCGGATGGTACTTTGCACGTAATGTCCGATGGTGGAATTCGGCCGCTGGAATCAACCCGAACAGCTCCTCTGAGCACTCCCCGTGATAAATGCGGTAGAAGATGCAGAGAGAACCTACATCTCTACGCAATGCTAGAGAATTAAGCCGATCGGAGATGACTTGATCGTCGATGATTCGAGCCGCTCTTCGTTGTATGCGGTCAAATGGAAGAAGCTGGTACTGGGGAGCACCCGCCCAGAGGTGAGAACAGTACTCCATGTGAGGCCGAATTTGCGCCTTATAAAGTTGCAGGCCTTACTGAGTACACCAAGCTTTTTAGAGGCCAGTTTGGCCCTCTTCCACCCACGGAACTGAACGTCGCTCGATATATCGACGCCAAGTATGCCAATACAGGCTGTGGCAGTTAGAGGAGTGATCTCGAATCGAGGGGATACGACAAAGGGAGACTTTTTAGTGGTGAACGCACAAACTTGTGTCTTCTTGGGGTTGAATTGGACTAAATTTTGTCGGCCGCATTCCGAGACTTTGCAAAGCATAGTCTCGATTTCAGACACAAGTTTGATCCGGTTCTCGTCGACGCTATCCCGGGACGTGTTGGCACGGCCGGTGTAGGAAGCATACCCCATGCTGTCGTCTGCATAGCAATGAATATTGCTGATTTGCAGCATATTATTCATATGCAGAAGAAACAGCTTAGGGGATAGCACACAGCCTTGCGGGACACCAGAGTTTATGGGTTTTAAGTCGGAGCATGCACCGTTGATAACAACCTTGATGCTCCGATCAGCCAAAATGCTAGTGACCCATTTGCACAACTTCTCGGGAAGCCCATAGGATGGCAGTTTCGCTATAAGCGCTTTATGCCACACCCGATCATAGGCCTTCGCTACGTCCAAACTCACCGCCAACGCCTCTCCCTTCGACTCAACCGCTTGCGCCCATTTATGGGTGAGGTACGCAAGAAGATCACCAGCTGAGCGACCCTGACGGAAACCGTACTGGCGGTCGCTGATCAGCTGGTGCCCCTCTAGGTATCCCAAGAGCTGGCGGTTGATGATCGACTCCATTACTTTGGAGAAAATGGAGGTAATGGCAATGGGGCAGTAGTTGGACGGATCTGAGCGTACACCTTTCTTAGGGATCGGGTGCACTAAAGCCGCCTTCCATAATTTCGGGACTACGCCTGATGAGTAGGAGAGCCGGAAAAGACGGGTAAGGACCGGCGCCAGTTCCGGAGCACATGTCCGCAGCACTATCGGGGGAATGCCATCGGGCCCGCTCGATTTGTGAATGTCCAAGGTGACAAGCGCCTTAAACACGGCACCATGCCAGATTTTGACCTCCGGCATATATGAATCGCACCGCGGAATATGCAGTGGCGGTGCACGTTGGTCATCCAGGGAGTGGTATTTCTCCGGGCGTGCCGGCCCAATTCGGTTGTGTCCGTGAGGACCCAACATGGCACTACCACTCCTATTGATACGACCTGCCCATTACAATGCAGTGCCCCTCAGGATTCTTAAAAAACCTGAAAACTCACCTTGAGACATATGTTAAGTCTCATTTTCCCAGTAATTTCACTAGCTACGGCGCCCTTCAGACGGAAACATAGTAATGCTTGCACATTACTGCTTGACAGCAGAAATAGGCGCCCTTGTGGTACCCATAATCTAGCCGGCATCCTGTGAAAAGAAGCCTCCCCCTGGTCAGTTGAACACAAGATAGAAAATAACAGAAACCAAAGAACAAATCAAATCAAAATCACTTTATTCATAAGGAAATAACACTCATGAATGTCAAAAGTATTTTTCTTATACTTACCGCCATTTAAGAAAGAGTGGAATTGGACAAGGTATCTGTTAAGGTGTCCATAAATAAGATAAATCTATTGATAATTGTAAGTGAGATTGTTATGATTTTCAAAAGTAAAAAAAAACACGCAAAGATTTAATCAAATCTTATTAATTGTGGCCGATTTTCTTTTTCTAATCATGAACATCAGGTAGCGTCGAGAGCCAGTACGCCATCAAGAATCAGAGGCTAGCTTTATTTTCGGAGCAGCAGTTGGTTGACTGTGATGACCGCTCGTTTGGATGCGCTGGCAGCATGGGCATTGATTATCCCTTTTTGTGAGTATTATGAGTATAGTCAATGTAATTTTTTTATGGAAAAGGAGGACAAACGAGCGTAGGGGTTAGCTGGTGTTAAGTGATCCACACCGCCCACATTCTCTTGCAATACCAGAGGAATCACAGGAGCATTCCCGGCCTTTACGGAAGGTGTACGCGCTTATTTTTAAAGGTACCCATGTCGTCCCGGAAACACCGCACAAGGAAGCTTTGTTGTACGTGGAAGAAAGTTACTTGAAAACCAGACTGTTGAAGACCGCTACACATCGGTGGGGATGATAACCGAATTTGTGGTGTGTCGTCGGTGGCAGGAATCAGGTGAAAGCCAAATGACCTAGTCGTTCACAGAACACTGGGTCCCCGACAATATGAGCTGCTCTGCGTTGCACTACGGCACTGGTGACCTACATGGCCAGAGTATACGGCATCCAGTACTATCATCTGTAATGTAGTTAAAAAGTTATAAAATTGATGTAATGTGCAGGCCATCTGAATATCTACACCAAATTCGTTTATTTTTGCCACCAATAAACCCTTTGTGTCGTATCCCTGTGTAATAACTAGTCCGTGGTCAACTTACTAGGGGGGATATAGCTCGATAACTACCGCATTTATACCAGAAAATCTTCCGAACAGCTCTTTGACCTAATTAGTATTGCATGAGAGTATACGGGTGGGTCATCTCTCATTATCTCAGTAACTAATGCCAATTTGAAAACTGGCCAAAGACCTAATTGGCTTTAAAAAGACATGACAGTACTTAAGCTATATAAGGCGCGAATTCGGCTGCACATGGAGTAACCTCTGGGCGAGTGCTCCTCATTATTAGCTTCTTCTATTTTTGATAGAAGAGGAGGGAAAACGAGCGTATAGATCTGTTGATGTAAGGTCATCACCACCGACCACATTCTCTTGCAACAGGTGTGCACCCGTTTTATGTAGCTACCAATGTCTTATCGTCCCGAAAACACCGAACAAGCCTTGGTTGTACGCAGTAGAAAGTTCCCATGAAAAACACACATTCAGATGGTAGGGATTATATCCTACTTTGTGGGGTGTCGTGCGCAAGTGGAATAGGAGTGTCGAACTCCAGCACCGAATATAACATCAAAATATGAAATTATACTCTCATCATGTTGACGTCTTGCCTCACACGGCCACTTTGGGGAATTATTGGCTGCAGTTTTCAAACGTACCGATACGACTTAAAACATATTCCCATTTCAAGCTTAGAACATATTCCCACGTTAAAAGCCGGCAACGCATCTCTTGACCCCTGGTGTTATGGATGGCTACGGGAGTTTGCCTTACCACTTCCCTACATGAAGTAAGCTGAAGCAGCTAATCCAGATTTAAAAAAATTATTGTATTTAAGAGAATATGGCATATTATACATTATGATAATATGGGGTATTTACAGTATAGATTAATAATAAATATACTTCATTGTTATCAAAATCTTATAATAACAAAATATAATATTGTAATAGTGTTAGTGTTATAAATGTACAATATTATGTTATCTATAATTAAAGTATTTACTGAAACAAATCTTACAATTACATATATTTACAATCATCACTACATAAAATTAAAACTAAAGCCCCAGCACCAACTGACGTAACTTGGGCATAAGAAGGAGCCAGAGTGTCGACGCAAGTTGCGTCCCACACCAGCGCCCTTCCCCGTACCCGAGCCATAAGCGTCATTTCATCAAGACGCTTGCCATCGCGGCGGATAATACCATTTGCCTCTAAAACAGCTGGTATATTAATAGCGGCAAATGCTCTGCGGATGACTTCATTAATGCTGGCGAGACGATATAATATATTGTAAATATAAACTTATAATTATATTTACAATACTATGATTACATTATATTAAAACTATCATTACGGGGAAGCGTTGCAAGAATACTGGCAGTGTTTCCACGTTAGATAGCTAGGCTTATCTGTTGACCGAAATAGCTGCCAGCGCTTGCGTTGCCAGCTGTAGCCCTATTGAGGCGAGAAGATAGTACTTTGTACATTCTCCGCGCCTCTGGGTCCAACGGGTCAGTATCTCGACACCGGACAGCACAAAGATGTAAGACTCGCTGAGACCGATATATTTGCGACGCTTGCTGTCTTCGGCAGTTGAAGCAGCAGCATCAGCACCAACTGACGTAACTTATGATTATAATTGATGTCTTCAAAAGATTCCTTTAGTTTGACCGTGTTAATATTGAATAAGTTTCATTCTTTCCAAATTCTCGTATGTATTATTTTAAATGTAAGCTTAGTTTAATTTATAGTTTGTTTAACGTATCATATTCCAACAGAAAAATTGCTGATTTTCTCATTACAATCAACATGGCAACATTTGATTTTAATTTTCTAAAAGATTATTTTTGTAATTGTAAATCTATTGACAGTATTAATTTTGTAGTCCACATGTTTAGATATTTAATGGAGAAAGGTGGCTTGCTCGAGAGTGATTATCCCTACATCGGTATGGATGGTGTCTGCCAATATAAACAGGAGAAGGTCCAAGTGAAGCTGAGCGGTTGCAGGAGCCTAGTTGTCAATGGCGATGAGGAAAAATTGAAGGCATTGATATACAAGTATGGACCGGCTAGTATTGGTGCGTAAAGCTACAAATCTAGTAAATTTATCTAGGCTATCTTTTTTTTAAAGTTACTTCCAACTTAAAAGTACCTGAGTCTTTTAGGCACTTTTAGTTTGAATTGGCTATGATGAAAGTTACGTTGAAAATCCAAAAAAACATCTGATCTTTCTTCTCTTTTTCTCAGATAATCATCTAAGGGCTAATGAAAATGATATATTAACAGCAATATTGTATTTTTCGATGGACATTCATTTTAAATAAATCTGTTATTTTGTTCCACAGGGGAGGCAGTTAGAAATTATTGTACTCTATTAAATTTCATGCTGTCTGGAAAAGTTAATAATTATTTTATGTTAAGTTGATATCGAAATTACTGAAATTAAATTTGGTGCGAAAAATATGTGCGCTCCTAACAAAAACTTGGTGGTATCCGGGCCCTTCACTGTTCTTATAATTAATTAATTATATTAATTCTTATATTAACCTTGTTCCTAATATTTGTTGTAAACATATTATTTCTCCGTCATTGTCCAATACATTTATCCTAACACGGTTTACGGCTCCAGCGAGGATTGGTCTCCATTGATGGTTGGTTCATTCTCTTTGTCACTTTGTAATAGTTTTGAAACCGTTATGAACTTTTTTTACATTTTCCCAGTATTAAGCGTCTATACCGATACGGTTTATATATGGTTTTTATCTTTAGTTTTTTTTGAATGCAAGAATTTGCGTGACCGCGAAATAATCTGCCATATTCATGAAGGACTTCCAATTGATCCGAAACTAGTCGGTACCAACAACGATTGAACGAGACTTAAGTCGTTGAAAATTTATATTGGAACTACGTGTTTCAAATTTCAACAAAATAAACTTCTTTAAGATTTTATCTAACAATCCATTATTGTATCTAAATTACTAAAAATCTTGTTATTATCAGCTGTTGCTGCTTCGGAGCTTAAGTCTTATCGTGGAGGAATTGTAAGCGATTATACATGCTATGATTATTCTGTCAACCATGCTGTACTGCTTGTGGGATATGGATCAGAAGGTAAGCACTGTTTTGATTTAACTGTTTAAAAAGTCTTCTTCTTCGTGACACTCTTTGCAGAGCAGTCGTGGTAATAACGAAGTAAATGTTAAATTTTTATACGTTTTTTATTAGCTTCAACTGTATGTATGTTTGTTTGTAATCGACTCATTTGGGCGTGATTTTGACCCACTTTAAGCGGCCAGATTTCGTTCATAATTCGCAGATTTATCGAAGACTGATACCAATACATATTTGATAAAATTATTCCGTTTTTCAATTTCCAAAATATGATTTTGGTAATTTATGTAATTTTTTCATCTATCGTGTTTTTTAGTTTTTTAAAATGTTTTTATTTGACGCTAGATAATTTATGAGAAAGTATAAATATTTTTATTAAGCCTGTCGTAAAAAACTTATTTTATGATAGTGGTCGACACAAGTATGAGAGAGTATCGTACTAATATCTCGAGCTATCGGAATATATATCCGACGTTTCCATATTCACTTTCAATATCACTTTTGGGGTTTGGTTTCTTAGGATTTTAATACATATTTCCTTCATACTAAGATTTATCAATACGATCTTCTTTAAATCTTTCTTTGTTTATTAAAAGATTATTTTCAAAAAATAAAATGTTTTCAATGTTTATGTCCAACAGGTGGCGTACCGTACTGGATTGTGAAAAACTCCTGGGGTTCTGAGTGGGGAGAGAATGGG
Organism: Leptidea sinapis; assembly: GCF_905404315.1. Taxonomy (NCBI): domain Eukaryota; kingdom Metazoa; phylum Arthropoda; class Insecta; order Lepidoptera; family Pieridae; genus Leptidea; species Leptidea sinapis. Next base: position 14,992,612 of record NC_066276.1, read on the forward strand.
TTCTTCAGGATGCAGCGAGGAGTAAACTGCTTGAATTTATTAGTAGCAGAACCTGTGCAGGCAATAGTGGAGTGAAATATGGAGAGATATAATTGATTCTTTAAACATCGATAGTGTTGATTTGCGTTTCTAATAATATCCTGCTTATAATCATTTAATTATTGTTCATTTGAATTATCTAAATTTTGTAATTCTAAGTTTTGTATAAGGTCAATAGGATCGCCAATAATGATTAATTTTGGTTTTGGCTTTTCTTCTCGAAAATATAATAATAATACCATATTTGTGAAATAAAAATATTGAAAATATTTAATTATTTTACTGGTTAAAACCTTAAATAAAATGCTTATAAATCAAGAAATGGGTATTAGTCTCAGAGAAGGCACAACCACCACCACTTATAATGACGCAGCCTACATCGTTATTCCTGATCAAGATTCAGATATCTGGACGGTACGATATAGCCGAATTGGACATACTTTATGCTTCAAGCCGTTCACGGTGTGTCAGCAAGTTTTAATGGGAGTGTCTAATCGACAGCTGATGAAGTGCTTGCACGGATCCTCGCCACTGTAGTCTTAATCTTAATTGATTTCAACACGCATCCAAACAAACGGATCTGTGTTTAATTTTGCGTTGGGCGTATGGCTGAATGGCAAATGCAAACCCTAGATGTGCCGTTCTTATTGGATCTTCTGCTGACGGCTCAATACCAAAATTCGTCAATGTCCCTCGAAAATTCGACCATTGCTTGTTCAAGAATACGGTGCTTGTCAAATTAGGATATCATCCCCACCATCTGGATTTGTGGAGGTCCTTCACAGTGCGGTTTTCAAGGAGCTTTCTTCCACGTACTACAAAGCTGTGGAATGAGCTTCCTTGTGCGGTGTGTCCAGCAGGATACGACATGGGTACTTTAAAAAAAAGTCCCTACACCTTCCTTAAAGGCCGGCAACGCTCCTGTGATTCCTCTGGTGTTGCAAGAGAATGTGGGCAGATCAATTAACACCAGGTGACCCGTACGCTCGTTTGTCCTCCCTTTTCATAAAAAAAACGCCTAAGGCGCAAGATAGCAGTGAAAAATCACGTATAGCAGCGGATATAGGTATAATACGTTCCCTCTTGGTATCCTACATATGTGGTAGGGCTTAATTTCAGACATCAATGTGACCGACAGCTAGCATATCCAACGGACATGCAGCGATTTGCTACATTTGATTAACAATTACCTATATGGAAAACTGTTCTGCGAGCTCTATTTTCCGATTACGTTAAGAATTCGCAGAAGCCGGGTGCATTTCTTCCACCGTATTTAAAACGTATGCTTGGTATATCTATAGGAATGCAAGTTGATATATTACAGTCAGTAGCGACTTGGAAGAAACAATCAAAATATTATAATGTCGCTGTAACAGCAAGAAAAAAGAAATTCTATTATCTTTTGTTAAGCTGTAGCTGAGTTGAACTTGATGAAGATATAAAAAGAAATTTACAAAGACTTTCTCAGAATAACATCGGCGCTGGTCGATAATAACAACTCGTAATGAGTAGATTTGTAACAGTTCTGTCCATTCGTATCGTAAAATTAAACATTTTAAATGTGCAAAATTAAGGGGAATGGAATTGATTCCATTCAAAGTCAAAGTCAAAAAATCTTTATTCACTGTAAAACTTTAAAAGTTATTTAGTGCAATCATCTAAGATCAATTCATCTGAAGATTGAAATGAACGAAACATTTTAACATTTGCATCTCGATAAATTCTTGATAATGTTCTGTACATTAACGAATCTGCTAGAAACTGCGATAATCATAATTAAGTCGAGTTAGTAAGTTTTTTATTGGGCGATGATATTGACACGGGAGTGGGTCAGGGATTGGAAATAATACTCCGCTTATAGGAACAAGTCCTTATTTGCGTTCACTTTTTCTGAACTTGCACTTCGCCGGTCTGCCGCTGTTCCTCTTGTGGGCGGCGGTACCTTCAACGCGTCACACCGCACTAAGTCTCTTCTATCTTCTTCCTCTTGGAACACTTCCACTTTTCACTACTTCTTCTTTTCTTCTTGTTCTTCTTTACACTTTCGAGTCAGAACTAGAACTGCCGTAGGCCATGCTTAGTACGGCTTATATACCCCCGGATCCGTTCTATTTTCAAAATGATTCTCCCATTCCATCTTTAAATTTAAATTGTACTAGAAAATTCTTTTAATCCATTTTTATCCTGCTTACACATTTTCCATCCCTTTTTTTCTGTTCGATTTGATCCTGAACTAACTAGAAATTTCCTTTAACTTCACAAAACCCAAAAAAATCCATACACTGGTAAGTGTATCGAACCCGGGTCTACAGCGTCTAAAGTAAACACTTTTCCGCTGAGCTACGAGTAATGCTGACGGAGCTGTTGAAATTAACAATGTCTTGAAGTTTGACAACTCTCGTCATATACTTCGAAGGGTTGCTACGCAACACTGCCCCCTCCCAAGACATGATCGTCCCGATCATCGTTGCTTCCGTAGTACTTAGCCACCCGATCGACATGTACGATTTTCGGGGGACTTCGAGGGGTACGCTGGATCCTGAGAGTCACATCATTTATCCTTGTGATTACTTTGTATGGTCCCTCCCAACTTGGTTGGAGCTTCGGAGACTTCCCCTTTCGCCTTACAGGATTGTGTAACCAAATCAGGGTTCCCTCTTCAAAACCAGGAATATTAGCTCTTCGATCGTAGCGGGTCTTCATCCGTTCACTTGCCTTAAGCCCAGTTGTTTTATTTCCTCGTAGATGTCAACCATCTTTTTCCGTAACTCATCCACGTATTCTGTTATACTTTTCGGAGTATCCGGTGGACAGCCTGAGAGTAAATCAGCTGGAAATTTCAATTCCCTTCCAAAATTGGCGTACGCAGGAGTCACCGTTGTCGTCTCGTGTATTGCGCTTCTATACGACTTATTACTGTTATTATTCTGATGACTGTCCACTACTTTTGCCAGATGTCGCTCCAATGTTTGGTTAAACCTCTCCACCATCCCGTCCGACTGTGGATGATATGGCGTAGTTCTGGTCTTATGGATTCCCAAGATCTTGCAAACTTCTTGAAATACTTGTGATTCGAAGTTCCGCCCTTGGTCACTGTGCCACTCCAAAGGCACACCGAATCTGCAGAAAACTTCATTCACTAGCTTCGTCGCAACGGTAATTGCTTCTTGATTCGGTAGAGCAAATGCCTCCGGCTACTTCGTGAAATAATCCATCACCACATCATCACGGCAATGCAACCAGTAAAATCATGCTTTAATTTTTGTGAGAGTTCTTCTTATTCCCAAATGTCCACCTGAAGAACCATCGTGATAAGCTCTCAGGATCTCGTTCACCTTCTCCCTGGGAACGACCAGTTGCAGATGGCAATCCTTTCCTTGCGGGGTTTCCCATTTACGGCAGAGCAACCCGTCATGCATCACCAAACTGTTCCATTGTGCCCAGAGACTCTTGGTAGCCGTACTGTGTCTAGCCACTTCAGAATATTTTGGTTTAAGTGATCCACTTGCTAGCCAATGTAAAAGTGGTTGAAGATCCTTATCATTTTCCTGAGTTCTCCTCATTGCATCGTTGCTCCAGTTCTCGTCGATCGAATCTGTTCTGATCAGCCGGATCATAAAATTCTCTTTCTCCTCCTGACGAATGCAATGTTTGCATTCCATCGGACAAGGTCTTCTAGATAACGCATCTGCATTTCCATGACTTTTTCCTCCTCGATGCTCGATTTCAAAGTCATACTCTTGAAGTTGCTCAATCCATCTGGCCACTTGTCCTTCCGGATTCTTGAATTCTAGTAACCACTTCAAGGCGGCATGATCAGTCCTTACGAGGAATTTGCGACCCAACAAGTACTTTTTGACATGTTGTAATGTCTTCACCACGGCCAGTAACTCCCTACGAGTTACACAGTCGTTTCTCTCCGGCTTTGATAAAGATTTGCTAAAGTATGCAATTACAACTTCTTGATCTCCTCTCTTCTGAGATAGTACTCCACCAATTCCAGTTTTGCTAGCATCAGCATCCACTATGAATCTTCCCTCTGTGTCAGGATATCCGAGGATAGGTGATTCACATAGTCTTTTCTTCAACTCTAAGAAAGCTTGTTCGCATTCTTCATCCCAGGAAAAGGCTCTTTTCTCCTCCGTCAGTCGATGTAAGGGCTTAGCAACATCGGAAAACCCTTTCACAAAGCGTCGATAATAAAAGCATAGTCCTAGAAATGCTCTCACATGTGTCTTTTCTGTCGGCGTCGGCCAGTCTTTGACAGCACTTATCTTGGCAGGATCCGTCGCAACGCCTTGCTCCGAGATAACGTGCCCCAAGTAATTCACCTGACGTTGAAAGAAGGAACATTTCTTTGGACTCAACTTCAAGTTGGCACCCTGCAGTTTTGTGAAGACTTTTTCGAGCTTCTTAAGATGATCTTCAAAACTTCGTCCCATAATGATTATGTCATCCAAGTAGACAAGGCAGGTTTCTCCCAACATACCTGCCAGCACATGCTCCATCAACCTTTCGAAAGTAGGTGGGGCGTTGCATCATCCGAAGGGCATTGTTTTGAACTGCCATAACCCTTTTCCGGTTGAAAAAGCCGTCTTCTCCTTGTCTTTAGGGTCCAGATCGACTTGCCAGTAGCCACTTTTCAAATCAAGAGTAGAGAACCACGTCATGCCACAAAGTGAATCTAATGTGTCATTGATTCTTGGCAATGGATAACTGTCTTTCTTAGTTACATCGTTCAAACGTCGATAGTCCACACAAAATCTAGTTGATCCATCCTTCTTCTTCACCAGAACCACTGGAGAACACCATGGACACGATGACGGTTCTATCACACCATTTTCTTTCATATCCCGAATCATGTCTTCCACTTCTTGTTCACGTGCAAACGGAATACGTCTTGGTCTTTGCCTTATCGGAACAGTGTCTCCTGTGTCGATTTTGTGTTTCACCAAACTAGTTCTTCCGATGTCCCCGTCGTTCTTCGAGAACATCCCGGCGTAGCGTAGCAGGAAATTTCTCGCTTTTATTAACTGTAGCTTGGTAAGATTGTCCTTACAGCCATCCAGAAGATTCTGTATGTTCACATCCTGGCTTGCAGCTACGGTCTTCCTCCCTTCTTCACACTTTCTTAACCAAGCTATCTCCTCACAACCTCCTATCACTGTTCCTTTACTAATGATTTGCTTGTCCTCATGAGGATTAAACACGGGAACCATCGTAATTTGGGAGTTTCCCACAACTGTCCTGGCTGGGATCCATTTCGTGTCCGATGTCTCTCTTTCTATTAAAGCGCATTTACAAGGTCTTTCTCTGTCATCTCTTGGCAGGACTACCGGGACTAGGGTCTGCGATCTCGGATTTAAAGTAGTGTCTTGTAAGCACAACACTTTCCCAAAAGTTCCGCCTTTTATTGGAATTTCTTCACCTCCATGCTTCAATACACCATGTTTCATGTTAATCGTACACTGATGATTTCGAAGAAAATCCAACCCAATGATGCAGTCATCTGTGATATCTGCGATTACCACTTTTTGCCAGTACAACGTATTACCGATTTTCACGGCCACGATCTTCTCTCCCTGGACTGGTATGCGCTGGCCGGTAGCTGTTGTGAGTGTTAAGTTTGCATTTTCTCGCATATGTCGTCTTCCGATGCTCTCTAGTCTTCTTTGGCTAACGACTGTACGTGAGGCTCCCGTATCCAAAGTGAAACGGCAAGATTTTCCATTTATCATTCCCTCTATAACTAAAGTGTTTCCGTCACATATCTGCTTAACGAAGATCCTTGGGGCTTTGCTTCTACCAGTCAGCGCCCACCCCACTGCCCCTGGCCTTTTCTAGTTTTCCTGCTGCTCCAGCGGTGATGTTGAGACCGCCACATCCTTCCTACCTTACGTTATGCTCTTACGCCTGGGGCAAGTGCTCCTAATGTGTCCTCGCTCCCCACACCCATAGCATATTGGGCTATATGCTTGCCTTCGGCTGGAATCTGCTGGTATAATTTTGCGGAGTCTCAACCCCCGAGAATCGTGGCGAACTGCTTCCACTTCCAACGCATGTGCCACCGCTTCCTTCAAGCTAGTATGATGACTCAGTCGTACGGCTGCTCTTACTTCGGCGTACCGTATTCCATCGATGAACACTTGGAGCAACATTTCTTCTATTGCAGTTGGCGACGACTGATATGCTTTACGCACTAGCTTCTCAGCTTCGAGGGACCACTGCTGCAGAGTTTCGTTGGCCCTTTGACTGCGGTCCTTAAGCTGCGCCCGATACACATGCTCAAGGTGTTTATCGCCATAACGTGCCTCCAACGCGTTAAGAAGGTCCGTATAGGTTACTTCCTCCTTCCCAGCGCCGAGTGCTTCCAATATGGAAAGTGCTTCATCACGGAGTGCTAGTCTGAGGGCAGAGTGTGCTTCTTGGTCACTCCAACCACTTGCTCTTCTGACCGTCTCTAATTGTAGCTTGAAGGCGGCCTAGGAAGACTTGCCGTCGTAGGGGGGTACTTTCAAACTTCTGGTCGATGTGATTCCGCAGGTGACTCCTGGGTTGGCTGAAGGGCCACACACGACCTTTCTATTGAGCTGATGAATAGTTGCTTCCATTTCCCCCATCTTCCTTTCCACAGTGTCAATCCGGGCGATCTCCTTTTCTACAGTGTCAATCCTGGCGATCTCCTTTTCTACAGCGTCAATCCGGGCGGAGTTTTTCTGCACCACTGATAAAATTTCCTTGGAGAGGCCTTCATGCAGACCTCGCAGCTGCTCCTCCTGTCGACGTGCTTGCTCTTCCTGCAAGGCTCGCAGCTGCTCCTCCTGTCGACGCACTTGCTCCTCCTGTCGGAGCGCTTGTTCCTCTTGCAAGCCCCGCAGCTGCTCCTCCTGTCGGCGCGCTTGCTCCTCCTGTCGGCGCGCTTGCTCCTCCTGTCGGCGCGCTTGCTCCTCCTGTCGGCGCGCTTGCTCTTCCTGTCGGCGCACTTGCTCCTCCTGTCGGCGCGCTTGCTCTTCCTGTCGGCGCACTTGCTCCTCCTGTCGGCGCGCTTGCTCTTCCTGCCGGCGCGCTTGCTCCTCCTGTCGGCGCCTTGCTCTTGCATCATGGCGGCCATCTGCTGCATGAGCGCGTTGATGTCTACGGCAGGAGCCTGCGGTGCTGACACGGTCGCACTGAGTCCAGAGCCGGATGCTTGTTGTGACTCGTCCTCTGCCGCTGCAGCTGCTCCCGCTCGCGTGGTCACTCCCTTCTCGTTCCTGGGCACTAATGGCATCTTTCCAATCCCACTTCTGACACCAATTGACACGGGAGTGGGTCAGGGATTGGAAATAATACTCCGCTTATAGGAACGAGTCCTTATTTGCGTTCACTTTTTCTGAACTTGCACTTCGCCGGTCTGCCGATGTTCCTCTTGTGGGCGGCGGTACCTTCAACGCGTCACACCGCACCGAACACTAAGTCTCTTCTATCTTCTTCCTCTTGGAACACTTCCACTTTTCACTACTTCTTCTTTTCTTCTTCTTCTTCTTTACACTTTCGAGTCAGAACTAGAACTGCCGTAGGCCACGCTTAGTACGGCTTATATACCCCCGGATCCGTTCTATTTTCAAAATGATTCTCCCATTCCATCTTTAAATTTAAATTGTACTAGAAAATTCCTTTAGCGATTTTTATCCTGCTTACACATTTTCCATCCCTTTTTTTCTGTTCGATTTGATCCTGAACTAACTAGAAATTTCTTTTAACTTCACAAAACCCAAAAAAATCCATACACTGGTAGGTGTATCGAACCCGGGTCTACAGCGTCTAAAGTAAACACTTTTCCGCTGAGCTACGAGTAATGCTGACGGAGCTGTTGAAATTAACAATGTCTTGAAGTTTGACAACTCTCGTCATATACTTCGAAGGGTTGCTACGCAACAATATTACGCCGAGAAAATGTACATAACAAATGTGTTACCAAATTCAAAAGAATTGTTAAAAAACTTTTGTGTGGTAAAGGTTACTATAACATAAATGATTTTCTTAAATATACCACAGACTGGGATATAGCGAACGCCCTCATACTATTTAATTATAAATTTTACTGTACGATACTGTAAGATAATATGGAATATTGTAACTAAATTGAGGAAATTCCACCAACACAAGATACCACAGATTTGAAATGGAGCGACCACCCTCAGGCTATTAAATATTAATTATATTGTACAATTTTACATCGTCACTATATTTTTAGAAGAAAAAGAAGCCCGCTAAGTTTCTTGCGCCCGTTCTTCTCAGGTCTGAGAATTTATTTCGAATTGGTCGTAGTTTTTGATGTTCAATAAGTGATTTTAAATCCTATTTTGAACAAAAATATTTGAACTTGGAGGAAAACTCTGCCATAACATTAATCATTTTATTATTAATAGACGGATACAAAGTCAATACTAATCAGTAATAATATTTTTTTTAGAAAAACTGTTGGTATTTGATATTAATATTTGAAGCCAGGAAAAAAAAAATACGTGTGAAAATCGAACTATTCGGAATGGAATTATTAATATTACGTACATAATAAATATTATTTTTATGTACGTAAAAATGTATTATTTGATCTCACTATTATTTTACATAAGTTCACAAATAAAATATTTGAACTCAGTAAACCAAACCTTAAACGTAATATTAGAACAAACTAACGCTTATTATAATTTATATATTACTAGCTAACTCGACAGACGTTGTTCTGTAGATAATAAAAACAAAATACTTTTTTTATAGGAAATTGCCAATAATATTTCAAAACATCAAGAATTATTTAGTATAAAATGCTTCTTGTTGTTATAATGAAATTGTTTCACAGCGGAACTTTCAAGCCGTGCGTCAATAAATTCTCTCACAGAAAATATGTTCATACAAAACAAATATTGGAAATAAAACTAATTATGGGTCCCAAATCGGAATCAAAGCTATCCTATCTCTCAAGTTGTACTAAGCTGCACTCTATGAAAAAATCCCCATTTAAATCCGTTCATTAGTTTAGGAGTCCATCGCGGACAAACAACATGTCACGTAATTTAAATGTATTAAGATTATAATACCTATATATTATTCAAGGTTATTACTTTTCATTCATATTTATATTTACATCAAAATGAATCGGTATTGATGAGATAATAATAATAAAATCATTTATTTCAGGCATACCATCCACATAAATTAAACAGATACTTACATAATAAAAATAAAAATAAATTGAAATAAAATTATTATTACAATACGATACACTTCATTTACTCTCATAACCTTTACTTCCGAAGAAAATTAATAATTTGTTAGTTATAATAAAAAAATATGTAAAGTAAAAATACATTTTGCTATAACACCTTGGCTGGATAAAATAAATACTTCGATGAAGAAGCCAGCTCGTTTATTTGAACAGCAGATGCAATGACCTTAAGCTACAGGGTGTAACTTGTAGTCATCTGCCATGAAAAGTAAACCAACATTAAAAAGACATGCTTTTAATAACACTGATGAGCTTAGAAAAGTGTGAGTTCTACGTCTACTGGAATAACTGTGCAGGTGGCATTTTACTAGCTAAATTCTTTTGATGCTGTATGAAATCAGATTTATGATAGAGGATAGTTAAAGCAATTGAACGATATTAAAACAATAGAAGCAAACAAACATCGTGCATGTGGTGCAGTTGTGTGATGATTCTAGTTATTTGAATAAATTTTCATTCGTTACACATTTGAGTTTATTTTATGATTAACCGCTTATTTTTTTTTATCTTACACAAATACGTTAAAACTTTGAGTATTTTTGGTGCAAACTGTAAATATAGATTTAAAAGAGTGACCATGAGTCTTGCCACTTCTTCTAAAGCTCATCCTTTCCGAAATGGTGGCAAAATCTTTGACTTTCATAAGTGTCATTTTCACTTATGAAAGTCAAAGATGGACAAATGGGTTTTTCTTTCTTTACAATTTACAATAATAATAGCCCTTATTGCTGTGTTACAATTTTTTAAATTCTTACAAACAAATTTATCAACTAGTTTGCATTCTTGTCATTGGACTCCTCTAGCATCTTCCACCCCTCTCTATGTCGAGCCATACGTAGCCACAAGGGGCCAGCTGTACTACGTGTAACATCCTCCCTGTCTTCATTTTTCAAACTGTCTTCCTCTTCTTCTTTTTTCGTTACGAAAACTAAAACGGAATTAAATTTCAATTATGATTTAATCTTCATTGAATACGAAAAGTATGAAAGTCAAATAGTGCTTGAGTTATTATTCAATGAAGTAGCGACGCTCTTTCACTAAAGTCGGTAGCATCAAAACAGTTTCCAGAAACTTGATAATCCTTCTTAAGTCGTTTTCAGACAACAATTGAGTAACCCTCAAAGGGGCAGTATTGGCCAGTTAATGAAATACTCGATCAGGTAATCTTGGTGCCGCTCTGTCTGGGCCGCACTAAGTCGATTGTACTTCTTTCCGGCTTATCAATCACTGAATGAGAATTGAAGACGGTGGGTTAAATGAGTTATTTGATCTGAATAAACGATATGAAGGAGTGAATGAAGTACTTTGAAGTGTAAAAGGATATGAATATAATTGTTACATTAAATAATAGGTTGTATGGGTTTCTAGCCATCTAATAAGTTGATTGGGAATATGTCAAGTTTATAGTATAAGTATTAGTAATATTAGTAGTATAGTGTAAGTTCTAGCAAGCTAATCTTCGGCATGAAGATTGTACTAATGTACAATCTTCATGCCGAAGATTAGCAGTGGGTTCTCTTGGTTTCTTTGAATTTAAGGTTTTATTATAAATGTAAATACTGTTTAGCTTTAAATTGTATTTACTAACAACAAAAGAATAATTAAAAGTATATCAACAATACTTAGTAATTACATGAAGTTAAGGGACGAGGAAGTACCTCTCACTAGTTTCTAGAATTAAGATTAAAGTTTCTGAATTTTTTCTTTTTTAAAATGTTGAATGTACTTATTAGAATTACCAACCAAGAATTCGTATGTAAGTGCAAATCAATTGTTAATGTTGAGTTATTGTTGGTACATTTAATAAAATAAATAATGAAAAATAAAAGGAAGTGTACCGAGAATTTTTTGATGATCTGTATAAAAAACTTGTATAATACGATAAGAAATCTGCTTAAGATATTCAATATAATATGTAAATAAATAATCTTACGGTATTTGATATCTACGTCGATTCAGGGCTTCGTCTCGTCATCTTTTATCATAAAAAATAACTTCTTAGATTCTAATTGTGTTTTAAATTTTGACGAGAATCACAAATTAATTTACTTCGCAGTAATACAATGGACTAAGTTGTAAGAAGTTAGTAATAAAGTGAAATTATGGTCTAGTTATAAATGACGTAAAAGTTTTGGTTTAAAAGAAATACTTATTGATACTAAGCATAGTTTAATGACGTTACACCGTTATTATTAGCCGATACATTGACTGTATTTCTGTGTAAAACCTGAATGAATACAGTAAACAATGGCTAAAGGAAGCGATTACAAAAGCTATGAATGAAATAGAAATCGGCGCTACAAACGGATAATTCCTCTGTTGTAAATATTTGTGAATGGATCCCGATTCCCAAGACAGGGCTTACTATTTGCTAAGTCCCTAGTAGCTTATTTACAGAATGCGTGCTTTCTTATACACTTATGTTTCCTACAATTTCTACTTTTCTTATTAAAATTGTAATTTTTTGTACCGACAATACTACATAATATAAGTTTGTTAACAATACTAAATTTTGTGGCTTATCTTCTGTATTTATCTACAGTTGAGGTTTAGGTTTTGGATTGTCTATTTGCCGTTCAAAGATCAGAATCAATCAGGACGCTTGCCGGGTTATTCCATTTGACTATAAAATAGGTGTTATATTAAATATAGCGGCAAATGCCTTGCAGACGACTTCATTAATGCTGGCATGACGAGTGATACGGCCTGCCGATTTAAGGCAGGATAACCCGTGACGTCCAAGAGCATCTACTTGCACACCACATCGACATTGATGTGGTTCATTTAATTTTATACTTATCAGGACTGATACGCATTATGACAATGAAATATTGTCAAGTAGCATTCCAATCGGTACAAACGCCTGTAACCAAAAGCCCGATCATTTTGAGTCACTGCCAAAATTTTCTCAAAAAAAAATTAAATATTGACTAAGCTTTGATATTCCGATAATAACATGATCTGTTGATGACAGCTGTCAACGCCTAGCATGGGGCTTAATTGATGGAAGGTCATCACCCTGCATCACATCAATAATCATTAGATTAATTTTTTGGGCAAAAGTTCTGCTACAAATTAAAATAGATTTAATTTATTTATAACGATCTTCAAAGCGCAGGTCCAGCCACACATGGAGTATTGCTGTCATCTCTGGTCTGGCGCACCCCAGTGTCAGCTCGATCGATTTGACCGCGTGCAACGTAGAGCAGCTTGAATTGTCGGGGACCCAGTGCTTTGCGAACGGCTGGATCACTTGGCGTTGCGTAGAGACGTCGCTTCATTGTGTGTCTTCTACCGCATTTATTACGGGGAGTGTTCCGAAGAGTTGTTAATTCTGATTCCTGCCGCCGAACGCACGACACGCCACAAGTTAGGATATCATCCCCACCATCTGGATGTGTGGCGGTCCTCCACAGTGCGGTTTTCAAGGAGCTTTCTTCCGCGTACTACAAAGCTGTGGAATGAGCTTCCTTGTGCGGTGTATCCGGGACGATACGACATGGGTACATTCAAAAAAAGCGCGTACACCTTCCTTAAAGGCCGGCAACGCTCTTGTGATTCCTCTGGTGTTGCAAGAGTATGTGGGTGGCGGTGATCACTTAACACCGGGTTAGGTGGTCAGACCCGTACGCTCTTTTGTCCTCCTATTCCATAAAAAAAAAACGATTTATTACAGTAATAATATTTTGTGTGTATATTTACTTAGTCTCACTAATAAATAAAAAATAACTCTATTCGAAGTATGGCGCCTTATCTATAGATTGACGCTTTGTTTCCATGTTCACTGCTTGTCCTCGAGAATCTTAAATGACTCGATGTTGATGCGTCGTTTTAAACTGGCCGCCTTCTAAAATGACCTCAACATAATTTAAGGTTAAAGGAGATCTGATCTGCGCTTGAAGAGGGCCAGTCTTCAAGTATTATAAAACAGACAAGGTTGGTTATTTTTTTTATTTTTTTATGATAATAAGGGACGAGACGAGCAGAACGTTACGAGCTGCTGATGGTAAGTGATACGCCCTGCCCATTACAATGCAATCCCGCATAGGATTCTTGAAAAACCCAAAAATTCTGAACGGCACCACAATTGCGCTCGTCACCTTGAGACATAAGATGTTAAGTCTCCTAAAGGGAGCTGGGCAAAGGATTGCCCAGTAATTTCACTAGCTACACAGTAATGCTTCACGGCAGAAATTGGCGCAGTTGTGGTACCCATAATCCATAGCCGGTATCCTGTGCAAAGGAGCCTTCCACTGGTAGTTAGTACAAGCCTGGGCATTTTAGCATACAATTTTCAAAGTGTATGGTAATCTCCTAAACTATATTTTATCTTAAATGTTACAGAATCTTTGTAATTGTGATGGGTATATTCAAATATTGTATTTGTGCTCTCTCCTCTACTTGTAGCCACCTGTGGTTAGGTTTTGTAAATGAAAGGCATGAGTTATAAGCATCTGCAAAGTTAAAAAGGACATTGTTATATTTTCAGAAATGCCATCAAGGCTTTATATAATGCATTAAGTCTGTATCATTGTTATAATAATAGAAACATCTTACATCTCTATTGCACAAATTGACCGGAAGCTGTCCGTCTCGAGACTTCCTGTGGTAAATATTAGCTGTTATGTAGAGTAAGGTTCTTGACAATTAAGATCATTTCTTGCACACACTTTAAATATTTATTAAATTTTTGTTCTATTTTTTAAAAGATACCCTTTTCATTATTTATATTATTATTATAATATATTTATAATAGTAGATTTTTACATATTTTGGAACTGCATCGATTTTCAAGCGCAAAATTAAAAATCATTTAATTAAATAATGTTATTCGTCTTTGTTTTTGCTAAAGTTGCTGTATTTTCTTTATTTCTACATTTTTTTATAATATTTTTATATTTTTGTATAGGTACTTTATTGTCTTATTTTAATAATGATATTAAGTACTTGTGATATAATTAATTACGTATCGAGTTAGCCCGTAAACGGGGTATACGATGTTATATAATGTAAGTTATTAATGTGTAAATTTACTTTATGGCAACACATTGTATACAACGTGGGCTTCTTATCGAATAAATAAAGAAATATAATGGTTTTACCGTACCATTCTCCGTTTTTCTTATATTTGAGTCTTGCCAAAGGTAGGTAACAGTGGGAACCAGGAAGCGGTTCTTCTCTCTGGTATCTGTTCCAACACCTACTCGTCTACCAAAGCACTAGCTATGCTTATGCATATGTTATGTAATTAATAAACATACGTCACTCATACTGTCATTTTATTGCAGCCAAGTTTTTAATTTTTTTTTAGATTTACTCAGTGCCAATATTTCTGTAGTACGAATACATAGGTACTTAGTATTTTAAATATGACAAGAGATTTCTGGGTTAAAACAATTTACATTTTACAAATTACCAGTGGGAGGCTCCTTTGCACAGGATGACGTCTAGATTGTGGGTTCCACAACGGCGCCTATTTCTGCCGTGAAGCATTAAGTGTAAGCATTACTGTGTTTCGATCTAAAGGGCGCCGTAGGTAGTGAAATTAGTGGGCAAATGAGACTTCAAACATCTTATGTATCAAGGTGACGAGGGCAGCTGTAGTGCCACGCAGAATTTTCGAGATTTTTCAAGAAAAAGATTTGCTGGGCGTATCAATTACCATCATCTGAACGTCCTGCCCGTCTCGTCCCTTATTTTCATAAAAAATAAATATACAAACCAAGCAATTTATGCAGGTTAATAATATAATAGAATATTTAAATAATAGACGATTGCTGGCTGTTATATTTTCACTAGTTATAACTATATTGACTCGGAGTTATTTAGACTAGATATCAATCACTCTTACTTCATTGAAATCTAAATATTAAAGTACTAGAAGTGACTTATTTACGTTAAACATTTTGCCTCACTGGTGACTTAAATAAGAATAAGAAGAGATTTAGGATATATTTTTGATTATTAATTGGAAACGCGTAAGTACGTAAAACAACGCGGAAATATGGTGAAATTAAATTCAAAATATTAAATTTACTATGTCATTTATGCTACCAGTGTTGGTTTTTTAATAAAGAATATGGCGATAATTTTTTTGTTGTCATATCGCATCGGAGCATAATATCGGGAGCTTTGCAAGGCATAAAATGCATTTATTTTCTCAAAATGGATTCTTTTAGAATTCTTTATTATGTCATTTCTAATAACTACTAGATATACTACTACCGCTTCGGAAACAAATGGCGCAGCGGCGCAAGAAACTCTCCCAGCATTCTTTTTTTGCGCTCTTTTCAATAAAATTATACAGTATTGTACAATCATTTATAAAAAGGATATACGGCAGAGCCATTTTTTTATAAAACATTTAAATTTATTTATAGATAATGACTGAACAGTGGCTGGGACTTTACTATAGCAGTGTATACATTTACCCTTGAAGCTATTATGTACAAGCGTACCAATAAATAGCAATTAATGTACGTATGTATAAAAGGTATTTATTCTATCAAAATTTCTTCCTCAAGAACTCTTTTTAAATCTTTGAGAATTCTTTTTATCCTATTATTTTATATACAGACAACAATCATTCCGCAAGGAATTAGCACCAATATCATTTTCATTTCCTTCATTTTTAGATTTCTATGCCTTCATCTACTTGATATTTAAGTTCATTAAAATAAGACCCTAACTGTAGCGGCATGAATCACAATAATATTACTAATAGCAGTAATATTATTACTCAATAACTTTTGTATTCATTTACATTTATTTTTTTGACTTACTCGTGCAAGACATTGACTATTTACGTTTGAGTGTGTTTGTTGCATCATTTTACATTATATTGTAATCGAAATAATTTGTAAATCGATGTAAATGTAAATCTTGATATAAAAGAGTGGCAATGAGTTGTTTGCTACTTCTTCTTATTAGCTCAACCCTTTACGAAGTAGCGGTAGATTCAATGAGTTTTTTTTTTGACATTCATAAGTATCACTTCTGTGACCTACGTGAATAAATTGATTTGATATTATTACTAAAAATAAGAGCATCTTCTAACGAGAGTGTTAGGTTGACCAATATAATATAACGTTTAGAGTTCTTATCGTTTGTCTACAGTCCCAGTTGAAACTAAACTACAAATAAAAGATGGTTTACAGGTACCTAAATCAAATTAATACATTGATTATTCAATTCTCCTCTCAATATCAAGGAACCCCAACGCACCTCTCAAATGGAGTAATTCGAGCAAGCCAACAAATGATCGACAATAGAACAGAGCCTTTGTAAGTTACACTTAACGTAGGGCCCGGATGTGACACGCGGGGCCTCTGTTGCGATTGTCTAAGCCTTCGATGATCCTCATGTGGAGACAGATTCCAATTGCAATAAATCGTTATTGTAGGTGGAACAGAGGACGCCATGGAGTCGTCGACTCATATATTATTTTGATTATTACATTAATTTTGATGCTCTTCAAACTGATAATAATCTGTTACAATCAAGTTCTAAAATAATTAAAATTTACAACAAACCATGAAAATTTGTAAGCTTAAGATTGAACAACAGCAGTAACATGTGCCTTATTATTTTACATTACATGAATGTATATTATAATTTAATAATATAATTCATCAAATGTATTTTTCTCATTTAAAAAAGAAATTACAGATATTAATGTGAAATATTTACCATAGTTATATATTTTACAGGAATATTTTTCTACTCACCAGGCTCCAGCATAAATTTTTGAGTCATACTACATCTGCTACTACGATGTCAAGCTTGTGCTATCCAAGGTGAAATAGATAGCTTTCATCCATATTTTTTTATTTAGTTCACACATACTTTTCTGTAGTTTTGCTAGCTACTGTAAAATTATGTGAGAAGTAAATCAAAAAGTACTTGTAGTTTGGAAGCTATCAGATTAAATATGTTCAATCGAATTATCTAGTCCAACCAAATTTTAGCATCATAATTAGTGTAATAATACCGGGAATGATATAGAACATATTACTTATTAAAGCCGACTCCATGCATCCGAGTCCTAGAAAGTAACGCACGGAAGACGTTTATAATTTCATAACATTATAATGTTTCGCATTGATCCGTCTAACAATACATACGAACAATAGCAACAATGGGTGTACGTAACAATGACTCTACGGCAAACATGTGAAATGTCATTCTTACCTTACATTCTAAACCAGTGTCTGCCACAAATACATTCAAAATACTATAAACTTTAGAAAAGAGAACTTAAGGCTTAATTCAGATTGTATCAGTAATGGCTTATAGGCTTATTAATTTGTAGATATAAAAAATTGTTAGTTAGCAAAATAGTATTGTGTTTAAGAATGGAAGGTAAGGATGGTCGATTGTAGCCATTGTGCCGGGTGTTCGTGGACAATGACGTGATCACGTTTTGAATTTTTGGACAATTTTTGGCTTTTTGCAACGGGTTGCACCTTGGTCACAGGGACGGACTCAAGATAATGCAACATTTTTATTATACAAATTACAAGGATTTTTAATTAATACTGGGAATATTGAACCTTTAAAACATTGAAATTCTTGGCATAATTTCTAATTATTTCATATAATGTTATCAGAAAACACGCAAATAAGGTGTTTTATGGCAACTTTTATGGTGAAAGTATGGCATTTGCAGCTATAGACACTGATTTAACCTGTTACGCTGTTGGTTAAAGTTAACACTCTAGAGCTATTATTAACTACCATTTTTATTTACAGTAAAACACGATGTTTCTCGGTATGATGACTACGATGAAACGCAAAAGAGACATAAGGTACCGCAAAAAAAGCGAAAATGTTTGACTTGTGCGTCTTTTGACAATATTTGACAATAGTTAAACAACGAAAAATTAATTCTAAGCATGCCCTTATGTAAAATTTAAGTCAAATTATAGTTGGTTACGGTACGGAAAAGATATAAAGCGTACGTTACATTTTATACCAAAATACTTACAAGTTCCCGAAGTAGCGAATTCAACGTGGACTAAGTCCCAGGCAGAATCTAGTATTAACTAATATTATAAAATATCAGGCTGTGTATATAGAAAAGGATATAGGTAGGCTTTTATTTTTTGCGTCTGAATATTTTCATTGCGTTATGTTGTAATCGACTCCCTAAGAAACCAATTTTTGTGGATATTGAGGTATGACCACGCCTTAATTCAGAAAAATACCAGAGTTTAGTACGTCCCTGTATAAATTAGTGTCAGCGCTGGGGTGGCGTATTTTCGGAAACTACTTGTCTCACCACAAAGGGCCGATCGAAGCGAACACTGACGCAGAATGAAGGCACAGACCCGCGAAACTGGCGGCGATCATTGTCCACCTCGAGACTATCAATGAATTTGTTACACACACTATTGTCAGATATAAATTAATTTATATCCATATTGTCACATGTTTGTGATTTATAATTGAAAAGATGTTTCATTCTATAAAAATATTTGAAGCGTGTATAATTGAGCTTTATGACCTGATTCCTACGGGTGAAGTGCACCTTCGCACGACACGCCACAAATAAAGATATCATCTCCACCATCTGGATGCCTAGCGTTTTTCTGCAACTGCGGTCTTGAAGGATTTTTTTCCACGTACAACCAACCTTCCTTGTGCGGTGTCTTCAGGGTGATATAACATGGGAACCTTCAAATGAAGCGCGTACCTACACCTGTCTAGAAGGGCGGCTCTGCTCTTGCCGACTCAGCTCTGGTATTGCAAGAGAATGTAAGCAGCGATGATCACTTACCTGTACGAACATTTGTCCTTAACTTGTATTAAAATTTAGAGTTTGAATTAGTTGAATACCTATCCTGCGTTAGTTTAGGGCTATTTAAATTAAAATACAAGGAATATCTCATTAATGTCCAAAAATCAATTTAAAATATTTTAAAAAATTAGTTTGTTTTGTGTGGCAATGGCAAGTTTAAATCAAGTTTAATTGTTTTTATTTGCTGTTAGTTTTAATTTCAGATCCGAGTTTCACTATTTTTTATGCTTTGTGCTCATAGAGAATTAATAGTTTGTACAACTTCGTATGACAGGACTGTGCATTAGAAGCGCTCTCTGGGTTTCCACGGAAGACCAGCGTTGTGGATTCTTTCGAAACCACAACTATGCTGAGTTGGGGGCCCATTGGCGTCATTAGATCATAATTAGATTAGTATAACTTTAAGAACTATTATCAGAATGTATAATGACGTTAATAAACATTTTTTCTTTCTTTCTTTCTATCCAAGTTCATGGAAATTTTAATAATTTCAAAAAATAATGATCAACTAGAGAACAAGTTGCGGATCGAGATTGATGGAAAATGAGACAGTATTATTAAAAATTTAATACTGCTTTAGGACCTTCTAAAATAGGAGCTCCTAAAGCAGTCTCAAGTTTCTAAGCATAAGATTATTTAAAGACAATAATGTAGAAAATGAAGGTTTATTGTTCTCTACAACATCAATAATTTGTTTAAGTTATCATCAGAAAAGGTTGGGGCTGCTCTCTTGATGGAAGGTTATCATTCCTTTCCACTTTACAATGATGCAGCATTGATGTAGTTGACTTATAACGATAAATCCACACTCAACTGCGTTTATATCCAAAGTCTAACCAAAAATTTTTTTATGGCAATAAGGGATGAGACGAGAAGGACGTTCAGCTGGTTTTTGAAAGACCCAAAAATTCTGAGCGGCACTTTAATTGCGCTCGTCACCTTGAGATATAAGATGTCTCAAGTCTCGTTTGCCCAGTAATTTTAATAGCTACGATGCCCTTCCCGATTCACAACAAAGACTAAACATCCCAACAGAACATCAATAACATATCGATTGATATTGTTTCATAGTAGAAAATTGCTAAAGAATTTTATTACAAACACCTCTCATTGCCAACTTCAAAATAAAACTTATAAATTAATACACTTTCAGATAATAGTTCGTTTTATGTGTAGATATAGTCAGATCATACATAGATACAGGGAAGAGAAGATTGTATGAGTTATGAGAAAATCCAAGAAAAATGAAAAACTTGAAAGAGTTGATTGGTTTTAGTGTTAGATCCTGTTCGTTGCTGCTGCATCCAGTAGTGCGGTTTTCTTCCACATACAACAAAGCTGTAAAATGAGCTTCCTTGTGCGGTGTTTCCGGGACGATACAACATGGGTACCTTTAACAAAAGCATGACATACAGAGCATTGCGAGAGGCGTGCTTGTCACGTACACTAAAGTAATAAACCTGGCCTGTTTTCATCTGTTGTCTAGCAGCAAGAGGCTTTATCTAGACATATAAATTATCTATCTCCTGCACTAAAACGCCCCCCAATGAAAAACTAGGTATATATAACATTGTTTTTATTTTTGAAAGATAGGTTTTGATGCGGCCATTATAAAAGACCCTTTTGCCTTTAAATATTTGTTGTTATATCAACAATACCTAGTGATTCATAATTCTTCAAAACTTCAAATATAGCGGTTTAAAGTCAAGTGTAAAATCTTCGAAGTGCGACCAACTGTTGGAAGGATGGACCATGGATCTGCTCAAGATCGCCGGAATACATTGGATGAGGGCAGCGCAGGACCGATCGTCGTGGAGACCTTTGGGGGAGGCCTATGTCCAGCAGTGGACGTCTTCTAGCTGATGATGATGATAGCGATTTATGAAGTACAGCCCGCTAACTGATTGCGCGGATCGTTTGCGTTGGTGATCCTGCGGTTACAGAACCCTAAAAGAGTTATTTTCTTCTGAATGACTCAACAAAAGTCAATCTTGCATAATTCATAACAATATTTCCTATATTGTATATGGAACTTTAGTTTTTATTCACACTACAATGCAAACAATAACGTTCAAAGTTTGTAAAACGTTTAAAAAGCCATGTGTAACGCTTCAGGGCAAATATTATAGAAATGCTCCCAAGTCATAAGCCGTAACGTTTTTGGATGTTCTCTTGGTAGACTCTATTGCAAATCCCATATTTGTTCCTGATATTTAATGTAAATTTGAATAATAAGTGGAAATCGACAAGAAACTGGATGTTTCCAACTAGAAACTAGAATATTGTTAATGTTTATATTTTGTGTCAAATAGGGATATGAGAAGTTGGTTTAGAATGGGCCGAGATAGAATTGGTGAACAAACGATTTAGTTGGCTCTTAACAAATTATCCCCACTTTTATCTTTTCGATCCGGGAAACTCTGATCTCGCGGTTGCCTAATATCGGCGTGATTTTGGCACGCGCGCAGCGTTCTGTAAATGCGTTTTATTTTATGTGTATTAATAGATTGCTTTTAAGTAGGATGATTTGAGTGAATGTATCTGAAAGCTATTGAAAGAAGCTATAAAACCATACAAAATAAACCATCTTATAAATAAAATAAGGGTCAGAAATTGGCGAGGTAATAGTGTGCCGTACGGCACTCTCGGTTCTGGTGTATCTGTAAAATCTAGTGCTCTGGGACACCGCCGATTTCTGATCTTTCTTATATTGTAAAATGATGTATATTGTAAAATGATAATCTTATGATAAATGTAAATGAATAAAGAACACAGGACAGCTACAGATAGATATATATTATATTGTTTTAAATTTCATTTTGTAGATTAATAAATCATTCCATTGAACAAGGCACCTTATTAGTACGACTAATCTTGTAACTTGCACCACGCTGTAACAACATTTATTGTTATTAGCAGACATAATAAACAATACGTTTTTGTTGCTATTTGTATCGCCACATGTTTCACTTTGTTCATATAATTTTCCCTCCAGGCTACACGCTTTTCAATATTTCATATTTTAATTTACTTTAAGTATAAACTGTTATTAGACATTTTGTTTAAGTAAAAGATGTCATATAAACTGTACGATTAATAAGTGTGTTGCGAACCCTTCTGTAATGAATGAAAGTTTTACGTAATAGATTTAGTTGGCTGTAACTATCATATTGTCTTGCAACTTTTCTATGGTTTTAATTGCTTTACACTCTATTAATTAATGAAGTTTATTACACCCATAGTAGCTTACGTATGTGCGAGATATGGTCAGAGATGGAAATATGATCGACAGATCAGGGCAAAACTTTCGGCTCATTTTTGTAACCATAAGTGAGTGAATTTTACTTAAATTTATGGCCAAAATATATTTTTATACAAATTAGATTCGCCTGTATATCTATGTGTAGGTATGTGTGTATCTTGGAATGTTAGTTCCAAACGACTTGCTTCAAATTCTGATCATAAAAATTTATATTTTCATTATTGCCCTTATAAGGATCATCAGGATTATAAGAAAATATAAAAATAAGTACTTTCTAAAAAATTAAATGAAAGAACTTACTAATAGTGCCTTAACAAGTAGAAAATGATTGATAATAAAAAATATCCCATTGGTCTTGGATTTAACTTTTGGATTGAAAAAAATATTATAACATATTCTGGATCAAGTGATAGAAACATAGTCATATTCGAACAAATTCTGTGTCGTTAGTGATGATACAAGTTAAATGTTGTTCGATTTGATTGTGTCACGTATAAATAACAAAGCTAGGAGGATTTGTGTCTCGCGCGAGGCTAATCTTGATTTACAGAGGTACCTGCGAGAGGCTGCGCGGGAATGTTGGCTCGCCGATGAACAACTTTGTATGTGATAAAACGATTGAGGGGCAAGAGACTTGACCAATGGCAGGTGATCATCTCAGCGCTCTGTTGAGGTCCGATCTTTGAAAATTTTCAGACGTATTGAAGACCTTACAATTTGATATTCCAAATCTGGAAATTATAAAAAACATATATGCACATACGATATCGGAAGATACCGAAACGCATAATAATTTCTAAATATTTTGATGCTATTTTAGTAGTAAGAATAATAAAAACAAATTATGCTTACTTAATTTATATACTAGCTGATGCTCGCGACTTCGTCGGCGTAGATAAAGGGTTTTTAAAAATAATAAGCGAGTTTGCGATTGAAGTTCCGGTTCCCGTTTTCGCTCCCGTTCCCAACATTTCATGTGAATCTAATTTTAAGGAAGATTGCTCGGGCAAACTAAACCTACTATTGGAATAGTTACAGCTTGTCGATGTGAATTTCAGTTTTCACAAATCCCACGGGAACCATTGATTTTTTCCGGGATAAATGTATCCTATGTCCTTTCCCAAACTCCAGTCTATCGCTGTACCAAATTTCATCAAAATCAGTTCAGTAGCTCCGGCGTAAAAGCGTAACAAACAAACTTACATTCACATTTATTACATTCACATTAGTGGGGATTCATTAATTATATTTTCTTTGATTGTCGCGAGTGTTATACATTGAAAAACAAAATACTTTTTAAAGGATTAAAACGCGTGGGTAACTGTGTTTTACCATTAGGATTTTGCGTAATAAACGTTTCGTGATCTTCTCAGAGCACGTTTCAGGGTCACGTCGGGCTAAATAAATAACTACGCACGGTTTCATTTAAATATTCATAAATTGTTAAAGTAAGTAAGTTTGCAAAGTTTCAATTCAATCCGATATTTTAAGGTGAGTGATAATGAAATGAAATGAAAATGACATTGTCAAGCAGTGGACGTCTTCCGGCTGAAATGATGATAAATAAAGGAAATAATAGTTTATTTCTGAAAATAAGGGACGAGACGAACAGGACGTTCAGCTGATGGTAATTGATACGCCCTACCCATTCCAATGCAGTGCCGCTCAGGATTCTAGAAAAACCCAAAAATTCTGAGCGGCGCTACAATTGCGCTCGTCACCTTGAGACATAAGATGTTAAGTCTCATTTGCCCAGTAATTTCATTAGTTACGTCGCCTTTCAGACCGAAACACAGTCATGTTTACACATTACTGCTCCACGGCAAAAATATTTTAAAATCATAATATAATTGTAGTCCTGATATTGTAGCAAGCCTCGCTAAACGTATTTATTCCTCGTCTTTTGATCTGCAGACCGACATTTAATGAATCGGACCATAAAACAATTTCCCGACATAATTGATCGCTGTGTTGGTGTAAGCACTGCTCGTATTACAATGACTGCTGCGGACACAAATGGTCACTTATTTATCGCAATAAACAACAAATGTACGAGCTACAACAACAAATCAGCATCGTGTCGCGTCCTCAAATTGTTATTGATTATGTATTGTAGCAATGCTAAGAGATGGCGAACTTTTATTGTTATATGTATTAGTACATCTATTTTAACTAGAAGTCGTCCATAGGTTTTCGACCAATTCGACCATTGTTAATAAAAAATAAAGATATAGCAAATGTAGCAAAGAAAATTCTCTCATTAATCGGTAAGGTAATTTGATATTGATACTAAAAAAAATTTCTTCGCGTTATTAATAATTGTATAATATACAATTATAAATAAAGCAGAATTTTTTCATGTCCAATATATGATAAGAAAACTACAAAAATAAATATAATTACATATATAAGTAGTAGGTGTTTTAACTGAAAAAGTACTACATATCTTAAGTAAATATATTTGTAATAAAATAAAAATTTTAATAAAAAAAAGAATACATCCATTATAAGGCTTACTCACCAGATAGACCGTAAATTTAACCCCTGAAATTAAAGCAAGTATTGAAATATATAGTTCTATCTTCTTAGTTGTCTTCAATTTGTCTTAAAACTATGGGGAATTCTCTCTATTTTTCTCACAATTGTTCGCTTGTGAAACTTTATTATTGTTTATTCTGTGGAGCTGAATAATTTTACATTATTTTTCGTTGTTTTGCAAAAGATCTTGTTAACATACTGAAAAATACTGCACTTTTTAACACTGAATTGGCATAACATAATATCTGAATATTTAATTCACAGTCTAAAATTTGCTTACAGAGTATATTTTTTTGGTTGATTAGTCTTTTGCAGATTTTATGGCACTTTAACAGTTTGAAATTGACATAATTTACTGGGTTGTATATTAGGTATCTCTCGGGCTATAAGGACTCTTGATCGTAAGACCATAAGTCAGGATTTAGCTGCGCTGTACGGTTTCGAGCAAAAGGTAAAGCTGTTACTTATTGAGTTAAACATCCCTTCACGCCAACCCTTAGGTAACAAGCACCTAATCCAAAATTGACAATCTTGGACATTCTTTGATATGAGAACCTTAGCTTATTGCTTTATATTAACTACTAGCTGATGCCCGCGACTTCGCCTGCGTAGATAAAGGATTTTTAATAAGCAAGCTTAGAATTGAAGATTATCTCCTATCCTCTTCCAGTTCCGGTTCCCGTTCCCAGCAATTTATATGAATTTTATTTCGAGGAAGATTGCTAAGGCAAATTAAACCTACTATTGGCAGCTCATCGACGTGGATTACTCACGTGAGTTTTTCACAAATCCCGCGGGAAGCATGGATTTTTCCTGGACACAATGTAGCCTATATCCTTTCCCAAGCTCCAGTCTATGGCTGTACCAAATTTAATCAAAATTGGTTCAGTAGCTCCGGCGTAAAAGCGTAACAAACAAACTACATTCACATTCATAATATTAGTAGGGATTGTATATTATTAACTATTTGCAAGTAGTGCTTAATTAAATCATAACCCTATACATAATCTATCACTGTTTCTCAGCTCGATCTTTAAAGCTTTCCAACAAACTATTGAGAGGGAATGAAAAACACTGGCAGTCCGATGCAATATGTTGGCACGCAGGTTTGCATGTTCCCGTTAAAATAACGCTTTTCAAAGCTTATTGCGAAGTATTCTACAGCAGAGATTCTGATTCCAATATATCAACGGATTTAGGATGCTGATAGGCCCCGCTTCTGCAGTGCGTCATGCTCTATGGTATGCTCACGGAAGCGCAAGTCGTTGGCTTCCATGCCATAATCCAACGAAAATCTGCGTCACTGCCATGCAGAGTGCGGACTAACTCGTGAAGCCATGGAGCCATCTTGAAAACTATAGCAGGGAGGTGCGATTCTGTGATCCTAAATTACATAATTCAATGATACATTACTGGAAATGAGCTTGTCTCTAAGCACTAATATTTACTTACTAACATAGTTATAAGATCTCTGTTTTCTACTAACATATTATGGATGTGAACTAATCTGAAATAAATTTATTAGTAGATGAATTTATTAATGTTAAATAATAATACCTAGAATTTTGTAATGAATGAAATGAAATGAAAAATAAATTAATAAGTAATAATAATTTTGCATGCCAGAAATCGCCGATTACATTGATACCTTATAAATTATTTACACCCATTGTTACATGTTTTCTGGTAATATAAAGGATTTATTATTATTATTAAACTTTATTTTATTTATTACACATACCTACAATAAATTGGGTTTTCAATATTGGTGAAGTAGCCGATATTGGGCCTATTTTACACAAAGTCGAATCCCAAAATCTTTATCTAATGACCAATTTAAAATGACTACAGCATTGAACAGAGCTTGATTTAAAAGTCTCTACAACACTCATGCAAAGAAGCCATTGTATTTCATCGTAGCATTTCCTTGAATATAATATTAAACTACCCTCGAAATGACCAAGCGTAGATTTTTCTCATGAGCTCCGCGTAATATTAATTATACATTCATACACAATGTAAACACTAGTTATTGTGACTCTACATATATTTGTCGGGCTGCCCACCATACAAACTGTTCTATAATAGCCCTAATTATGCCGTATGTTAATTTTATGACAGATATTTCTTAAGGGTGTATAATTTAAGTAGTTTTCCAGTGTCATGGCGGACGTGCGATGGGAATTTGAATTGATTTACAGCGACTTGAAAGGATTATTACACTTTCGTTGGATTTTAATTTTGTTAAGTGGTGAGGCCCTGTGTGAGGGGATTATATTATATTTTTAAGTAAATTTTGTTTAAAGCATTTCATTAGTGGATCTTTATCATATTTTTATTACATCTTTAAGGATTTATTACAAACGGAAATATTAACTGTTAATTGTAACTATTTTTTTATGACAATAAGGAACGAGACGAGGTGGATGTTAAGCTGATGGAAATTGATACGCCCTTCCCATTACAATGCAGTGCTGCTCAGGATTATTGTAAATAATTCAATAATTCTGAGCTGCACTACAATTGCGCTTGTCGCCTTGAGACATAAGATGTTGTCTCATTTGCCCAGTCATTTCACTGGCTATGGCGCCCCCCAGACCGAAACACAATAATGCTTACACATTATAGCTTCACGGTAGAAATAGGCACCGTTGTGGTACCCATAATCTAGCTGGCATCCTGTGCAAAGGAGTCTTCCACTGGTAAAGAAATAAATTCTAACTAACTTTACAATGTGATTAATAAAGTTGTATTAGTAACAATTTCAATTCTTCATCCTCGATGAAGAAATTCGTAGCAACTGAGTCAATGAGATATTGAAAAATTGCCTCTAACTGATTTCTGATTAATATAATCAAGCGACAGACCAGTTCTCATTTACTATATCCCTTGGCAACACTAGCATTATTAAAATTTTACTATAATAGTAATAATGAAAGCCTTTATCTATTTCTCAGTCGTTACGCTCTTGACAGAAAGGACGTGGTTGTCAAGAAGTCTTGTATTTGGATGTGTACAAACAATTTACCCCTATCTCTCTCTGTTTTATTTTATTTCATAGGCACAACAAACAGATCCCACAATACATTTTTACAGTTGCTAAGTATACTAATTAATTAATAATAGTAAGTGATTTGTAGTGAAAACCCACACCGTATCAACGGGTAGATTTTATAGTGTCACTTGTTATACTTAGTTAGAAAAGAAAGATTAACAATAATTATACCAATACAAACATTAAGAAGATAAACAAGGATAGGAAATGCAATGTTTTTATGCTCGTCTTAACTGTAATTATTTACATTTATAGTCGTATATTAATAAAAAATATTAAAACAGATATAGGAAATGAAATTTTACACTCAACTCAATTGTGCACTCATGTACAGGACTACCCGCAGATTTTTGATTTGGTCGGTTCATCATATGGGTCACCTAGTTCCTTCTAATTTACCCTGACAATAAGATTTTCCATGGACTGGCTTCTTCGGTACGTGACCAAGGAAGACAAAGTAAGAGTATGCAGGACTGAACTATAGCAGATACACACCGCTTTGTATCCCTAGATAGGACCTATCCTGGAGTATCAAGACGTTTGTGCCAAATTCAGTCCACGATATACAAAGCAGAACCACATTTCCAGATCGTCTATCTTCTTCTATTCAACCTCTCGCAATGGTCACGTTTTGGCCTTTATAAAGATGCATGATAATAACAATAAACCTTGTTTTATCACATTGAAAATCTAAAAACTATTTTTAGCAAGTAGATATTTCAGATCGATATATATGTCATCATCCTCACCATCTGGGTGTGTGGCAGGTCCTCCAAAGTGCATTTTTCAAGGAACTTTCTTCCACGCACTACAAAGCTGTAGAATGAGCTTCCTTGTGCGGTGTCCGGGACGATACGACATGGCTACCATCCTTAAGGGACGGCAAGGCTCCTGTGATTTCTCTGGTGTTACGAGAGAATGTGGGCGGCGGTGATCATTTAACACCAGGCGACCCGTACGCTCGTTTGTCCTCCTTTTCCATAAAAAAATTTAGTCATGGCCCTTTTCGGGTATAGGTCTCCTCCAGTTGCTCCCATTTTTTCCTGTCGTTAGCTGTTTTCATCCCGTCTCTTCCCGCCAAATGAAATATGTCGTCTATCCAGCGAGCTTTTGGACTTCTTTTTCTTTTGCCTCCCGGACCTGTCCATTATGTTACTCACTTAAAAATGCACGATACTCTGCAGTATCCTGGATTTATAATAACTACTTTGAATGAAAGAAACCAATAGCTTAGTCGGTTCGCCCAACTTTGCCAAATCCTCTATTTCAATTTACTCTTTTCTGTTTAGTTCTTTCCTGATCTTTATTTTTATTGTCAGGGTCTTCAATATTTCACCTTTAAAACTAAAGAGTAAGCAAATATATTAAATAATTTCTTAAATTCGTGTGAATCAAATCTCTAATAGTTCCCGCAGCAAGACACCCAGGGCGAGGGGCCCGCCTCTATTCCTGCTGAGAAGGAGGAGTCCGACTCCTGAGGGCTACACTTACATCTCAAGATGTTTCACATATTATTCAATTAATCGCAATATAATGAGTGGTTTCAATCATTTAAGCTATTTTAATAACGACAAAATCATTAAATGAAAATTATATTGTCTAATTTGTATTAATTTTTACTTTGTCTTTAATTCATTGATTGTTTGGTTGCGGGAAATTATTAATTGCAGTTTGTATGAAAACAGATTTATTTTGCTGAGTGGCTAAATATGTGCTTATCGTTATTGTAATCAAAGACCATATCCATTCTATTGATCAAAGGCAGCCGCTTTCTCTCAATGCCTTGCTTTAATCACATCAGTTATTATCAGTAGTGATCCGAACCCATTCAGAGAGCTCATGCGGCAGCCAAATATCGTGCTTTTTTATAGACTTAGCTACCTATTTTCGCGGCATGCATTGATTTTTTTCCTTTTTTTTAATATCCATTTTTAGAATGTAATAAAATTTTGACTGAAAGAAAAACAAATGAAAAATTAGCTGGAAACGTGTTTTACAAAATTTATTTCCTTTTTTGAAATATAATAATATCAATACAAATAGTAGAACCAAAGAAATTTAATTACATCAAACTAAACGAGAAAAACTTTTTCATCGCCCTTCACACGTTGGCCATAATTTAAATTCAAATTCAAATATTTTGATTCAAAATAGGATTTAAAATCACTTATCGAACGTCAAAATCTACCATCCATTCAAAAGAGACTGCCTCAGACCTGAGAATAATGGGCGCAAGAAACTCAGCGATCCTTTTTTTTTTAATATGAAATATGGATTACAAATGTAATATCGTACAATTAACATTTATAATTAAAGAGCCTGAGGGTGTTCGCTTTATTCCCAGTCCGTGGTGTCATTAAGAAAATCGTTTATGCTATAAATGCTGTTGGAATTCACGGATTGGCTTTACAGAATATGTTTTCTTGTGAACCACACAAAAAAATATAGTAGATAGAAAGTTTTTCTATGTTTTCTTATCAGTTCTTCTCTCCATGTCAAAGCCTCTTTACGAACTGATGTAGCTTTATGACGTTTACCAAGTGTTGTTGCAATATGCTATGTGCACATCTCACCTGTATCTACGGCTAACACCGGCGGATAACTATCTATACTATCATTTCTCTAAATACTTTAGTTGACTATAGTAAACTTAAGTAATCAATAGTGGAAAACCAAAATTAGACTTTGTTTTAAATACTTGTTTAATTCTTAAGACCAAAGATTTCATATACCTACCTATATCGTTTTGTGGGAACTACATTAGAAATATAAATAGTAATAGCTGGTAGGTACATTCTAGTAAATTTGTACACCTTTATGAACAAATTAAAGTTAAATTCACGGAACACTGCAACAATATCAACGGAGCCAGTAGGGGCTCCCCTGTGGACAGTGGGCTGGCCAAACGTGCTGCGTTGATTAAATATTACGATTGTAGACAAACACTGGTACGTCTGAGAAAAATGGGCGGTAAGATATTTGAAAGTATATTGTGAGAATATGGCGTGAATTTTGATTTAAACGCAATTGAACACTTTGTATGTGACGTTGAAATTATAATTTTTTGTTTGATAATAATCTACGTTTCTCATGATTCCTCAAACTTGCGATAGTCATAAAATTATGAATTAATGACATAACATAAAAAATACAAATGACAAAAAAAACATATGTATAATAATCTAGTGATTATCTTAATTTAAAAGTACTGTGTAGCAGTTATTGTTATTAAAAGGAGCTGACTCAGCGTCATACTACGTTGCTATAATACCAACACAGCGCTGATTTTCAGCAGCCCCTTTGGTGACACATTTATTATATTGTAACACTTTAAAATTGTTAATTAGCGTAAATGTCGGTGAATTTGCCTCCACTTGCAGATTGTTGTTGAACTACGGTTTCGATAACCTTAAATTTGCATGAGCAAAATGTATGGTAGCCGCTATTCTTTTTTCTATTCGAAAAACGGAAATCAATCTGTTCTGGAGACTCTGATTAGTGAGCCATGTGGGTTATAAAACCTATATTTGGTGAATATTTCTTCTTGGATACAAATTGTTTAACATTATGTAGTTATTCCCAGTTATTGTTAAATGTTAATTTATTGAATTTTGAATTCTATTAGAGTTGATGTTTGAAATCTTAATATATATTAATCCAGTATCCTGATGTTTGTTTCCAGTGAACTCCTAAACTAATGAATGGATTTTAATGGGGATTCCTTTATGGAGTGCAGTTAAGTCTAATTTGAGAGATTGGTTAATTTATATTTCGATTTGGAAAACATAATTATTTTTATTTCCAACATTTGTTTTGTATGGACATATTTTCTGTGAGAGAATTTATTGAGGCACGCTTTCACAGTTTTGCTGTGAAACAATTCCATTATAATAACAGGGAGCATATACATAGTCATTTATTTATTATCTACAGAACAACGTCTGTGGGGTCAGTTAGTCCAAATGTGTCCAGAATATGCAGAAATATTCCGAGTTCTTTCGAAAGAAAATTTACCATGAAACTACAAACTGCAGAAGAAGTGACTTTTAAAAATATGCTAAGGTGATTAAATACAAAAAAAAAAATAATACAGTAATACTGAAAGATTTTAAATAACAAAATAGATTAATCAATATTTCAAATGATAATATTAAAAACGCTCACATCCGGCCGATCAACCTCTTCGACGCAACAAAGACAACAATGGGACCAACTCACGAATTACTCCGTTCGCAAGCAGATTCAGGTGTCAAAATTTTAAAAATAGGACCCATCGACAATAGATATCCGTCAACGTATCAAATCACAGTGACACAAAAAAAAGTCAACAGAATGACAAAAGGCTACGTAATCTTGGAATCCAATACCAACGCACAAAAGGTTGTTATTTTAGGCAATGACTACTGGAATGCTTGATCGAAAGTCGATTAATTTCTTTTGAGTTACGTGATCATGGATCTATTTATAAACGATTTCTTATGAATACATTTATTTGCATCATAGTCAGCTGATTTCATTTTTCCCACCCATGGACTAGTAGTACACCACAGGAGCGTGGTATCTCATATCTGGAAACTCCAGAACCAAAATCAATTCCACAGTTTGTATGCGGAAGAAAGTTGATTCTGATATATTGTCTGGTTCTGCGCAGGCCATCTAAAATTGTATAATATTATATAATATTACAAGGCTAGGTTGTTAAGTGATTTAAAATATGGGCTGGGAGTTTTTTATCAGTTCTTCTCCCTATGTCCCCATGAGTTGGTTGAGCCCGTTCTTCTCAGGGTTGAGGTATACCTTTAGGAATGATTTTATATCCTATTTTGTATAAAAATATTTGAATTTGTCCCTTTACGAACTGATATAGCTTTATGACGTTAACCAAGTGTTGTTGCAGTATGTTATATTATTGTCACTGCCTACGGTAAATAAATATTATATTTCTATTCTATTCTATATACTTCCTGAGACTTTAATATCGAGTGAATGGATATTAAAGTAAGTTGTGTGTGTTGAGGCAAAAGATGGTAGGAATCCGCTCTAATCGATCTTTGGACTCCGCACTTCTTTTGATAGATGCGGTAGAAGGTGCATAATGAATTGACACTGACAACGCCGAAAGATTGATTTTATAGATATCCAAAAACTTTGACAGCTCTTTTCAAAACTGTTCTCGTGTAGGGAGATAATATGTTTTAGTATGAGATGTAGTAAGAGGTGACTAAGGGATATAAAGAACTGAGGATAGGTAGCGACATCTTTCCAAGAGAGCACCACCATCAACTGCATTCGCCAACTCGCCTGCCAAGCGTGGTGATAGTGGCAAACCCCCCGTATTACTCACTCAACCAGTAGCCACATAAGTGACAGGGCAGGGAGTGCTAAGAATCACTGAATCCGAAGAAGGGGTGTGGATTTGGTTATGAAAATCGAAACGCCCGAGGCCAGATACTGGTTCATGGAGAAGAAAGACCCCCATATGATGAACACCCTCTTCATGAAGCCAGAACAAATGGACTTGGATCAGCCCCGATGGTGCCACCAAAAATGAGACTGATTTCATTATGTCAACTAAAAGACATATTCAATGATGTCTCTATGATCAACTCAGTGAAAACTGGGAGTGATCACCGCATAGTAAGAGGCACATTGAATATCAATCCAAATCTGGAGCGGTCTCGACTGGTGAAGTCTCCTCACCAACCTGCCCCCATCCAATCCAAAAACAGCTTCATATAATAACAGGTTCGTGGAAGCTGTTCAAACAGCGGGGTCTAAGTTCTTCAAAGACAGCCGTTCATAAAGAACCGTAAAAATCTCAGACTCTACCCTCATATCAATGAGGATGAAATGAGAAGGAAATCAATCCATCAGGATGTAAGACACCAAATGACCCTTCAGTCCCCGGACGATGCTTCCTAGTTTAGGCAGCTAAATAGACATATGAGGGCAGCACAGGACCGATCATCGTGGAGTTATTTCGGGGGAGGTCTTTGTCCAGTAGTGTAGCCTTCTTCCTGCTGATGATGATGATTCAAATTGATACCTGTCACGACCCACAGATTGAAAACATTACCTTTAAAGCTGCAGTGTTAAATGTATATTTTGCAGTGCATCTTTAAATATATAATTTCACACTGAATGCATATTTTCTATAAACATGGACATTTCAATAAAAATGGACGATATCCAAATGGATATGATAACATATATGAATTCACAAATAAAATTTGAAAAACAAAATTTTGTGAACGATGCGGGCCTCGAACCCACGACCTCCGGCGTTGGGTCGGTTGGTTAGAGCACCGGAGGTCAGGGGTTCGAGTCCCGCATCGTTCATAAAATTTTGTTTTTCAAATTTTATTTGTGTACAAATCCTAGAAGTGAGGTTATCATTAAAAAAACATAACATATATGCCACTTTAATAGAGATATGCCTTCTGTTTCTTCTATTCCAAAATAATGAAACAAATTTCCCTTTTATTGTTTACATATCTATTATATATAGTTTTGTTACGTTCTGCGAAGAGATACGATTAATATTAAGCCTATATACTTAATATAAGTCCATTCATCACCAATAAATACTGAAACCTAATGAATACTTTATATTCCTCAGCACTATTTGATCGCAATTGGTCGTTGCTGGCAACATGGCTGGCGGCGACACGGCGTATTGTTCAAACAGACAAGCGAGACAATCTTTTTTCTTTCTTTTATCTTTTCTTTATTTGGGATCACAATGCCCGCCGACTGCGGTGGTTAAGGGAGATATCTGTTTAATTATTTTGTACAGCACTTTTGTTTTTAAACCGTCATGAATAAGGAAATAATTTTTAATTTTATTTAGATAAAGATACATTGTACTATCGTATTTACACTTACTATTTACGGCCGTTCCCAATATTCAGTCTATCGCTTAATTGAGATAAAAATCGTAACTATCGTTGACTTTTCTGCCCCAAAAAACTTATCGACGGTAATTCACCTTATCCGTACACGCTGTCTGTCAATGGGACGACGTATAGCTTACCAGCGATAGAAGTTTGTAAGGAAATTTCAAATCACGCGTCCCAATATAAGGCGATAAGAATGACTTATCGGGTATATTGGATCAGCTTCAGATTATTGACTGCTAATTATTGACAGTAGAAGGTAGTAATTTATCTCTATCTGTAGATGGCATATATCTCTATCTGTAGATAGCATATTGGGAACGGCCGTTAGATACAACTTTTCTGACATAAAAGTAAAGCGGATAGATAGAAAGCAATCAAAAAACTAATCTTCAAATTTTTGTTTTAAATGTTTCGGTTTGAAGGGCGCCGCAAACACTTAAGACTTTAGAAGACACAGTTTTGCAAGACCCCATATTGGGCATGCTACCTGATCAAATGACTCCACAATTTATCACTATGAAATACTATATTGTGGAACTACCTTCTAGAGACGACTGGATGAACAACATAGTCTCGTGGAAGGACCGGAGCCTCTTATTGTTCACCGATGAGTCCAAACTGGAAAAAGCTATCTTAGCTTTGGAGTCTATGGAGAACGCCCCAGGCTTAAATCCAGCACAAGTCTGGGGAGTTTGCCTCCATATTTCAAGCCCTCTTCTTACGCCATTCTAGAATCTAGAATGCGTGGAATCCAATATCCAAAAAGGCTACTTCAAGCAAAAAATATACATTCACTCTGACAGTAAGGCAGCATTTAGACGCAGACATGACGGAGTCAAAATTAGACAAAAACTGCCTAAACATTAAGCATAAGGAGAAAAGTGATTCTCAAATGGGGCCCAGGGCATGTCGTAATCATAGGCAATGAAATGGCCCATGAGCTTGCAAGAGCTTGAGAAAAGCAGTCCAAAATGGAACCTATTTGTAGACTTTTTGATTTGGAGCGCAATTCAACACAGCTGAGGCACCAATGTAGATAAGAAGCACATAAACGCTGGAGAAAGTCAATAGATGTAAACCATTCCAAAGCACTAATAAAGGCAAACAACAGTAGAAACGCGCGTGGAGCTCTATCGTTGAACAGGAAACAACTATGCACACTAACCAGGATGCTAAATGGACTCAGTCGCCTAAGCAGACAACTCAGTCATCGGAATCAAGAATAAAAAACTTGCAGATTTTGCCTTGAGGCCGATGAAACGCCTGTCCATCTTCTACGATTGCGACCCACTTATGCATAAGCGTGATATTTGTAATACTCGCGTCATGAAGATACAGCGGTTCGTATAATTATGCGGCAGGGCTTGGCGACAAGCTTTTAGTATGAGATGGGTACACATCAGTTCAATTTTGGACGCGGTGTTACTAGGACTCATTAGGACTAGATAAATAGCCACACTCTATAATAAAAATAATTATAACACTGTCTTATGACATATTGCGAGTTATTCTAAAAACTATTCAAGTAATTGTCTAAATAACTATTTTGCCGTTATTTGTTTACATTGTCTGTGCACAAAGATATTTCGCATATTATCATATCATAACGTTTCACGCTGGCATTGTTGATCCTGACGCGGATTCCCCGAGGATATAATAACAATAAGCTCTGTACAAAGATAACCCGTCATACATATTGGCTTATTTATGAAAATTGTATTGTTTGCAAACAGTTGTCGGGTACAAAAGCTGTATACGCAGAACTGGAACCGTCTTAAGGACTATTCATATTTTGCTTGGACGTATTCTAAGCTGTGTTCTCCTGAGTTCCTATTTGAAGCTACAGCACGTGCTGTTTTCGTATCATATCGTAGGTATATGTCCTTAGAAGGAATAAGATAATGTAGTAAATATACTTAAATAATTGTAGTTGCGCAAGAATTAAAACATATTATTTTGTTATTGAGAATGTTTTGAAAAAGAATTATCTTATTGTTCAGCTATCTATTTAAATGGCGTTATTGATTATGAAAATATATTTTAGCTAGTAAAACACTTTTAAGTACTTAAACCTGTTTTTGAAAATAAATTATAACAAGGAAAAACAGCTCTTAGTATGTATTGTTTAATACTTAATGTTAACGATAGGCCACGCATTCCGGAGGGATCCCAACCATAATTATACCGAGGCAAGCCCTAGACTGGAAACCTCAAGGAAAACGCAAACGTGGCCGTCCAAAGCAAATCTGGTGGTGGACTGTCATTGACGAAGCGAAAGACATCGGAAAGACCTGGAGTGAATTTTAAAGAGATGATCAGGACCGCGATGGAGAGGCACTGTGGATGCCCTCTGTCTCAGCTAGAGGATACAGGAACATAAATGATTATAAATACTTAATGTTAATACTTATTTTTTTTAATTCAAATATAAATCAAATGGATTTGATTAGATTACACCAAGTTATTGTAAAACAAAGAGATGTAATCACTCTTCTCAGACTAAAACATTTTACTTACTGCACGGCCCAACTACGAACACAAAAATCTGTCTGTTTGCGCCACAGTTATTCAGCGTCTTGCGCGTGATAATATTTGGTTTCTACGTAACCTGCCTTTTGTCATCACTGGTCGGTTCGCCCACTTGAAAGGCACTTTTGTTTGCATAGACAAGTAAAGATGCATTTCTTGCGTTTGTATTTTTAAATCTCTTTTCGGCTTCTGTATGTTGAATGGCTCCTGTTATACAAACATTACCAATTATGAGCATGTCCGTTGTTAGCTTTATTATTTATCGCTGTTAATAATTACTTGTGCTCTCTTAATACAAAATATGTAGACTCTTTGTTATACTTGCAGATCTTTCACTTTTCAACATTTATTAATAATCTATGCATATAAATAAAATTGGAGTGTTTGTTTGTAATATTGAAATAACCATTTTTTGCTACATGTATATGAATATATGTATATACGGTACATACCAAAATAACATTTATTACAATTTTTGCCTGTCGGTCTGTCTTTTTGATTTTTGAAACTTTGAAATCGCTGGATCGATTTTGACGGGACTTTTATTGGCAGGTAGCTGATATAATAAGGAGTAACTTAGGCTACGTTTTTTGTGAGTTTGCTAATTATGTTTTACATATTATGTATATGTATGTACCTATAAGCTTTCGGAAGGGCTTGTCCTCTGAAATCCTCCTAACCAATCCCTCAGGGTATCCTACCGCAGAGAATAGGGCATAAAACACTCTGTACAATATATTATTAGACTTGAATAAATCATTATTTTTATTAATATTAATAACTTAAAACAGCAGATCTGAATAATTATCAAACAAAATGGTACCTGGCACCAATATTATTCTTAATATTATAATCTTGAGTGGTTATTTTTACTATATTATCTCTACACATATTAAATTTGAAAACAAAATTTATGAACGATGCGGGACTCGAAACCGCGACTTCTCGAGCGATCCAACCGTTCAAGTGACGTATCGTTGCTAAATCTTGTATGTCTTGTTCAACTCTCAGTTTGTGGCTTCATCTGCGGGATCTACTTTACAGTTGAACCCCAATATTTGCATATTAGGAAATTGACTTAGGATGTCGCTCGTTCAAATCTAAATAAATTTTGTTTTCAAATTTAATGTGGGTAATAATCCCAGAAGTGAGGGTTATCACCTTAAAAAATAACAAATTCTTTATGTGTATCCTTATATTGTATAATGTAGGGTTTTTATGTATGGCCAACTTGAATGTACTAGTTATTGAATTATGTTCGATTATAATATTAATCACAAACGTAACCACTGGAATATTTGCATGTCTGTCAAGACGAAACATATGCCTTTTTTTATTAAAATAAGGGACGAGACGAGCAGGACGTTCTGATGGTAACTGATACGCCCTCAAGGTTCTTGAAAAACCCAAATATCTGAGCGGCGCTACAATTGCGCTCGTCACCTTGAGACATAAGATGTCTCATTTGCCCAGTAATCTAAATAGCTACGGCGCCCTTCAGACCAAAACACAATAATGCTTACACATTACTGCTTCACGTCAGAAATAGGCACCGTTGTGGTACCCATAATCTAGCCGGCATCCTGTGCAAAGGAGCCTCCCACTGGTAAAAGCCTAGTCTTCAATTTGTAAAAATTTTAGCTGCAATTGTTTCTTGCAAATAAATAACTTTGACTTTGAAATAGAAATTTAACTACTGGCTGCTTCAGTACTGCTAAGATTTAGGGTATGTTCCGATATGCACTGCGAGCACTGCACTTTGTTATTACTGTAGAAAAATTCGTTCCCTTATGGACTGCCAGTATACTGCCGCAGTACCCTAGGGAAATAAATATATGACGTCATAAATTGCCGCCATATTCTACTGCGAGCACTTGCGTTTTTAAACAATACCTACAGTTTAATCCCAAATATTTTTAATTTGACAGTACTCCAACAACAGCTTTTTTTATGAACTAGAAAACTTTAATACACTCATTTGAATGCTGCGTCAAAAAATGCAGCTGACAGTATACCGGATTGCGTTCCGTTTTAAATAGTAACCAATATAAGTGGCTATAAAGGAACGGCTTCACAGTATACTAAATTGACGTCACACTGTACAGTCACACAGTGGTCGCAGTGCATATCGGAACAGACCCTTAATCAATTCAAATTCACATACAATTTCAATGAACATATATATATATTTACAATATGGTAACATTTATCAAGATTTAACGAGATAGGGAGAAAGATTATTTTTACTTACAGTCATATAAAGATCGTGAGAAGATGTATCGGATTGTCGCCCTCAAAATTAACCTTGATTAAACCATTCAATAGAGGCATTAGAACGGAAATGTGAACTCATGCGATATCCAGGATATATATCAAATCTTTGTCTTCGGATCAATGTTTTCTTTATCACAATACACTAAGAACTAGAATCGTATGAAATATAAATGTTATATCAACAATAAACACCCTTTGCTTTTTTAAAATCAGTGCCCCTTGTCTTGTGATGATTGTGGTCAGATAACAATGAGATTAAAATTAATTCCTTTTAGAATACTACGGTTAATATTATGATTTATAATACTCACTTCGGTATATAGCTTTGATTCTGTATTATAATATACATTGTATATTTAAACAAACTTTCTGAAGCCCAATTACCAAGTTAAAACTATCCTTGTTAAAATTTTCGGCAAGTGTTGTCAAGATCCGTAGGAGAACCTAAGTCACTGACATAGCCCAAATGATTGCGAAACTGAAGTGGCAATGGGCAGGGCTCATTGTTCGACGGACAGATGGCCGTTGGAGCAGTAAAGTCCTCGAATGGCGACTACGTACCGGAAGACGCAGTGTTGGTAAGCCCCCTACAAGATGGACCGACGATCTGTTAAGATCGCCTGAATACGTTGGATGAGTGCAGCGCAGGACCGATCGTTGTGGAAATCTTTGGGGGAGGCCTTTGTCCAGCAGACAGGCAGGCCTTTGGACATCTTCCGACTGATGATAATGATGACAAGACCTTAAACCTTAAGGCCGCTATCCCGAGAAACTGCAAAAATAGCGCATATTTGAAACAATTTTTTAACATATTTATTATATTATGAATATTTTTATTTATTTTATTTTATTTAGTAGGAAAACCAACAGCTTTAAAAACTTAAATGATACTAAAGATAATTACAGATTATAGGTTTCCACAATTAGTACTAGAGTAGAAAAATGGAACTGACACAGCTCACGTTGACAGTTACAATTACAATTTACATGATCAATAAAGTTAAAGTTAACGTAACAACTTAAGACTATGTAGGGTTATTAGTAAATAATTTATTGGCTTAGGTACTCGTACGTCTTACAGAGTCTACCCTTGAAAAGAATAGGTCTAGATTATTATCACTACTTGGCAGATTGTTGAAGCTATTGCTTGCTCGCCAAGTAAACGTATTTCTTTTATAGTTTAGGTAAGTGTGTTGAAGTCTTAGTAAATCATGCTGTCGCAATAATCTAACAGGGATATTGAACTGAATCATAGCAAGAAGGTCTGGACAGTCGATAAGCCCTTGGGCTAGGCCTGGCCTTTAGAAGGAGAGTAATATCGGCTATATCACGAAGAGTCTTCGAAGGCAGGAGATCATGTTTACCGCAAAGATTGAGGTAGTAATCAGAGCGGTATGTGACTTTCACACGATAACAAAGATGTTTGATGTCCCTGTGAATATTTTCGATGCGGTTAACATACTTCAAGTAAGATTGGTTCCAAGCCTAAGAGGCAGTACAGTACAGTATTTTTAAAGTATTCATATTTTTAAAGTCCTTTGAGTTACGTATGATGAAACCAAGAGCTTTATAGGCTATATTAACTATTGAATCAATTTGAGTATCAAAAAGAAACTTTGAATAATGGTAAACACCAAGATGTTGAATAACACAGTTACGTAGAAGTTTAGTACCTGTAAGCATAGAATTGAATAATAATACATTACGTTTACGAGAGAATATCAGAATGTTGCACTTAGACGCGTTCAATTTCAACTGATTTTGAAGGCATTAGTGTTCAAGACGTTTCTAATCAGATTGCAAAGACATAGCATCAAATAAGGAT
Source organism: Leptidea sinapis (assembly GCF_905404315.1). NCBI lineage: Eukaryota > Metazoa > Arthropoda > Insecta > Lepidoptera > Pieridae > Leptidea > Leptidea sinapis. The sequence continues at coordinate 15,034,103 of NC_066276.1, forward strand.
GTGATTTTCATATATATTTTCATGTCATCTGCAAAGCAAAGAAGCTGTGAATGGTGTAGGCAACTATGTATGTCGTTTACAAATATGACAAAGAGCAATGGGTCCAAAAGGGAACCTTGTGGGACGCCGCTAGTGATAGGAACCCAACTAGATATATAGTTGTTAATGACAACTGCTTGAATTCGGTTATTACATCGCAATAAATCGCCAATGATACCTATCTTTTCGAGTTTAGATAGTTTAGTTAGTAAACTTAACCGAAAGTTAAGTAATTAATTACGCAACGCATGGTCACCGCAGCGGCGCACAGATAACACTTTAATCACGGGGCGCGGAAGTAGGAAGCGGGAGGATGGACATACGGACCTGTTGGTGCTTGCGCTTCAAAAAAGAAGTAGCTAATTTTATTACATACTAATTATAGCAACTATTCTCCTTGAATTAATATAATTTCCCACCAAGCATATTGTATAATGTACTAATGTAAAACAAGATAGCTAAATTAAAACAACAATGGAAAAATCAAAATACTGTAGTTTAGCCCGCTGATTATTCGTAACATTCTAATAGCGGCTAGAATAATGTTTTAATCTAAATATAACAGGCAAAGTGGCATAGTACAATTGGTTACTTTAAAATTTAATATAATAACATCTTTCGTTGTAACGGTATTCAATATAGCTTTGACTTCTGAAGCATCAATTATAAAACTAAGATTTGTTAAAAGAATCTTGACTTCCAATTATGTGTGTGTTTCAAGTGTCATTATGGGTTAGGTTTGAGACGTTAATTGAACAATTATTACTTCTGCATTGTAACATTGAACGGTAGTTACTTCGTTTTGTGTTCATATTTGACCACGTGGTTCTTTAAAGGCCCACTTTGCCTCTCATTATGTTTTAATGGTTTAACTCTTGACATATTTTTTTTTTTAAATTATTCTAGAATTAGTCTTTGTTCCGTTGAACATAGAGTTCATTGAAATTGAATGGATTTAGTAAGTCGATGAGAGTCGTTATTTTTGACGTTTCGAGTGTTGGATTGTCGACCTACAAACATTTGTTATGACCCACTCATTGTTATTAATTATACAAAAAGCCTACTAGATGTCTGTCATGTTCAGTTTAAGTTAATTTAGAGGCCGCATTAACGGGTAAGGACATTTCAAATAGAATAGCTGAGATAGTCTCTCGGTTAGTTTATTTTATGGATTGGTTAGGTCAATGGAAGTAGTTGCTATTTGTGAAATTGCTGGTGCACGAAAGATTATCCGAAAAGGAGACAAGAAGAATCCTAGCAACATCACGGATGTAATTAAATGAAATAAAACACACCGAACAATTACCGACGTTTGCTATTAAAAATTTAAATCGATTACCGCTGTGATCTGTAACTTTTGATCATATGGATGTCAGCAGCCTATTAAAGACCTTAACTATGATACAAATATGCAAACATTTAAAACTGAAATATAATCAAAAATTTATAAAATGCAAGAAGAAGTCTGCGATTTAAAACAACAAAACTGTGTCGAGCCGGTGTTTCGCGATGTAACGTCAAAATCTACTACTTATGAAATTGAAAGTAAAGAAATATATGGATTATACTATAGTATTTTGGGTAAGACAATGCACCAAAAAATATATTACTATGTTAATACTTTCATAAAATCTTCTCCCATAAAAGTACTTCAAAAATAATGTTTACAATTTATGCAGATAAGAAGTTTTCATTAACATGACTGACGAGGATTCTTTTTTAATAAAACACTTACTTATTCGCATGGAAAAATGAATTAAAATCTTATGCACAATGCGGGCCTCGAACCCGCGACCTCTCGCGTTCCGTGATGAAGTCACAACCTGAGAGATGAACAAAGCATACAAGATTTTATAAAGGATACGTCACTCGAACGCTTGGCTCAGGTGAAAAGAGCGCTCGAGTTCATAAAATTTTATTTTCACTTTTTAGTTGTGTAATTAATCCCAGAGGTGAGGGTTATCACTTTAGAAACAACAAATTGTTCACACTCTTTGACATTTTCCGTTGTCTGTCCTATACGGTCGATGTGATATTTGTGTGTTTTAAAAAAGAGTGAATCTCAAATTTGTTTTAATTCCTGTTACAGATTATATTATGTATCTACTTATATTAGTTAATACATAAGCTACATAGGTATTTGTAAGGCTATAGCTCCTTATAAGTGTAGCTACAAACCTAAAATAATCTTTTAAATATACATAATATTATAATATCAAATATGAAATAAGACACTGTATAGTAATATGTTATGTAAAACTAATGTAAAAAAAAAACTAATAGCTTCCGTCCGATTAGATGATAATGCAACATCAGCGCCATTGTTCCTTTATCAATTAGTATCACAAAAACATAATGAAACTAAAGACTTGTCCATAAAGACGTGATTTATATCGATATACTATCAACACTAACAATACTAATGATATTTCCACACCAACAAACATAGAAGTTACACATGCTTTATTAAGGGAACAATGAAATAAAACGGTGTTAAAAATGAAATAGTATGAAAGAGATCGTTTTGAGTAAATGCCGATTGTTGTGCAAACTTACGATCCGACGCGCTAAATGGGGCATAAATAAACGGTCCGCGAATGTGAACGCTGCCTAATGATTTAGAAACATCAGAATCAAACAATACTATAACCTATGCTGATCTAATTGAGTTTATTTTGCATTGAAGCGACTACGTTTATGATGCTGCAAAAATCAGTCACACACAGTTATAATCGTTTACCTTGTTATGGATTTTTATTGAAAAACAAGCGGCTCCATAGATCTCGATATCTCTTTGCGCAAAACAACTCATGCGCACATAAGTGCTTCAATTTTTGAGTTATTGAATATTATGAGTTGTATATGATATGGGATTTCCGTTCTAAAAGCGGCGGCGTCTTTTCAATATCTACCCACTTCCTATATTATATCAATTATAGGCTTAGAATGTGATTACAAAGTCTCTCATGGGATTTACAATATTAAAATTAAAGCTAGATAATAATAGAAACAAGAAAGTTTTTTCTTGTTCTTACATTGGCATAAATAAATAATAATGATAGTTTTTATTTTTATTTGGATTAACTCTATCTTGTTTTTGGCTAACTCGTGTATGTCATGACGTTTGAGTATTTTTGTTGTTAGTTACATAATTTATCAAGAGTTGGGTAGAAATTGCCTAGGAGATGTTTAAATTATAGGAATTCAATAGTAAAGCTGGTGTGGGACGCGACTTGCATCGACACTCTGGCTCCTTCTCATGTCCAAGTTACGTCAGTTAGTGCTGGGGCTGCTGCTACGGCTGCCGAAGACGGCAAACGTCGCAAATATGTTGGTCTCAGTGAATCATACATCTTTGTGCCGTTTGGTGTCAAGACACTTGGCCCGTGGGGCCCAGAGGCGCGGAGAATGTTCAAAATACTATCTTCGCACCTCAATAAGGATACTGGAAACCCAAGCGCTGGCTGCTATCTCGGTCAACGGATCAGCCTAGTCCAAAGCGGAAATGCTGCCAGTATTCTTGGTACGCTTCCTCGTAATGATAGTTTTAATTTTATGTAGTCATAGTATTTATTTATTTTATTTAGAAATACCAACATTTGTTTACATTGATGCGTTATATTTATAATATAGACTAAATATAATGTGCTTAATGTAACAAACAATTACAGGTATCTACCACATGCTTTAATAATTTTCACAAAGAATTGTCAATAAAGTTATAAAATTTCTTTTGTTTGAAAAAATATATATAAGCTTTTTAAAGAATACACAGGAAATAAAATACCAAATAATTTATTTGGGGAGATGATAAGTGGCACTAAGATCACAACTTCTTGTTTCTTGAGATAAACATAAACAAACTTTAGGTAAATATTTGACATCTTAAATTATTAGAATGACGCTTGCAATGTTATTAAATAAACAAAATTGATGAAATAAATTCTTAGTATAATATCCATTAATTACTCTTCTTTAGTGTAAAGAGGATGTAAATACTATGTAATAAGAGGCGGGCCTACCCAAGGAAAAATTGAAATTTAGTTGAGTATGAAACTTGCAGTTTTTTGACATAAGTTTTTTACAAGATTATAGCCGTCATCTGTCAATCTATCAATGACTGCACATTTCATACAATCGCTTTTTTCCTAGAGAGTTTCGCTAGGCTACTATAGTGATAACTTTACTATTATTATTATAGACAACCTGAAAACAACAAAAAACATAGAAAACATGAATTATATTTCAATTAACATTTAAAAATCCTATCAATGTCTCGAACACACTCTAGATAAAATCGATATTTTTAATCAAAACGGAATGCGCGGCATCGTAGATGATATAGAAACAAATAAAAATAATAGTGTTAAGGAGGAATACGTTGCATTCCCAAAATTTAGGACAACTGAAATTGAACCTTAACTAGTTAGATTAAGCGTTAAAATCGACGAAGTAGACAACAATATAGAGATACACCTGTTAGAAGTTACACTCAAATTAAAACTAGTTTACGTTGTACTTTGATTTGAAACGATTGAGTTGCATTTAGTGATATTAATTGATGAAGATTTGAATTCAAAGCCAACGCAAGGTGCGATTTATAATGATAATTTTGTCATAGAATTCTGACATTCAATAAACTTGTCAGAGACCGGACTACCAATGTAAAAATATAAATTTAGTTTAGTATGTTTCATATACATGTGCAGAGATTTGACATAAGTTTGACACAGTAATAATTACAGTATCCCAAGTGGCGACAAAGTGTAATCCGGCTAAGTTTGAAAGCGAGTTGCTTAAAACGTAGTGGATCTCCGACTATCTCCGTTTTTTTTACAAGATTTTAGCCGTCATCTGTCAATCTATCAATTACTGCACGTTTCATAAAATCGAGAGAATCACTATTTTCTTAGAGAGTTTCGCTAGGCTAGTAGTAATAATACAATAATGGTAATGAACGAAGTAAATTTAAATTTGATAGCTTATAATATTTTTACTAATTATCATTATCTAAAAGATATTAGAACATTGAAGCAAATGATAAGAGCTAAATAAGTCGATAAACAATCGAAGTCAAAACAAATCATGATTCAAAGTACCTTACATCGATCATATCTATTAGATGCAAAAAATGACTGACAACGTAATAAATATAAACAATGTGAACATGATAATTTTAGCTAAAATTGTACTATGATACATGAAAGTGTTTTAAACTAATAGAAGCTGTGGAAGACAGACAAAGCCGGCTTGTGAGAGACAGCAACAAATCCGGTAGCGATAAACCTTTCTTCCAACACAATGATTCATTACCAGATACAGATCGCTTAAATTAAAATTCCCGATCGGATAGTGCTACCGCGCCGCCAAATGTCACTTTATACTATCCTAGCTACGAGTACCTACTGTGTTCTTACTCAAGTTTTTGGCTGTGGGAAGCTCGTGTCTCATTTGTGTTACTTTGTTTTAGTTAAGGTCAATTTTTTATGCTTGCGATCAACTTAAGGCGCCTAGTATCAAGCAATGACCATCTTTGATCGCCTAATGTTCTGCAATGAGTTAGCTGGGAGATTTAAAAAAAATGTATGCTAAGGACTGATGCGTAGTTTCAAATCCGAACTATTAAAATTTTTGTAAAACGTAAAATACCATGTAATAAAAATTATTGAAATGAAGCTGTCTTCAACTTTAAATTTGCTACTGCTTATAAACTACTGGTGATATTTTTATCGCTCTAACATAAGATAATAGCTATTTTATTTCCTTAAAAGCGAACGTTTTAAAAGTTACAAAAAAAACATATTACTTTTACAAAAGGGACTTTATACTATATTATCATTGCAAATGCGACAGGAGGCAGTGTGCCGCTGACTTTTACACGAATTATATTTGTTTGGGATCGGTGTGCTTGCGTAAATCGAGATAGCTCCTCCCAAACGCTGAAGGTCGTTGGCGTAATCCTGGGCCTTAATGATCAAAGTAGTCCATTACAGTCACGGATTCAGAAGTCGTTTTTCAAACTACCCACATCCCATCAACCTGATCAAATATCTGTAAAAATAATTAGTATGTGCGTTGAATATTCCAAGCTCTTTACAGCCAGAAACTGATGTAATTGGTTGCTTTCGTTGTGAAACCCTAAAAGAAGTATTAAAATGTTATTAGTGTTGTTTCCGCTAGGTTTAGTTAGTCTTCATTCTTTGAGGTAGGGATGGGTAACGCTTCCTCTACGAAAGAATCACCTTCAACTGAACTATCGACTCAACAACCAGGTAAGTTGGTAGTGAACTCTGCTGTAATCTCACATCTTCAGGAATCGAATTTACCGATCTTTCGCAGCGTTAATTCTTTATCTATCGATAAATTAAAATATATTGAATTAGATTATTAAATTTTCCTCTCAGATTATACTATCTGTCAGTCAGAATGTACAAGATACAATCTGTTTTAATTTGTCGATCTCTTTAAGTTAAGTGCAATGGGCATAATATGAGACAGCGAAGTGTCTTTGGTTGTTTTTATAAGTCTTTTATTAACCAGTGGGAGGCTCCTTTGCAGAGGAAGCCGGCTAGATTATGGGTACCACAACGGCGCCTATTTCTGCTGTGAAGCAGTAATGTGAACAAACATTACTGTGTTTCGGTCTGAAGGGCGCCGTAGCTAGTGAAATTACTGGGCAAATGACACTCAACATCTTATGTCTCAAGGTGACGAGGGCAATTGTAGCGCCACTCAGAATTTTTGGATTTTCCAAGAATCCTGAGCGGCACTACATTGTAATGGGTAGGGCGTATCAACTACCATCAGCTGAACGTTCTGCTCGTCTCGTCCCTTAATTTCATTAAAAAATAATAGTATAATATGACACAAGTTGCTTATTACATAGGACGCTATGGGTTGCAGCCTGAGCGGTAGGCGAAGGCGCAAATCAGCCGAGAGTCTAGTGAGCAAGTTGCTCACAAGTTTCATAAGCACAAGTTTTCAACACACTTGCGAGGAAAAAGCAAACAAAAATGACTTACCACACAGCAACAAATGCGATACAAACAATACATAAAAATAATGGGAAATGCACGAGCTAAATGTAAGGGTTACATATAGCCAATATGATATGTGATAGTGTCTTTCAAATTTCTTGTAGTATTTTTTTTAAAGTTATAGTACTCAACCCGGCATTCTAGTTTCTATTATTAGCAAAGTTTAACAGAACATAGTATATGCGTAGTATTAGTTGCTTCACTTTGCGACAACGCCAGCGGTATTTAGTTAGAGCGCAGCGGAGACCAATCCTTAATCTAAAGCTCTTATAATTGGACCTCTAAAAGAACGAAACAATGTCCAAAGTCTGCAAAGAACGTTCCAAACCACAATCATGTCGAAATTCGGTCAGGAACACAAAACTGGTCACGTGATTCATATTAACGGACTGACAAAAATGGCAGCCCTACTATCACTCTTTAAATGACATCATGACTTAGTAGCCCAACCCACATGTATGGATTACACTAACATTTATTAAACTTTAAACACGAATTCTTTAAAATGTGATGTTTGTAGCTTGGAACGTTTGTCAGGAACTAAGTCCAATTATTTTCCGCTTACTTAACACTTTTATTTATCACGACCTTTCGTTGAAGTGAATGATATGGAATCGAATGACAGCTTCGGTGACTTGATAAACAAGTTGTCGAACTGGAAGTAGAAATTTATCTTCAGTTATAGTTTTATCTTCAATGTATATAGTTTCTCCTCAAGTTATGATCTACAATGGTAAGGTATGCTATAACATGGTTTCGTGTGCCGGGTCTTCTTCTTCCCACAAATATGTGCGAAGGGAACGATGGCTGGTCCATGCGTCAACTCGTGAACGGGTGCTGCTTGTGGTGTCAGGTTGACCTGATATTATATAGTTAATAAATCATTGTATTTGTTGGATGCAATTACTAATTGTGGCAGTAATCACGACCATCATGTTCACGATGCTTCGTGATCCTTACAAAAACAATGACTTCAAGCTCTAAAGGTTGATGCATCCAATATACGATAATTAATTACATTTATTACTTTTCATGAAATAATTTATAATGTTTCTACACAACTCATATATTATTGGATGTAGTACCTTACAAACTAATTTGTTTGGTATATTACAGCCATTGTAAAATACTCTATATGATTGAAAAGAGCGGCCGTTGAGTTTCTTATATGTTCTTCTCACGAGCGAAACTTTTTACGAACATATGGTAAATTCAGTAATTTATATGAAATATTTATAGTGACGATTCAGAAGCGTTTAGTTTAAGCATATTTGAATAAAATTTGACTTTGACTTTGAATGAAGACTAGATTAGTGTATACTAAATTACAAATTCGTATAAAAGCAATACAATAGCTAATATCACCGCTGACATTATTAATGAAATCATAAATACAGCACGACAGATATTCTTAATACATAATAATATTAATTTGACCCCCTACGGCTTCTCAATTAATCAAAACAAGATTGCAAACAAATTAAATTAAAAATGGCAATACGAAATTTGGCCACTGAATATAAATTTAAGTAACTAAGCGAAAATCACCCTTAAGAGTACATAATACGGTTGATGTAACTGTAAACAATTTCAAAGGTGTTATATATTTTGTTTCTTGATTTTCGCAATAGCATTCTGTTGATTTATATAAATGTTTGCGTGTTTATGATTCTGCAATCAGGAGTCACGTTTTATCGAATGTTTGGTATTTGAATATTAAATCTGTTTAGTAAAGTTTGTTAGTTCGTGGGTTCGTATTTCTTACACCAGTAAATAGTTTCATTATACAGGTGTGTCGTAACCTATAATAATAAGCCATAATTAATGTATAAAAATACAAATCCGATAGAATAATTACTAGATTAATATAATGTTCTGTATGATAATAATTGCATACGAATCGATGTATATTGTTCTATTGATGTACAGTGGTATGTTACATTTTAAATGTACTTTTTATGGACTAACTGATTATAAAAATTTGTCATAGGTGAATTTTTTCTTGACTGTTGTTTTAACGTAAATGTTGTTGTACATTAACTATGACTGACATCAGCATTTTTTTGATTTAAGTTCAGACAGTAAGAACGAAATAACATGTGAAAATAATGTTCTTACCCAAAAAGGTTATACGTAAAATTATATGGCAATAAAGGCGGTTGATATAGCTGACAATGTCACTCACTATGTTCAGTCCCCAAACTCTTCTGTAACTTCTCTACTCTTCTTCTTCGTGATATTCAGGGCTTCTTTTTTTATATTTTATTGATTACTAAGTGACCAAATTGATTAATAAATATGTGCGATTGCTAGTGGTTAGTAGCCAAAATACTAAGAAGCTAACACCCAGCTGACTGTTGACGACTTAAACAGTAACAATAATTCGGTTTCCTTTTCTATCACACTGTACCTCCATTAGAGTTGTTCTTTTCTGTCGCACGCTTCGTTTGTCTATACGCTAGTGTATTGTAAGTCTCTGTCTACCATGCATAAGTGAAAACCTCATTCAAATTCATTTAGACGGTTCGGAGCTGATGAGCGTACACAAACAAACATCTAAAAATTTTGAAATTTATTAATTTTTTTTGATGAAGATTATATAATAAGACTTATTACGAAGTGAGGGTTATATTTAGCTTGCTAACACGAAACGATTATTATATTATTAAATATTAGATTATATATATACAATTAAGCTGCATATAGCCTGATGAAATTATATGTATTATTATTATTTGAATTTAAATTCAAAATTTATTTTAACGTTTAAGTCAAAGTATTTTAAAATGTTATTTTAATTACATTTAAATTTTTATATTGTATTACATTGTAATTTGTATGGATTCACTTTACTAACCATATATGGACAAACATTTAGTGTGAATTAAAATTTAAATAAATAAATAAAATTATTATAACTCTTCAACGGAACCTCTATGCAGAAGTTCGATTGTCACTGTCCAGTATAGAAGCCGCGGCGCAGCGTAGTATGTTAGGGTAGGCTGGGGTCAATCGAGTCACTCGCAGCAGGACACCTCTCAACCACTGGCGCGCATAAATTTAACATTTGTCACGGCATTAACACTCGAGTCGAAGGGGTTTTATCATGTCGCCCTCACATCCGGTAAGATATGGCGTTACAGCCTTTGTTGTTCGCCGGTTAACTTCTAGTTATATCTCGCTTCTACATCGAAACTGAGTAATCGCTGCGGCAATCCAAATTGAAACTTATAATCAATGTTTGTAAATACGATTAAATACAATAATAATTAACAAACATTATTAGTTTTTGGTTAATAGTAAAACAAAACTGACATTTACATATCTTAGGTCATATTAATTATGAGACTTAGTATCTTATATCTCAAGGTGACGAGTGCAATTGTAGTGTCGTTCAGAGATTTAGGGTTTTTCAAGAATCCTGAATGGCACTGCATTGTAATGGGTAGGACGTATAAATTACCATCAGCTCAACGTCCTGATTGTCTCCTCCCTTATTGTCATAAAAAAAGATTTTGAAATATTATATTCATATGTCGAGAACAATAATTAATAATTGCTAAAAAATAAATCTTTACGTATAATTGAGTGTCTCCCAAGTATCATTCACGCATAAGAAATAGTTAGTTTTCATATTATAAACCTTGCAGATTAGGTAACAAGAAATCCAATATTCTGGTGATATGGATCGGGTCAAGGGAAAGCATATTTGTTTTTTTAATAGAAAAGAAGGAAAATCGAGCGTACGGGTCACTTGGTGTTAAGCGATCACCATAGTCCACATTCTCTTGCAACGCTAGAGGAATCACAGGAGCGCCGGCACCTTAAGGAATGTACGTGCTATTTTTTAAGGCACCCGTGTCGTATCGTCTCGGAAATACCGCACAAGGAAGCACATTCCATAGCTATGTAGTACGTGGAAGATGACAATTATGGTAGTTGATTGAGTTGATCACCTACCATTGTTATCATTCAGTATGTACATTTAAAAATGTTCCGCTTATTGAGATTTTATTTTAAGTGTTATGTAAAGTGCATTTAACGACAAACTCAGAAATATGATGTCTATAATTATCAACTAACGCTTCTCGCATTTATGAGTAGTGATTTGATGCCACATCGGTGTTTATTTCTAAAACAATTTAACCACCCGTAATATACTGATATAACAACACATCACAAACAACTAGACCAACGAACTCGACATAAACTTATCGCTTCGAATAATTCACGTACTCCAACGACTATTACAAGCACGAACTTGTAGGAAAGATGTACCTTTAAAAGGATATCAGCGCTTAAAATTAAGAGTTTTATTACTAAAATTACAGCTTGAAAGTTCTAAGAGAGTGTATTATAAATAAAGTTCTATGATCGTTCATTTATCATCAGCCGGAAGACGTCCACTGCTGGACAAAGGCCTCCCCCAAAGATCTCCACCACGATTGGTCTTGCGCTGCCCTCATCCAACATATTCCGGCTATTTTGACCAGAATGTCAGTCCATCTTGTGGGGGTCGCCATTCGAGGATTTTTCTGCCCTATCGGCCATCTGTCCATCGAACTATGTGCCCTGCCCACTGCCACTTCAGATTCGCAATCATTTGGGCTATGTCGGTGACTTTGGTTCTCACAAGCAATGCAAATATAATTGTAATTATAATGGTGTTGAAAGGAAACAAAACAATGAGAAAAAACGGTCGAGTGTGGTGCTCACTCATTCCTTTGGAGAGGTCGTGACACAATACAAGATAATATAACATAATATTCTTAACTTTTGTAAGGGCACCAAGAGATGGCGCTGGAACAGGAAATAATTTTTGGAGAGAGGTATATAAATATAATAATAATAATAATAAGCCTTTTATTTCATGCAAAAAAGTAAAATACATACATAGTTTACAAAAGAAAAAAAATAATTAAATGAAAGTTTATGATGTTATTTACACGTATTTGTTTAGGTCTGGATAATAATAATATAAGTTTGCTTGCATGAACCCCTCTTCAAGTGAGGGTGAAGGCCTCCTCTAAAGAATACCATGTGTCTCTATCTTGAGCTATGTGCGACCAGCAGGTACCACCTATTTTTATCAACTCGTCTGCGCATCTCGTGTGGGGTCTGCCTTTGCGACGTTTGCCGATTGGACCCTTCCACGTTGTTACCCTGTTGGTCCATCTCTCGTCCTGTGTCCAGCCCACTTCCATTTAAGTTTTTTAGCGTAAGTTAGAGCATCCGTCGCTTTGGTGATTGCTCTTATTTTTGTGTGCCGAATTTTTTGCGTCTTTTTAATGTTGAGCATACTTCGTTCTATTCCCCGTTGGCAGGTAATGATTTTACTTTTTAATTTGGATGTGAATTTCCAAGTTTGACATGCGTAGGTTAGACAAGGTAGGAGGCATGACATCATTACTTTTGTTTTGATATTTGTTGGCATGTTACTTTTGAATATCTCTTTTAAGGACCAGTACTTGTTCCAAGTATTTTGTACTCTTCGTTCTACTTCCAGTTCGTTTTGTTCTCTGTTGAAGCCAATTTGTTTTCCAAGGTATATGTATTTCTCTGTATATTTCAGAATTTCATTGTCCACTGATATTCTTCTCTGTATACTATTTGTCATGACCATTGTTTTTGAAAGATTCATTTCTAGTCCTACCTGCTTACTAGCTGTGTTTAGTGAATCGATCATGTTTTGTAACTGTGTGCTAGATTCTGACAGCAGAACTAAGTCATCTGCGAAGCGTAGGTGGGATAAATACTTGCCATTGATGTTTAATCCTGTCTTTTTCCAGTTCAATCTTTTTATTATTGACTCTAGGCTTGATATAAATAATTTTGGAGACAGCGGGTCTCCTTGTTTCACGCCTCTTCCGATGGAGAACGTAGGACCAGTGGATTCTAGTTTTATTTTTGCTGTGCTACCTTTGTAAATATTTCTGGTTATATCTATATACTCTTGTTCAACTTTTTGAGCTTGCAGGGCGGTCCATATACTTGAATGTGACACGGTATCAAAAGCTTTTTTATAGTCAATATATGCGATGTAGAGCGTTCTTTGCTTCTCTTGGTATTTTTCTATCATTTGTTCTAGAGTATGTATATGATCGATTGTTGAAAAGCTCTTGCGAAAGCCTGCTTGTTCTTTTGGTTGGTTTGCTTCTATTGTGACACTTATTCTTTTGTTGATTATGGAGGAAAATAATTTGTACATACATGAGAGTAAGCTGATAGGTCTGTAGTTTGTGATGTCTTTTGAGTCACCTTTTTTATAAATTAAAATTATTTCCGACTCTACCCACTGCGATGGTATTTCAGCAGTTTTTAATATAAGGTTAAATAAGTGTGTTAATGGGGGAGTCAGTAACGGCAAAGCAGCCTTTATAGCTTCATTTGTAATGCCGTCTGGTCCTGAGCTTTTATCTAGCTTTAGCCTTTTTATTTCTTGTGTAACTTCATTTTCCGTTATTGGTGTTATGTTTCCGCTTTTGTTTGTAGAATTAATGTCATTTGCGTTGCTTTGGCTGGTACACTCGTTTCCTTGTGCTTTATATAGTGTTTTATAGAAATGTGTTGCTACATCTATGATTTCATTTCGGTTATTTACGGTTTTGTCCTTACAGTTTAAGCTATCTATCCAATATTTATTTGTTCTTAGTTCTTTAAGGGCTTTTTTTGAGCTTCCGGATTTTGTAATCGTGTTTAATGTATTTACTTATTAATTTGTATAGAGCTGATATTTCATTTTTAGTGGCTCGAGTTTTTTTCTTAGCATGTTGTAACTCTTGTCTTTTCTTGATAAGTTTCAGTGTACGTTCTTTTAGAACTTTATGGTTACCTTTTGATATTTCGTTGGAGGTTCGAGCGTCCTGTAAGCTCTGTGTTATAGCCTTGGGTAATATGTTATAGAAAGCCTGTACTGATGTTTTTTCTTCGCATTTATGTAAATATTGTAACTGAGATGAAATGTTTTGTTTATAAGATAATATTTCTTGTTCAGTTTTCAATGATGAATATCGATTGCTTTTATAAGCTGTGCGTTTTTTCTTTTGCTTTGTGATATACATTGTTGCTCTGATTGATCTGTGGTCTGACGGGTAGTTCAGATTTAAAACTTCTATGTTTTGGAAGATGTTTGGTTGATTTGACAGTACGTAATCTATTTCATTTTTGTATTTGTTACCCGGTGATCGCCAGGTCCATCTTTGATTTGGTTTTTTATGAAAGAAAGTATTTAAGATGGCAAGTTTGTGTTCGAGGGCGAAATCAATTAGCGTTTGACCTCTTTGGTTTCTTTCACCATACCCGTTTGGTTTCATTATTAGATGTTCATCTTTTCTTGGTTGACCTATTTTCGCGTTAAAATCGCCCATTACTATATAGTTCTTGTAATAGTTCGTGTATAGGTCTAGGGCACTATTGACATTTGAGTAGAAGGTGTTAATCTCTTCTTCACGCGCTGTTTCAGTCGGTGCGTATATTTGGATAATTGACATTGGCGATCCTTGTATATTTAAGTTCAATAATGCTACTCTATCATTTATGCCCATGAAACTTTCAATCCAGTTCTTGCGGGTTTTATTAATTATGAAACCGACTCCATGTTTGCCAGGTGTGTGTCCCGTGTGGCATAATATGAAATTATTATATTCTTCTATCCGGTTGCCCGTACGCCTTATTTCACACAGTCCAATTATGTCGTATTTAACTCTAATGAGTGCTTCGCTAAGTTCGATTAAGCGTTCATAAGTAGATAAAGTTCTGACGTTGTAAGTTACTATGTAGATCTGATCTTTCTTCTTATTTGTTGAGTTAAGTATTTCTTGGGTTTGTGATGCATTTCTTCTTTTTGAAGAAGTTTGAGATGTCTTCTTTAGAGGGTTTTGGTCTTGATCTTCCACGGTGACCAGCCGGATTGGAAGGTGGTTTTCGTTTCTTAGTTGAAATTGATTGAATGTTGCATCGTTGAGGGAGGGGGGAGTTGGTTGCTATGAATTTAAGTTTTTGGATGTACTGTCGTTGGTTTGGTTATGTGGTGTGTTGACGTTATTGTTTATTAAGTAGCTTAGAATGCTTGGTTTTAGAACTCCTTCTGAGACACTGTTTGATCTGGGTATAGATGGGTTTAATTGTTTTATTTTGTTTTTCTTGATGGGTCTAGTTGCACTATTACCAACTAGTGTTTGAAAATTGGGACTTGACTCTGGTGAAGTCGTCAGTGTTCTTTTGTTGTTTGGTTTTAGTATAACAAGTTTATCGTATTTTATCATTACTTTATTTCCTTTCTCGCGCTTTCCATTTGCTTCTTCCTGTAGTTGTTTCCTTTTTTCTAGTATATATTTAGGGTAATCTTCGTTCAAGTAATATTGGGCGTCTTTTAATATTTTTTTTTGCTGAGAATGCTGATCTTTGAACCAAGGGTAGATAAGGTTACAATTATTGGTCGCGGCTTATCACCTCTCCAACTCCAACTCTCACTTTTCCCAACTCTCTTTATTTCTTGAATATCTCTACAATCCAATTTTAAGAACAATTTTTCATTAATGAATTGCAATATATTGTTCTCCATGGTATGATAGGATGTCTCACTCTCTTCAATACCGAAGAATATGATGTTTCTATGTCTTGCTTGTTTTTCCATATTATATATTTTCTTGTTGTTCAACATTTTCTTTCAAGGTTTGATATTTTTCTTCCAATATGGTAAATTTCTCTTCTAATTTGTTAGTTATGTTGAGTGTGACCTTTTCGCCACTTTTCTGAATTTCTATTTTTTGTACGTTCAGTTCTTTTTGAATATTTTCTTTTTTTCATAATTTCCTCCATAGCGTCTGTTTTGTTTTGGTACTGGATGCGCTCTCTACTAGAACAGGATAGTATTGTTACGTAATCGTATTGTGTATAAGTCGACTATGTTGCTACCGCGTCTCAGTACTGCCTTTAAAAGTCCTTGAAAAGTAATATAATACAATCTCCAAATAAATCTTCTTAAAATAAGTTGGGTAAATTGTATTATTTAATATGGCAACACTTCCGATGTCTTAGTCACAATGGCAGCTGAGTGACAGCGTTTGGCAGATTCAGAATATGTCATTTGTCATGACGTAAACTTTCTGATGACGAAGTCACGATGGCAGCTGTCAAACAATTCGGAATATATCATTTGTCATTCACTTCAAACATTCAGATTTTTTATCACCTACCTCCAACTTAATTTCGAGATAATCAGAACTGGAGGAAGAAATTCGGTGTTTCTGTAGCTAAAACGGAGATAAAGCACTGATTTTAATTCTTCACTATGATCTACACACTTAGTTTTATAAACTTAACACTTTTTTCACTGTTAAAGACACGTATTTTAAATTTTAACCACTTTAAATAGTTGCAGCAAATGTAACCGTGTATACGTTTTTTTCACTCCCCTCTCTCTCTCACACATATAAATATATATAAATATAAATATAGAACATCATCTCTGAACAAATTTCAACTGTTTTACTATTGCGGCTTACAAGCCGCTGCCAGAAAAATAATTGGGTTCTGATTAGTTTCGGAACTGTAAAATGATGATCAATTAGTCCAAATATCTTTGTGATCACGTGATCATATTTATAAATGCACAAGTTGAATTAGTTACATAGATAGATAATACATTCAACACTAGGACTATGCCTCAAGAATCAATAATTCGAATACATTAGTTAAATAAATTCACATTTCACATGTTTATTGCTGCTACTGTAGTAATAATAAAACTTTGGTTGGCCGGACAGACGGACAGGCCGTGATATATAACAGCCAATTATTATACTGATGTCGTAACTCCTAAGTTTGCCCCCTCCTCCCCTAATGACGAGCTACCGGCTCCGCTCCATAGAACTAGGAAACCATACAGAATGCAACAAAAGCATGTGATATAAAACAATACATAACGATTTTGTAAGTGAATCCTAGTCATTTTCGACACATGTTGCTCAAACCCTAATAATAATGTTCGCTGGTGTTCAATATCTTCTGAAAAGGAAAAGTGTGTAACATTCATGACATGATATAATAGGGTATGGTACTCGTAAGTATGGCTTGTTTTTATTGTATGGCTACAATAATTGCTCGGGAAAACCTGGAAAATTATCGAAAGAAATTTGCTATCCAGGTGCTTCATTTAAAGCCTCAACCCTGAGCTATTCCCGTTAATGACAATATAAGTTTCATCACTAATGAGCCCAGCAACTCGGTGAATGCACCGAGTTGCTGGGCTGTTACATGTCTGTCTTAGTTTGATAAATGTCATTATAGTTATATAATTTAAATATTAATATAGTTTCTGTTTTTTAATCAATTTTAATAATCATTATCATGAGTTATGTAATTTGAAACAAAATTGTAAGTAGTGGCATTTAGTAAGTATTGCATAATATGTAGATGAACTTGAATTGTTTTGTTATTCGGTAGATTTCTCGTGGCAGGTATCGTCATGCTCGCTTAAATGCCTCTGCTTGTGGCGGCGACGTGGAGCGGGTCGTTCCCTTCCCTAAAATATGGTCGAGGGAGGCGATGGCTGGTCCATGCGTCATGCTCGTGAACGGGTGCTTCTCGTGGGGGCTGGATGATCTTGTTACCGGGAGGTCTGCTTGATGTGTTTTTTTTATTATTATTATTTCCTTTAAAGTTAAAGTTATTATATATTTTATTTTATGAAATGCTCACATAATGCCTCTATTTATTTACGGTATGTGTGGATTGATGCATCTACTATACTCAATAACTCTTGTGTTTATAAGAATTAATTTACTTTTTTTTCTTTTTTTGACTTACTCATGTAAGCCTTTCAGTTTTTGACTTTTGAGTATTTTTGTTGCGTCACTTTGCATATATTGTAATTGAAATGATTTGTAAAACAACTAAAATGTAAATCTTGACTTAAAAGACTGGCAATGAGTTTCTTGCTACTTCTTCTCATTAGCTCAACCCTTTACGAAGTAGCGGTAAATTCAATAAGAAACAATATTTATATATTTTTTTTGACATTAATAAGTGTCATTTTTGTGACCTACATGAATAAAGTGTTTTTGAATTTGAATTTGAATCAAATTCATCATATTATTATTTTTACTCTCGGAAAATATTCTCCTCGGTGCTTCGACAAGTATCGTACAACAAGTCAACACTTCACGCTATTATACTGTGTTCATGTTCTGTAAGACGCAAGTGGAATAAATATTTCATCTCTGGCGTGGTGGACCCTAGCGTCAGTGACCGTGTTCAACACGGAGCCACTCGAATAGTCAGAGATCCAATTCTCTGTGAACGGCTACGTCACGTGGCGTTACCTACCACTTCATTGCGTTTCTCATTTATTACAACAGCACACAACACGGCACAAATTAAAGCACCTCACAAACTGTTATAACTCTGTAGTGCGGTTTTCTGATAACTTTCTCCCACGTACAACTAAACTGTGAAATGAGAACTTGCTAAGTGTTTCCTGATATGACACGAGTTTTTTATTATTGTTCCAGTGGAAGGCTCGGCAATCAGCCAAGCATTCACCATCTTCATCACGCCGGAAGACGTCCACTGCTGAACAAAGGCCTCCCCCAAAGAGTGCAGTGACTATTGGTCCTGCGCTGCCCTCATCCAATCTACTCTGGCGATCTTAACCAGATCGTCGGTCCACCTTGTGACTTGGGCCTACCAACTCTATATCTTTCGGTACTTGGTCGCCATTCGAGGACTTTAATGCCCCAACGGTTAAGTATTCAAATTCAGTTAGAATTCCTGCAAAAAAAGCATCAAAAATGTTCGTTCACATAAAATGTTTAGTATTCATAGATCTATGAGACTTTTAGACACGTTTACAACATCATAAACGGTTTTTAATTAAGGATCGGATTCACACCATCGTCGCTCGGATCGCCACGAGATATTTACGATGCCTTTCGACCTCCAATTAGCACAAACACTTGTTAAACTTATTCGGAGCAGCCATTTTGAACCTTATGCTGTTTAGCGCTTGCTTGTTGTGTGTGTATTTTGAGTTAACTTTTTCTTTCTTTTTTCGTGCTCATTTATTTTAAACGATACCTCGCTTTTGTTCCGCGACTTAAAGCCGTTAGGGGGGGAGTATTCAAAGAAATGTTTAACTAAAAGGTTACCGCTTTAAAAACAAATTTATTTTATTAAATTTTATTTATTTCTAAATAAATCAAAAAATGTATGGACGGTGCCTCAACCTGAGAGTTGAACAAGACATACCAATATTTTACAGTGGATGAACTCGGTTGGCTCAGTTTGTAGGAGTGCTAGGAAAAATCTCTATTTATTTATGTATTTGCATTGATAATATCCTCCGGTCAGCAATTAATGCCTAAGTGACCAACGTTGCCGGTTCTTTAAGAGGTTGTATACGCATTATTTGATGATTTCCAAGTGGTGTCGTCCTCGAAGGACAGAAGGCGACCACGTAGACGTTGGTGTTGGTAGGCCCTCCAAAAGAGGGATCGATGAACTGGTCAAGATCACCGAAATTGTTTGAATGAGGACAGCGCAGGACCTATCGTTGTGGAGATCTTTGGGGAGACCGTTATCCAGCAGTTGATGTCTTTTGGCTGAAATGATGATGATAATCTTAGGCGGAGGAATGTCACACATTCAGATAGTGTCTTTATTGTGATGCGCACAGTGAGAATATGTTACATATGACTACTACAATAACATGGTGTTAATTTTTTTTTTAATTGCGGAAAAAGGGCTTTATAGAGTTTCTTGTGTCATTTTTTTCTCTCCCAGCGCATGTGGAAGTGAACTGACATCAAAAAGTATTCAAAAGGAATCAATCAACCATGGAACCAATGAATATCATTACAAAAATTCCATTATTTTTCATGTTTACAAGAATTTTATGGATTTTTTTTATTAGGGTTGACAACAGCTTAATACAAAATATTCAATATTATAGTCTACCACGGTTGACATAATTGAAGGAACAGTAGTGTTAATAACACACAGAATTTTTTTCTTAAAATTACACCGTATAATATGTATTTACATATTTTAATTAGATTGCTTCACGCTGAGCTACAAAAACATAATCAATATAAAAAATTACTAAAGGATTGTTCTAACAAGATTATTATCCTGTTAAAACTGTTTCTAAATTAGAATCAACAAAATATTCTAAACAGATGACTAATGTAATATTAAAAGGCGAATTATAAAACAATGACGGACAGACAAACGGACGTTCCACGCATTCCTGGATGACAGCTTTATGTTACTCTAATATCCGTGACACTTATATCTATTTTTAGAGTTTTATGGTCAAAAACGAGTCAAAAAATCACTGATTTGATTACGTGCAACAATGATATAGCAGTTTAGATTGGACGCGTTATATTTTCACTAAAAACCACATTTTTTAAATAAAATATTATGTTTATACATAATAAATACGTGTTTTAACTGCAATTCAACTTAGGCATTAGGGTTATATGTTCATGAATCATTGAATGAAGATTCTTTCGTCACAAATTTTGACTTTGACTTTGAAAAAAAAAAACACAGAGTAAGGACACAATACAGTAATAGAACAGTAATTTAACTTCAAAAAAAAACTTGCGTGCCATTTCCCATAATTTTCATATTTTGTTTGCATCGCACTTGTGTGGAAAATAATTTAAAAAATGTCAATTTTTACTACAGAAGATTGATAGAGTTAACCCCGTTATAAATACTCAATAGAGCACAAAATGCAAACGAAAGCCTGCAAAATCTACGACGACCCCTATAATAGCCCAGTGGTTAGTGACCGTGCCTACTGAGCTAGAGGTCCCGGGTTCGAATCCCGGTAGGTGCAGACAATTATACTATGAATTTGAATGTTTGTTTCCAAGTTATGGATATTAATTTGTGTTTATTAATGTTTAAGTAAGTATATTGTGTTAATGGCCGTTTTCAATAACGTATCACTAGTAACGGATACATTGCTGTCACCGTTTAATGACAAGATCTTATCTATCTATAGTTATGTCCAATATAGTTATAGTCCAATGCTTTATGTCTATAGGTTATTGAAATGTAAGTAAGCGTAAAAGGATAGACTTGTCTATCTCTAGTAAGTTAAGCTAAGGATAGATAGGATATTGAAAACGGCTGTAAATATTATCATTGTCTTGCACCCGTAGTATATATAGGCTCTACCTAGTTTGGGGCAAGATAATTTGTGTAAGAATGTGTCAATCTTAATATATATAAATTACGGGACACGTTGTTTGTCCTCGATGGACTCCTAAACTAATGAACGGATTTTAGTGGGGATTACTTCATGGAGTTCAGTTTGGTCCAACTTTAGAGATAGGATAGTTTTTATTTCGATTTGGGACCCACAATTATTTTTATTTTCAATATTTGTTAGTATGGACATATTTTCTATGAGATAATTTAGTGACGCACGGTTTGACAGTTCCGCTGTGAAACAATTTCATTATAACAACAGGGAGCATTTTTTACGAAATAATTCTTAATGTTTTGAAATATTATTGGCAAATTCCTATAAAACAGTATTTTATTATTATCTACAGAACAACGTCTGTCGGGTCAGCTAGTATTATATTATATTATTACTATAATTATCTAGAGAAAAGTACTAAGCTGTTTACGATAGAGATTTATTCATTACATGTTTGTTTTTCTCGCAGGTATGTTAAAAAGGTGCGTATGAAACTCGTGAGCAACTAAGCTCATTTGTATCACAATGTATTATTTAAATGCAGCAATGACACTAGAAACAAAAGGAATAAACACAAAACTATAAATCATATAAAATAACTATTATTATGTTAATCACTTCCACGTATCGCGATTTGTTTTGGTACAAAACTTATGAGAAGGGTTACTTTAATGATACGGTTATTAATAAGGCTTTAACAGAGCAAAGACATTTCCTATTAATTTTAATGCGGGAATGTTACTTTTGGCAAGATATTTATTCAATTCAATGACACACACAGATTTTGTTTTTATGGAATAGGAGGTCAAACGAGCGTGCGGGTCACCTGGTGTTAAGTGATCACTGCCGCCCACAATCTCTTGCAACACCAGAGGAATCACAGGAGTGTTGCCGGCCTTTAAGGAAGGTGTACGCGCTTTTTTGAAGTACCCATGTCGAATCGTCTCGGAAACACCGCACAAGGAAGCTCATTCCACAGCTTTATAGTACGTGGAAGAAAGCTCCTTGAAAACCGCACTGTGGAGGACCGCCACACATCCAGATGGTGGGGGTGATATCCTAACTTGTGGCGTGTCGTGCGAAGGTGGAATTTGGTGGCAGGAATCAGGATAAACAGCTCTTCGGAACACTCCCCGTGATAACTGAGGTAGAAGATACACAATGAAGTGACATCTCTACACAACGCCAAGTGATCCAGCCATTCACAGAGCACTGGGTCCCTGACAATTCGAGCTGCTCTACGTTGCACGCGGTCAAATGGGTCGAGCTGATACAGGGATGCGCCAGACCAGAGATGACAGCAATACTCCATGTGTGGCCGAACCTCCGCTTTGTAGAGTATTGCCGGCTTGAAGTATTGCCGTGCTCTATTAATGACGCCCAGCTTCTTCGAAGCCAATTTGGCTTTGCCCTCCAGATGGCCACGGAATCGGCAATCGCTCGAGATTTCGAGACCCAGTATTCCGATACCAGGCGAGGCTTTAAGGAAAGTGTTGTCGAAGAGCGGTCATACGACAGATGGGTTTTTTTGTGGTATACGCGCAAAATTGAGTCTTCTGGGGGTTAAAATGGACAAGGTTCAATTTACCCCATTCCGCCACCTTCTCAAGAGAGCACTCGATAGAAGACACAAGTTTCTCCGGCAATGGTCAACGATTTCCCGAGAAAAGAATCCAACGAGAGAAATATATCTGAGCGAAATGTCTTCAATCGTGCGAAAGTAAAAAGCTGTTTATGTAGTGAGGTAATATCTATATATCGAGTCGCTATTAATGATATGGTGGGGTTTGAACATTTCAAGGCTTAAGCACCTACAACAGTGAAAATGTACATGGGGTATTATAGAAATGACACCACAAGTCTTCCTTGAAACACCAAAGGCAATAAATGTGTATGTTCGACGGTTAACATGAGTTTATAATAAAAGTAAATTAAAGTAACAACAGTTTTAATAATTTGACATTATATTTATTTAATTATTACTATTAACTTTTGAGAGAACGAGGTCTGTCCGGGCAGCTAGTCATCCTACAAATATCATACCATACTTGGCGTTCGTCCATGCAGAACGGGATGTCGCTATATCAACTTAATGGCAGGATGACTTGCCCTGCATGTTTCAGTATGACAACTCGATGATAATTGAATTAGCAGACTCTCATATCAAACATTTTATTGAGATAAAACCTTTAGTTGCGAATGTAACGAGCAACTACTAGTCAATTATAAAAGAAAACAGTTATGATAGAACTCGCGACCTGTTGCAACCACGGACGAGTAAAAAAGAAGGACCTTTATGCTAGTGTGTGTGCGGTTACGGGGGATACCAGTTACACAATTGTTTCTGCCTTAAATAATCATATATGGCCACAAATACTTTAATAGTATTGTTTTTACACTTTTTCACAACGCACGACGGCATTTTTCAATGGCAATATTTTTTTGCGACGCTAACTGATCTGTCACAGACGATGGCAAATCTCACAATGGCGGCCGGTCGGCTTGTATAAGTGTAAGTGTGTGCGTGGGGCGATGTATTTACTCGTGTTCCGGCTTGTTTTGGTGCTTCATTGTTATGTAAGGTGACACGGAGTCCTTCTTTTTTACTCGTCCGTGGTTGCAACATAATAAAGGACTAAATGTTCGACCGATCAAAGGATTCCTCAATTTGGTGTATTATTTATGTTTTTTATGAAATATAATGTGATATGTGAGATAGGAGAGCGAGCCTCCACTAGCGCTCTGCCGCCCGCCGCGAACTCTTTGTCAACATCACACTTATCAGCTTCATCTTAAAAGCTAAGGCGGAACAATAAGTGAATCTCGGGACTTGTTCTTATCATTGATTTGTTAAGGCGAAGCACATACCTCATTTTTTTATTTAAAAATATATTGTTTTTATTAAAACTTCTTTAGCCACGTTGCCACACTCATGGGTTCGCGTCACTGACATACTCATGAGTGGCGCACGCGATAAATAAATAATTAAAAAAAATTGCAGTTGTTAGAGACTTTGGAGAGAACTTTTATTATTAAAATATATCTGTAGCTATCTATACAGCTGATGTTTTGTCCAACATTAGTGTTTTGTATATTTTTTAAGTGAAATTCATTGGATTTAATGAAAAATTATATGTGCTTATAATGCGCATTGTTGAAATAGTCTTTTTGTTTGATAAATTTATTGAAATGAGTTTTCGAATTAATTGAAATTAATAATTTAAATAAGTATTTTTAAATTTTCCAATTTTAATACTAAAAGTTTTCACTACTATCGGCAGTCTCTACCAATTTTTTGTAATTGTTATCATTCACACGTTATTAGCCCATAACAAATCAATCAACAATATTTACATTCAGTCTGATTATCAACTCTTATGCATGACTTAAGTATAATTAGTACAAATTGTAAAAATTAAGTAGAAAATAATACTGAATAAAAAAATCACCAAGTAAATTTCATTTATAGAACATAAGATTGACGAAACTTTCATTAATAAGAAGTAATCAAATGGCAAAGTATGAATAAATGCATTATAATATATGCATATCCAATAAATAAATTTAAATGTCTTATTAAAAAATGGCTCTGTCGTAAATCCTATTACTCCACAGCTGAATATCTAAGTGAGCGGACTAGATTATGATTATTTTATAGCAATAGCTATGACAGTACAATATTGTATATTTTAATTATAGTAGTAGTATCTTGTATATTAGAAATGACATCAAAAAGAATTGTAAAGGAATCCATTTCGAGAAAATAAATGCATTTAATACCTTTTATGCATTATTGGCTGTTATTATGGAATCTAGTAGTTCCTTACTTCTACCTTAGTATTGTCTTGTTTACGATTCATTATACAAAACGCACAAAAAGCTTCAGTGGAGTCTACATATTGTCCACTACAAGATAGACTCGGCACTGCGGCATACGCCGTTACAGAGTACACGAATGTTGCGACCCCTAGATTAGTATAGATACTTCAGTTATTTTCACAGCATCATGATGTACGGTATTTTACTGTGGGGTCATGCTGCTGACATTGATATAGTGTTTGCTCTGCAAAAGAGAGCTGTTCGTGCTATATATCAGCTTGGTTATAGACAGTCACTCAAAGAAAATTTTAAAGAAATAAATATTGAGTTCATTGTCAGTACATTTATGAAAATTTAATATACGTTCACAAAAATCGTCACCTATTTGATCTTCATGATTTTCATCTTTTTAACACAAGAAATAAGGCATTGCTTGTACCTAATACTAACAGGCTTCATAAGATAGGTACATAATAGAATTAAGGGTATATGTATACACTTCTATAATAAAGTCTCAGCCACTGTTCAGACATTATCTATAAATAAATATAAAGATTTTATTAAAAACTGGCTCTATCTGCTGAATATCTAAGTTACCAGACAGCCTGGGGCTAGATTATGATTATTTTATAGCATGTACAATGACAGTACAATATTGTTTATTTTACTAAAAAGAGCGCAAATAGAGAATGCTGGGAGACTTCTTTTCTCTCAGAGTGCCATTTGTTTCCGAAGCGGTGGTAGTGTTAAAAATTACATCAAAAAGAATTCTAAAGGAATCAATTTTGAGAAAATAATGCCTTTTATGCCTTATAGTGTATTAGGTTGCAAAATGAAAAGTATTTTTTTAAGAAATATAATGAAGTTACTAACAGCACTCTTCCCCTTTACAAGATCAAAAGAATCCGGCCAAACGCACCTTTACAATAATTTCGTAAATATTTCGCTGCACCGACGTCCAATACTATCGTGAGACGAGGTGACTCCAGATGACCAGATACGAGAAGACAATGAATATTATAAGCTTTATTGACAATCTGTGACGTCTCCGATACTGAAGCCCAGATGGTATCGCGGCGGCTCGAGTAATTTGCTTTTATCCTATTATATTGTGTTCGAATAGAAATGTCAAAGCGATAGTGGTTCCAAAAGATGATACCTTAACTTCGGACATTGTTTGTCACAGATATGAGTGCCGGTATTTACAAACTTAGTGCTGTGAGTAAAGTTATCTTAAATCTTGCTTGAGTCGTTGACTCTGGTTCATTGAAGATAAGATTTTCTGCAGTAATGCAAGACTTTTTGAAATACGTAGGCTTTGTAATCATTGGAAAGTAAGGATTAATCACATTTTTATAACTTTTTGCAAAAACTGAGAGCTTTATATCTAATTAATAAATTTCTCGCGTCACAATGTTGGTTACTCCTCCTGAAAAATATGCATTTTTATAGTATTCATCCTTGTAAAAATATTCATTTAAAATTTTGTTACAAAACTTTACACAATTTTGTAGTTAAATGGTAAAAACATTACGTAATGGTATATCATCATCTTTTTTTTTCAATATTTTGTTTTTAAGAAGTCGTAATTCTTCTGTGAAATTTTACTAAAATAACGTATTTAAAATCCGGACCTGAAAGCAGAGAGATCTGTAAATAAAGCGCGTACACCTTACTAAACGACCGGCACCACTCATGTAATTCCTCGGGTGTTGCAAACGAGTCTAGACATCACTTTCATTGAAAATGCCATAATTAAAAGAAATTAACAAAAAACAACCGATAAAAAAAATTCAACTCCATAACAATAGATATAATATACACTGAAAATAAAAAAATCGAATTGTAGTTACAATTATTGTTATTTTTGGAATCGGTATCCTCCCGCCACGGCCCACCCTCGCCTCTCGCCTTGTCACCTTGCGCGTGCGACACAAGCGCATCTCACCTACAACTTTCCTACAATTGTTACGAACCTACCGTGGCTGACACCGGCTCCAAAAATAACTGATTTAACTGGTTAAATACATAGAAAATTAAAAACATATACTAAAGTACCAAAAACAACAGTAATAGAATATAAATACAAAGTTTCTGTATTAGGTGAACAATATCAATGTTCCTTTGCACGATCCCTTCCGTGTATCTTCAATACATTTAACATATATTGTGAGTCACAATCGAACCCAGCCGAATATAATTGGAGTCGTTACCTCTTGACAGGATGTTATATAAATCTAAGGTGCTACAGGCATTCGATGCTTCATTGTAAACCTTTGAATGCTGATCAAACGACAAAGACGCTTAAAAATATATTTTAATTCACAACTTTAACTTTTCCATGCCTCATTCATATGTAGCTTTTAATACAAAAGTAATAAGATTTGTTTTTGTTTGATGATGCTGATTTCACTGAGCTGTTACGATGGTTGTGGTGTGCACTATAATAATGTTATTTGACTCTATACGTGTGGGATGATCACAGTATATTTTGTGTAAGAAGTAACCATGAAATTATTTCTTAAGTATAATAAACTGTTGATACAGTATTTTTTCTAAAGTACACAATATACTTGCAGAATAAATTTTATCAATAGTAATTTCAGCTAACGTAATTACAACTGTTTTATATTAATATAGAAATAATGTGCCACTGTTAATAAATATATATTAAAAAATGTTTAAAAATTCATTTATTAAAAATAAAAAATCTTTATACATTCCGTTTTTTACTAAGATCCAACAAAATTTGGGTCTTCTCGTTAAGTTCTATGTGTAGGTGCATAATTTGTAAATACATTTAATGTATAATTTATATAAAAATTATATCTTTCATTATAACTATAATTTTGTCAAAGGTATTAGTAAGGTAAAAGTAGTTAATAAGTTGGCAAGGTTTGAAAGTAATGATAATGTAAGTATACCTGGTATGGGTTTTTATATTTCCAGATAACTGGAATTATCTTCCTCAAATACTATTTTGTTTATTATAAAGTTGTTTAATTTAAATATTAAATATAACCCATTGTACAATTATATGATTCAAAAACGTTGTCACAAACAAGTATAAATATTTAATTTGATTATATTCATGTCAAATGTGTAGTAATCAATGTTTTTATTACATTGCATCTTGCAGATACACAACTAAATTCGAAATGTGACCAAACCAGTAATGGGTTCAAACATATGAAGAGTATCGTTATTTAGGTGCTGGTACCTGATTGGACTGCATTCCTGAGTGAGAAAGGCAGACGGGATGTCGCCATTGAGAGAGCGGCTTTATAGCTTTTTATTGATTAACATTTTGTAGTTTTTTTAACAGACGAAGAATAAAGTAGTATAATTGATGAGATGATAATAACGTTTAAAATGTTTGAAATAGTTGTACAACTTAACGTCATGTGCACCAAAGAAACTATTTGATTTAACATACCATTTTCAAAATATAAATAAAAATAATATATCATTTGTTACACATATACATATTATTTATATTTTGATAATTGCCTATATTTATTTTATTCTTCTTTGATATGACTTAGGCTTCAAGTTAATATTCTCTGAACTGACCGCTTTTATAAATAAAACTATTTTCTACATTTAAATACGAGGAAGGTCTATACATTTTTAATTAATTTCATCTTCATCAAGACCTCTTTCATGTTATTTGCTTATATAATAATAATATACATCAAGTAAAATATTATGAAGGTAACTCATATTTTAATCACCTTTTGCTATTTCAGCTTACCTACTATACATTTTTTTTAAATATAGGCAAACCTCCAAAAGTAACAATTAAATAGTATGCTTATTATATTTGTTAAGGTTGACGGTATCTGAAGTTGTCTAACCAGGACATAAATATGCACTTAGGTACACAATTCAATGCACAACATGACGGCGTTAAACCTGTAATATGCATGCGATTCTATTTTAAATAGGCGTCTGGTAAATTTATACCCGCATAAATCACTAAACATGTTTCATGATCTTATAAAATTGATTTTTTAAGAACTAATAAATTTTCATTTAATTCATTATATTATATAACGTCAAGTATTCTTTGAAAACTTTCAATGATATTGTTTTTTGATGCAATTTAAAGTGTGACTTATTCTGGACAATTAAAGAATGAAAAATTTGTGTTCCAAAATTGCACCCGCAGGCACGCCCGTACTTCTGTGCCTTCGATCTGAACAGTCAACACTAAACTTTGCAATTAAGCGGAAGCTAATCTTTTGTCAAACACAATGGATTGTAAATTTATTTTGCCAAATTCAATACAGAGATTCATCCGTATCCCGAAATAACCGATAGACTATGAGACAATCAGTCGAAAGCCCCCCGCAGTTCGAAACACATAATGACTGGTAAAGGTGTGTCTTTCACACTCTATGCGGCATTTCATAAATATTTTCCCATTGTTCTTTTATTAACTCTTATATCTCTGTCACATTTATAAAAAAACATTTACCGACTGGTAAAACATGTTTGTTACCTGACAAATTTAATTATGCGGCACAAAATGTGTAGTAGAGTTGGTTTTACATATGGATTTATGTCTTTAAAGTTTAAATTTGCATGACAAGTGTATTGAATAACGTTGCACGATAATGTTTCTTGTAGTTATTTTTATTTTTGAACCGTGAAGGATCATTACCGTGTATTGTTGGATAATTTCACGCATTTGGTGACACTGCGGGCGCTTCGGGAGGGAATTTAGCGGGAAGTCAGGATTGTAAAGGCGTCATGAATAAGGGCTTGTATTGTTGTAAATGTTAGTGTTTTAAGTGTATTTATTGTGTGTGGTGCATTTGTGGGTAACAATAAATTTACGTCTTTCAGCCTGTCCACTGTGTCTAATTGCGCTTCTCGGAATGTACGTCTTATTTTTAAAACGCCTGTGTATGGAATATTATGCGGAGCTTAAAATGTTGAATAAATACATATTATATTTCGATATTATGGGCTTTTATTTGGATTTAAAGTGGATAATAAATGGAAAAATGGCCACAAAACAAGTTTTACTTAAACTAACTATACACGATCTTCTTATAAAATCTTACGACCAAAATAATTATAGTACAGAGTCTGCCCTCAGAGAAATGGTTTCTATAAATCTGCATGAAAACATTCCTTACAATTGAGAGACCTGACCTTTTCCGAAACGTTTAGAACTTGAGAATGTATATGTCGTAGCTACTCCGGGATTTGAAACAGTTCGTGTTGCGAAAATATTTTATGAAGCAATTTTATACTTTTAATTTAAATACTGACTTTCTATAACTTAAAATAACTTTCAAGATGATATTTAAATATGTATTTACAACCTACATGATGTATAATGATGAGCGTTGAATATACAGAAATACGTCTGCTAAGATAAGGCTAGATACACAATTTTATTCTTTTGAAATAAAAAATCTAAATCCATGCATATTTACAAGGAATACAAAATCATCCTAAAATTTGAACCCATGAATATATTATTTTGAAGAGGAAGATAGTGTAATGGGTATTTAACTAGAAAATTTAAATAAAATATTTATTTAAGAAGGGGCAAACGGCCAATTTGGGAAAACGGGGCTCAAGTGATGGATAGTGCCTCTCCAACAGCTATTAGACATCCGCAACACCGGGTGTGAGGAAATGGACAGCTGTCTTTTAAGTTGGGAGTGTGCTGTAAGCTTGCAAGGTTTGAAATATATTTATTTATTATGGCGTTATTGTTGATTATTATTCCGTGTTATTGGTTATTAGCTTTACTCAATTTTTAGTAATTATGATTTGTTTTAATTTTATAGCTAGTTAGCTTAAGTCTTACAGAATATATGCCTTCATCTCGTAGTTGTTATGTGACGGAACCACCTTCATATCATATAACATACACTATATTCTTATATAAAATATTAAATAACATTGACACACTCACCCTCTGTAATAAATAAAATAATCTTTAGAATTCCAAGCAAATCATCTCGTTCCCACAAATTATTTTCCATAGATATTTGTCATACCTACTATGCAAAGAACATTTATTTTAGAACAACTATTAGCTTGTACAACAGCGCTCTTTTAGAAGTTGATATATTTTATCTTTCAATTGGTAAATTTAAGATACATATAAGAAAAATATTGTACTCTTTTTTAGATAATTGTCAAAATAGTGATTACTATGTATAAGTTGCGTCTATACTTGAAAATTTTCTATGTTCAACGTGTATGGGACTCACTGTCGATATTAATTTTAGACTGTATGTTTCTTGAAAAAAAAAAATTAGCTTATGCCTTTCTGTACCTGTTGTGGTAACGAGGAAAAATGTACTTCGATTCGAAAGGCTTTAATTAACTTTATTACCTTAATTTAGTCAATTGGACTTTGGACTGTGGATTTCTAAGTACAAATGGAAATCTCAAATGCAGTGACGTTACCTTGACGACGTATTTTGAAGTAGATTTTTGATAGAATCGCGTCGACCCGGCCTCAGTGGCGCACGGCGGAGCGGAGAGCTATCGACAATGTTTCCCCTCTTATAACAGACCGCGTTTGAATACCAAGTAAAATTTAGTTTACCAAACTTCCCGACATCCATTCAGCGTGGAAAAGTTATATATTGTTATTCCTTGAAGGGTTAGTTCGATTCCATCTATTGTGTAGTCAGCTTTATTTATTCGGATTTCTTTAACATATTGTTTATTGCATTCAAATTTAAGCCATTGCTTATTCCTTAAAATGTTTGTAAGCAGTAACGAAACTGATTAGATAGGCTTCTTTATGGCAATAACGGACAAGACAAGCAGGACGTTTAACTGATGGTAATTTATACGCCCTGTCCATCATAATGTAGTGCTGCTCCGGATTCTTTAAATCCCAATAAAATTTGTTCGACACTACAATTGAGCTTGTTACATTGAGACATAAGATGTTAAGTCTCATTTGCCCAGTAATTTCACTAGCTACGGCGCCCTTCAGATCTAAACACAATAATACACATTACTCCTTCACGGCAGAAATAGGCGCCGTTGTAGTACCCATAATCTAGCCGGCATCGTGTGCAAAGGAGCCTCCCACTGGGGAACTAGGGGAACATATTATAGATACAGGCCAAGTTAATAGCTCGCTTTATTTGTACCGATAACCGAAATTTTAAAATCATCTTAACACAGATATTACTTTAAAGAAAACTCGCAAGAAAATATAGCGTTACCTTATAATAACTCGAAATTTATGATCCCAAACTGAATTACTATTGTATCCGTGAAAACATTTTAATTGCTATGTGTAATCAACAGTTAAATTGCAGAAAAATTTAATTCAATACTACAACAAAATTGCCTTATTTGTTATCAATAAATTACTAACAATTAATACCACCCTTTCTCACACAGACCAAACCAGATACAACAATACCATATTAAATGTTAAACCCGCACATAAAATAACTATAAAAATAATAACTCTTTACACGCATTGCGCCATAGACAATTGTTGCCTATAAATCATAGAGTTGACAAGAAACTGCTTTTTCACAGCCCTAGATACATCAAGTTGTATGAACGAATTTGAACCTTGTATAAATAAATATAATGTCCATGCGTTTTTGTTTCCATAGTTGGAACTTTGGAAGCCATCCACCGCCCCATCGTTCGACTTACATCGGCTTTAGCGTAAATTATTGGGACAACCCTAAATAAAAGAAAAAAAGCTTTACTCGCTAATGGATTTTGTTCTCAAAAATTAATTTGAAGTACTTGACAAAACTGTACGCACCCAATCAGCCAACCCTAACATTAGGGATGAACATAGAAGGAGAGCAGAACTGTTATAATCTGAATAAAAATTACTATTAAGGCTCAATAAGTGGTTTTTGTACATTGTTTTATGATTTAAATATATTTAAAAGGTGCATAACAATCGATCATAAATAAATCCAAATATTTGTTAATTTTTTATTTTATGAAAATAAGGGACGGGACGAGCAGGACGTTCAGCTGATGGTAATTGATACGCCCTACCCATTACAATGTAGTGCCGCTCAGGATTTTCTCATCACCTTGAGACATAAGCTGCTAAGTCTCATTTGCCCAGTAATTTCAGAATAAATATTTAATTTGGTACCAGATGTAGGTAATGCATATTTTGTATATTTAAGTCGTGTGAAACTAAAACCAAACCAGATATTAACACAATTTAGATTTACACAATGTACTAATGAACGAAATCGTAGTTTTATTTTAAATCAATGCGTTATAAAAACAGTCAAGCAACACATAGAGCCAATTATAAACTAACAAAACTCACAAGATAGCAACCCTAGAACTCGCCTAGGGGTGACACAATCACTATACAGGGTGAAGTGTTATTGTTTAACCCCATCTTACTTTTTAATTTATTAACTAAGAGGGTTGCCATCGTAAAAATATTTTATTGTTTGTAACGACGTTTCGGCCTACGTGATAACCATTTCTGTCCTATAAATAATTTAATCTAACGACCAATATAATATGACCTATTACTTTTTAAAGAAATCGAGGAGAGTAAACGGCTTAAATTGGTCGGTATAAGGCTAAGTCAAGTGTTTTTATGTAAGAAAGGTTTATGTGCTGCTAAATGTCGTGTGAGACAATTGGAACCTGTTCTATTCAATTAGATATGATTTAATGTAATGGGAATTGTGAATTTAGACAATGTATTGAATGATATATTTGTACCGTTGTTACTTGCGTTTGTTTGCTCCCCGTTCTACGTGCGTAATACTGTTTGATATGTGACAAAAATATTTTATTGGGTACCTGCAACATATACTCACAAATTAAACACAGTCATTATTATACTGTACTCGTATCACAAAAATTATAGAATTTGGCACTTTTATACACTTTTATATCTCGATTAAATAAAAACTAACAAGACTCAAAAATATTTTGTACTGTGTGTATTAATTGAGTACCTACAACATATTATACTTACACATTAACCCAGTCATTTCTACATTGATCTATAAAGATATAAGAGTCTGGCACTTTTATATCTCGATTAAATAAAAACCTGTGAGAGACATAAATATTTTATTGAGTACCTACAACATATACTCACACATTAATACAATGGCATATATTTAAATTAATATTTGAATTTTTTTATCAAAAAAGGATATAAAATTATTTATTCAACGTCAAAAAAGTACCACGTTTTCGAAATACTAATATTAACTATAGTAGTAATGTAAGTACATATAGTATGGATCGCTAATTCAACATTTAAATGCAATAGTTCAGTGAGTACAAAACAAGAAAATTATTATATTTACAATACTATGACTACATAAAATTAACCATCATTACGTGGAAGCGTACCAAGAATACTGGCAGCATTTCCGCGCTGGATAGCAAGGCTGATCCGTTGACCGAAATAGCTGCCAGCGCTTGGGTTTCCAGTAGCCTTATTGAGGCGCGAAGATAGTATTTTGAACATTCTCCGCGCCTCTGGGCCCCACGGGCCAAGTTTCTCGACATAAAGATGTCTGACTCACTGAGACCAACATATTTGCGACGCTTGCAATAGTTTTACAATTTACTATCTTTTTATGGAAAAGGAGGACAAACGAGCATACGGGTCACCTGGTGTTAAGTGATCACCACCGCCCACATTCTCTTACAACACCAGAGAAATCACAGATGCGTTTCCGTCCTTTAAGGAAGGTGTACGAGCCTTTTTGAAGGTACCCATGTCGTATCGTCCAGGAAACACCGCACAAGGAAGTTCATTCCATAGCTTTGTAGTACGTGGAAGAAAGCTCCTTGAAAACCGCACTGTGGAGAACCGCTACAAATCCAGATGGTGGGGATGATATCCTAACTTGTGGCGTGTTGTGCGAAAGTGGAACTCGACGGCAGGAATCAGGTGAAACAGCTCTTTGGAACACTCCCCGTGATAAATGCGATAGAAGACAGAATGAGGTATATTAATTATTATTATTATTAAAAATTATTACACAATTACTATATTTTAATATTTATTACCTGTGCGGTATTTAACGAACTCGTATTGTATAAAAGTGTAAAAGAGTCAGTATGTGTATAGTTTGTAATAATAACATTATTAAGATGAATATTACCGTACTACAAAAACGCATCTAAATCAAATTTAATTTGAGATTTATTCTCATGATAATAAAGACAAAAAATGTAATGATAAAAACTCGTTTAAACTTCTAAACAAGACAGAGAAAAGAAAACATTATTTTCTTATTGCTCAAGCCATCTTTACTCGAACGACACCTGAACGTAACATGTCTAAGCATTACGGCTCAGTCTCATTAAGTATTGACGAAATAAAGTCTTAAGGGTACCTATAGAAATTTTCACGTCAAATAGCGGTCAATAGCGAGATGGATCCACATGCGAATGCTACGGAATCCGATTAATTTTTAAATACTTTAATAAACAATTAATAGTGGGTGCAATAAATTACAAATTTGTGAATTTACCAATTTAGTATTCTTATAGCGACATTAGTAATACACAGTCTGTCAAACTGTCAGTTGTCTATTGCAATTTGTGAGATAGAAGCCACTGGCAGACAGAAGGACGGATAAACAGCTAGTAGAGTCATAGTAAAAGGCTTCTTGTTAGTTACTCTCAGGGTATGAAGTCCTTAAAACAAAGCATGTTAATATACACACTTATCGTATCTCTAACTAAAAGACCTAGAGACGAGATTAATAAATAATATTCGATAGATTTGTCAAATTCGCTCAGTAACTTAATAATTATAATAATAAAATTTTATTTCAGGCATTAGTCCATATAAATCACAAAACATAAAATACAATTAAAATCAACATTACAATTTAAATTACATTAAAATCAAAATTAAGATAAAATCAAAATTTAAATTTAAAATTAAGATTAAAATCAACAATAAAATCAAAAATCATTACAATCTTGTCGGGATGTTATCGGGATGCTCAAGAGACAAGTTTTGTTCCAAATCATTTAATTATTCAATTTGTTAAATGTTGCATTCCTTTAGCTTTTACTAGAAGATCCCACACTTATAGTAAGCAAATTAAACTTTTAGACCATGCTGGCTGTATATTCCCGGAACTAGAACAAATTATAGACAAAATAGCTATCTACTGCGGGCTGGTCGGCCTTTCAACGACTTGTCTAAGCTATTAGGCCTGGATTTGTTCACCAACCCAATTAGACAAGTAAAACAGCTCCTTACCTCCTTTTCAATCAGGTTTAATTATAAATTTTTGGTCTTTTATTATTATTTTCTTTGTCATTTTATAAACTTTAATTTATGTTGTCCACTTAACTCATTTAACAAATGATTTAAGTTTTCTTTAGTGTTAATTCCGCCAATAATTGTTTTTAAACAATTTGACAATTCGCCAAAGTCTGGCACGAGACTCTACCATTTTGGCGAGACAGCCCGTCCTGAGGATGCCTCGTGTAGAGACTAAACACGTGTCGAATTTTGTGTTTAAAAACAAATATTGGCGGAATTAACACTAAAGAAAACTTAAATCATTTGTATAATTATGGATTTCCGCAAAGTAACGCCTACTTTAATAAATAAATTCACTTAACTCATGTCACATATCTATTCCTAGCTGTGAAAACTTTTAATTATCCTTCTGTAATTATTTATGTAACTTAATTTTGTAACTGTAACTTTTCCCAACATTGTAAAATAAAATAAAATACTATACAGGCTATTAAAAACAAATAAATGTGTTCACCGTTTGGCAAACCGACGTAATTGTTTGAAGTTTCAGCTGGGTACATACGAGTATCACATAATGGCGCGTTCTGTATTCATGGCGGATTATCCTTACAATAAAGCGTGTGTGCGATCAAAATAACTATAAAAATACAATAAAGAGCTTATACGTGTAGTTTGTTACGAGAGATGGATCCATCCATCCGCGTGATCTATCCAGCCAGAGACACCGCGTTTTTAACAAAGGAGTATATTAGCGTACTGATCACTTGATGGGTAATAATCACCAAATTTGGAGCATCAGGCAAGTAAGTTAAAGTCAAAATCTTGATTCAGACATGCTTTAATAGATAGTTCATTTGAGTACATTTAGATTATAATTATTATTAGGATCTAGTCAGCCAGTCATGAGTGTGATAGATTACTTTGCTCTGTTAGTTATTTTAACTTTAATTTTTGATTAGTTTATTTTATTATGTAATTACTTAGCTAACATCTAAATTTTATTTACACTTAGTTGTAGGTAATTAAAACACTTATTATTTGTTTCCTTAACTATCCTTTAAACAATTCTCAATTGATTATTGCACTTTAAAATTATTTATAATTTTTTTTCACTAGTTTTAGTTTTTAACTCACTTTTAGATTTGTAATAATGTATTGATAAGCAAAATAAGCATGTAGTGTTTACCTTTAAATGATTTTGCATACTCTGCACATGTAATTTAAATTGTTAATTGTTTAAGAAATATTTTTATATAAAATCGGTGGTAGACCAATAAATAAATAAAGTATCGATTGATAAGGCTGATGCTGTGAAGTATACGGATCCTATCTCTCAATTTGGATCAAACTACACACAGCGTGCAAAATTAGAACCAGTTCAGTTTAGGAGTTCGTCGCGGACAAACATCGTGACACGAAATTTTTATACATAAAGATATAAAAAGGCATAACGAAAATGGCGCTCTGAGAGAGAAGAAGCGCCGCAAGAATCTCAACCAGTATCATTTTTTTGCGCATTTTTTAATAAAATATTATACAATATTGTACTGTCATTAATATTGCCATAAAATTATCATAATCTAGTTCCAGGCTGCCCGATCATTCAGCTGTGAAGTAGTAGGATTGAGGACGAAGCCATTTTTTAATAAAACATTTAAATTTATTTATAGATAATGCCTGAACAGTGGCCGGGACTTTATTATAAAAGTGTATACCCTTATAGCTAATATATATCTTATGAAGCCTACTAGAATTGTGACAAGCAATCCCTTATTTGTAGTGTTATAATAATGAATTATTAATAATGAACTATTAAGAGTGAAAAGTTTTTTTGTGAACATATATATTTAATTTTCATAAGCTGCTGACAATTAACTGTAGTAGTATGCATCCTTCTGCAATGTACTCTGCACAGAATGTTGAATTACATTCTTTGCGCGGTCTTTCCAGAACTATACAGAATACGATATGGGTACCTACCGTAAAAGCTTGTACAGCTTCCTAAAAGGCCGGAAACGCTCCTGTAATTCTTCTGGAGTCAGGAAAAAATGGACGCCGGTGATCACTTTACATCATGGGAGTAGTACGCTCGTTTATATGCACCTCTTGCTTGAAAAAACCACGTACCTATACTTTACAATAAGAAGTACGAAAATTCCTTGATTTATCATGAAATTCCAAGTTATAATATTAGTTTATTTTACATATTTTTTATATTTTCATATTATAGGTACCATAACGGCGCCTATTTCTGCCGTGAAGTAGTAATGTGTAAACACTATTCTTCCACTTCCACCAATTCCACATTAATTTCCTTCCTGAGATAATCCTGAGCGGCACTGCATTGTAATGGGCAAGGCGTATCAATTACCATCAGCTGAACGTCTTGCTCGTCTCATTCCTAATTTTCGTAAAAAAAAATTCACCTTGGTTATGGAGTACCGTACATCCTGGAACCTAAGGTAGAAGTATGACATATAAATTTTTACAAATTTCTGTTACCAAATGGTAATGGATCGAAGAATAAGGATAAAGACAAAGGGTTATAAAAAATAAAATGAAAGTAAGAATATTAAGTAATAATTTAAGTAAATTTAACAAAAGAGCACATTATTTCAAGAATTAGACGGCCTGGAATTAAATATTTTCCATACATAAGCTTGATAACTGCATAATATAGGGTATGTTCCGATATGCACTGCGAGCACTGCACAGTGCTATCACTGTAGAAAAATTCGTTCCGTTATGGACTGCCAGTATACTGCCGCAGTACCCTAGGGAAAAATATGACGTCATAAATCGCCGCCATATTCTACTGTGAGCACTGGGGTTTTCTGGGTAAGGTACTCGCAGTACTTGAGTCAAAACCACTCGAGTGCCTAACGTTTTATAAACAATACCTACAGTTTAATCCCAAATATTTTTAATTTGACAGTACTCCAACAACAGTTATTTTTTAATAAACTAGAAAACTTTAATACACTCATTTGAATGCTGCGTCAAAAAATGCGGCTGACAGCATACGGGATTGCGTTCCGTTTTAAATAGTAACCAATATAACTGGCTATAAAGGAGCAGCAGTATACTAAATTGACGTCACACTGTACACTGGTCGCAGTGCATATCGGAACATACCCATAGTGTCTTCTTTCTCAGAACGTTTGTTTGCGAAACAGTGTTAGGTTGAATTAGCTTTACAACAGACGTCAAAAAGGATTCGATAGGAATCTTTTTGAGTAATCAAATATACCTGAATGTTTATAAATTTAAAAATTATTCTATTTCTGTAATTTAAACATCGCTGGTACAATGAACACATTATTTTAAAATTAAATTTAGAATACTATGAGTATGAGTTGACGTGAATTTTAAATATGGAATAATCCAAAACGGTCGCCATTGTTAGCAATTAAGTGAGGCAAAGGCAGAGCGTTAATCCTCCTCGTATTGTTGAACTTTTACAAAACGTTTGAATTTATTGTTCGGACATTATGATATAAATTGGGTCATTTTTTGTTGTTATACAGCTCACAGATTATAATCCCATGTATTCAATGTGTATTGGATTGGTGTTTTAGATTGCAGATGTTTTTTGATATCATAGCTTAAGCTTAGTGACTCTGTAGTATGGCAATTATGGCTTTTAATATTTTCTATCTGAAATATAAAATATATTTTTTTGATTTGAAAATAATAATTATTGGTAAGACATTGAAAATAATATGTAGATACCATACTTAAAAAATTGCAATTTAGTAGCTGGAGCCCAAACTGTTACTTTATATTAATATTTATGGACATGGAAAATGATTACCATAAAGATTTTACCAGTGGGAGGCTCCTTTGCACAGAATTCCGGCTAGGTTATGGGTAGGTACTACAACGGTTCCCATTTCTGCCGTGAAGCAGTAATGTGTAAGCATTACTGTGTTTCGGTCTGTAGGGTGCTGTAGCTAGTGAAATTACTGTGCAAATGAGACTTAAGTCATTCGATGTTAACATCGAATGTCTCAAGGTTACGAGCGCAATTGCAGTGCCACTCAGTATTTTTGGGGTTTTTCAAGATTCCTAAGCGGCACTGCATTGTAATGGGCAGGGCGTATCAATTACCATCAGCTGAACATCCTGCTCGTCTCGTCCCTTATTTAAAAAAAAAATACCAATATCACATCAAGAATAATCAATTTAGAAAATATAAATGCCTTTTTTCACCGAAATGGCCTAGAGGCTAACTCCCATTTCCATGGTGGTAAACATCCCAGCTCCATTCTGAAAGATGAAAGAATTTGACGTTAACTGGCAACAGATTTATAAATATTAAACAGTTTTATTAAAACGCTCCCCATCTATCCTAACTTTCTTTAAGGAATATTCTAAAGGATTGCTGTCAATTTGTTTAGAAATTTCTATGAGGAAAAATCGTTGTGAATTTGTTATTAAGTTTAGTATCACCAAATTATTCCTTTCACGACAATTCCAGGACGATACACCATGAGTACTTTAAAAAAAAGCTATCTTAAAAGGCCAGCAACGCTCCTGTGATTCATTTTATACTGCAGTAAGTGAGCGGCAGTGTTTACTTAAGATAAGGTAACTAGTAAACTCATTTGTCTTCTGCTTCCATAAAGTAGGTTGTGCTTCTAAAAAGAATCCTAGAGCATAAGTGGCTAAGCAAACCCCATGAATTAATGTCCTACATGCCAGTGAGAATGAATCCATGTTGACTGATGTATAATAATATGAGAATGAGATGAGCAGTGTATATAAGTGTGTAATCATTTCAAATTATTGAAAAAAAATAAGAAATTGTTTAGAT
The DNA here is from genome assembly GCF_905404315.1 of Leptidea sinapis. Classification (NCBI taxonomy): domain Eukaryota; kingdom Metazoa; phylum Arthropoda; class Insecta; order Lepidoptera; family Pieridae; genus Leptidea; species Leptidea sinapis. The sequence continues at coordinate 15,075,280 of NC_066276.1, forward strand.
TTGAAAGAGCGACACTAACTCACTGGAACGTTTGGCTCAGTTTGAAGAGCGCTCGCACGGAACGCGTGAGGTCTCGGGTTCAAATCCCGCATCAATCATTAATTTTCTTTTTCAAATTTTATTGGAGTAATTAAGAAACTTATTCACTATTTGAGCTTCACGAAGTGTCTTTGCAATACTAAAGAAAAATAACTTCACTGAACGATGCGCTATACCAAAGTCAAAGTAAAATAAACTTTATTCAATTAGGCTTATTTTATGCTCTTTTACTTCGTCACTACAAATATTTCTTTTAAATTACTGAGTTTACCATATGTTCGTCAGAAGTTGAGTGCTGGTGAGAAGAACTTATAGAAACGGCCACTCTTTTCAATCAAGTAGAGTAAGTAATTTACAATGGCTGTAATATAACAAATTAGTGTTCTATAATTAAATAATTAAATTATACATCTTTGTGCCGTTTGGTGTCGAGACACTTGGCACGTGGGGCCCAGAGGCGCGGAGAATTTTCAAAATGCTATCTTCGCGCCTCAATAAGGCTACTGGAAACCCAAGAACTGGCAGCTATTTCGGTCAACGGATCAGCCTAGCTATCCAACGTGGTAATGATGCAAGTATTATTGGTATGCTTCCACGTAATGATAGTTTTATTTTATGTATTCGTAATATTGCAAATATAGTTATAAGATTTATAGTTATAGTATTTATATTATATAGTTTTGTTTGAATAATAAATATCATTTATTGTAAAAAAAACAAATTAGTTGGTATGGTGCTACATCCAATATATGAGTCCTCTTTAAATGATATAATATTTTATAAAAAGTTATAAAGAATTAACTGTAAAAATATAAATTACCGTATATTGGATGTATCAACCTTTAAAGCTTGAATTCATTGTTTATTTATTTATTAAAGCACACCACATCATATACAATACACTTTTCTTAATCTAATGTTACAATTAGTAGTTCTAAATTATACGACAATTATGGTGAACATAAAAATTACAAAAAATACTCCCTAATTACTTCTGACATATAGAACTAATACTATCTAAGCTATAATAAAAACAAAATAAAAAATGAAAGTACAACTTACCTATAAAACCTATAAAAAAATAGAAAAGCTAGTTATTGTTTGTTTAAGGATGCTTTGTGAACATGTTGGTCTTGATTACTGTCACAATTAGTAATTGTATCCAACAAATACGATTTATTAAATCGTTGAGGTTGTTAATAGTACCGAGTACGTAATAAGAGGCGAGACTGCCTAAGTAAAAAAAGAAATTTAGTATGAAACGTGCAGTCATTTGACATAAGTTTGAAAGAGTATTAATTACAGTATCGCGATTGGCCAAGAAGTATAATCCGGCTAAGTTTGGAAGCGAACAGTTGACTAAAACGTAGTGGATATCGGCTATCTCCCTTTTTACAAGATTAGTGCCATCATCTGTCAATCTGTCAATGACTGCACGTTTCATACAATCGAGTGAATCGCCTTTTTCTTAGAGAGTTTCGCTAGGCTATACTTATAACGATACATCTATAGATGTAGGTACTGTAACGTATGAGCCTTAACTTCCCACACGGGAATGTTATATTATTATGAAACGATTATCTTGTCTTGAAACTCCTTTTTTTTAATTATGGAAAGAGGATAAACGAGGTTACGGGTCACCTGGTGTTAAGTGATCACCGCCGCCCACATTCTCTTGCAACACCAGAGGAATTATAGTAGCCTTGCCGGCCTTTAAGGAAGGTATATGCGCTTTTTTTAAAGGTACCCATGTTATATCATCCCGGAAACACCACACAAGGAAGCTCATTCCACAGCTGTGTAGTACGTGGAAGAAAGCTCCTTAAAAACCGCGCTGTGGAGGACCGCCACACATCCAGATGTTGGGGATTATATCCTAAGTTGTGGCGTGTCGTGCGAAGGTGTAATTCGGCGGCAGGAATTAGGTGAAACAGCTCTTCGGAAGACTCCCTGTGATAATGCGGTAGAAGATATACAATGAAGCGACGTCTCTACGCAACTTCAAGTGATGAAGCCGTTCACAGAGCACTGGGTCCCCGACAATTCGAGCTGCTCTGCGTTGCACGTTGTCAAATGGATCGAGCTGATACTGCTTTATTTCAGTGATTTGAAATAATACTACTTACTATAAAATAATAAATTGTATATTTAATCTTAAGCTGAAGGCTGGCCTTTCTTACTACACAATATCATTTTCTATTCTGTCTATATCGATTGTTTTCTCATTCGCTTCATTTAAAATTTAAATAAATTATTATTCTTTAGCTTTACGGCCAGCCAAGTAACAATGAGTTCTTATGTGAGGATAAGAACTCCTTGTACATACTTCTACTTATAACTATTAAATAAGTATAGAAATAAAAGATAGATTTACTTAAATAGACAATCTCGTCAATATAATTCCTCATAAAAAACTAGGAATCTAATTCCGTTTTTGTCAATGACGTCACAGGATTGTCGCACAGCTGCCCCCGTATCTACTCGATCTAAAGCTGGCCGTACACTCGGCGAATATACTTATCTTAAATACGATCAGGATCTTCCCTAATCTGTCCTTTGTGTTTTTGTATGTTTGTTTTGTATCAATCTGGGGGTGCTTTTTGTGCAATTAGCCCCAGAGATTAGGGTGTGAATCCAGATTGGCGGATACTTGATAAGTATTTTGTGATGACTTGGAGATTAGTAATAAAACATTATCAGTACAAGTTGTAACTTGGCTTACAGTATGTTTGGAATAAGTTATCTTGCATATCAGTGTATTTAAATATGTATTTTATCACTACCCTATTTTTTTTTAATATTGACATACTTTTACACATAGCCTGTACTATGGGTACAAGAAAATATTATATTTAATACAATATACACTTACTTATATATACTTAACATACAGGGCGTCCCAAAGATATGGGACATGAAGGGAAAGTACCTTAAATATCGTAGATAGGGTATTTTACTGAAAGGAGACTTTATGCTATTTTTAAAAGTTAGTAATTCTGCATTCAAAGATTTTCTAAAAATTACTTGCCTCGTCTGGGAATCGAACCGACTTAAATGTAAAAAAAAACACCCCTACTTTTATGATATGTAGATATGAGAAAGTAGTCAAATTAATTACTTCGAGAAATAAGTAGCCATATACCATCTAGGATATATTTTACATCGAATAGTGATAGTTTCATGTCGATACGATCAGTGGTTTAGGCGTGATTGAGCCTCAAACAAAGACCATTTTCATTATATATATAGATATTGGTATAATAGATAAAGTACTAATAGGAGATGGAACGATGAATACTGAGAAATATGAATAAGAGGTTATATAAATTACTAAAGCAATAGATAATAGAGTTCTTAATCAGTTATCTCGTATCAATACACCCAATAGCCGATAGCCTGATAATCTCGTTTCCCTCCCCACTGTCTGTGACAGCCACTCAATGATTGCCATTTTCTTCTATTGTTGCTCCACATAAAACAATTTTACGCCAAGATAAAGACTATGATATAAACTGAGAAGTTATTAAAGTTTTCTGCTGCAATGTAATACAAGAATCATTGGCTCGATTCTTAATAATTTAATAACATATCTGTAATTTTTTATTTTGATGATCTGCTTTAGGGTTAAAGTTTACTACTTCTTAAAGCTGCTTAAAATATAATATCAACTACATATAGGTAAGGCTCTAAATAAATCAAATATACTGATTGCAAATCTAAATTAATGAGCAAAAGATCTTTGGTTACTAATAACCAGGGATTTGCATTGGTGTTAAGCAAGGTAGGCACTGTGGATCTAACTAGTTGTAGTTGAGTTTTTTAATATGAAAAGATTGCTTACCGTAGGTATTTGGTATCTAGCGAGAGAAAAAATTTATGAGTGGTTGTTCAATAGAATATTGGTAATAAAATAACGGGACCAAATGTAACTATATTAACTTAAACATTTGTGCTATACTTATATAGGTTTATAACGAGGTAGCCACTGCCTAATTTTTTTTATGAAAATAAGGGACGAGACGAGCAGGACGTTCAGCTGATGGTAATTGATACGACCTGCCAATTACAATGCAGGGCCACTCAGGATTATTGAAAAACGCAAAAATTCTGAGCGTCACTAAAACTGCGCTTGTCACCTTGAGAGATAAGTTCTCATGTCTCATTTACCCAGTAATTTAACTAGCTTCGGTATCCTTTAGACCGAAACATAGTAATTGTAAACTTGTTTAGTCGTTGAGAAAATGGAATTGTCTTGAGAAAATTTTAGAGCGATGATTTATTATGACTTTCGAAGTGGTTTAACACAAAAACAGTGTGTTGACCGGATGATTTCTGCATTTGGTGATAAAGCCCCATCCAAAACCACAATTTATCGCTGTTTGCTGAATTTCAACGTGGACGCATCAAGCTCAGTGATGATCCCCGTCCAGGTCTTCCAAAAACTGCAGTCACCAAAGAAAACGTTGATGCTGTGCGTAAGCTGATTGAGGAAGATCGACATGTGACATACCGCGAAATTCAGGCAACTTTAGACATTGGCATGAGTCAAATAAAAATAATTTTGCATGAACAATTAGGTGTAAAAAAGTTGTTTTCCCGATGGATACCGCATTTGCTCTGTGAAGAGCAAAAACGTTACCTGGTGCGTCAGTACTCCCGAAAGATTCCACGCAGGATCCTCAAATGCTGTATACAACATCGTATCAGGTGACGAATCCTGGATATATGCGTACGAACCCGAAACAAAAAACCATTCACGAGTTTAGGTGTTCGAAAATGAGTTAAAGTTAACAAAAATTGTTTGTTCACTGAGTGTTGCAGAAAAAATGGTGGCCACGTTTGTCTCCAAAACCGGCCATGTTGCGACTATTCCTCTTGAGGGACAAAGACCGGTTAATGCAGAATGGTATGCTATCATTTGTTTGCCACAGGTCGTTTCTGAACTCCGTAAAGAGAACTGGAACCGCCGCATCATCCTCCATCACGACAATGCGAGTTCTCACACCGCGTACAGAACAAAAGAGTTTTTAGAGCAAGAAAACATAGAATTATTAGACCATCCACCGTACAGCCCCGACCTAAGCCCTAATGTTTTCTATACTTTCCCTAAAATAAAGAATAAATCACGTGGTCAGAGATTTTCATCACCTGAAGAAGCTGTGGACGCCAACAAAACGGCCTTTTGGAGACCCCAACTTCCGAATGGAATGGTTGCTTCAATGATTGGTTCCATCGTATGGAAAAATGTGACAAATTTCGCGGAGAATACTTTGAAAGGCAATAAATACATTTTTAAATAATAATGTTATGTCACTTCTTTGATTCCCGAAATTTTCAGTGCCGCCCTCGTATTTCAGAATGATTTTATAATAATATAATATGTAGTAATAAAATTATAAAGATTAATATTGTATTTGTGTAACTTTTATATTGCCGCTTTAAAGTTGATATTTTTTTAAGTACTACAATGGATAAATAATGTTATCCTCATGAGATAGACATATGCCATCGCGGACTTGTCTGCAGACCTATATAAGGTACACAATTCCACGATACATTATTTTATCTCGGAGGGCTTAGACAGGGTTTTCGTAGAAAGCTCCCAGACGACTATTTTTTTCCGACACCTCCAACACATATCGTTATTGTATATAAAAATGTATGCTAAATCTAAACAAATTATGTACTAAAACCTTGCTCGAGAACCACGCTATCCATTGGTAACATTAAAATCGGTGCAGTAGTTTTGGAGTTTATCGCGAACAAACAGACAGACAGACTCGGTGAAGGAATTTGTTTTATAGTATGTAGTGATTACATAAAGGGTTTTGGATGGTCATTTAATAACCTGACGTATTCAACTAAGCATGAGTTTATTACATAACTGAGTCGAAAGTATTACACTATGTGTAAAGTGGTAGAATCATTTATAAAAGGTGGTGGCAGGTCGACCTGTTATAGTTATTAAATCATTGAATGCAATTACTAATTGTGACCATCATGTTCATGAAGCATCCTTACACAAACAATTCAAGCTCTAAATGTTGATGTATCCATTATAGGATAACTTATATATAAGCAGTTTATTCTTTATTACTTTTTTAATGAAATAATTTATATTATTTAAACATGATTCATATATTGGATGCAGCACCTTACAAACTGTGATGTATATTACAAATTTGTTATGTATATTACAGCCATTGTAAAATACACTATTTAATTGAAAAGAGTAACCGTTGATAATCTTGTATGTTCTTCCCACGAGCTCAACTTTTTACGAACATAATATGGTAAATTCAGTAATTTAAAAGAAATGTTTGTAGTGACGATTCATAAGCGCTTAGTTTAATGCTAATTGAATAAAGTTTATTGGAATTTCACTTAAAATTTCTCAAATAACCAAAGTGCTTAGTGTTTACGATAATATTATCAGATAATAAATATAATATGAAAATAAGTCGGATATTTACCTTAATATTGTTATTTACTCTTAATAATGCAATAAAATTAAGACATTACCAGTTTCTACTTTCGCATAACTGACATATTATAACCAACCATTATCTAGAACAATGCAAGAACGTCATCCATATTTCACAATAATCAGCCTTTTATGCTACTCATTACTGTGGTTCCAAAGCTGCACGACATCAGAAATGTGCTGTTCAAGACTCAAACGTAAAACGACGTTTAGTAGAATCAATTTTCTATTAAACACAAACGTCTTATTTCCCACCTCATAGCAAACTGATGAACAATGAAAACACAGTTACAGGACAGATCTATAGCAATGTCTCCAAATAGGTATTGTTAGTACACAATAAGGGACATAATATAATTATGGCCGAAAATTAAAAATAAGGGTGACCGTAAGAGATGGGTAACAATTGGTGATTGTGCTTAAGTCCTTAAAACAACATTTTCAAGTTGAAATAATGAAAACTAACAATATTACTGTCGGACTATTGTTTGCATGTCGTAAAAATTAACTTTGGTGTAAGCGGAGCTTTGATGGCACAAATTATAAGCTGCAAAATGTAATAAAATCAAGATTTGTTCTTTGAAAAATGTACTCAATTGTTATCTAACGATAGAGTGTAAATTCGTTATTATGAGATGGATAACTGATATAATGCCTTTGTTTAAACAAATACAATCTTTTGTTGAACATTCATTTGCGTTGCTTTTCAATTGGTAAAAGTTGTTCGCGCCACATCATAAATCAGGCATTTTATATATTATATTCAAAGGAAATTGAGCCTTAAGTATTTGTTTTTAAGACTTAACGTAAGTCAAGGGCAGTAGCATGCTCACGCTGCGCGTACGCTGCCAAATGACGTTCTTTATTGATGTGTCTATTGAAGCAAGTACAAAGCTGATGTTTTTATAAACGATAAATTTTCAATTGTCGGGTGGTATTATGAATTGGCGCATTTGTACATTAACATTGGATATTGTGAAGGCTGTGTGTGATGCCATTGTAGGAATCAGACGGCTGAAATTTGGCTGAGGAGGTCATATATTTTAGATTACATGATTCAAGATGGACAAAAGAGTTACGGGATGGATACCATGGGTTGGCTCTAGACAAAGAGAGAGACAAAAGAGGAGATCGAGTGATATTTTTACTCAAAGAGTTAGACCGGACTGGAAAAGAAAAGCCAGAGATAGAGCGTATTGGGAGGCCTTAGCCGTAGAGGCAACTACTACTTAATTTATTTATTATGGTTAATTAAGTACTAACTAATATTTAATTTGACCAATCACAAGCCAGATCATATCGATGCTTGCACGTAAAAACAAAATATTTTGTTTTCACGTAGGCATCTAGGTAAACATCGAAGTGACACGCGATGTATCGCAGTAAAGTATTCGTCGACATGTTAGTGCTTGACTGTTTGTTTTATGAAAATAAGGGACGAGGTTCAGCTGATGGTAATACGCCTTACCCATTACAATGCAGTGCCACTCAGGATTCTTGAAAAACCCAAAAATTATGAGCGACACTACAATTGCGCTCGTCACCTTGAGACATAAGATGTTAAGTCTCATTTGCCCAGTAATTTCACTAGCTACGGCTCCCTTCAGACCGAAACACAGTAATGTTTATTGCATCTTCTCTTAAATCAATCTTCTTTATCAATCTTCAATCTGTAATTTTGATATTAATAAGTACGATAATGTGACAATCTATATTTAAATATATAATGAAAATGGTCTTTGTTCGAGGCTTTTTCACGCCTGAACCATTGATCGTATCGACATGAAACTACCACCATTCTATGCGAATTTTACCGTAGATGGTTTATTGCTAATTAATTAATCATTAATCTATTTCGTGAAATGGGCGGGACCGACTAGCATAGGTATATGAATGAATGAATTTTTAACTTGAGGTAGGTACGTGAAATCTCTTTATACTGTTTTGTGTTTAAAAATATCAAATTATTCATGAAATCATAATTTCTAGATTGTTGATGCATTTGGGAGCATATATTGTAATAAACGATCAAATGAATTTTTCAGTGTATCGTTATATTTTCTCCTCCTCTTTTTATTACTCCTGCTTTCGAGCTTAAAGTTCAAACCTGATATTTCGTAATTCAAGAGTTAAGCAACCCTTGGGTTTTATGAAGTTTAATACAACTTTATTAAATACACCCCGAAGTGCACATCACGGCTTCGTTTTGTTGTTTAAAGTAACGTTATATTATAATGTACTAAGTGTGACTTGGTTAACTTTAAAACTTTCGACTTCTTTTCAATAAGCAAAATATTTTAAGCAAAGTTGCGTAACTTAACAATGGGTAGGTTATACTAAAAGCTTTCAAAGGGTTACGTGGAATTATTGTACCTTTGTTTCTTGTTTCAAAGGACGGTTTCATAATATTGTTCAATAAATTAATTTTGTTATAAAAGGAAATTTATTATTACGTGGAAAATTTTTGTTTCTGCTGCTGTTTTTAAAAAGTATTTCATTCAATATAAATTTAGATTAACTCTTAAAAAATTTCTATTGACATCAGTATATTATAATGTAAGTGAATTCTTGAATTGTCACATGGATATTTAAATTTATTATTTATATAAACAATTGTAAATCTCTGACATTTGCATGCTTTGTATAGAGCTGAATAGCAAACTGTAAACATTTGTACTATACCATCTTGTAATGAAACCTATTCAATGCAAATAAAGTTTATCTTATCTTATCTTATCTTATCTTATCTTATCAATTGTTTCAAATTATTTTACTCAAAGGTGTAAACAATTTGTTATTTGTTTTTAAGGTGATTACTCTCACTTCTGGGATTAATTACACAAATTAAATTTGAAAACAAAATTTATGAACGTTGTGGGACTCGAACCCGTAACCTATCGGATTCCGTGTGAACGCTCTTCCACTGAGCCAACCGTTTGATTGACGTATCTTATATACGCAATTTCCAAATTTGCAAATATTGGGGTTGAGCAGGTTATCAACTGAAAAGTGGATCATGTAGAAGAAGCCACAGCCTGAGAGTTGAACAAGACATACAAGATTTATCAACGATACGTCTCTCGAACGGTTGGATAAGTGGTAAGAGCGTTGGCATGGAACTCGAGAGGTCGCGAGTTCGAGTCCGGCATCGTTCATATTTTTTGTTTTCAAATTTAATTTGTGTTATTCAATAGTGGTTTAACATACAATAATTATATGCTTTTGGCCCAGTGTATCCGTTAAAACAGAACAATATGGGTAAAAACACAAATTAAAACGAGGCCCAATTTGATAGGAGACTAATGGATACTAAATTGTTACTTAAAACGCTTACTTTATGGTAATGGTCTTCATCTATTCCGTCTCTTTCTCACACCTAGGTTTTTATGTAAGAATAGTAATCTCACTGTCACACAGGATTCGTCTATTACGCTAGTAAGCTTAGTTTATGGTTGTTGTGGTGTGGATATGTGATATTAGCAAGTGAAGCACCGTTATGCTAGTGTGTGTATCGTTTTTACATTTTTTCACAACGCACGACGCCATTTTTGAAATATTTTATTGAGACGCAAACTGATCTGTCACAGACGATGACAATTCTCATAATGGCCGCCTATCGGCCTGTAGTGGTGTAAGTGTGTGCGTGGGGCTATGTGATTACACGTTAATCGGCTTGTTTTGGTGCTACAATGTGATGCATGGTGACACGGAGGTCTTATTTTTTTACTAGTCCGTGGGTTGAACACATTATTTATGAGAAAGTATGTCATATATTATATCGTTCAAGAAAGTCTTTTATCTGTGCCACTGGTGAATTCCCATATTTTTAAATAGTGTTTGGTTTATATAATGTACTACCTGTTCTGTCAGAAGATACACAATTCCACCATACAATATTTTGTTTTATCTCCAATACAGCGTTTTCATTTTTTTCACATACGGAATATATTTTTCTGACACCTCCAAAAAATATGTGTACAAAAACTTAACAAATGATTAGCTAAAACCTTTATCAAAAACCACGCTACCCATTGGTGAAAACGTCATGAAAATCGGTACTGTAGTTTTTGATTTTTCACGAACAGCGAACAGAGCAACCGTAGAGTTTCTTGCTCGTTTTTTTAAGGAAATTGCAAGCCTTAGCCTTCCTTAAACCCTCCGAATGAGCTGTATGAAAAAATGATATATTTCAAGAGTAATGCAATTTACCTACGAAATAAAATATTTATGAATGATTGGTTGAACAGACAGACAGACGCGGCGAAGGACTTTTTTTATAATATGTAGTGATTTACTGAATTGTAGACTGAAGCATAAAGAAATGCACAAATTTACACAAATACAGCAAAGTAACACACATCCTGTACAAATCCCAAAAATATCCCTCTAACTAAGGTATTAAAACATTTAATAGGGGCGTACCAATCGTATATTCATCAGTTACATAGTAAGGTCACAGTTCTATAATAAACTTAGATAACCCGTCCTTGATGGCTTGGGGCCTTTTTTGCATAAGTAACAACTGAAGTAGAAGTGGGCTGGTCACTTGGTAATATCAACAGATGGATAGTGGACATAATTGGTCAATAAATTAGTAGGTATAACAGCTACGGACAATGTGGAAAGAGCCTTTAGCCGCCGGGGTATATAAACCCTTGTAATATATTAAATAGTTGTTATATGGGTATTAATTTTCGTTCTTTGCGCTTCTAATTCATAATCTTTGACTCTGCCAAATCCAATATGACAATGGTACATCTAATATATAAAATTCTCATGTCGCGGTGTTTGTAGTTAAAATCCTTCGAAACGGCTTGACCGATTCTCATGAAATTTTGAGTGCATATTGGGTATGGTGGTCCACGCCTTATTTTTTTTTAATTTTTTTTGACATTTTTTTATAAATTTGTTTGATTATGAGTCAGCAGTAAAAATACATACAAATTTTCACCAATCTAAGATCAACAGTTACTTTTGTATCGCGATTTTAATATCGGCAATACAGCTAGTAGCTTCTAAAATGATTAAATTCAAATTTGAATATTTTTAATCAAAATAGGATAATATGACTTATTTATTTATTTATTTATTTAAGAACATCCAGTTACAGTTACACTAAAAGTAATATTAAAATAAGTAAATGTCTAAATAAAATTGTAAGTGCACTGAATATAGGTGCCACAACATGCAAATCAAGTAACAAAATATATCAAGTACATTAAGTTCAAAACTACATGAACTATTATTATCTACTACATTCTACTACATTCAAAAATACTTACTATTATTATAGCTTAAGAATTATAACTAACTTAAATACTATTTAACATGATTCAAAAATTTCCGAACAGCAGTCTTAAATGCAATGGGTGACGTGTTAAATATGTCTACAGATACATCGAGAGAGTTATATGTTTGGCTTAGTCTTGATATAGGAGAGTGTATTTTCAGATTAGTACGAGCTAACGGCAGACGCAAAAGACCCAGGGGTTTATATGGTAATCGGCGAGGAACTCTAAAAGTGAAAGATTCAAGCAATATAGGGCAATCGACAAAACTTCGCAGTACTTTGAACAAGAATACCATATCTGATAATTGACGACGAACTGATAGGTTTTCCACTTTAAAATAATTCAGTCTTTCGACATATGATTTATGGAGTTTGTGTAGACCAACCGAATATGACAGGTGTCTCAAAAATCTTTTTTGAATTCGCTCAATGCGAAATTGGTGAACCTTATAGACTGGTAACCACACAACACTGCAGTATTCTAAGGTACTCCTCACAAAGGCGTTATAAATAATAATCTTAGTGAGCGGGTTTTTAAAATACTTACAATTTCTTAATATGAACCAAGAGCTTTAGAAGACTAAGCTACGATTTTGTCAATATGTGGGAGAAATTTCAGTTTATCATCGAAGACTACTCCTAAATCACGAATGCAATTTACCTCTTCCAATGCTGTTCCACAAAAGTGGTACCGGGATTCAATGATGTTATGTTTGCGTGTAAATTTTATATGGTGACATTTCGAGGTATTTAATAACATTCCATTCTCCGAACACCAACTCGACAAACTTGAAAGATCTTTCTGTAGCAGTTCAGTATCCTCAGAGGTTCTAATCACTCGGCAAAGCTTGAGGTCGTCAGCAAAGAGAAAAACTTTGCTATTACTAAACACAGATACTATGTCATTAATGAACACGTTAAATAGACAAGGGCCTATGTGGGAACTTTGTGGAACACCTGAGATTGCTGTGAATGTATTCGATTTATAGCCTTTCACTACCACGTATTGCTGTCTAGTCGATAAGTAAGAGGCAAACCAATTTAGGGCTGCTCCAAAGATACCATATTTATCTAGTTTTTTAATTAGTAGTCCGTGGGGCACGGTGTCGAACGCCTTTGAGAAGTCTGTGTATACAGAATCTACTTGGTGGGATGAATCAACCGCGTCGACAAGATACTGAAGGTAGCTGACGAGATTCGTATTGGAAGATCTTGCTTTAACAAAACCATGCTGTTCTAAACTGAGCGATTGTTTGAAATGTTTTTCTAAGTATGGACATATTAAAGCCTCGAAAAGCTTAGCAAACACGGGTAAAATGGAGATGGGTCTATAATTAATTCGATACCTCCACATGATTTCTATTCTTGTGTATTGGGACAACTTTAGCAGTTTTCCAAAGTGATGGGAAAATACCTGTTGCAAGGGATCTGTTAAATATGAGATAAAGTGGAAGACTTAGGACAGAACAGCAGCTTTTCACAAAATAAGATGGGATACCATCCGGCCCGGGGCCTTTGTAAGGGTCAAGTCTTTTTAAGTATAGAAACAATTTTGATCTAGATATATGCAGATTACCTAAATTGTTATTATGGTTATTACCACAAGTTTCGTTACTCGTTGTTAAATTATACCCGGTTGAAGAACTGTAAACTGAGGAAAAATGTGATGCAAAAAGATTACAAATTTGAGTTCCATCTGAAGCAGTAACATCTTTGTATATCTTTTTATGAGGGTATTGGTTAGACGTGCCACGTTTCTTATTCAAGTAGGACCAGAAATATTTTGGGTTGCTACCGATACTCTCTTCAATATCTTGGATGTATTTGTTGTAGCAAGAGATGGTATATGTTTTGCATCTCTTGTTTAAAATGTTTAATTTTATTTCGTCCAGAGGGTTATGATATTTTCGGAAACGGTGTAGAACTTTTATCTTTTCTTTAGTCACTTTTATCAACGCTTTGGAAAACCAATGCGGATAGGTACTATTCCGAAGTTTTGTCTTTGGTAACACACTGAATTTCTAAATTGCAGGTTCGATTGTTTTGCTCCATGACGTCGTCGAGAGGACATTTCATGGATGGTACTCTGTAAAGACGTATTGTGGCTACGTAGATCCTTTAGTTCAACCGCCTGGTTGGCCAATTTCTGCTTCATGGTTTCATGTTCTGCATTCATGAATGTAATACCCTCCTCTATTAATGTTATATCGTTCCTCATACGTTTAAACTCCTCTTCCACCATACTCTTCAAAGACATATGTAGCTCTTTTATAAGGGTGTCCTTCATTAAAGCGAACTCTTCCTTGAATAAAAGCCTTATATCACCCTTATTAATAACAATGTCGTCATCACGGGTTGAAGGTGATGCCATCGAAAATTTTGTATGCTCCGGCGAGCTCCCACTCAGCTCAGTAGGTCTAACAGGCGTATTACTATTATAAATTTTAGGTTTTTTAACCACACATCCCGGGCATTTCCAGCTGTTTCTACGCTCCACATCCATTAAATTGAACCGCTTTTCGGATACATTAGCGTATTCGATGTCAAAGTTTAACTTGCAAACGCAACAGTTTAAGTATAGCCTGCTAGTAATCTTAGTCCGGCATCCAGCACAAATGCCAGGGCGTGATGAAGCCATTTTGACGGTACATAAAATACTTACGCCACGCGGTATCTTTCCTAGGTACGGAGGTACGTAGCGAGCCAAGCGGCCCAGCCGCGTTCAACCGACCTTCTCGGCCAAAAGGTTGTAAGCGCCGCGGAATTGGTTGGTGCTTACGCGTACTAGTCACACGTTTAAAAATCCGTATAACAAGATTATTATTTGAGTAATATTACTAATTTAACACTGCTTCTATTTATTAATTTATATTTAGTTACAATCACTGAATAAAATAGAAACTGTGGGTATACTTTTCAGGTCAAACGGAGCACTTTAAACCACTAAATTATTTTTTTTTACTTGAGGAGCTAAGTTAAAATGTTGTTACTTGTCGTCGATGTGAAAGAAAGACTTTTTGAAAGTCAATAACTACGACCCATTCGAAAGTATGCCTCAGACCTGAGAAGAACGGGCGCAACAAACTCAACGGGTTTTTTTTAAATGTAATATATTTTATAATTATATAGTCTGAGGGTGTTTGCTCCATTCCCAATCTGCAGTATCATTAAGAAAATGATTTATGTTATAGTAACCTTTACCACACAAACGTTTTTTAACAATTCTTTTAGATTTCATAACACATTTGTTTTGTATTTTTTCCGGGACTATGTTGTAAAAGCATATACATCGCCCAATAAAAGGCTTACTAAACCGACTAAATGGCAGCTCAGCGGGCCTACCATGAACTCTTATTGCGATTCAATTGACAACCTAAAATGAACTGCTTTGCTATTTCGTACCACGACGTCATTAGAGCTATTCATTTAAGGTTGACGTCAAATCAACTGATTAAATCGCAATGATGTCAATTGAATGTCAAAAATTATGTCAATTGAATTGCAAACTGATTTAGTTCGTTCATTCATTCGTACCATGAGGTAATATTTCAACCTAAATTGGATAGCTTATGTGTCAAAGTGAGCGATTCGAAAAAAGTTGCTACTTCCTTAGAGGAAAGTGAATCGTGTTAACAACTTTTAAAAAATAGTGAAAACGTACAGAAAAGGAAAATTTTATTGATGAAAGATGAGATGAGAATACTTTATTGGACTTTTTTGTAAAACAAAAAATAATAACTGAAAATAAATGCCGAACATGAAAATACTAAAGACGAGGTAGTAAGGGCCCGGGCTATAGCCTATTCGCAAGAACGAATAAAAAAAATGTACACTGTGCTCCTGTCAAATCAAACATCAATGGAGGTGCGTTCATAACTCGTTATTTTTACGAAAAAACCTAAGGAAACATTTAATTTTTAATTCAAAGAACTATATTTATTTATATTACTATTATTTAATAAGCACAAAAAAAGGCTTAATGGCTCCCAATTTGACGCTATAAAGCGCAATTTTAAAATGTATTTTCTACGAAAAAAATCCGCTAAAATCAAACCATTTTAGGTTTCGAAACGCAACGCATATGCTTAGATAACGCACTACAGTCGTTGTATAGAGACAAACTTATACAACGACTGTAGTGCGTCATCTCTTCCTCACACCGCGGACCACAGACAAATTTATTTCGTTCATTCTTCATAAGCGATCCAAACACCATTCAGTAAAAGGCACTTCATGCTACGAATTTTAGCGATTCAGTTTAGGTACCTAAACTGAACTGCATCGGAATCAGATCGCTTATTAAAAGTTGATGGTAGGCCCTCAGGTCCTTATCTTCGAACATATTTATCGATGTATAAAGGCATCATTATTTTGCATCTGAAAATGTCACTACAAAAATTTTCATTAAAATAAAGATGAATAAAATAGTCAATCTTTCTTGTCTCAGGATCCCTCCGTCTTTTCTCTTCGTCGCCTTAAGCGTTAATCGCGTCTTTGAGATCAATTGCCTTTTTAAGCCTCCTTTGTTCAAAACTGACGATGCACTCAGTTCAAAGTCCCTCAAACAAACCCTCACACCCACACGCACAATCTTACAATTAAAGCAACTTGCGCAAGCAAATATATTCTCTACGGCCTAAACCTCATGAAAGAAAATCCTTCACAGCTCATCCTTTGTGAAGATAGACTGGCGAATTGAGAAGTGCTCAGTTTAATTAGAAGTTCTTCAATTGAAATCTCTGTTTCAACCGTGTTGTATAATGATGATTTACCAATTAGTTCATGGTTAGTTTGTACAATTTTAATGAGATTTGTCTTCAATGGGTTGTTTTGTGGATTCATTATTAAAGAATCGCTTTGATTGATGACTTGGAGATAATGACATCTTATGAAAGATGACATTTAAATTTCTGTATGAGCTTCGAATGTAGGAATAATTCTATGGCTCTAACTTGGGGTCAAAGTGACAATATGTGGATTTAATAATGAAGCCACAACCTGAACAAAGCCTACAAAATTTTATGACGATGCGTCACTCGAACGGTTAGCTCAGTTGGGAGAGCACAGGCACGGAACGCTAGAAGTCGTGGGTTCGAGCCCCGCATCGTTCATAAAAAATTTGTTTTCAAATTTTATTTGTATAAATTGATTTAAAATTGATTGTTGTCATCTGACTTTTAACAGAGTAGACGTATATCGATAGCTCCTGTATTTAAAATTTTAAATCAACGAACTTACTGCTATAATTACATTAAAAGTGTTAAGTGCTCAAAGTTAACCATTTAAATAGTGTGGTGATCAGTGTTTTTTGATCAAAGTATCTTGAAAAAGTACTAAAATCAGTGTAAAAACTTCACGGTCCAGTGACGAATTTGGTAGCATTAATAAATAAATGTGGGTACCTATAAAATAATCTGCTAATGCTGTCACGCAATATCGCTCAAAACTTAATACGCCTCTATTAATTCGTCGCTATAGTAATACGTTCCGCGGCCGGTTGGTAACTACAACGACTAGCTTTTTTTTTTTTTTCAATTTATATTTCTTTGGAAATAATTGTGAAAGAAATTTGCAATGGTTGCAACTTGTGAAGCGTGCCAAGCACACATTAGTGTGACGATGAAACGCATAAAATGTATCAATTGTAACCACATATACCACTCTGAATGTGTACGATTTACTGGCGACTCAACATCCGCACGAACGCAGTGGAAGTGCCCTAAATGCGTGGCAAATGAGCGAAAAGGTGGAGATAACAGTAACACACCAGTACGAGTAGAAAAAATAAACAAAACTGCGCGAACTGTAGCCGCCAATTCCGACATCTCAGTGTCTGTATGCGATGTCCCTGCAGCCTCGATAGATAAGGATGCAAACCTAATAATTAATCGATTGGAAAACATTCTAGACGCCAAGCTGCAGTCGATTAAATATGAAATTGTTGAAGAATTAAAAGCTACTATCTTCACCGAATTAAAAAATGAAATCGCTTCGTTATCTTCCCAAATGTCTCAGTTGCAGACTTCCTATAGTCAACTTCAGGACGAAAACGACCATCTTAAGAGTGACGTACGTACACTGCAGGAACGTATCAGCGTGTCGGAGGATCAACTATTGGAACTGCGTTCACAGTTTTGTAGACAGCAGCAACAGGCGAGAATGAATAACCTGGAAATTGTAGGGTTGCCACAAACCAGCAGTGAATCGCCTGTCGACTTAGTACTGAAAATTGCTGAATACGCTGGCGTGGTGCTTAACCGTGGGGATATTGACTTTGCACATCGCGTCCAGCCTCAGAAAGCCATAGCTGGTAGACCTATACCCATTGTAGCCAAGCTAGCGAACCGTCTTTACAAAGATAAAATACTCTCTGGCCTGAAAAACAAAAAGGGCATCTGCACCAGAGATATAGGCATCGGTGGAACTGAGAAAAAATTTTTCGTAAACGAGCACCTAACCCCTGAAAACAAACAGTTATTAAAAACAACTAAAAATTTAGCAAAGGAGAAAGCGTACAAGTTTGTTTGGGTTAGGAATTGTCACATTTTTTAAGAAAAAACGAAGAATCGCCGGCCCTTTACATTCGTCTCGAAAAGGATTTAGCCAAGATAAAGTGACTCTGTGCGTTAAACTATTTTTTGAGTTATCTTCTTACAGTTAATTTGGTTATTTGTATTTTCTTGTTGCTCAAGATTACTAGCGTTTTTTGTAAAATTCCACAACATAATAAACTCCTACTTAATCACACTCAATACACTAACACTTACATTCATAAATTAACACATACACACTTTATTATCTCTTACACAAAATATATTTCTTTCTTAACTCGCACCCAACTTCACAAATCAGACATTAAACAATATTGTTACCCCACCCATTCTACTTTTAAAAGAAACATCAAAATTATTCCGTTTCGAACATCAAGCAAATGTTACCTTAAGTATCCGTACAATTTAGCTTATCTTAACTTACATTACTGTCCATATTATACATATATAATTTCTCTATATTTTGGTACTTATTGCACACGCAAGGGCGCTAATACAATAGAAATACTATACCAAAATGTGCGTGGCTTACGCACTAAAACAAATGAATTTAGACAAAACATACTTAACCACGATTATGACATAATTTTAATAACAGAATCATGGCTGACTAACGGTATCTATGATAGTGAGATCTGTGACAATAGATATGACATTTTACGTTGTGACCGAAACCAGGGAACATCTACTAAAAAAATGGGAGGGGGAGTCCTACTATGTGATTCTAAGAAGATGCATGTCCAACATCAACGCGAGTGGGCCTGTCCTGGCGTCGAATCCTTGTGGGCAACTATACCAGCTGAAACTCTCAAAATTTCGGGGAACCGCAACATCCATATCGGATTAGTATATGCACCACCTGACTCACAGTTACCTATAAGACTCGAACCAATCTATTCTCGACTCGCAGAAGTTTTGGCAACCCATCCCAACGACTATTTCATTTTATGTGGCGATTTTAACTTACCAAATGTCACGTGGACTAACTCCGGACCTACACTGCAAAAACGTGGCCCAGTGGAATTGCAAAATGCTTTTGTAAATATTTTAGATATTTGTAACCTCTCTGGTTTGAAACAACAAAACACTATCTCGAACAGTAAGCGAAACACCTTAGATCTATTATTTATCAACATTGACTTTGAAGTTCACCACTGCCTTACTCCCCTCGTTACAGAAGATGTATATCATCCATGTCTAGAATTTAATCTCTCGAACTCACTAATTCGTAATATTCGTCAGAAACCCGTCAATAGGCCCAATTTCTATAATGGGGACTATATCAAAATTAATGAATACTTATCACAAATCAATTGGCACGAATTACTAGTAGCTGATTCAATTAATGAAACAATTAAACTTTTTTATTCCATTCTAAACGAAACAATAAATAAATTTATACCAGTTAAAGTTAAACATAAAACTAATTTCCCTGGGTGGTATTCTAAGTCTCTAATTCATATAGTGCAAGAGAAGCTCCAAAAGCATAGACAATGGAAAAAAGATAAAAATCCTCGTGATTACGACGAGTTTGTTATGCTCAGGGCTCGCCAAAAACTCGTACAGAGCAGGTGTTACAAAAACTACACTGAGCGTATGCAATGCTTCATTCGTAAAGATCCTAAACTTCTCTTCTCTTATACTAAATCCCTTAGAAACAGCGAACAAGGATACCCCACTAAGCTTACGCTTGGTAATAGTACTTACACAGGTGAAACTTCAGTTTGTAATGGATTCAGTCAATACTTTGAGAGCATCTTTGTAAAACCAGCAAACTCGTACGATGAACCAAGTTCTCTAAACTTGAATCATAATGAAACCATTTGCAAAATTACTATAAGTGTATATGAGGTTCGTAAATTGCTTAAAGCTTTAAAAACTAATAAGGGAGCTGGCAGTGATGGAATCCCACCGATTTTTTTAAATAAGTGTGCTAACAATTTAGCCTTACCGCTATCCATAATATTTAATCTCTCCATTAACGTCTTCAGTAGTTTCCCTGATGTGTGGAAAGAAGCACTTATAGTACCGTTACATAAAAGCGGATCAAGAGCCCAAATAGAGAATTACCGGCCCATATCGATTCTGAACGCAATGAGTAAGTTATTCGAAACAGTTGTCTATAGATACATATGCCCCATTATAACTAGATCTATTCCCTACGAGCAGCACGGATTTATGAAGAACCGTTCTACCGTTACAAATTTAGCTGTTTTTACGGATTACGTAGTACAGAGCATGGACGAGAAATATCAAGTGGATGTGATCTACACGGATTTCGAAAAAGCATTTGACCGAGTAGATCACGTAATTCTACTGCAAAAACTAAGCGTGCTAGGCGTAAATGGGAGCTTACTTCGGTGGTTTACTTCATACAATAAGAACCGTATGCAAGCAGTTGTGACGGGTAGTGCTAGAAGTAACTTTGTAATAATACCCTCAGGAGTACCACAGGGGTCCATCCTAGGTCCGCTTTTATATAACGCTTACCTATTTGATATTGGAAGTTGCTTCCACCTTGCACAGTATTTAATGTTCGCTGACGACACAAAAATATTTGTCAAAATACGTTCACTTGACGATTGTCATAAACTACAACATGACCTAAATGCATTGACGGAATACTACGCAAGGAACAGAATTATAGTTAATGTTAAAAAGTGCCATCATATTACTCTGACTCGTAAAAAAAATATAATTGAATTTAACTTCAAAATTAATGGCACATGTATACCCAGAGTGACTGCGGTTAGAGACCTGGGTATCCAAATCGATGCTAAATTTTCAATGAAGGAGCACGTTGATAATGTAGCAAATAGAGCTTTCAAACAACTAGGTTTCATAAAACGAGTGACCCGTTCCTTCAGTAATCTAGAATGTATAAAGGCACTTTACTTTGCGTACGTCCGGAGTATTCTTGAATACGCATGTAATGTCTGGACACCCCAATATATTATACACATCGAAAGGCTTGAAACCATACAGAAACAGTTTATTAAATACTTAACTTTTAAAGATTTTAAAGAATTCAACAGTTATGAGGAAGCGTGTTCTCACTATGGTATCGACACACTGGAACAAAGAAGGAATCAAAGTGACATGTTACTTCTGCAAGCAACTTTGAGTGGCTCCATCGACTGTCCTAGTCTACTGTCAGCCTTTTCATTAAACGCTCAATCTTTAAGATCGCGTCACACGCGCCTTTTACATGTTCCCAAACCTAATACAAATTATGCCCAAAACTCCATAATTCCGCGTCTGTCACGAATTTATAATAAACAGTACGCTGAGTTTGACGTATTTCACTTATCAAAAATTAAGTTAAAAACAGAAATAATAAAACATCATCGTAAAAAATAAAAATAATAGGTAACGCAACACACACAAACACACACGCACACACACACACCACACACGCATACACACACCACACACGCACACACACACCACACACGCACACACACACACAGACACGCGCGCGCTATTGTAATCTTTTATTTGTTAGTATATATAGTACATTTTTAAGTCTATTCTGTTAATATATGATTTCTTTTTATAATTTAAAATTTATGTAATCCTTAGTGGCTTTATGTAAAACCTAGGTTAATTTTGTAAAAATAATTGTTGTGTACGCTGTTGATTACTTTAATAAATAAATAAATAAATAAATAAATAAATAAATAAATAAAAATACTTTTCCTCAATAATGATTATATTATACGATGTTATCTATAAGTAAAATTAATTCTGCTTCTTTATAGACCTATTGAGTTTTTGGAGTTAAATTGAATACACACTTAAGAAGGTAATCTCCAAGAAAGTAAGGTAAGGTATATCCACTTCTTATCAAAGATTTTATTATAATTATTTTTAACCATTTGGTTGTAATAAAATTATAAAACGATTATATGGTACATTATATTATACTTCTAGATCCTTCCTATAGCTTCAAGGGTAAATGTGTACACTTTTATAATAAAGTCCCAGCCACTGTTCAGGCATTATCTATAAATAAATTTAAATGTTTTATTAAAAATTGGCTCTGTCGTTAATCATAATACTCCACAGCTGAATATCTAAGTGATCGGATACCCTGGGACTAGATTACGATTATTTTATAGTAATAACAATGACAGTACAATATTGTATATTTTCAGAGCGCCATTTATTTCCATAGCGGTAATAGTAGGTATCAGAAATGACATCAAAAAGAATACTAAAGGAATCAATATTTAAAAAATAAATGCTTTTTTATTCCTCTTATTGAGTCGAATTTAAACTTGAGCTACAATTTCAATTTGTAAATTATCAAAGTAGAAGTGAAATTTTAATATGAAACACTTCTTACATTTAATTTAAATTTTTATTTCATTTTAATGCATTTACTTTTCAAAAAACTTTTTGCAACCAATTAGCAACTATATTGTTATTTAAACTACGGAACCTACTAAACGAAGCTTAACTGTGCTAAGAGTAATTTAAAATATTTAAACGATAAATAATAAATTTAAATATTCACACAGGTCGTTGCTACCTTTCGGTACAGTAGTCGCATAACCAATACTATAGTAATTATTTCACATCAACGATCAAAACGATTGCTAATTAATGGATGAATAAATTGGCACTAGCCAAAGGTTAAATTCAACTGAGTAAAAGTTAAACGCGTGAAAAGCTTAATTAACGTTGCTGCTATATCAATATAATATTTAGTTTAAGACACCCTCGCTGATTACCTGGATGTACGAAACACAACCATTGGAGGTTACTTATCGGTATACAATTTTTTTGAAGTGACAACTTCTTTAGCATCGTTGTGATTTGAAAGTCAATGAAACGAAAAAGCGAGACAAATGAGACTGACACATAAATTCATAAGATTTAACGTGGGAGAAAATGAGATAGGAAGCATTATAAAGTGTTTTGGTACCAGGCGATCATAGTTGAATAAGAGAATGTATTGTGTATGATACGAGTATGCCTTAATAATTATTTAAAATCTGACATCATGCGCACGATGTATTACAACATAAACACCAGGAGAACATAAATATGGTAGCGGTGATAGTAATGTCTTTAATAGCGGTTGAAATCATGTGTCATCCTAGCAACATGTACATCATATGTAGTTTAAAAGTTGCACAATGCGGGTTTCACTTCTGACTTCAGTAAAAAAATCTTTAAATATCTGCTATGCTCTTAGCATTTTATTCAATTTAAAATAATGAATACTTCATTTCTATTCTATTTTTTTGTAATCCCATAATACTGTAAAGTGTAAATTAAAAATGATCAAATGATGGCTCGGCTTTTATTTTTCAAACATCTGATATCAATGAATCCCATAAAAATATTGACAATAATACTTAATTTTAAATTTCGAGAAAATGGAGTCGATAATGCCACCTCCATTTAATCGTACCTCTCTGTAACGAACTGCTCGTAGTCATAATTGCATAAGGCGTAAGTGCAGGCGTCAGCGGCAACGCTAACTAATTGCCATTGAAAAAAGGCGAAAACCCGGCTGAAAACATTTCCCGGCCACCTTTGAAGTTTTATAAAAAGCCTACCTTTTGCGGTCTTGATAAGCCACACTACATAGAAAGCTGTTAATAAGGCACTTTTGAGGCAGGTGTGACTCCGAGTACGCCTTTATGCGTTCCTGTACATGATTTCTTTTAGCCTTGTGAGGGTTACAGCACCAAAGCTGCTCCTGTCATAGAAGTGAGAATTTTACTTGAAACTTGTAACGCGTGAATTGATAAGTGTTTTAGATCAAAGTGCTGACTGCCGGGGCTGGAACTTAGGACACTAAGAAAATATATGGGCTTGAATCATGTAGACTTGGCCTTATTGCTTTCATATTCTCCTATACTCAATCATAAAAAATACTTCTATAGTTACGTTTGTGCTGACAAGAATTTTTTTTATGAAGATACTAGCCAGATGATTCTTGAAAAACCCCAAAAATTCTGAGCGGCACTACAACTGCGCTCGTCACCTTGAGACATAAGATGTCACGCGGTCATCCTCGCGGTCATACCTCAATATTCACAAAAATTGGATTCTTAGAGATTCGATTACAACATAACAGAATGAAAATATTCCTACGCAAAAAATACATTACAAAAAGAAGGACTTAAAGAAAAATTTGAACCGAATAGAATAATTATATGTAATTTGAAATGCCCAATAAATATTTTGGAAGTTGCTTCCCAAAAATAAACTTTGGAGTTTATAATCTCTGAATTTTCAGCGATAACAACATTCTTTTTTTAAAGAATTTAATAGAATTCGTATTTTTCTAAAACTTAAACCGAACAATTATTCAATTTAATATGTATATTTTGAATAAATAAAAGAAAACCAGTAAAATAAATCCCCATTTGCAGCTTAGCCTCATGATCAACTCAAATATTGTACTATTGGTTGTAGCGTTTACAACTGTGATTCCTTTGGTGTTGCAAGAGATTGTGGGCGGCGGTGATCACTTAACAACAGGTGACCCGTACGCTCGTTTGTCCTCCTATTCCATAAAAAAAAATAAAAAAAAATGAAGTACCTGCGATGCGATCATAAATCCAACTCAATTCAGATAAGTTTGCTAAATTGGAAATTTGGTATGAGTTTATCGCGAATGCACAAGCTTGTTACATACCTGGGCCGTATATTATAACGATTGATGAATAGCCAGTGGAAGGCTCCTTTACACAGGAAGCCGGCTAGATTGTGTTTACCACAACGGCGCTTATTTCTGCCGTGAAGCAGTAATGTGTAAGCATTACTATGTTTCGGTTTGAACGGCGCCGTAGCTAGTTAAATAACTGGGCAAATGAGACTTAACATCTTATGTCTCAAGGTGACGAGCGCAATTGTAGTGCCACTCAGAATTTTTGGGTATTTCAAGAATCCTGAGCGGCACTGCATTGAAATTGGCAGGGCGTATCAATTACCATCAGCTGATCGTCCTGCTCGTCTCGTCCCTTATTTTCATAAAAAAAGCTTTAAGCAAAGAATCTTATCTACACGACTATGTATACGAGTATCTTAGTCGGAAATAGTTTTGTTATTAAACTTAGTGAAATAGAAAGACAAATAATAATAATTATTATTAATATTTGTTCATAAATAAACCTTATTTTAAAATATCTATTAATGTAATTGCCTATTACTAGTTTAGCCTGTAAATTTTTATGGAGGATGTCGATCTTCTGACTTCATATCTAAACAATAGAATTCAGAGGGTCGACGTGAATGGCAGGAGATCTCCTGGGACTCTTCTCAGTATGGGGGTACCACAAGGGTCTATTCTTGGACCGTTCCTCTTCCTTATCTATATAAATGATCTTCCTAATCTTATAGAGAAAAAACATAAGGTAGTATTGTTTGCGGACGACACTTCACTGATTTTCAAAGTGAAAAGAAACCAAGCAATGTATGACGAAGTGAACGATATTTTATCTGACATCGTGTACTGGTTTAGCGCTAATAACCTATTGTAAAATAGCAAGAAAACTAAATTCATTAAATTTACCGTACCAAATGTCAAAAATGTAAAGGAGCCTCCCACTGTTAAAACTGGCAAAGCACTTACTACTAAGAAAAAACTAGGCGATATTGCAAAACAAAAATATTTAAAAAACTTTTTTAAATATTCTCAAATGAAACATAAAAAGCCATTGGTATTCCATTTCCTGAGTTCACTTTCTAGTCCAGCTAGAGCTCGTTCCGTTGCATTAGTTAACATTTACAATTCATATTGTTGACCAAACAATAGTTCTAACACCTGAACACTGCGGACGGATGCCGGGGATCACACCTCCTCATTGTCTGTAATAATCGTAACTCGCCCACGGATCTCTAATCATGTATGCTTTGGCTACCGACGATTTGTGACGTTTACAACACACGATTAGGCTTACGGGCAAAAAATCAAAATACAACCAAATCAAAACCACTTGATTCACACTTACAAATGGCAAATGTTATTTTCTTTTCACTTTCACTTTGGAAAAGCTTGAGCTTTAAGGTGAGTCTCATTAATTACTTAATCTTATGCTTGATAGACCTCGGTTCACTTTAATTTTAATCATATTGACAAAAAATTATAAGTTACGTTACGTTTCGTTATTAGATATGGTATGAAACACAAGCACATTTATGAACTATTAAGCATAAAAAAATAATTTTTATTGTTGCCATAAGTCAAACATTTTTTTATGGAAAAGGAGTACACCGGGAGGAAACACCAGAGGAATCACAGGAGCATTTTTGGCCTTTAAGAAAGGTGTACGCACTTTTTTTTAAGGTACCCATGTCGTATCGTTCCGGAAGCTCAGCACAAGGAAGCTCATTGCTTTGTAGTACGTGGAAGAAAGCTCCTTGCAAAACGCATTTTGGAGCATCGCCACACATCCAGATGGTGGGTATGATATCCTAAACTCAAATTCAAAAGTTATTTTTACTTACGTATATTGGACATGTAGCCAATGTTATACATGTATATTTATCACAATTTACCACCACTTAGGACAACTTGAGCTCTAATGAAGTAGCAAGAAACTCATTGCCGCTCTTTAAAACAATGTATACATTTTACAGTTTATTTTAAATACTACAATATATGCAAATTTGATGCAACAAAATACTATCCATCTTTATGACAAAAATATCTCCTCACGATAGTCGTATCGGATTCGTGCCGCGGGCTGTCAACGTGTCTGCTTGCTCTTCACAATGACACATTGTCTTCAATGTCTCTTGCATAATCGTTGCTTTTTTCATTACAAGTATAACGGGTATCATATGTAAAAGTAGTATTTTCTATTACTTTTATTTCTACTATCAATGGAAGTAAGTATGAAGGATCATACATTCGTTTGCCCTGGTTACATTACAAATTTGTTTGTTCTTTTATGTCAGAGTAGATATGTTTCTAATTCTAAGTATTAGTTAAAAATCTATATCTGAGTAGTTAGTTTCAAGATTTTTTTTGTTTCTTTTAAGTCTGGACTTTAGAGTCCAGACTTAAAAGAAACTTAGGTATACATTTTAATACATTGAATATCCATTAGATGTACATTTTTTAGTGTTGTATAAATAAACTAGACGGAAAAAAGTATCGAGGCGAAGAATATATAGCAGCTTATTCTCAAACTGTAGAACACCCTGTGAGGTGTAGATATATAACGAGCAGAGGTCCTACCGTCAAATTCAAATTCAAAAACACTTTATTCGTGTAGGTCACAGAAATGACACTTATGATTGTCAAAAAAAATTAGAAATATTGTTTCTCATTGAATTTACCGGTACTTCGTAAAGGGTTGAGCTAATGAGAAGAATTAGCAAGAAACTCATCATCAAATGAGATCAATGCGTCTTTGTTAAGACCTGACGTTATTAAAGATTATTAAATAGTTATTATTTATCAATAACATGTTAGTTTAATAAAATACTGTAAAAACTAAAAGATTATACATTATATTAAATATAAAACTTTTCAGCAATATTGATAATAGGTTCATACATTTTTATTTTTCCCGATGTTTCACAAGTTACAACAACGGCCATAAGAATAATTAACGTTAATGTTACTTTCGATTCAGTTACAGACTTATTAAATAATTAATTACACGCATTTTAATATTTTATGATAAAATTAATTGTGTTGTGTGACGGTCGCGTTAATTGAAGAAACTATATAGATATGTCATACTAAAATAAATTCTAGGCTACTTGATATTTAACATAAATTTAATATAAACACTTGTTGAAAAATTCAATTTTTCTTAACTTGGTTACTTAAATCGTAGAAAAATAGTGTATCATTAGCAGCTTATCACCTTTTAGACAATAAACCCATCCAACAATAACAACGGAAACATATCACCAAAACAAAATGTCTTAAAAAAATGATGAGATGCGTTCATCTTTGAGTGTCAGCCGACGCGCTGTCATTGTTTCCAGCCGGCAACACCTCTGGCCAGCCACCGGCGCGGGCGCAGCATTAATTACATCTAATTGAATTTCGAATTGGAACGATGACATTTAAGTTTTGGCGCGCACCACTCACTCAGTAGTGATGTGCCACAAAGAGTCCATTCCGAACAAGCGAGCATCGAGACCGCCCGCCGCTCGGCATAATGGCACAGAGTATCGACAACGCCGAACCTTTAGAACTGTGTGTAATTAGAATTGTCTGGATTGCTTCTGTTGTATCAGCAGGCTTCGTAAACCCCATTATTGTACCGTTAATAGCGTTCTTCAGTTCGCCCCTCCATTCTTATAGATTATTATGTATTGTACTGTCTATTGTATCGATGAAAATATTAATCAGTTTGCTATTAGTTGCATTACTTGCAGAAAACGTGTGATCAAATGATACGAAGTGTGAGCAATTATTTACTAAATTATTGTCAAAGAATATTGCCGCTTGAGTCTATTCATTGGATATACTAATATAATTAAATTACTAAATGTTATTAAGTTATGTTTCCATGTATGGGTATATAATCTGTTTTTGACTGAACTTCGTTTATATATATATAAATAGCTGACCCAGCAAACGTTGTATTGCCATATAAAGTAATTAAAAAAAAAAAATTAAAATTTTTAGGGTATAAAAATAGATGACGACCAATCCTCAGACCTACAAAATATATTGTAAATAAAATTTATCGTACAATAATCATTATATTCGATTGCCATCTTGCAACTCTATTGCGTGTCTCTGAATATATTAGAATAATATTAAAATCGCGATTCAAAAGTTTTGATCGTAGATGGGTGAAAATTTGAATTTGTATGTATTTTTTAATGCTGCTTCATAATTGAATAAATTAAAAAAAAAGCTTTTGGGGTGGACTACCCTTAACATTAAAGGTGATGAAAAATATATATTATTTGATTCTTAGACCTACCCAATATGCACACAAAATTTAATGAGAATTGGTCAAGCCGTTTCGGAGGAGTTTAACTATAAACGCGCGACACCAGAATTTTATATATTAGATGTATGTGCTACTGATATATCGGCTATCAAATTAATTTATCGATTGGGACATTCTTCCGAGATGAGCCTCTTAAATTAAAAATCCAACGAGCGTGTGCAATGAGGCTGCATTAGCATCATAATTAGCGGAAAACTCGCGTTCTTAGTGCGTTCATGCTCATAATATCCTCAAACATCCGATTCCATTTTAAACTTAACGCAATTGGTATAAGGCTCATTTTGCAGTCTGTACGCGATATTGTTGTCAATCATTCGATTTTTTCGCGTCGTTGCGCACATCCCTAGTCGTCGCCACGTGGGACGCCCCGCCGAGATGCTGATTGTCGACGAGCGCCGCTTTACGCCGATGTGGACATCACCAGCTACATTTTTTATTCAAAATTCATATTGATATTTTTAATTAACTTAATTCTGGAGTGACATTTATAGCAGAATTACTTATTTGTCCAGTAATTTCACTAACTACGGCGCCCTTAGGACCAAAACACAGCAATGCTTACACATCACTGCTTCACGGCAGAAATAGGCGCTGTTGTGGCACTACATAATCGCATAATCTAGCCGGCATCCTGTGCAAAGGAGCCTACCGCTAGTAAATCATTTTCATCTGTTGTCTAATCTTCAATGTTAAGCAAATGTGTCCCACGAGATTGATAATATTATGTAGAAATATTATGTATCGAGCAATACAACACGCCTTATATGATTAGTATTCCAAAACTTCCTTATCCGCTATCCAGCTACAAGGGTTTATAATAAGGGCCACAATAAAACATAATTATTTCCCTTATCGTGAAAGCTGTTCAAAAGCTTTGGAAACAATTTTTCAAACGTAAGGAAACTAATTACTATTGTAACACGCGTGAAATGATAAATAATTTCGTAGCACCTCCTAATTATGTTGAGTAACACATCAGAACAATCAATCTGCTGAATCACCCTGCTCGTCCGCGTCGGTTAAAAGTACCTTTGCCGACTTCGTTATGTGTTTTTTTAAATAAAACAGTCATATTACATGTATAAGTTATATTTAAGTTTTCAGGAGTGAGTGAGTGAAAGCATCATTTGCTTGAAAAACCATTCCACCACCACACACCAGTGGGAGGCTCCTTTGCATAGGATTCCGGCTAGATTATGGGTACCACAACGACGCCTATTCCTGCCGTGAAGCAGTATTATGTAAGCATTATTGTGTTTCGGTCCGATGGGCGCCGTAGCTAGTGAAATTACTGTGAAAATTTTGAGTTAAAGTTTGTGCGTTTACCACCTTAAACCATCCTTAAAGGCCAGCAACGCTCCTGTGATTCCTCTGGTGTTGCAAGAGAATATGGGCAGCGGTGATCACTTAATAACAGGTACCCGTAAGAAAAATATATCATTTCTATGGTGTTGCACCATCCGCAAATGCACATATAATCGTTCGTTTGATAATAAAAAGAAAAATAAAACAAAATTTTAAATAAAACACTTTTAAAGGATTAAAACGCGTGTAATTGTAACTGTGTTATTACATTCGATTTTTGCAAAATAGTTACATTTTTATTATTATTTTAGTTAACCTGACGTTTCAAGACCTTTCCAGATCTCGTTTTTCTCGATTCTCGTTTTAAAGGGGGGCTGTACCCCCCTTTAAAAGTGTAACACTCGCGTAAATCAAATAAAATACTATAAAATATACAGTAACATAAACAATATGTTATGCTTTTAAAGTGATAACCCACACTTCTAGGATTAATACACAAATAAAATTTGAAAAACAAAATTTTATGAACGATGCGGGATTCGAACCCACGACCTCCGGCGTTCCGTGCCGGTGCTCTAACCAACTGATTCAAATTTTATTTGTGTATACAGTAACATAAATAGTAATAATAAAAATTAAGATTTCATGCAAGCAATTCTGGCATCCACAGACCTATACCTACAGATGCAATTTCAATCATTCTGTGATCAGAAATTGTAGCTTGTGGCTAGAGCAGGATTGACAGATGTATTCAGTGAATGATTATCTCTGGTAAAACCGCACTGAATGCAGAAAGACGATGCAATGGCCGAATGTAGACTACGGGACGGTGTTACACAATAGTGTTGCTAATTCGAATTTATATCTAACATTTGGACGATGGACTACTTACTATGAAATAAATCTAAAAAAGATATCATATTGTCAGTTTATTGATACCTACAATATACTTCTAATATATAAAATTCTCGTGTCACGGTGTGCGGGACCGAACTCCTCCGAAACTGTTCGACCGATTCTCATGAAATTTTGAGTGTATATTGGGTAGGTCTGAGAATCGGACAACATCTATTTTTCATCCCCCTAAATGTTAAGGGTGGTCCACACGATTTTTTTTTTTAATTTATTTGACATTTTTTTTTAATTTGTTTGATTATCGGTTTTTAAAGAGGATGGAGAAAATCACTTCTAGGATATCTTGACTATTTTAGCACAGTATCGTTAACTACGATCTGCTGGTTTTTTATTCACGAGTTTCACTCTATCACATAGTGAAATGAAGTAATATGAGTCACTACGGAATGTTTTCCATCGCACTAGTTAGCCACCGCATAAAGCCATCCACTAGATACGAGGCTCGCCACAAGCTAACATGGAAACCTAATTTCCTGTCTCAGATACATGAGCCTAAAGACAAATACACGAAGCGCAAACCAGTATCTTTGAGCCCTCTATTTGAATCTCAATACTATTCAAACAATACTCCTGGAGAAATTCTATGAATTTGTATGGTTCTAGTTCTGGTGGACCCGAATGACCGCAAGGAGTTTGGATATTTGTAAGGGGCTGAAAACAGCGTATAGGCTTGATTCTGTGAGGCCATGTCAAATATTAACTAACGTATTTTAGGATTAGAATTCATATAGAGGACACAACACCGAGCCGTCATCAGCGATATGGTTAGATGCTCGAATACAGGACATTTAGGAATCTTGAAGACTTGAAAACTTAAACAAAATATGTGAATTTTACATGAAATATTTTTCCTTAGTGTTCATTTCTTTTCAAATGTGTATATCGTATACCGCACCTATATTCCGTATTTCGTTTCAAAGAGGCCACCGGATATAAACTTTCAAACAAACACAATATGGCGCCTTATTTTGCCGTGAAGCAGTAATGTATAAACATTATTATGTTTCGATCTGAAAGGCGGCATAGCTAGTGAAATTACTGGGCAAATTAGACTTAACATTTTATGTCTCAAGGTGACGAGCGCAATTGTAGAGCCGCTCAGAATTTTTGGGAGTTTAAGCATAACTGTGTTTCGGTCTGAAGGGCGCTGTAGCTAGTGAAATTAGTGGGCAAATGAGACTTAACATCTTATGTCTCAAGTTTCAGAGTTTATGGGTTTTTCCAGAATCCTGAGCGGCATTGCATTGTTATGGGCATGGCATATGAATTAGCATCAGCTGAACTTCCTGCTCGTCTCGTCCCTTACTGTCATATAAAAAAAATGCATGATTATTAATTTGATGTTATGTAAATATCACAAAATTAGAATTATAATATTTGATTACACTATCGATCACTTTCGATCTCATTTAGTGGTGTGACTAGAACATTCATCACGAACGTGTTCGTGACATTTATATACAGGATGTAATCGTTAAGTGTGACCAGGTGATTATTCCGTTATTATAACAGCTATCAAAATAATAAAATATAAAATATGTACGCAAGAAGTTATACTTCTTTGGCGTTACAAAGTAAAAATCCTTAATATTATTTATTCCTCCTGCTATTCTACGTTTGTAGAAAGAACAATATTGTAAAAATCTTGCAAAAATGGCTCTGGCAAAAAATCATGGCACGCGTTCGATGACATCAGGCAACTTTGAAGTATACCTAGAGTAAACAATTACTTTAGCGATAGAACTTTGAAGAAAATAATACCATATCTGCTTAATACTTTGGAAGAGGATATCCGACGAGAAACATACAGAAATATATTTAAAAAACTATTGAAGTATTATTTATTATTGCAGTTATATATTTTCTAAGATTCGTTTTAGGATTTATTGTATGAGACTCGCTCGATCCTGTAGACAAACTGTGTAAATAGTTTTACAGGACTGTATTAGTTTAAGAAAAATCTGTTTGCTTAATAAATAAATAAAAATAAAAAAAATAGGTAATATGAAAAAGGATAATGAGATAGGACCTATTGTCGTGGAGATCTTTGGGAGAGGCCTTTGCAGCGGCTGAAATAATGATGACGATACATACATACCATCATAACTATCTCCCAAAAGAGTAGGCATAGACTTCCATTTATTTCTTTAACGTGTATCAAACCTTTCATATTCTCTTTTATTTTTGGTACTCACGAGGTTTTTGGAAACAAAAAATAAGCTAAGGAGTCTCTAAAAGGGCTGACGAAAGTTAAAATACACTTGCGTAATTGCAGTGGAAAAAGTAAAAAGTAATTAAGGTGAAAAGATTACTTTCTGCGAAATAATGAAATATCGTAGCGTGTGTGCACACCAAACGAAGACGTTGACGTTAAGTAAGGCACTTTAAAAGTAGAGACACGTCTGGACATTCTTCTTCGTCGGATTACTCTTGACAGAGCAGTCGTGGTTACGTCGAACGACGAACGATTCTACGCCAGTTATCCCTGGTTGTTGCTTCTCTGGCACATGTGTTGAGGGGAGTATTGGTTAGGGATTTGATCTGGTCTGTCCAGCGCATAGGGGAGCGTCCTCTTGAGCTACTGCCGTTGATCCTTCCCTGAACAACAAGTCCCTCTATGGCATGCTCTCCACGGCGCGTGATATGTTCGAAGTATCTGAGTCTGGACATAGCATTGCCGAAACTGTTAAGGTAAATAGGTAATTAGATAGGTATTGGTAATCTTAGCTGTATCCGAGCCCACGATGCAGTTTATTGACTTATTTAACGATTTTAAATTAAATTCAGTCGTATATATATGCCATCAAAAACATAACTTGTAAAAAAACCAAGCCTCATAACTCCGTTCTTCTACTGTAAAAAGTGTGTGATGATTGTCTCATCAATTAATTTATTCAGTCCCAACTAAATGATCCTTCTGACATAAGTTATTACGTAATTAGCTAACCTAGCTATATCTTATAGTGACCATATCAATTTTAAAAATCCTTTATGTTCAAAATAAATAGATTTACTTGGCCCACACAAGACAATTAAAACACAATGTATCTCTCGAGTAATTATTACATATTATATTAAATTAGACTATTTAGTGCCATGGCTATATCTTTACATATATAAATCCAGTGTCCTTATGTCTCCAATGAACTCCTAAAGTAATGAACGGATCTAAATGGGGATTACTTTAAGGAGTGCAGTTTGGTCCAATTCGAGAGATAGGATAGTCTTTATTTCGATTTGGGACCCATAATTATTTTTATTCTCAATATTTGTTTTGTATGGACATATTTTCTATGAGAGAATTTATTGACGCACAGCAGAGTTTGTTGCGCGCGTTCTTCTCAGATCTGAGGCAGTCTATTTTGAATGAGTAGTTTTTGACGTTTTCACTTTGGTTTTGAATTTGAATATACCACTGGTGTAACCCCACACTAACCTGTAATCAGCAGGCTACCTTGAAGAAAAATAAACTTTTATAATCCTGAATGTAAAACCTTAGTAAAGTTTAGTACTCGAGCCGAAGTTATTGCGATACAGAAGCCGTACTCGAAGCCACATCGAGTTTAAAAACTTCAAGCAATGTTTTTACCTCGTTTTGTTTTGGCTCGATCTGTTAATTTCCCTCTGTTAATATGGCCGTGGTAAAGTTCTCGAACCAAAGTTGAAGAAATGTTAACATTAAGATTTTAAGCAGGAATTTTTTTATTTGGGACTAGCTATCCCGACAGACGTTGTTCTGTATATAATAAATAAAATAATGTTTTTATATGAATTTGTCAATAATATATCATAACATCAAAAATTACTTCGTAAAATATGCACCCTGCTGTCGTAATAAAATTGTTTCACAGCAGAACTGTCAAACCGTGCGTCAATAAATTCTCTCATAGAAATTATGTATGGACACATCAAAGGAAAAAAAATTAGTTGTTTTTATTTAATTTAGCAGCATTTTCCTATTTATTCACCTTTTAAAGCTTCTCTGGTCTTCCACAAATAATTCAAGACCTAAATTTGCCAAATCGGTCGAGCCGTTCTCGAGTTTTAGCGAGACTAACGAACAGCAATTCATTTTTATATATTTCATATAGATTAGCTTAGGAGCAAAATGCCCTTATAGTTATTTTTTTTCATGACAGTAAGGGACGAAACGAGAAATTGTAATTGATACGCCCTACCCATAACAATGCAGTGCCGCTCGGGGTTCTTGAAAAACCCATTAATTCTGAGCTGCATTACAATTGCGCTCGTCACCTTGAGACATATGATGTTAAGATCAATTAATTAATATTGTAAATTGTTGTGTTGTGTGTTTTTTGTTGCGATATTTTTGTTTTTGTTTTGTTAATTTTTATTTATGTTTTATATTCTATTCAATTCTAATCGATCTGTTGTTCGAAATATTGTACAAAATGAGAAAGGTTATATAAACAATCATATAAAACCTAACCTATCCTGACAGTGTTATCAATCTGCAGCCTAAAGTCATTTAGTCAATAAAAGGATTTTTTTAAAGTAGGAATCGGACGCTAAGATTAACTATTCTCAAAAATAAAAAAATAATATTGTAATAGTTGTCAATTCGTCCAAATTAAATGATGAATCAATAAGGCCAAATCCAGATATAAAAAACGACAGCGAAATAATGCTGTAAAGAAATAGACGAAAGAAGAGAAAAGATATCTTACGCTGGCTTTCGTTCCCTATATGTGGACAAGGTCTAAGATTCTGTTACACCAAACTATACTTACGACCGATGAATTAGATTCCTTTGACACGGAAGGGTATTCTTATCTAATATGAGTTCATTCTATAGATGCTCCCATACATAAAAGACGTCAACAGCTCGTCAGAACACACCAATACTAAAGTAGACCAAGCATTGCAAAAACAGATTTTTTCTTGCTTCAAAACAATGCAGCACTAAAATCGGTAGCGTATCAAAGATTTCTAAAGGGAGTACCTACAAAGGTTTCATTGTTTCCAATTGAAGACATGACACGTTGCATTGAAGATGACAAAGACAACTGACACAGTCCACATCGACCTATGAACCTGGATGATGTTGGCAACAATAGCAACATAGGGCTGTCAATCACAGCACCCATGTGTTTTCCGATAACGGGTCGTTCTGGGAATATTTTTTATACTCGTAATGATGATGTGACATTACTATAGATACTCGGAATTTCTAAGGCT
This sequence comes from Leptidea sinapis, assembly GCF_905404315.1. Taxonomy (NCBI): domain Eukaryota; kingdom Metazoa; phylum Arthropoda; class Insecta; order Lepidoptera; family Pieridae; genus Leptidea; species Leptidea sinapis. The sequence goes on from NC_066276.1 coordinate 15,112,012, forward strand.
GGGTAATACCAACTAACTTTAGCAATAACAAAGAATACGTTAAATTACCGGTTAAGCAAAAAATGTGTTTTTTTAAGACAGCAAGGGACGAGAGGAGCGGAACGGTCTGCTGATGGTAATTGATACGCCCTGACGATAATAATTCAGCGCCGCTCAGGATTCTTGAGAAACCGAAAAATTCTTAACGACACTACTACTTGCGCAATTTGAGACATAAGATGTTATGTCTCATTTGCCCAGTATTTCAATAGCTACACCGCCCCTCAGACCAAAACATAATAATGTTTACACTTTTCTGCTTCACGGCAGAAATAGGCGCCGTTATGGTACCCATAATCTATTTCTCCCTTCTGCCACCCACTGGTATTGCATCATCTGACAATTTTTAGATGACGTCATAACTTCCACTGTTAACCGTAACAGTCCAATATTCACCGGTTAAAGCTATTGTTACTGTTAAATAGCTGAACAACCTGACAAGTCTTTCGAATATACAATCGATATTGACTTGATGTTTCACTTTTTTACTTTAACTATGCCAAGGAATACGATGATGCAACACATTCCAAACTCTATGGTTATATTCAGCGTTACTGTTAACGTTAAATTTGACTAAAACCTTATTTATAACAGCGTATATGATACAACCCTGCCAAACATAATATTTCTACTTCGGACCAGTCAATAATACACTAGAATGCATTAGGAGGAGGATTTGAGATGATCTAATTTCTTTTTTACATAGGTACGACACCACTGTTAGATTGATTACCAGACTTGTGGCCGGAAGTATTACTTTTTTGCCATTTACTACTACAAAACCAATTGTTAATTTGAGAGCTTAATTAAATCATTGTAATAATGTGAGACGAGAGTCTTAAGGCACGGCTGGAATCAATAAAATGTTTAATTGTAAGTTGAACAACTAAACTAACTTTACAGTGTTATCGCTAAAGCCTAAGTCATTGAAATCTTAGATAAGCTCAGACGCATGATTTAGTTGATGTTGGTAGTTATTATTTTTCGTTCTCTGAAATGAATCTCGCGTGTGCGAGATGCTGACCAGTGGAGCAGATGTTGAATGAAATTTGACCAACGGTTTCCTTGAGAAGATGCCATCCCATAAATTTAATCCTTTAGTATGTAGTTATTAAATCATTACGCGTCATAAATCTATTGCAATGGGTGTGACCCACAAATTTGGCATCACAATAGGCCACTCAAACTAGCATTAGTGTACGGTGGCCGTCTTTTCAGCTTTTAATAAAGTGCACCACAAACGCAGCTTTGCATATAAATCTCCTAATTACGACTATTCAATAAGAGCTAATCTCACCTAGGCTAGCTTATTTACATGAACTCACATTTCTCTATGACAATTAAACATGATTTAAGGGACATTTATTCACTGCGCGTGAGTTTTTGAGAAAAAGAGAGTCATTGTCGTGTGCAGTCGTTATAAAACTCGACGCAGTGATTTTGAAAACTTGTTTATATATCAACGGTGTTATTTTATATAATCTGTGGGTGAAGGATAAGCAATATTTGGTTCTTGGTTGGCTGTGGGGGCGGTTGGCTGGTCCATACGTCAATTCATAAACGAGTGCTGCTTGCGCTGCCTGGTCGACCTGTACCTAATAGTTAATAAATCATTGTATTTGATTGACGCGATTACTAATTATATCACGACCATTATGGTCATGAAACATCATTACACAAACATTAAATTCAAGTACAAAAGGTGATGCATCCAATATATGTTTGCTTTTATTATTATTTTTTGAAATATGTGATATTAATAATCATTATATTAATGATGTACTTATAAAAAGCTTTTTAACTATGAACATGATTGATATACTAGATACAGTACCTTACAAACTAATTTGATATGTACCTATTACAATTTACAGCTACTAAAATACTAATTGATTTAAAGGAGTGGCAGTTGAATTTCTTCTCATGAGCTCTACATTTTCCGAACATATGGTACATGGTGATTCAGTAATTTGCCGTTTCAGATGCGCTTTGTATTAGTCTATTTGATTTTGAGTATTAGAAAATTAAGACTTAATGAAAAGTTAGCATTAAGTTATAAAACAGCGTGTCGAATAAAACTTCAATAAGTCATGCTAATTATAAAACTTCCTGTAGGAGCTATAAATATCACAAAAGACACAAACTAATAACAAGCCGAACTTTTTCGTCAACCGTACATTCGCGTGTTACACAAAAAGCTACTCGTGTCACGCAATAAAATGGATTAACGCAATTGAAGGCTGCTGGCTCTTTGTATGCGTTCGACAATAACGTCTTGTCCCCGGACGTCTCTCCATTCACTCAACTATTTATTATATTAAATATAAATTAACATATTACAAGTTATGGCTGAGGTGAGAGCGCCGTTTGTTCTCATTGTTATTGTTCAAAGATTTATATGTATATGTAAACATGGGGGTACCCCAGGGCGAATCTCAGGCCCGTACTTATAAATAATGTATGCGATTGCCGATCTTAAACCTTGCGATACAAAAGCTGTAATGACATGCAGAGGTTAATTGAAATAGTTATTGTTGGCCATTGTGCTAGTCAACTGTACGCCAAGAATAGTTAACGAAGTATTGTCATAGAAGACTTATATTGCGTAATTTTTTTAATGGAACTAGATGAACCGTTGATGAGAAGACATTTTGTTAATACACAGTTATAATAGGTCACTCATAAAGAAATATTACTCATTGTCACCTGTTTGTTGTAGCTAACTAATTCACACGCAACCGCTTACTGGCAGCCTCTTTGTAATGGTCAAGCTATGGAGATTTTTGGAATATGATTTGTATCAAGTAAAATAGATATATGATATATTTTAAAAATAGTGATTTGGACCAGAAAATTGCAGGACAGAAGAAACACTAAAGCCAATGTTGGGGAAAACACGCACTGGAGTCACAAATATAAATCTATAGTATTATAGATTTTCTATGTGTCTGGATAAAGGTTTAATAGTTATTTCTTTATTAAATTATATCTGACAAATGAATGGGAGGCTCCTTTGCACAGGATGCCGGCTAGATTATGAGTACCTCAACGGCGCCTATCTCTGCCATGAAGCAGTAATGTATAAACATATTTATTGTGTTTCAGTATGAAGAGCGCCGTAGCTAGTAAAATTACTGTGCAAATGAGACTTAACATCTTATGTCTCAAGGTGACGAGCGCAATTGTAGTGCCACTCAGAATTTTTGAATTTTTCAAGAATCCTGAGTGGCACTGCATTGTAAGGGGCAAGGCGTTTTAATTACTACCAGCTGAACTTCCTGATCGTGTTGTCCATTATTTTCATAAAAAAAATCAAAACTTTAAGTAAGAAGCGGCAATCAATAAATTAAATTTGGAACTACAAATAATGAATAAACAATCAACAAAACCCTTCTATCCCGTTATTCTAATTTAATTAAACAAAGCCCTCTAGTAACCCTAACTAAATCCTCAAGCGTGCAAATGACACTTGAGTCTCAAGCCAGTCTATTTGCGATGCAGTTTATTTGCCACAGCACTACAGTACCGGACAATTAATTCACCAATAAAATTAAACAACCACTCAGAGGGGGCGTCGGATATCTCTTTCGAACAGGATTAGAGACACTACAATGGGTTTTAAACGCAATATGCTTTGCACGGTTCAGTAATTTTACATAAGCTTTCTATTGAATGGAACTGAATGTGTGGAAATGATTTGGTACTGATGGCTTAAATCAATATGACGAAACTTTGCAATAGAATAATATTTAAGTCTTACAATCATTTCTTTATTTCATCTTTGGCTTTCGGTATTAGCATTTTATAGTTTTTTCACGATCTTGAATAGTATATTAACTGATTTCGAAGTATTTATTGCGGATATACAACAAAACGTAAAAGTATAGAACAAATCTATGAAAAGTGAATAAAAAAGAGAAGTATTTTTTTTGTGTCCTTAAATGACAATGCGACCATGATTTACTTACCAGTGAAACTCAGGATATAAAAACCCAAAATTCTGAGCAACATTGTAAAGCGCTCGTCACTATGAGACATAACTTAAGTCTCCTTAGACCAGCAACTTCACTAGCTATGGCGCACTTCTAACGGACTTCTTGTTGTGCAAATAAGCTTCCTAAACAAGTCAAGCTATTTTTGGTACTGAAGCATATAATGAAGCCACAACATTTGTTCTTAGTTTTGATCCCGTTCATTCATAAGTACGGCTTATGCCATATTATGTCTACACAAGTATTGTATTGCTCTTAAACTCTTGGGAAAAATTACACAAAACATAATAATATATATGTCTTAACACAAAATTTTATTACTCTTATAAATTTCAAACATTTCAAATACAAATATGTAATAATTTATTTAACACTTTTGAAATCACTACTTTGCAAACACTGGTTTGAAATAAAGCATTTTCTAAACAAAACAGCAAGTCATAAAATTAAAATGATTATTTGATCCCCACGGATTGTTAAACAAATACATGACCTAACAAATAAAAATCACTGAAGGGCCATCGAGACTTGGGATTGAATTTTCACCCTCAAAATGGATTACGTCGCTCCCACAGGAATCGGGAATAATCGCCGTCGAACCAAGTTAATAACTGTATTCCATCTTGAACATGTCCAAACTTCAATTTACATTTTTCCTGCTTGTTTCGATTCTGTTCTTTTATAAAGTATAAACTGTATAGTATATAATACATACATGGTTTCTTTGACTTTTAATTATAAATTCTGATTATGGTTGTTGCAAGAATATACGGAGGAATTCCAACAATTTTATTTAAATCATAAAATTAACTGAGCTTTATCTATTACAATGCAGATATTTGCCTAGTAAGTTTATTAATTATTGTAGCTTAACATCACACTTAACATCAACGTCTATTCACAAAATACAATCAAATGTAAGAAATCGTAGATGATTGTATATACTGTAGAATCCAACCATTAAATAAGATTGGAATTAGTGTGTTTTAAAACTATAAGATAGGATAAGTGTAAAAATAGCTGAAGCAAAGGGGAGGGCTTAGATTCCCATTTCTATTATTGGTAACAAGTTGTATAACACATACAATATGGTGTAGGGTTCGTTAGGTCCGGGAGTGGAGCCCTGGGGAGCCCCGGGGTGTCTCTGCATGACTCGTCGCGTATGTTTCATGTAGCAGCTCAGATAAATAACATTTAGCGACAGTTTTTGCTAGTAGATGGTATAATGAAAACTTTGATATTGGTAGGTTTAGAGTTTACCTAAATAAATTTGTCAATTTTGAAATCTAGTGTTGGAATAACGTGATGTACATATGTGTTAAAGAAGTTTAAAAAAGACAATCAATTTGAATATACCTTTATTGTGATACTGTCGTGCATTCATTTAATAAATATGTTCTGTTACATCTTTCTACCCTCTTTTTCTAATGGTAAATTAGTACAAATCCGAGTTCGATCACCTGATGTTAAGTAATCACCGCGCCCATATTCCCTTATAACACCAGAGGAATCACAGGAGCATTGCCGGCCCATTCGAAAGCTTTTGTTCTACATGGTTGAATGTTTCTTGAAAACCACACTTTGAAGGTACGCTACACAGTTGGTGATGATGATATCTAACTTTGAGGTGTGACGGAGGAAATCAGAAGCCATAGTAAGGTCAAACAGCTCTTCGGACGCCACAACGTTATAAGATATATGCGAACTGGATCCTCAACGAAAAAAATGCAGTAATGTCCCATCTAATGTAGTCCACGCTCGCCTGGTTTTCAAACTACTCTCATTACACGTGTCTCACAGTTAAATCTTTTGTATTGAACATTCATAGTTAGAATTTATCACGGCTCAGTGTGCGGTACAAATAACAAATATTTCATTATTTCGAACCGTTTAAAAACACTTGTTTGAACTGATTTCATAATAATTACCATCATTTGAAAAAATGACAGAGCGTTAATGTTTTGTCCTGGCGTGTCACAATGGCTGAACGATGTAGTCAGTAGTGTCGTCTCTTTGTGTCAGTGTTGTCCATTATCGGTGACTACCGTGGCAGTAGTCTCACTTGTGTTGTTTAGCGTATGAGCGCAATGCCAACACTCATTTTGTAGGCTACGACTTACGGCTATAGTAGCCCAATCTTGAAATTTTTATGGTGGAATTCGAACTTTTTTGGTGTCGTTCCGTTCAACTAATGGATTTACCATTACGACCTGCCCCTTACAACGCAATGCAGCTTAGGGAAAACTCTTGAGTGGCAACGTTCGTCATTATAACACATAAGATTAAAAGTCTCATTAGCCCAATAATGACATTAGCTACGGCGCCCCTCAAGCAAGTCTTATACTAATTCAATTTTGTATTCATCAGCTGGCAAACCACGAGTATTTCACTAATATGCCTGATACAATTAATAGAATTCTTAACTAAACTTGTAATAATTATAATATGAGATTACGACTCTGATGAGTTGAATTCGACTAGGGTTTGTTTGCTAATATTGACTAGGGCCTCATATAAATTAATGTATTGTCATCGGTCTTTGATAAATAAGTAAAGTAATAAGTTTGAACGAAATCTGATATTTATAAGTGGGTCAAAATCGCGCCCAAATGAGTCGGTTACAAACAAACAACAAACAGCTAATAAAAAGCGTGTAAAAACTAAACTTATTCTATAACCACATAATGTAAATATTGTATATTTTGTAATGGAGACACACGATAACAGAGCCAACCCTGAACATAATAATGAAATGATTCTATTATGAATACTGGATTCATCTCAAGGTTTTCATACTATCGAGTTCGAATTCAGAAAGGCTGTTTTAACAACAGAAATTATAATTAATTGTATTATATAAGCAACAATAACAAATGTAAGGAAACTCTATAAACATATAAAACAAGTTCACAAATATTCAAAGACGCATTAGCGTTGACAGCGTATCGATACAATTTGAATGACAATAATATTGAGCGTGTAACACGGCTGTTTCTTGGTGTTGCCAGTTAATATTATATTTTAGAACCACTTTTTAAAATCCAAAGTATAAATAGGAGGACAAACGAGCGTACGGGTCACCTGGTGTTAAGTGATCACCGCCGCCCACACTCTCCTGCAACACCAGAGGAATCACAAGAGCGTTGCCGGCCTTTAAGGAAGGTGTACGCGCTTTTCTTGAAGGTACCCATGTCGTATCGTCCCGGAAACACCGCACAAGGAAGCTCATTCCACAGCTTCGTGGTTCGAGGAAGAAAGCTCCTTGATAACCGTACTGTGGAGGACCGCCACACATCCAGATGGTGGGGATGATATCGTAACTTGTGGCGTGTCGTGCGAAGGTGAAATTCGGCGGCAGGAATGATGTTGAACAGCTCTTCGGAACACTCCCCGTGATAAATGCGGTAGAAGACACACAATGAAGCGACGTCTCTACGCAACGCCAAGTGATCCAGCCGTTCACAGAGTACTGGGTCCCCGACAATTCGAGCTGCTCTGCGTTGCACGCGGTCAAATGGTACGAGCTGATACTAGGGTGCGCCAGACCAGAGATGACAGCAATACTCCATGTGTGGCCGGACCTGCGCTTTGTAGAGCGCTAGAATGTGGGCCGGCTTGAAGTATTGCCGTGCTCTATTTATGACGCCCAGTTTCTTTGAAGCCAGTTTGGCTTTGCCCTCCAGATGGCCACGGAATTGGCAATTGCTCGAGATTTCGAGACCCAGTATTCCGATACTAGGCGAGGCTTTAAGGGAAGTGTTCTCGAAGAGCGGTGATACGGCAAATGGGGTTTTTTTTAGTGGTAAACGCGCATACTTGAGTCTTCTGGGGGTTAAATTGGACAAGGTTCAACTTACCCCATTCCGCGACCTTCTCGAGAGAGGACTCGATAGAAGACACAAGTTTCTCCCGGCACTAGTCGACGTTTTCCCGAGAGAGACCTGCATGGCCCGTGTATACGGCATCACCAGTGCTGTCGTCTGCATAGCAATGCATGTTGGCGGTGTCCAACATATCATTGATATGCAGAAGAAACAGCGTGGAAGATAGCACGCAGCCTTGGGGCACTCCAGCGTTCACGGGCCTGGGATTCAAGCAATAACCGTCGACAACGATCTGTATGCTGCGCCCAGTGAGGAAGCTGGAGGTCCACTTGCATAAGCTCTCGGGAAGCCCAAATGATGGAAGTTTTGCGAGGAGCGCCTTGTGCCATACACGATCAAAGGCCTTCGCTATATCCAGACCAACTGCCAGGCCTTCCCCCTTGCTTTCAATAGCCTGTCTCCTTTTTTTGGGATCGGATGGACAAGGGCTGACTTCCATGAATCAGGGACTACGCCTTTTGAATACGCCGGAATAAACGCGTTAGCACCGGCGTCAACTCAGGGGCACATGTTCTAAGCACGATTGGAGAAATGCCATCCGGCCCGCTCGACTTCCTGACGTCCAATGAAAAACAGAGCTCGCCTAACAGTTTTCTGTCGGAACTGTACTTCTCAGGCATGGAGCTCTGACACCGCGGGATGGTCGGCGGTGTTTTTCCGTTGTCGTCAAGAGTCGAGTTGGAGGCAAAAAGAGTGCACAGGAGATCGGCTTTCTCTTTTGCCGTACGGGCCAGGGTGTCATTCCTCACGTGCAACGGCGGCATGGACGGCTGGCTTAAGTTACCAAGAGCAGCTTTCGACAACGACCAGAACTTGCGTGTTCCGGTCGGGTAACTGGAAAGCTGCTCGCCAATTTTGACGACGTGCTTCGATTTCGCACGGTCAATTTGCCGCTTAAAAAATCTGGAGGCACGGTTATATTTCCTCTTCAGAACTTTGCAGTTCGGATCCTTTGAGCCCAGCTCCGCAACCCAAGTTCGATACGCCTGTTTTTTGCGGTCAGATGCTGCTTTAACTGACGCATCGAACCAAGGCTGTGATCTGCCACCGAATGGTACTACAGAGCTTGGTATAAAAATATCCATGCCCTGCATTATCACATCGGCTACTGCAACGGCGCAGGCACTAGGATCATCCGAAGGGAAACAAACCCTGCCCCAAGGGTAGGATGCAAAAAAGGAACGCATCCTATCTCAATCTGCTGACTTGTAGTGCCAAACGCGGCGGTTCGCTGGTGGTCTGCGACGTTGGCGTCGGATAGGCACTACACTCCTGACCAGGCAATGGTCAGACGTTCCGAGAGGGGCGTCGACAGAGACCTGGTAACCATCGGGATGTGTAGTCAGCAGAAGATCTAATAAGGACGCACGTCCGGGAGCCGTGTCGGCGACTCAACCAATTGGGACAGACCATACGCCAATACAAAATTATGCACAGATCGCCCTGCGTAGTCTGTGGTACGTGATCCAAGCCATTCGGCATTGTGCCCGTTGAAATCACCCAAGACTACGATTTCAGCGGAGGGGATCTGAGCAAGCACGTCATCAAATGCCGCTTGAATGCAGCCCATGAGGTGATCCGTTTCTGCGTTACCACTATGGGACCTGTAGACACACGCATAGATGCGGACGCGGTCCTCTAAATCTACGCGGAGCCAGAGAGTAGACAGGCCCCTACCCTCAAAATTGCCGAGATGGCGACAGCAGATATCCTCCCTAACGTAACATACCCCGGAATGAGGCATGAAATTATGCTCAATTTTGTACCCGGGGTACGTTAAATATGACGTATCGCTAGGTCGAGATATCTGCGTCTCCGTAAGGAAACACGAGGCCGGCTTCGCCGTCTCAAGGTGGTGGTGGACGGCGTTTAAGTTGGAGTGAATTCCCCGGATGTTACAAAAGTCCACATTAAGCGTGGAACGGGGTGTTGCTGCCCTGTTTGTCCTGTGACATACGCGGTACTGTGCCCTCCCCAGAATACGAGGGGCAGCCCGAGCGCGAATGCTCGGGGAGGGTACCCTCCTGGGGTAATTTCTCTTTAAATAGCGCTCTCATATTTTGTTGGAGGGGGGGGGGGGGGGGGGGGGGGAATGGCCTCCGGTTCTTGACACTAACCTATGCGAAACATAGCGGCACTAGGCCGCACGCCGGTATTCTGTGCGAGTGTGGTAAGTAACCCGGACGAGTCTGGCCCGATTGTGCTGACGTGATAAGACAGTAGCGTGACTCTCCCACTTTCAAAAAGCCCGTAGTCGCCTCTTACGACACCCTTGGACCTGGGACTACCCTATTCTTTTTACGCCCCGGGGCAGCACAGGGTTGTTGTGTTGTTGTTTTCAGATATCTTTTACTTTTTTTTCTATGCAATAGAAGAAGTAAATCGAGTCACCTAATTATAAATTATTAGTCGTCCATACTCCCTTGCCACACCAGAGAAATCAGTGCAGTATTTGCGTCCAAACCAATAAGCCCCACAACGCATGACCTCTGACTGTGTGTTATAACAATAGCGACAATGATGACACTTACCATCAAGAAACCCGAAGACTCATCTATTCTTAATTTAGAAAAAACCTAATAATTTTAATAAGATCACATTAAAAGCTTATGGTGGATATATTGATGATCTCCTCTCGAATACTTTACGCAATACTGGCGTGAAATAGAGTTGAGAACAATACTCATAATTATATTTTCGAGATATGCGTATGTATGTATGTATTGATGTAGATCTGGCAACACACCCGTTACAATACCTTTGTAACAAGTCCATTGGAATCTCATTGTCTATCGTGAGTAGCACTTCACTGGTTGAAAATTAATGAGCGACTTTGTTCAATGTGTCACTTCTGAATGTATTGTGCTGTGTATGAATGTTTGTAAGAAAAGGTAAACTATATCTTGAGATCTATATTAATGTACATGTTTTTGTTTATGAGAAACGGAAAATTCTTTGCTAGAAATCATACAGTTTTGCACAGAATATAATATTAAATAATTTAATAAAAATAATTTATTATATACTAAGTTATTATAATCTTACTAAGCGAAACTGAATTGGGAGAGGGCAGGGCACATAGTTCGACGAACAGATGACTGGTGGGGCAGAAAAGTCCTCGTATGACGGCCACGTACCGGAAGACGTAGCGTTTCTAGGCCCCCCACAAGTCAGGGCAGCGCAGGACCGATCGTAGTGAAGGTCTTAGGGGAGGCCTTTGTCCGGCAGTGGACGTCTTCCGGATCATGATGATGATGATCATGAAGTTATCATACTGTAGCAGTGCAGTAAAATATAGTAATCCAAGAAGAGCGCCAAAAATAAAATAGCTTAGTCGCATGGCATGATACGAGTGAAAGAAGTCAGGGAAGTGCCAATTTCAACAGTTTTCCAACACGAAGACTTACTTTTCAAGTTGAATGATATAGTAGTTGTGAAAGTACACGAAACAGCCTTGCAAGCCCAGATAGCGTCGGCTCTTTGTGAACATAAAAAGCAATGACAAACTGCATGCATCTTAACTGTGTCTACACTGTGATATCGCTTCGCTCTTCTAAGCTTTTGTCTAAAAGGAGTTGTCACTCAAACTAGCAAACAACAAACGATGTTTTCGTAACAAAAGCATGTGAATACTGAAACAGAATGAGATAACTTTGACTTGACTTGGTTTCAAATTAACTGTGATCACGAATATTTTGTTTCTAAAATAGTTTTATATTAAGACTGGTGCGCTATTTTTTGCTTATTGTACTTTAAAAGAGAAGGGATTACATGACGCCATGAATTTAAAATTAAACCCTTTATAGACAGTAATGTCGACCGACAGCGCCAATTGTTAGAAATATATTCATTGAACAACAGATTACTGAGTGTACAGAGTAATGACAACTAAACTATAATATTATGAATTCGAATGTGAGTTTCTTTGTGACGCTTTAAATAAATAAATATTTTTTTTATTGCTATATAAAACATTAGGAAAATAAAATGAATAATTAGGCTACGCGGTGAAACAATAGGCAAAGGGGGAAAGGCTCAGCTTCACCTGACATGTAATCATGCACTTATATTTACATGCAGCGCAGCAGCAGTGATTTTAATTTGATGTATTATAGCTCCCCGATTACCTACTTAAGCTATCATATTTTGTAAAATGTTAATGTAATATTAAAAAAGTGTAGGTATTACGGTTACCCTTGTAAATGTAAGTGTGTGCGAATGATTATGTCCGCAGACAGAATAAATCTTTTAGACAAAATTATATTAATTAATTAACAGATTAATTTTACATGAAATATGGTATTTAAACAAATGCATGGAATAAAAATGTATATTTCAATCAATTTAAAAAATTATTTTTATTAATTTGTTTACTCTGTCAATTCATTACACTGTGCATGATCAAAACTGACGGGCGTACACAAAACGATTGTGTATTAGTGTATTATTTTATACTTTGAAACAATTCTCTGTTAGGGGCTGTGGCTGTGACCACCATTTACTGTGACCCACGAAACCGATATATTCGAGGAGGTGACGACGATTTTGATGGGGTCAGATTATGATGGACTTTGATTTGATAAGCTGTGTTTTATCTGTGTACATATACAATGCGTTGGGGTGAGATTTGATCCCGTGAAGGGTAAGTGTTAATAATTTTTGGGGTAACAAACAATTTTATCTTAGCCGCAGATAACGAGGAAACAAGCATTACAATTATAATAATAATAAATATTGTATTATTAAAATAATGATTAATAAAACTTGAAATGCATTCAGATTGAACCCAATATTTTTCCAGGCTTTAATGATTTTTGTTTATTTTGAATATTGGGGCTAATGAATGTATCATATCAATAAAAGCTCGTCTCCCTTATAACACGAGGTATGCTCAGGGCAGTTGTTCGGGTTGATAGTAAGAGTTGAATTCCTCCACCACTTAAGTGTCAAAATGTAAAATCCCACTCTCGCGAGATAATTCTTGCCTCACACACCCACTTTAGAATTGATAGAACTTAGGGACCTGCAAGGATACAGCATGCTCCCACCTTAAAGGCCGGAAATGCATCTCTTAACCCCTGGTGGTGCGGTCATGTATCGCCACTTGCAATTACGGGAGCGTCTTGCTCGTTTACACTCAATTATATTCAAATTCAAATATTTTTATTCAAAATAGGATGTGACATCACTTATTAAAAGTCAAAAACTACCACCCATTCCAAAATGAATGCCTCAGACCTGAGAAGAACGGACGCCACAAACTCAGCGGGCTTTTTTTTTCATCGAAAAAATGTTTACAAAGTAATGTTGTACAATTAAACTTATTATTTAATAACCTGAGGGTGGTCACTCCATTCCCAATCGGTGGTATCATTGAGAAAGTCATTTATGTTATAATAACCTTTACCACACAAACGTTTTTAACAATTCTTTTGAATAACGTGATACTTTTGTTTTGAACATTTTCTGGGATCTTGTTGTAAAAGCATATACATCGCCCCACAAAAGACTCACTAACTCGACTTAGCCGAGTAGTAGGCATTATAAGTTTAAAAAAAACAATTCGGCAACACTCTTGTGATTCCTCTGGTGTTGCAAGAGAATGTGGGCGGCGGTGATCACTTAACACCAGGTGACCCGAACGCTCGTTTGTCCCCCTATTCCGTAAAAAAAAAACTTCACGTCACTGAAACTATTTCGGAGTAACTTTTTTCGTATTATGTGGGTACATCATATTTATTTATTTATGTCAATCTATATCGCTTTAAACATTAAATTATTAATATATAATAATATATATATTTGTTTTAATAATTACATATTTATTTGTATTTATAATAATTATAATTATTTTTAATAATACACTAACCCTGTTACTATGTATAGTATAATGTAATAGTTTGTACTGTGCTAAATAAATAAAATATTGTATTTTCCTTCTAGCTACAGAACATACACAGTGCTGTTTAGTATAAGCAAATTTTTGATGTATTTTTCTGGGACAAATAAACACACCACAGTAATGCGAATTGATAAATAGAATAAGGTAAAAATAATAATTGGGAGCGTGGGTTCGTAAATCACAGCAGGACAGCCCAGGGTATGGTACTACGACCATCAATTTATACGTGCTTTGCGATTTAACTTAGATTTGCATTCGATTATGTATGGGCTGAGAACACGCACTTCGGCCAACTGTGAGTACATATACTTGTTTGTAGTAGCAACGAGATATGACAGCAAATAAAGTATGGCTGCTTAAAAATAGACTTAATGTTTAATAATATTTTTTTTGTATTTAGAATAATTTAACAAAGCTAATACAAACTCATAAAAACGATGATAGCTGCAAAAGTGTAAACTGCAGTGTAGCTAACAACGACCTTCTCCGGTTACAATAAGGAATAATGTTCCATGCACAGAGATCTAAATATTAAACAAAGTTAGCTAATTGATAAAAAATAAAATAAAAAGGAGAACTGGACATGTTATTTTTTTATGGAATAGGAGGACAAACGAGCATACGGGTCATCTGGTGTTAAGTGATCACCACTACCCACATTCTGGCGCACCCCAGTATCAGCTCGATCCATTTGATCGCGTACAATGCAGAGCAGCTCGAATTGTCGGGGACCCAGTGCTTTGTGAGTGGCTAGATCGTGCTTGGCGTGCGTAGAAACGTCGCTACATTATGTGTCTTCTACCGCATTTGTCACGGGAGTGTTCCAAAGAACTGTTTCACCAGTTTTTTTAATGAAAATAAGGGACGAGACGAGCAGGACGTTCAGCTGACGGAAATTGATACGCCCTACCCATAACAATGCGGTGCTACTCAGGATTCTTAAAAAACCGAAACAGAATAATGTTTACACGTTACTGATTCACGGCAGAAATAGGAGCCGTTGTATTTTGTTAATTAGTTTGTTTTTATTTCACGCATGCCATAAAATTTGCTCAAATATCTTGAACATGTCAAATAATCTGATCCAATAAAACCCAAGCGTCTATAAAAAGCATCTTTGTTTTGCAAAACTGTGAAACCTCATTGCTTTGTGGTCGAAGCCCTTACAGAATCATCACCATCCAACATTCAACATTCAACATTCAACATCCCAACCACGCAAACAATCGCCAAACTAAATTAAACCTTATCTCAATTCGCTTAAGGGTGTTGAGAGAATTTCCCAAGTGTAATTTATATTTGTAGAGCAATATCGAAGTCGGAGATATGAAGTCATACGTCAAATGTTGGACCATTTCGCTCAGGGAAGGCTTTTATGGGACAATATTTCAATATCGTTACGAGGTTCCGTCCCGTTGGTTGTTTGTCTCGACAGCACAATGCGAGAGCGTGGTTTTGTCGTAAAAAGTCAAAAACAAGGAGATAATTAGTTGTTGTATCGGAGAGCTTTCATTGTTGCATTGAAAGCTCAGTAAAAGCTCGTGTTCTGTGCGTGTGCAGCTTTGATCTATATTACCCTAAACAGCGATATTTATGTTTCTATTGTTTTACTTATTTTAAGAGGATGGAAAGGAGTTATTAGCGCAGGAGTTAAGCCAAGGGTTAGCTGGGTAGCCGAAATAGCATGGATGTAATTAAAATAGTTCTCAAAACTAAAAATCCACTTCATCAAATAAAGAATGAAGTGTGTGTCGGAAGAGAGCTTTGATCTATCTAACATTTTGATTATGATCAATAATACAATTAATGAGAATAATATAAGAGAAACCTGCTGCTCACCTGTTTTGCGCGAAATCGGCCCTGAGTTGTGGGAGGCTTCTTTTCACCGGATACCGGCTAGATTATGGGTACCACAGTGGCGCCTACTTCTGCCGTGAAGTAGTAATGTGTAAAAATTATTGTGTTTCGGTCTGAACGGCGCCATAGCTAGTGAAATTACTGGGGAAATGAGACTTAGCATCTTATGTCTAAAGGTGGCGTTTGCAATTGTGTTGCCGCTCAGAGTTTTTGGGCTTTTCTAGAATCCTGACATCGGCACTGCATTGCAATGGGCAGGGCGGATCAATTACCATCAGCCGAATATCCTGCTCGTCTTGTCCCTTACTGTCATAAAAAAAAGTTCAAGACATCTTCTAAAGCTTGTTGTAGTCTTAGTACAGGTCCCATACATGTTGGTCAACTTCATACACAAACCTTTGAATTTGCAGGTCAGTTGTGTTTCTGAAGGGTTATTACGGCCTTTTCTTTCTTTGTAAGAGCGTTAAATTATCACGGTTGGCTCAGTGTTAAGCACTCGCGGGTTCGAGTCCCGCCAGCATCGTTCAAAAATAATGTTTATAAATTTAATTTTTGTAACTAAGAAGTGAGGGTTATCACAATTTCAAATATTTTTAACACCCAACTATAAAGTTATCGCAGACAAAGTCGTGGGCGAAAACTTGTCTCATCTAAAACTACATAATAATATTGGACAGAATCAAGCAAAACCACATACATTGAGTCTCGTACATCCAGCGCGTTTGGAAAGCGTATACATTTCTATAAGTTGCATTATTTATTCGCTATTGTCTGGAAGGCATAAAGAACAAAACTTTACGATCGCCCGCCACACGATGGTTCTCTTTCCTAACAACTCTTTAGTACTCAATAACTGTTAAACGTTCGCTGATTGAGTTTTTGTGTGAGAACTGAATGTACTTCATAATATTTAAGTAATATTTTTGTTTGGATATTAATACTAATAATGTTAAGAGAGGGGCGTATGTCTGCAAGTAAGGCTCTTTTTGCCTTAAAAGTAATAAAAGTAAATGTCTATTTTTATATCGTTTCAGCACGACGAATCTATATCTATATCATTGATAGCTCGTATAGCGGTAGATTGCTTAAAAAATTGCGAGTGTAAAAAAACACATTTTAAAATTAGATTTTTCGACGTTCCTTCGCCCCTTGGAGAGAAAGCGTACGATTTTTCTCCAATGACCAATAAGTTATAATGTTCTTGATTGCATTGGATTTATTAAAAATTAAAAAAAATATGTATGTAATTATTTTTACTAGAGAAAATTAATAACTCCATTTTTACACCCCCTTTTTTAACTTCCCGCTAAGAAAATTGAAAATTTTCAAAAATTGGGTAGTTATTGGTTTTACCCCGTTTGGGAAAAAACGAATCCCTTCAGATCTCAACGTTCTGAAGTCCTAGTAAGCTTCCCTGAATACTCTTGCGACGGTGTCACTGTATGTATGAGTGTGTGTGTTATTGTGTACGTATGTAAACCTCCTATAGCTTTAGAACGGTTAGACCGATTTCATCGCGGTTGGTGCCATTCGAAAGGGCTTGGCCAAGGGATTTTGAATACAATTTGTACAGAATCGGTCAACAATTTTTTTCAAATGTGTTTGTGTGTAATTTTGAAAAAACATATAAACGGCTTTACCTACCGATCAGTTCCAAAAATTAATCAGCTTTTAACATAAAAAAACGACGTCGATCGCCGCCAATCCGGTCAAAATCGGTTGATGAAGATGTTGTGAACGAAAGAAAACCGGAATTACTCCGAAATTCTTAGTTCGATAAATTCAAACATTAAGATCCTTAAATAAAATATATAACTTATGACTGTCAAAGACGTTTCGTTGTATACGATATTTTTAACCATATTATTGAAGACTATACAGATGAAAATACTCCATCACTGAATATATTTTTTAAACTTTTAAAAATTTGCAAAGAATTTTTGTAATTTGGAAGGAATGTTTCAATCCTGAATACAGGGTAGTGGTACTCAAGATCAATTCAGTGTTTGTATGCTGACTACCGACATACCCCACGTGGGTGTAAAGTGGTGGCTCTACTGTGTCGCAACACACACGGTTTGTTTAACTAATGGACTGTGCCAGGACCATTTCTTTGTGGCTACAGAAAACAATGGAGTAGATAATTATCTATTTTAGTTTGAAATGGTTTTGATACATTAAATGATAAAGGGTACAATTTAAATTATTAATACGAATAGATCATATCAATTTAATCACCGCACGAACTAATGTATAATAAATAAAATCTCCTCTAGCTTCATAATCGCAGACAGTTTTGTTGTAAATTGTTACACCAATCACCTTAGGGCTGGAACTAAGAGATTATTCTGGTTTTTAAGTAATTTAACTACATGTTGACAGTGTAAGGATGGCCGTTTGCCCTCTCTTAAAATATTTTTATTATAACAAGAGGTTCACATGATGGGAAGTTGTTTTTTTTTAAATCAAGGTCAAGGGATTTTAAAAAAATGATAGAAAAGCTATCAAATCTCAACTGTTATTTTGTTTTACACACGTACAAATATGTTTTTATACAAGTTATATTCATTAATTAATTGATAACTAAAAAAACACAGAAACAAACATTTTCATAATTTGAACACCGAAATTCTAAATATTTCAAGTGGAGAGTTTAAAGTCAACAACATTTAAAATACTGTAAAGTATAGTAGTACTGACTTACCAAAATTATTTACTACATAAAAATCTGTTATCCTAGGATCTCGCTTCAGTTTTTTATGTAATATGAGGACCAACGAGTATACACTCAGACTACCTGATGTTATTTGTACGCCACGGCCCATACTTTCTTGCAACACCAGATAAATCATAAGAGCATTGTCTTGTAAAGCGTCTAATAAATGTATACACGAGCTCGAGAACCGATAACACAAAAGCGGGCAAAGATGTAAAAGGGTACCTGTTCTAACTATTCCACCACTGACCCTCCAGATAATGTTTTATTGTAATAGGAATATACACATATGATTTTGAGCGTGACTATTTCGAAATTTTTATAAAATTCGCCTCCATACTGTGCACTGTCCACCGTGCAGTGCGTACTACAGGAGTTCTTGTATATGTTTTCATAAACTGCAAACAGAGCCCTTCTGAGAAGCGTCACAAGCTCACTAAGTAGAGCTATGATCATTATTTGAGCAAATTAACACTTTTAACCAGAGCCTCACATTTTCTTCGTATTTTGTGTCTCTTACATTTCTTTGTTGATAAAAGAAACTTAGTCTTTGTATGGAAAGCGTGTACCTATTGGAGTATTTTTGACTGTTTTATTTACATTAAACAATTTTGATATTGTCTCATTGTCATTGCATTGTTTAACTATTAATATTCAACTGACAGTCTTACAGAAGACATAACCAGTGGGAGGCTCCTTAGCACAGGATGCCGACTAGATAATGGGTACCATAACATCGCCTATTTTTGCCGTGAAACAGTAGAGTGTAAACATTATTGTGTTTCGGTCTGAAGGGCGCCGTAGCTAGTGAAATTACTGGGCAAATGAGACTTAACATCTGTCTCAATGTGACGAACGCATCAATTGTAGTGCTGATCAGAATATTTGACAGTTTTTCAAGAATCCTGAGTGGCACTGCGTAATCATAGGCAGGGCGTATCGATTACCATCAGCTGAACGTCCTGCTGATCTGGTCCCTTATTTTCATAAAAAAAAAGTTCGCCATTTGTTTGTTATGTATGTCTGTGTGCAAAATAATGTTTATTGTTTGACATCGTTATTGTTCCTGACGTAAATATAGTTAGGTCACTGACTAAAATAACACGTGCCTAAGCCATGTTTAAATTATTTTTTTTATAATAACACTGTTAATTTTTAAATAATTGATACCGCATTCTTTCCACTCAGTGAGGCCTACGCTTCTACAAAAATAAAATTATATATAAAGAATCTGTTAGCGTCCTCATTCCAATTCCCGACTACTACATTACCCGCAAGTATTTACCACCTCCATGTTTCTAAGAACACAAACTTTGTCCAAAAATCTGTTGGTTTTCTGGTTAACGCTAATTGTGGTATTGTCCTGTCAATAATGTGGGTTCAGTTTGTTGCTGGGCGATAATTGGAAAGACAAACAGTTGAGATAAATTGAGATTAGTAGGAGCTAGTCGTTATAAAAATGCATGAAGGTAGATTCAATATTGATGAATTTATGAGTAGCCAAGTTAATGACAGCCACTGAGCCACTTCAGGCTCTCTCGCAAGCTACTTAAACTCCTACGCCAAAGATTACGTAAATTAACCCGTAAAATAACGGGTCACGGCCCATTTAATAAACATCTGTTTAGTATAGGTGTCACTGACAGCCCGCTATGCAGAGCCTGCATGGAGGCATAAGAGACGGCCGCACACATCTTTCTGGAGTGTAGGAGTGTGGCCACTTACCGGGCCAAACACCTGGGGTAACCGAGGACTCTCCCCGAGGTCATGGGTGACATCAGAGGATTAACTACCTTGAGGAGCTGGGATGGCAAGATTAGCCGCCCACCTCACCACGTAAAATAGGCGCGCCATAGTCGTCGAGTTGCGGATAGTAGCCCGTGATAACCTATGACAGCCCCTGGAGGTAAGGTACTCACAAGTTTTCTTTTAAGCACAGCCTACAATATCAACACGAAGCGGTGGTAAGTCATGCGATCGGCTGCTGATATAGCGTTTATGTCAGACAAACAAAAACATCGCGAAACTGCAGGCCCTCGCCTGCACGATCAGGGAAGTTCAGAGCGACTCTCAGGACGTTCTCCAACTTATGTGTGAGAACATCGATATATTCACACCAGTGGGAGGCTACTTTGCACAGGATGCCAGCTAGATTATGGGTACCACAACGGCGCCTTGCAGTAATGTGTAAGCATTACTGTATTTCGGTCTGAAGGGCGCCGTATCTAGTGAATTTTCTCGGCAAATGAGACTTTACATCTTATGTCTCAAGGTGACTAGCGCAGTTGTAGTGCCGCTCAGAGTTTTTGGGTTTTTCAAGAATCCTGAGCGGCACTGTATTGGGCAGGGCATTATCAATTACCATCAGCTGAACGTCCTGCTCGTCTCGTCTCTTATTTTCATAAAAAAAATGTTCACAGCGTTGTCCGACTTTCTGACTCGTAAGTAATTTTCGCTATAGCTAACAGCAGACGGGCCCGTTTCGGTGTCTTCAATACGGATATGTATCTTCCTCCTCTGAAAAAAAAAGGCATGCGAATCACCCGTGCTACAATAAGAACTGTTATTAATTTCCTATTGTCACTTAATTTTTTTTGTATATTATGTATTTATAAGTTTAAATTGTAGACAATTTGAAAAAAAAAAATATTATTATTAAGTATTTTACTAACATGCCGGGACAAATCTACGTGGTTTTAGCCTGTTATATATTATTAAATTAAATAAACGGAATATGTATTTAAATTATTCAGAGCATTATTATGCATTATATATCTGTCTCTGAGAGAACAACCTGTTATAACTAATGCTAATTTTAATGAAGGTTTTCGTCAACTATAGGATTATATACCTGCATTTCTATTTACTCGATAATTTATTATTTACATAATATACAAAAAGCTTATATACTTACAATTAACGAGAAAAGCTACTTAACAGCTATCGAAAATGGTACCCGTAAACGTTCTTACAAGACACTATATGTCACTATCTATCTATTAGACTATACAGCCCGTTTGCAATCGATGTACGTTGTAAAAATATTCTGGTATCTGGATTAGCACCCCTAAAGCTAACGTAAACCCAAAAAAGAATAGTGTCTTACGAAGCAGCACACATAAAGATCAGTGAACTCGTTAGGGCTGTCAATCAACAAAATAATAATAAAAACTGACATATGCCCGTCAAAAGTTGTCCCAAATCACATCGGGACCGATGACCCGTACTAACGACTCCGACCAAAATCCCTGAATTTGGTTTGTGTCCGGTCCGCCGACACGTTCGCCCGTCAGAGCCCTTACGACAATGCGAGAGAATGTTTTCTAAGACGTCACTATACAATGTCGGCTAAAATAAACTATCATATCAATAATGTATTCACGGCGGACACATGTATTTTAAATACGTATTATCTGAAACCAGTTAATAAATTCGCTGGGGGAACAATCCGGGCATTGTTACTTCACTTGCTCATTGATATTCCCATGCCTCTGTTACAATAGATATCTACCGGGTAACAGTTCGATACTAAACAGTTATGACGTGTTTTAGATTTTTGACGCGAGCGTGGCATGTTTTGTCCGGCCATAACAAAGTTAAAGATATTTGAATTATCAGAATATGTTACGTTCAGATTGCTCGAAAACAAAACAAAACCACTTTGTAACGCTGACAATATGTGAAATGTACGCAATAGAGAATTTAAGAGAAAAGAAAATAACAACATAACATAAAAATTGCAGTATTTCTAAAAATACAAATTTGTACTCAAGAACTGGCATTACTGATGTGGGAGAAAAAACCGCCAGGCTAAAGTGGAACTGGGCTGGGCATATATGGCCGATGCACACTGACCGATGGGCACAGGTCGTCACGCATCTCAGGACGATTTGTTATTCTTATTTTTAAAGTGGCCACCCTCACTTCTGGGATTAATTGCACATATAAAATTTTCAAATTTTGTTTATTTCAGGACGGGAAAGATGTCAAGGCAGACCCCGAAAACGATAGCGTGACAAGGTAGATGATAACAATATGATGAAGAACCTGATTGGAGCTAGCACAGGACCGCGATAAATGGAGTAAAACAGAGGAGACCTTTGCCCAGCAGTTAGATCCAATAAAAATAAAACATAAAAGTTTGCGCAGTCTCTTTAGTTTTATTTTTCAATGCTTATTCTTAAAGTCTAGGTTATAAAATCATGCTCGACTTTAATTGAAAGATTCCTAATTTCATGTTTAAACATGCGTATACTTTTCTAAAAGGCCAGCAACGCTCCTGTAATTCCTCTAGTGCAAGAGAATAAGCAGTGGTGTTCACTTAAGATATGGTGACCCATATGCTAGTTTGTCCTCCTATCCCATAAAAAAATACACAAATACGCTTGGAGGAAGAAGGCATTTTGGCTTCGAAATACCTCTGCGATGCCACTATGTATCCAGTTTTAACGACTGGCAGCCCGTAAATGCAATACAAACCTGTATGCAAACTTCCAGTTACAGATCCGTTATGAAGAATATTGTAAAACATTTAGCCTTCAATAAATATCTCAAAAGCCTTGTTAGTCTACGGTACTCTAGAGTACCTTTATTAGGATCGAACCATAAAATAACTCATAACATGTTTAGGGGCCAATAATTTAGACTATTGTTGCAAAGTTATCAAACTGGACTTCAATCAACTTTTACGACCAATTCGCCGTAAAAATATTTAACTATTTGTTTGCTCATAATATTAACGACGTGTCCCATTATCTGGGCACAAACTACACCGCAATATTCGCCTCTAAAACATTGCGATTAGAATCGCTTATTGGATCTGGACGTGACAACCCTATATTATATGTATTATAAGTTTTTTTTTAATTAACGTCAATATTGACACTGTGATAAATTCGCAATATTATATGGCAGATATGCAAATTTATAATAATCATGCGAAATTGTATCTGCTGATATCTCACTACTTTACTTTCGTTTGAATTTTTGTTTTGTTTTTCCCCAATATAACATTTAATTTGTCAAAATATAACAATGAAAAAGCATAGGTCATATAAACCATTTGTCATTAAGGCGTTTAATGCTATTCTGGTATTCAAATGGTAGGAAATGCATATTGATGTATTCTACGAGTAGTTAAGTAAGTTGTGAACGATTACCCGATAGAGTCTTGCATAGCTATTATACACTGTTATCTCCAAACCTATCATCAATATTGCAATATATACTGAAGACATTCAACACGTTTTGCTATCAATAGGCTGAAAAAGTCACAGGACGTAAAACGCGACCTTGCGAAATAACTTCAATAACAACCTTGTCCCATTATCTGGGCAAAAACTACACCGCAATATTCGCCTCTAAAACATTGCAATTAGAATCGCTTATTGGATCTGCACCTAGTAATTATGGTGATGATTCATTTACAAAAATTCTCAAGAAACTTAAAGAGGAGCTTCTAGGCAATACAATACTAGGCCAATACATGGTCAAAGACCTTCGTTATGGCCGCTAGACTGGCTTTAAAACTGCATTAATATATTTTGTTTCAGATCGACTTCCATAGTGTGTGGTGAAAGACCCGAGCCAACCAGCAGTATACGCATTGATATCACCAACGGCTACGACTTCAGGAAACCTGTGCATGAACTTCATCAATACCTGGAAACAAACGCGTAGACTTGAATGTGGTTCTCGAAATCTATGCGCACCAGTAGAGAAAATAGAAGCTCAATTTGATTACCGAGGTATATCACCCATACGGTTTGTCACTCGCCGAGATATCTGCGTCTCCTTTAGCAATAGTAATATTGCAAATAATTACAAGATTCTTTAATCAGAGAACATTATTTCGTTTCCTTCCAGAATACGATGGGCAGAAAGAAAGATATTGTTCGCTGAGGCATTCTTCGAACCTAAAGTGGCAGTATTTTGCGGAACATCTGTAGTTGTAGGTGAATGAATAGAACCAGTGACTAGAATGTCACTGGTCATTAAATGTTACTTGTGAGAGTGGTACGAATCTACTTGAGTCTTTCTCTTTTATTCTTTTTACTTTTAATGATACAATATAGTATGATCGTTGTTATGTAATGGTGGATTCTTTATGGGTTTAAACTGGTATGCAGGTAATAATGGTTTGACAAATAATATCGATTTTTTTTTAATTAGGCGTTACTTTGCGGAAATCCATAATTATACAAATGATTTAAGTTTTCTTTAGTCTTAATTCCGCCAATATTTGGAGTCAAGCCTCATGCCAGATTTTGGCGAGACCACACGTCCTGAGGATGCCTCGTATAGAGGCGAAACACGTGTCGAATTGTTTTAAAGACAAATATTGGCGGAATTAACACTAAAGAAAACTTAAATCATTTGTACAAATAAAATCGCTCAAATTCCCATTAAAAATTCAATTTTTTTTGAAGTCAAGTGGAAAATTTCTTTGGCGGCGTTGAGCATTTTTCTTGGGCTGGGTATAAAATATTAAATAAAAAATTACCTGATCGTAAATCCATAAGACAGTCGTTGAAATTATGGATGAAAGTAAGATTTTTCTGAGAGATAAACTCTTTAATGTAAAATAATTGTAATACTTCTGAAGTGTTAAATATTTTATGTAATATAAATTATCATTATTGTGTACGATTGCGCAATAAATAAATATCGTATTTTACCACATAAATGCTAGTACTTTAATACTGATAAATAAAGCAATAAGTATTAATAAAGCCCTAACCATTCCAAAATATTCAAAAATGCATAACGTTAATGTTCAAGTTTTCACTACTGCCGCAACACTCCAGGAATGCAACCCGTAATTTTTATTCTAAGAACCACACTGTGGATGGACGCCACGCATTCAGATTACGGGAAATAGAAAGCCTTATTTTTGTATAAAGTTTGATGAGAGTACAGACATGTTTATAGACACACCCGCTAAGGCTTAACCTTTACCGTTTTTAGATACAATATTGCGAGGTACGCTCATTTATCAAAAACAATAGCTTTGACAAGATCTCATCTGGCGTCTGATAAGCGACGAGGCTGGCCATAAAGTGTCCCTTTGTATCTCTGTCAATCATTCTCCATCAACCAGAGGTGAACTGAACTAAAGATATAATTTATGATGATAAACAGGAATATTGAGACGGATAACGTCTCTCATACGTACAAGAGACGAATGAAGCAACGAGGACAATACATTTAGTTAAGTATCTAATTTGTTGGCCTCGTGTTGACAATAAGAGGCATAAAAGGCATTTATTTTCTCAAAATTGATTCCTTTAGAATTCTTTTTGATGTCATTTTTAATATACTAGATACCGCTTCGGAAACAAATGGAGCTCTGAGAGAGAGGAAGATGCGCAAGAAACTCTCCCAGCATTCCTTTTTGGCGCTCTTTTTAATAAAAATATACAATATTGTACTGTTAATCTCACTTTAGTAACATCATTAAAATTGTATTTTACATTGTTGTTTTAATGCAATCGCATTGGTAGTGAGTTAATAAGAATTTAATTTATGTTGGGTTTGTAATTAAACTTAACTTAAATTTGCCGTCTTTAAAACTTAAATTTAAATTTGCCGTCAGTAAATAATAATAAAAAACAAACCAGCTTTAGACCACATGACTGAAGTAAAACAAAATATGAATTATAAATTGTTCAAGAAAGAAATAAAATTACGAAATAATTAATAAATCACCGTTTGCGTAACGCTAGCAAAGTAGCAAACGAACTAGTCACCAGATCACACTTTTCGTAACGCTCTCGCCATACATTCACCAGCTTACTCACCAAGTCAAGAAATAACTGTTCGCGTAACGCTAGCAAACTCGCAAACAAACTACTCGCTCAATCACACTTTTTGTAATGCTCTCGCCATACATTCACCAGCTTACTCACCAAGTCAAGAAATAACTGTTCACGTAACGCTAGCAAACTCGCAAACAAACTACTCGCTCAATCACACTTTTTGTAATGCTCTCGCCATACATTCACCAGCTTACTCACCAAGTCAAGAAATAACTGTTCGCGTAACGCTAGCAAACTCGCAAACAAACTACTCGCTCAATCACACTTTTTGTAATGCTCTCGCCATACATTCACCAGCTTACTCACCAAGTCAAGAAATAATTGTTCGCGTAACGCTAGCAAACTCGCAAACAAACTACTCGCTCAATCACACTTTTTGTAATGCTCTCGCCATACATTCACCAGCTTACTCACCAAGTCAAGAAATAACTGTTCACGTAACGCTAGCAAACTCGCAAACAAACTACTCGCTCAATCACACTTTTTGTAATGCTCTCGCCATACATTCACCAGCTTACTCACCAAGTCAAGAAATAACTGTTCGCGTAACGCTAGCAAACTCGCAAACAAACTACTCGCTCAATCACACTTTTTGTAATGCTCTCGCCATACATTCACCAGCTTACTCACCAAGTCAAGAAATAATTGTTCGCGTAACGCTAGCAAACTCGCAAACAAACTACTCGCTCAATCACACTTTTTGCAATGCTCTCGCCATACATTCACCAGCTTACTCACCAAGTCAGGAAATAACTGTTCGCGTAACGCTAGCAAACTCGCAAACAAACTACTCGTCCAATCACACTTTTCGTAACGCTCTCGTTACACATTCACCAGCTTACTTCCCCAAGTCAAGCGTAAGGAAGTTTAGGTTCAAAAACGAAAAAAATATAAAAATTTATTTATTTCATGATTTCTAAAATATGAAATTAAATAATTACTATACGAGAAATGTATAAATTAAAAATGCTTTAGTTTTTTATATTACATTTCATTTTGCACTAAGTTACAACATATTTTTACTCTGTTTTTGAAAATTAACCGAAGGACTTTTACTCATTTGAAATACAGTCCACTAAAAATATCGAGTTTACTGTCGCATGTTTTATGTCTTATATAATTTATACGTCTAGATAGAACCTCTTGCTGCTAGGACACTTCCTGTTAGTATGCGTGACAAGCTACGTCTTACACTCGCGATTTGTGTTAGTGTGCGTGCAGTGCTCAAAATAGAGTTTAACTGTCAACCTCAATTTTTTTCGACGTTCTCACAGCTCCACTGTATCTAGACGTATAATTGATCTAAGTTCTACATCATATTATAATCTCATCATAATAGTATCTACTGATTTTAAGTTAAAAAGTAAACAAGAAAAATTTTCGTAACAAGTTGATAGGTTTCGTTGTAAAGCCGATCCCGAATCAAATCCTCCCTCGCCCTCGTGTCCCATTGTTGTCACCGACAGACTATCCCCCGTCTACTTTAAATAAAAACTTATTATCCAACGGATATCACTGTAGTCTTCAGTGCAGTCTCACATGACTCATTCATAAATAAGTATGTATGGCAGACGGGTGTGAGCTAACACAAAGATTATCAAGTACCTACTTATTACGTTATTCAAAAGAATTGTTAAAAAACGTTTGTGTGGTAAAGGTTACTATAACATAAATGACTTTCTTTATGATACCACAGATTGGGAATGGAGTGACCGCCCTCAGGCTATTAAATTAGAAGTTTAATTGTACAATATTACTTTAATTATTAATTGAAAAAAAAATCCCGCTGAGTTTGTTGCGACTTTCAATAAGTGATATCACATCCAATTTTGAATAAAAATAAATAAAAATTTGAATTTGATAAATATTAACAAAACAAAACACCATATGTATAGAGTACATACCTAGTATAATATACCTAGTCTTGTTATAAATACTGAAACAAGGAAAAAGACATTTTCTATTGCAAATAAAGTTTATTACTTTAACAGTGTGTTAGTTTCACACATAAATATAAAACAATTTTAAATATAAGAAGGTTTTTCGAAATGGTCTCCATTGGCTGCAATACAGTCCTTTAAACGTTGAGGCCAGTTATCAATAGAAGCACGCACTCTTTCCATGGGAAAATTCTTCACTGCCAATCGGACGGATTGTTTTAGGGACTCCAAATTATCATGGCGTTTAGAGCATGCCGTAGTCTCTAAAACTCACCATAAATATCCAGCGGATTTAAATCGGGACTAGACGACGGCCAGTCTTCAGCTCTGATGAAGTCCGAAACGTTCGTTTTCATCTTTACGACCGAGCTTAATGACCCTTTATTTAATTCTTGGTTATTGAACATGGTGTTTTTATGGGTCTTCACTTCCTTCTCAAGAATGGTATCTTGATACATTTGTGCCGATTTTTTGATACCTTTTTCACAAAAATATGGCTCCGTCACTCCTTCATAGCTATACCCCATCAAACCATCACTGAAGTCGGATAATGCCCACGTTGCACTACACTACAGAGTGTAATTGGGAAGCTTCCTGAGAGCTTTGGCCACATTTTTCGTACGAGTATTAAGTGGACGGTCTGATCTTTTTCTGTCAGAAATAGAGGACGTTTCATTATACCTACAAATAGCCCTGTACACAAACATTTTATTAATACCAAGCGTATGGGGAGTTTTAAAATTGCATTTGGCTCCATATCTACTGTGTGTAATATAATCACAGCGATTCGGTTCTCTTCATGACCCCACTTTATTATGATATCGCAAAATATTTCATAATGTATTGGCGCCAAAATGAGAATACTTAATAAACAATCATATAAAAATGACAGATTCCAAATTCAAAGTAATATTTTGTTTATTTTTAATTGTAACAGTATTTATGGCCAGACTAGGTATATCATTTACTTACTACAAAACAATGGTTAAGTACTTACAGGAAATAGTCGTAACTACAGCCTTCCGATTTGAGATTACATCAACATAAATAGTTAATTGTTACACACAGTAAAGATTTGTATTATTTTCAACAAATAAAACACATTCCAAAGTATTATAAAGCATCACTTACCGAGTGTCTAATACATACATATCTAAACAAAAAAAAATTTCTAATTTTAAGATAATTTTACAAACCCAGGTCAGATAACGAACACCTCGTCTTTGTTAAAAGTAAGTAAGATTCAAATTCAAATATTTTTATTCAAAATTGAAATCACTTATAAAATGA
This sequence comes from Leptidea sinapis, assembly GCF_905404315.1. Lineage (NCBI taxonomy): Eukaryota > Metazoa > Arthropoda > Insecta > Lepidoptera > Pieridae > Leptidea > Leptidea sinapis. The sequence continues at coordinate 15,141,449 of NC_066276.1, forward strand.
AAGTAAAAAATACCATCCTTTATAATAAGTATGCCTCAGACCTGAGAGGAACGGGAGCAAAAAACGTCGTATAAATTATCTAAGGAGTTTTGCCCATTCTCCAATGAAGAGTCGGCCCATGCTGGTGTCTGAACCCCCGACCTGCTTAAATCTCTGCTATAATCATATAAGACGACCTATATAGCCGAGTGATTAGCGATCCTGCCTACTAAGCTAGAGGTCCCGGGTTCGAATCCCGTTGCAAGCATTTATATGATGAATATGGATGTTTGTTTCCGAGTCATGGATGGTTAAATGTATTTATGTAAGTTTGTATGAATTTATGTATGTTTAAGTAAGTATATTGTATTAAATATATCATTGTCTTGTAACTCATAACACAGGCTATATATGCTTAACTTGGGGCAAGATAATTTGTGTAAAAAGTGTGTCAATATTATTATTATTATTATAACCAATTCGACACGTGTTTCGCGTCTACAAGAGGCATCCTTAGGAGATGTTGACTCGCCGAAATCTGGATCGAGAGTGGACTTGCTGTTTTTAGTATTATAATAATGTATTTTGTTTGCCATTATATATTTGATTTACAAATAGATCGTGCATAGCGCGCGCACTACGACATTGTGACAGACAACGGTGACAAACAACCCCACAATAACTATGATATATTAATCGATACATAAATGTGGAGGCCTTCATAAACACGAGTGAGGCTGTGTGTCTAAAATAATTATATATTTAATAGCAGGGTTTGAGGATTTTTGTATGGTAGAGGAGGATAAATGAGCATAAAGTCAACTTATGGTATCACCGCGGTTCATATTCTATAGTATTTAACACTCAGGAAGGAGGAATCACAGGAGCTAAGCAACCTCAAAATGCGTCGAGTAAATATACATATTATTATATTGCGACACCGACACTTGTGAATTTTGGAAAAAGATATTAGAAACTTTACAATCGCTTGCATATCTTGTAAAACAATTCAAGTAAAAAACCCTGACATGACAAACATAAACTTGTGTAAATTCAAATATTTTTACTCAAAATAAAACTTCACTGAACGTCAAAATCATAAGGCATTCGAAAATTTAGTTTTATTTTCTTTATATTCTTCTTATAGTCTTTTTTGTAGTCTTCCCATTGTTCGTCGAGATGAGCAGGACGTTCAGCTGATGGTAATTGATACGCCCTGCCCATTACAATGCAATGCCGCTCAGAATTCTTGAAGTAGCTAAAAATTCTGAATGGCACTACAACTGCGCTCATCACCTTGAGACATAAGATGTCAAGTCTTATTTGCCCCGTAATTTCACTAGCTACGGCGCCTTTCGGACCGAAACCGGACCACTGTAATGCTTACACATTACTGTGTCACGGCAGGAAATGGCACCGTTGTGGTACCCAAAATCTAGCTGGCATCCTGTACAAACGACCCCACCACTCGTACTCTTCCAGAGAAAAAAATTACAAGATTTACAAAATATAGTCCAAAAACCACACTAATTACACTACATAATATTTAAATACACTATACAGACACTGGCATGAACGTGTAACTGAAATAACTAAGAGATACCAATCGCCCATAACTTATACCAAACTACTTCTGTACAAAAATATATTTGCAAGTCGTGATTTAAAATAGTTGCTAAAATCTATGTTCACTAACATTATCTGACAACAGCGCCTGTATATTTGGACAAAAGCAAACAAAACTCACTAAGAATATCATTATATCCCATTATAACATAATATAAGCGTCATTCGATAATGTTATTAAATAACACACGAATAAATAACTATAAGTAACATATATTACTGCGCAATATAATTAATTTAAGGTGTCAGTAAATTTTGTCAAAAACCATCTCTCTACAGCAAATACCACCTCCGAGGCAATAAATGGCGCTAAACTTCTAAAATGACAACTATGACAAATACTATTTTGACTCATTTCATCTGCAGTCCCCCCGAAAACGAGATCTGGAAAGGTCTTGAAACGTCGGGTAACTCAAATAATAATAAAAATGTAACTTTAACCCAATAATCTAACGTAAAAATAAAGTTACAATTGCACGCGTTTTAATTCTTTAAAAGTGTTTTATTTAAATGTGTAACACTCGCGTTAATCAAAGAAAATACTTTAACCAAAGGTTACTTATTGTTAAAAGGGTAAAGGTAAAAAATAATTCTGTCAAAGATTAATATTTAAACAGAACTATTAAAAGTAAATTAATTAATAAAACATCATATGATCTCCACTTTCCATAGCAGACAGATAGTTAATAAAATATATTCAATCAATAATCTCCTACCACCATCTCTTTACTACAAATCAGGAATAAAATGCGGCTTTTTCCCAATTGCAGGTCGATAAATGTTTATTTTTAAAGTTTTTACGCGTCTGTCGAGAGGTGTCACTATATAATAGCACCACCCCATCTTCTCCCGTGGATGGCGTAGAAGGTGATTAAGGGATATACCATCTATGTGATCGCCAAATCGCCTCCCAAGCATGGCGATTATGGCAAATCTCCCCAAATTACATTATGACAGACACTATAAGATGCGGTATTGGAAGGCCCCCCACAAAATGGACCGATGATCTGGTCAAGATCACTGGAATAGGTCAGTCGTCGTCGAATATCTTAGGGGAAGGCCTTTGCCTAGCACTGGACGTCTTTCAGCTCAAATAATGATGATAAAGATTTTTAATTTTATTGGTGAAAATAAGGGACGATCAGGACGTTCAGTTGATGGTAACTGATACGCCTTGCCCATTACAATGCATTGCAGGGTCTTGAAAAACCCAAAAAAAAAACAAAAACAGAAACACAGTAATGTTTACACATCACTGCTTCACGGCAGAAATAGGCCGTTGTGGTACCCATAAACTAGCCGGCATCCTGTGCAAAGGAGCCTCCCGTCCCAATGGCTTCCTCCATAAGCTGTGGAAGTGTACAAAGTGAGTGAAATATTTAACGGGATTGAATCTAACAATCATCCTGTATTGTGACTGGATAGAATCCTAATCGACGCTGGTCGAACAGTCCCTAACTATGCATTAAATGGTTCCGCCGTCCCTCGAGACTGGACGCGTGACTCGCCAGTTCAACCCTAAAACAAATGCTCTCTTCACATAAACTGTTCACTACAAGTTAGAAAATATGTAATAAAATTAATCTTATTTAAATTTTATATTAGATGCTCGACGAATCTTTATGATGTAATGTTTGATTGTAGAAGAATTACCTACTCTATGATATGCATCATTTCGTGAGTAAACACAACGAAATAGTTTTTCGTACAGTGCAAAGGATTGGTGGAAAATGGTAGTAACAATATTTCAAATAAATCAAATCAAAATCTCTTTCTTCATGTAGGTCACGGATATGACACTTATGAATGCTGACTGAATAAGCTGAGAACATAAATATTTTTTTTATAATCTATAGGTATTTGATATAATATCTTTAATATTATTGTCGAATCTTGACATACATAGGGAACTGTAAGCCTAAAGGATACTCCCACCTTAAAGGCCGGCCACGCCTTGACTCCTGGTATTTCAGGTGTACATGGACGGTCGCTTTTACAGTTTCCATCAAGTAATCCTCTTGCCGGTTTGCAGAAAAAAGATATTGTCGTCGTCACTTGATTGGTAAAAGGAAGATAGGTTCCAGTGTATGTGAAACGACCCGTATGCAAAAAGGGTCATTCGTAAGATTGATTGTCTCCGCAATGCGCTATGAATACATTGAAAGTAACTCTAAGTAAGATTACGTCTTGCAGATTTTGTGAGTGTATTTATGTCTACCATAAATAGCCCTTTTGTGTTGCAATACAAATATGTGTTTGTTTTAAATATTCATTCATCATGGGTTATTTTAAGTTTGTAACAAATTAGTAAATAGTCGCTTAAGGTGCGGACTGACTAGGATTGTAAGCGCTACAACCAATCCTACAATATTTGTGTTGACCATGTGGCTAAGCTGCAAATGGGCATTTATTTTACTGATTTTATTTTGTTTATTCAAAATTTACATATAAAATTGAAAAATTGTTCGTTTTAAGTTTTAGAAAAGTACTAATTCTATTCAATTCTTTAACAATAAAGAATGTTGCTATCGCTGAAAATTTGGAGATTTTTGACTCCAAAATTTAGTTTTGAGAAGCAACTTGCAAATTTTTTATTGGATATTTCAGATTATATATAGATATTCTATTCGGTTAAAAGTTTTCTTTAGATCCTTCTTTGTTCACTGTATTTTTTGCGTCGGAATATTTTCATTGCGTTATGTTGTAATCGACTCCCTAAGAAACCAATTTTTGTGGATGTTGAGGTATGAGCGCGCCTTAAAAGCTTTGACAGTATAGCTGAGTGTTACCACAAAACGTGTAAATGTTATATTATAAAGTCTCTTTTAAAAGAAAGTTTTACAATTTCGAATGACTTCGTGCCATATTTCACTGGGACACCATGGTGGTGCAAACAAAATGTATTCATCTCTATAAAGAGTTACTCACCTGGTGTCCATTTGGTTGCGCAACCAATTTCGTGGCGCGACCAGCTCGGACACGTCATGACTATAGTGTCTGTGAGGTGTCTATTTTGGTAGATTATGGACACCACGGTAACGCGAGAGGTTGTGCCAGCATGGTGTCCCGGTGAAATATAGGGCTTAGGATCGCTTAATAAATTACCAAAAGAAGTAAGAGAGGAGACAGTATTAAATAGATTTAAATTTAACTTATTAACACTATTAAAAATATATTGTTTTTACTCAATAAACGAATATTATCAAATAAATTGGTAACTGGCACCAATACTATTTCTACCAATAATATTATATTTTGTTGTGATTATTTTTACTACATTATCTCTTAGCATTTCATTTATTATTGTAAATGTGTGTTGTAGGGTCTTTTAGTAGGCTTTACGTTGGTCAAATTTAATGTAGCAGTAATTATTGATTGCGTTAGGTTTATAATATTGTGAAGTGAAACCACAAAAATATTTGCATGTCTGTCAAGACGAAATTTGTAACAACTTTACTTGTTAATGTTTCTGGCAAATAAAGAACTTTGACTTTGGTTATGTTACGAGCCGAAGGTAGCTTAAATCTACAACGTAGGTATATTCGCTTGGAACTTGAGTATTCAGTGATATAAATTTTACCAGTGGGAGTCACCTTTGCACAGGATGCCGGCTAGATTATGGGTACCACAACTGCGCCTTTTTCTGCCGTGAAGCAGTATTGTATTCTGTGTTTCGGTCTGAAGGGCGCCTTAGCTAGTGAAATTACTAGGCAAATGAGACTTAATATCTTATGTCTCAACTGTGACGAGCGCAGTTGTAGTGCAGCTCAGATTATTGGGTTTTTCAAGAATCCTGAGTGGCACTGCATTATAATGGGCAGGACGTATCAATTACCATCAGCTGAACGTCCTGCTCATCTAGCCCCTTATTGTCTTAAGAAGAAAAGATGTCTATGTATAACTAACAGCCCTGTTAAACCCTTTGAATGGAAACCCTAAGAATCACACATAAACAAAGAATCATTCTAAACTTAAAGAAGCAACTCAAGCAAGCAACACTTGAGACTACAAAGATGATCATTTCATCATCATCACCGTCACCACTTGAAATAACAATAAATCATATCATATCAAGCTGTACTTTACATTCAAAACGGATGCGGCTACTTTTAAACTTAATTGCTGTACAAATAAGCACCATATAGTAATATATACAAAGTTGAAAATCTTTCAACTGAATCTAGTTTGAAGATGATATGAATGAACCACTTGAAAACCGGAAAGAACTGGCAATTTTCGCGCGCAAATGATCCCGAATAAATAGCTCTAATGTAAAAGGTATATCTTTTTAATTTCATAACAATAATGAATGGATACCCAACAGGACAATGGAAGGGTAACACAAGGCGCATTCTCAAGTACGTAAAGTTGATATCTTGAAGTGTGGGTTACTAGTTATAATATCTGTATAACCCGAGTAATACATAGAGTAGCCATAATAATAATTGATAATTTTACTGGGCTTATTCATACAAAATATAAAAAAAAATAACAAAAAAACAACTGACTTCAAAAACACTATTCCAAAACAATAGATGTAATAGATGCACTAAAAAGTATAAAAATAATTTCGATTCTTAGATAACTTAATTAATTAATCTAATTCAAGTTACGATTATTGTTATTTTTGGAATCGGTGTCCTCCCGCACATCTCACCTATAACTATGTATGTAGTTACAAAACTACCTTGGCTGACATCGACTTTAAGACTTTTATGGTTTTCTGATTGATTACATTGTTAGATCTGAATAATTACTTAATTATTACAATGGGATCACACGGGATGCACCAGCTTTCAAATAAAAAAAGAATGATCAAAATTTATTCACCCAGTCGAGAGTTCTGACGTAACAAATATAAAAAAAACAGACGAATCCTTCTCATTTTTCGAAGTCGGTTAAAAACAGTACATGCGCCTATTAAGATAAACAGGAATCTCAACTGAGAAGACGGTATTTAACTATCCAGATCCTGGAGTCAGGGTGTGAGAATGACTGGTAATATAGGGTTCCTGTGATATAAGAGTACTGTTCTGCAATCGAGTTGTGTTCCTAATAACACTGGAAGTAGTGACGAGGGTAGATCGATATATCTTCCAAAAACTACCAACTATATGCAACTAACTTCAGTAGACCGTGAAGTTTAAATTACTGTTGAAATATCGGAGAATCCATAAAATCCAAGAATCATGGACAGACGAGCGTACGGTACCTTGTGTTCAGTGATCACCGCCGCCCACATTCTCTTGCAATACCAGAAGAATTACAGGAGCGTTGCCGGCCTTTAAGGAAGGTACGCGCTTTTTTTGAAGTTACCCATGTCGTATCGTCCCGGAAACACTGCACAAGGAAGCTCATTCCACAGCTTTGTCGTACGTGGAAGAAAGCTCCTTGAAAAGCGCACAGTGGAGGACCGCCCCACATCCAGATGGTGGGGATGATATCTGAATTTGTAGCGTGTCGGGCAAAGGTGGGATTCGGCGGCAGGAATCAGGTGAAACAGCTCTTCGAAACATTCCCCGTGATAAATGCTGTGCAAGAGACACAATGAAGCGACGTGTCTACGCAACGCCAAGCAACGCAATATTCCGTAATATTATATTAACCAATCTCACAAATTTTAATAGATACAAGAGATATATTATAAAGAACTGCTGTACATATTTCTTTAACTTTTTCGCGGTGAAAGGCATGCTTCCAGAATCTCGAAGAACATAATATTGTCGCGATCAAAAATAAAACCGATGTGAAGTTAAATTATAATATATCGTATTACATTTTGTTTAATCAAATTGATTTATTTGACACATTTTTGTTCATGCAACAAAACTCCAACAACACATATATAACAGACATAAATCGAATACAGTACAACTAATGTAAATCAAATATTGATCCATAATAATATTATGTACATACAATGTGAAGGTATATCGTTTAAAATTTTTAACTAATCTCAGGATTATTGTAATAAAGAACAACAAAATTAAAAAGTACTGCCAACAAAACTCTAACAAAACAAAAATTCGAATTTCAAATTCAAAATAATAGTCGTCAAGTTCAGTAGTACTTGAGCCTCCTTGGTGACAAGTCGCTCGGAATGATCGCTCCCCCATCGTTAGCGAATTCCCTCGCAAATAAAAGCGCATTCCATTATGGCTGGGTACCTATTTATTTACATTTATTAGTCGATCATAAACCACCCATAGTAAGCGTCCAATCTGCTAAAATGTCACGGACAGTATTATACCTCTCACCTAGATGCTCACTGTTTGCTAGCCTTAGCCTAGCTTATTGACGCCTTTAGCTGAGAACATTTATAAAAGCTAAAAATGTCCATTGTCCATGGAAACGACAGTGTTCATAAAACATTACGAGCAACTAAACCAGATGGCACTAACCGGACGATCAAGATGCAAGCCCCTAATTTTGTTCTTGCCAAAATACACTTTATCATCCTTAAAGAGCTACGTTCGTAAAACTGCTTGTATGTTCACATATATGTCAAAAGGATTTAGACCACAGTTCTATGATAGCAGACAGCGGCGTATTATGTTTTTAGAATAAAGTTAAATAAAAATTCATACTCCTCCTATCATTATCACATCAGCCACTGGACGTCCAAAACTATTAATCTTGCGTCTTCAGCATCCAAAGAAATCTTGCGAACTTTTCGGGTTTTGCTCCATCTTTTGGGAATCCTGCGACTTCTGGTACTTGGCCACCACTCTAACAACTTTCAGCTTCATTAACCATTCTACAAGCAATATGGTCTTCTTACTGCCATTTGCTTTGCATCGGATTTTCTCATTTCCCTCCCCAGTTAAGGATTACCTCAAGTTTTCTTGTGTGGTCTTTTCTTGTGAGTTAAAACTTATCTATACCTTTAATTATTATATTAAACCATACCCGACAAAAAAACCTGTAGATAAAAATTATAAAAATATTGAAATGACAAATTTCTTCTTAAATTCCCTCCGTAAATTTGCGTAAAATCGAACGCATAGGAGTGCTCAGATAGGCAGCTTATACACCGAGAACTGGTAGTAGGAATTACTCTTATGGGAATATTGGGACAGCTTCAGATGATAGATAACTAATTACTGACAGTAGAATTTAGTAATTTACCTCTATCTGTAGATAGTGTATTGGGAACAGCCGTAAGTCATTGCTCACTGATTTCACCCAACCAGAAATGGCCCACAATTGAGACAATTCGCAAGCATATTATAATCTGGGAAGAGTCTCAAACCAAACGCAATTTGACAAATAAACAAGCAGATTTGCATATGGCAAGCGCAGAGGGTCCCGTAGCATAATGACTATGCAAATTATAATATCCTCAAACAGAGGGTGTACTGAATAGGGCTGTGTTAATATTGCAATAAATTTACCGATTATGCAATAATGGCTCTTTATGGCGCCGCGGTCGCACGTGGTACAAATGCTGGGTGATTGATAAAAGACCATATAATTATTTAAATTAGTATTTGATGATTTACCCACTCTTTGGTACTGGTATTTTTGGCTGGCGTTATTAACAGTTTCCAGAAGAGTTTTGTGGCTAAATTATACCAAATACTACTAATAAATATTATTGTTTTCAATTTCATTCAAATCAAACTACAATAGTTTTATCAGAAGAAATACAGTGAGAGGGTCCTACTGGATGCCGGCTACATAATCTAGCCTCGTACCACAACGGCGCCTATTTCTGTCGTGAAGCAGTAATGTATAAACACTTATTGTAATGGGCAGGACGCATCAATTACCATCAGCTGAAAGTCCGCTCATCTCGTCCCTTATGTTTGTAAAGAAAACAGAATAGATAACGATAACTTTGTTTTTTTTTTCATGTGAATAGAACATAAGTGGAATCAAATCTATCAGTTATCAAATTCAGCTTTCAATCAAAATTCAAATCAAAGTTCAGTTTATTTAAAATATTTAATAACACTATCATCGTCATCACCATGTAAGGTGTCGGTAGCGCAATGGAGAAAATCGTTGACTCTCACCACAGTACAACCAGTTCGATCGTCCCCCATCGCGTACCAAAGTGCATCGGTTTCCAAATTCATAAGTACGTTTATTGCACTGCTTGTAAGGACGGTTTGCGAGTGATAACTTAACTAACTAAGTTTTCCATAACAAAAAAAAACATTGCGTGCGTAGAAAGTACACTTGTCAGAAGTGAAACCTGCATGGTGCATGAACCTCTAAACTGCATATGAATTCCTGGTACGTGTTGCTAGGATGACACATGATTTCAACCCCTATGAAAGACATTCCCACCACCTGTAATATATATAATTATATGTTCTCCTGGTGTCTATGTAGTAATACGTCGTGCGCTTGGTGTCAGAATATATTATACTTAAGACAATCTCTTCTTTTACTATGATCGCCTGGTACCAAAACATTGTATTATGCTTCCTATCTCATTATCTCCCATGTTAAATATTATGAATTGATGTGACTCCTCTTTTTACTGTCACTTTTTCGTTTCATCGACTTTCAAATCACAACGATGATAAAGAAGTTTTCACTTCAATAGTATGCATATTTCTGTCTCATTCTTTGCCGGCTTCATCCTACACATTTTTTTATTTGTGTATCTTACCTGTCGTTTTTTCCGTTGCATCCGGTTTGAAATGACAACGATTCTAAAGAAGTTTCACTTCAAAAATTAATTTCACAAGAAAACGAAAATAATCTCCGTGGAAATATGAAGTGTACATATCAATATCAGTGAAGCTAGGCATCATTTTGATGATAGCAAAAATAATAAAAAATATTCTATATAAAAAATTGCTGAATTTATACACATTTACATTTTATTATTATTGACTGTGGTCCAAGTGGTCATGAAATAAAGATTGTAAATGACTGAATATGGCGATTAATTTCACCCACTTTCAAATAAAGTTCACTGACAAATAAAGATCAATAATTTCAAAATATTTTAGGAGTTACGGCGAAACCGCATTCTCTACCATTTTCTACCATCAAGTATTTTAAAAAATCTGAAAATAATGTCCGTAGGTCTTTTTTTACTATGTAACATTAATCCGTTGTGAAACAGCTATCTATGGACCGAATCTATGAATTTATGATTATTAAATACAACGACATCACCTATAGTACGCCACCAGTAGCCCCTAAAAATAACAATACAAATTATACCAGCTATTCTAACCGATACTGAATTTACAACAAAGAATAATCAATAATGCCAACATATATCGAGCACAAATGAAATGATACGAGCACTCGAAACACTTCGAGCTTTGAAAAGAAAAACAAAATTAATGATTGCGACTAATTTGCAATAAAAATGCCACATGCGAGCAAATATGACGAGGGACAATTATAACAAATTAATAACGCACACTACCCTTAAAACTCGAGAGGAGATTTGCATTCAATGGCATTCTCGATTTTGTTGCAACAACACACAAAAACGAATCATAAGACGTGTTGTATAAGCTACAAAATTCAACTCTAATGCGTTCGAAACATGTGTCGTTCTTCCAATAGTAGTCTCATCAAGGGTCATTGCAAACAATCAGAACAATTTAGACGTTAATACTATTGTGTTAAAATCTAGAATGGGTTATTGTAGTATGAACGAAATCACTTGAATATTAAAAGTCTTGGTAATTATTCAGGAATCCATCCATCATTAATCACACCAGCCGAGGGTCCTGGGGAAACGCTGTAAAAATGATTGTTGTTAAGATAAATCACACAAGACACGGTGGGTGACATTTATATGCGAATCTCGAATACCGCACCCGCGTTCACGTGCGCCATCACATCCATTGATAGTGAGTAGATATTGTAAAGTAAATAATATGTTCATATTTCCTCTTTTAATTTAGATATTTTAAAATTTAATAAAACTATGCAGAGAAGTTAAACCGATGAACTTAGGCTATAAAACTAATAAATTGTTCTAAAAAAACTATGACTTGTGTAAACATCAATAAAGTAGAGATCCAGAAGTATGAGATAATATGACGACCCTGCCTACTGATTTCCCGGGGTTTGAATCCCGATAGGTGTAAACATAACAAAAAAGCGCGTACACCTTCTCCTTAGAGGCCGGCAACACTCCTGTGATTCCTCTGATGTTGCAAGACAATGTGGGCTTCGGTGATCACTTAAAAATTAAATATGGATGTTTAAGGGTCATGGATTATATTGTGTATTTAAGTATGTAATTCGTTTGTCTTGAACCCATAGAACAGTCTATAGTCTATACCCAGTTTGGGGCAAGATGCTTTTATAAAAGCGTGACAATAAAAAACTTATTTACTTACTTACGCACTTATTCTTATGATTACCCAAGACCATATCTACTGTCTCGCCCGGGTGACTTGTAAGTTCGTTACCATGAGAGGGTCACAACTTCTCCGAGTTTGTTCTCTCATGGTAAGAAGAACAACAACATATAAGAAGAGTTAACATTCAGTATTGCGAGAAAATACCCATGAAATAGATGAGTGTTAATAAGCCTTTCCGAGTTAATCAATAGCAACTTCATCAAACAATATTTACCCGAGACAATGCTTAATTTAAATCATATAACATTTCGTCCTAAAACGGTAACAAAGGGTAAATTCACTATTGGAACACCGCGGAACACCATTAACCCGATGTAACTGTCGGACTCAACTTTAACAATTAACTCAGTACAATAATGGAAACTGAAGCACAATACTCGCCACTACAAATTAATATATTCATACTTTGTTCTGACCTCAGCACCCGAAATACACTTCCGATATTCAAAATTAACACTAAAACTCTCACGGATAAAGTTGAATTTTCATCAGACGATGTAAAAGCAAAAGCAAACGAAAGTAATTCTAAAATACATTGTAGAACATGTGAGTATGGTTCAAAATTGATTGTGCGCGGATTAAATGAATTAGTCCGCGATGTTTTTATCATTATAATTATTCAATACAACAATGGTAAAACTGCGATTTTTATAGCGTTTAACATTAGGGAGATAAAGCGATTCGCGACACTTTGATCGGTTCCCATTGTTGGTGGCATATTGTAGTAGATGCATTAAGCATCATTGTAACCTTTATTAAACCACATGAATTACCATCTAATTGAACTTTTATTCGACGATACATTTCCTTAAACTCGATAACAATTAATCTTTGTCAAACTTGACGCGGACTCTTCAGAATAAGAAATCTTATATCTAATTAATGTTTAATACTTGTCTTTTGTTTCTAATTAAGCAGTTGTTTGTTTTCTATGGGCACATTTCTGCTGTAAGATTTATTATTGATTTAACAATGATTTCAACCACATCTGGAGCTCCGCTGTAAGCAACAAGATGCAATTCTTTAGTGTCGGGTATTTCAAACTCTTCAGAATTATTGATAGCCCAATCGTTTAATGTACCACAATATAGAACAAGTCAAACGAAACTCCTGGTTGCACCATGTGCTAAAACGAAGTTTTATAAAAACTCGATTATTATGATAATTACTATGATATTCTAGATATCTTTATGTTAAAAAAGGGTAAATTTAAGCGTGAAATTATTAAATTACACCCATCAAAAGCAGTACTTATATGCTTAAACAAATAAATCATTTAAATGATTATAGAAGCAATATATCAAAATGTACACAATAATCTCAATTTTCTAAAATGGTATAGGGAGAGACGAGTTACAGATTCTGGTTAAATAAACTTTTAACTAAGTTCTCATTGTAGTTATTAATTACTTGCTCTTTATGTTGATTTTCTTTCTTCTATGTCTTCTTTCAAATCAACTCTTAACGGGACACAATTATATTCAGTTTTAATAGTGTTGTTTGAATAAAAATCTCATTAATTCTACTCCCCAATTCGATTTATAAATGTATTAGCCCATTTGCTTGATCATCGACACACTTCAATGATTTGTTTCTCTTTTCCTTATGTTAATAAATAAACCTTTAAATCTCACATTAAATTCAAGACACAAGATATCTCAACAAGGGGTTTCAAAATCGTCAAAGTACACAATATAACGTATGCCTTATTTGTGTATTCAATGGGTATTTTTCATTCTTAGCGTGGGGGAAGTAATCCCTCAGAACTGGCTTCGTAGAAAATAAATTACAATCGCCTGTATTGTTGTGACGACAAAATCTGTTTCGAGTTTTGTCGGAAAATGTTTTTCGTTCGCTGAATTTAATTGACCTATATTTGATTTAATTATGATGAAAAACAAGAATAACATATTATTTAATATGAAAGGTAACGAGGTATATAAATTTGTTATTATGATAAGTGTATTGTCTGTTATGAAAGGTTAAATATACAAATTGATACCATATTGATTATTTCCATAATTCATTAATGTATACCTAATTATTAATTCATAATCGCTACATATTATAAATCAAAGTCCTCCGCCGCGTCTGCCTCTGTCTGTCTCGCAGTTCGCGATAAACTCAAAAACTAATGCATCGATTTTCATGCTGTCTTCACCAATGGATAGCGTGGTTCTCGAGGATGGTTTTAGTATATAATTTGTTAAGTTTTTATACATATTTATACACATTAAAGAAATATGTTGAAGGTGTCGGAAAAAATAATGCATCAAGTAGCTTTCAACGAAAACGCTGTTTAAGCTCTTTGAGATATGACAAAATAATGTATGGTGGAATTGTGTATCTTATATAAATCTACAGAAAATCCGTAATGGCGTATCTCTATCTCTTAGGGCGCGGTCATACCTACCTACATAACGCAATGAAAATATTCCGACGCAAAAAATACAATGCACAAAGAAGGATCTAAAGAAAATTTTTAACCGAATAGAATATTTATATATAATTTGAAATATCCAATAAAAAATTTGGAAGTTGCTTCCCAAATATAAACTTTGGAGTCAAAAATCTCAAAATTTTCAGCGATAACAATATTCTTTTTTTAAAGAATTGAATAGAATTAGTACTTTTCTAAAACTTAAACCGAACAATTTTTCAATTTTATATGTAAATTTTGAATAAACAAAAGAAAATCAGTAAAATAAATGCCCATTTGCAGCTTAGCCACATGATCAACACAAATATTGTAGGGTTGGTTGTAGTGTTTACAATCCTAGTCAGTCCGCGCCTTAAGGATAACATACTATGTCCATTTTAATACTTTAAAAAATTGGCAATTATAAAGCGGTAATATAAAAGCTGTTAACACTAATACTTATATTAATTCTTATCATTTTTTATTACTCCATATCATATTAAAATCATTCAGACCTTTTTTTTTCATTTTTAACTCATTAACTTTCATTTCACAGTTCCTATGGCTTTACATAACATTATTCCCGAATACTTACATCATTTTTTCCTATTGACAGAACAGCGTCTGCTGGTCAGCTAGTACATTATAAGTAGGTACTAGCGATTGCAACTACTAAATTCATGTGAGGTTGCAAATAAAACTTTACAATACACATTATTCATATATCGGGAATTTGTGAAATGACCTACCATCAAATAGATATGTTGATACATGGATGGCTGATATCATCATCAGCCGGAAGACGTCCACTGCTGGACAAAGGCTTCCTCCAGAAATTTCCACCACGATCGGTCCTGCGCTGCCTTCACCCAACGTATTCCGGCTATCTTGACCAGATCGTCGGTCCATCTTGTGGGGGGCCTGCCAACACTGCTTCTTCCGGTACGTGGTCACCATTCGAGGACTTTACTGCTCCAATGGCCATCTGTCCATCGAACTATGTGCCCTGCCCACTGCCACTTCAGTTTCGCAATCGTTTGGACTGTTCTGTCCTGTTCTCGGATGGCTGATATAGACTAATAATATTTTAGATTTATTATTATAAGCACACAACCCTATTATTTATGGATACTTCCAAATTATAAGATAAAACTACGAACATAAAAAAATAATTTTGGTGATCTTGTGATCCAATTATTTTCATGTTTTCTATCTAATAACTAGCTGACCCAGCAAACGTCGTATTGCCATATAACATATTAAAAAAATCAATTATTAAAATTTTGATGCAACCGATTGTCAGACCAACCAAATATATCGTACTTACTACAATAATCATTATAAACGATTGTCATCTTGCAACTCTATTGCGTATCTGTGAACAGAATAAAATCGCGATACAAAAATAGGTGTTGATCTTAGACGGGTGAAAATTTGAAGTGGTACGTATTTTTTAATGTTGAATCATAATAAAATAAAAGTAATAAATTTTGTCCAAACATTAAAAAAAAATTTTAATGGTAAACAACCTTTATCACTTAGGGGTCTGAAAAATAGGTAGTAGCCGATTCTCAGACCTACTGAATATGCATATAAAATTTGGTAAAAATCAGTAAAGCCGTTTCGGAGGAGTAAGGTAACATTCAAACGAATGTATGGATCTGACATCTATAGGAAGCAGACATTATCTTTTCTTGTAGTACCTACATTACAAAAAACACATTAAGCAACAATACAATAATTACCTGTGTATTTACCACAAATACCTCTGAGGCCGATTCACAAAAGACCTCAAAAAAACACAAACTTTGACCGCTACCCGTTCCTTAACTAACTATTTAAGCAACAGTTAAACTTTAATTAATCTTGACACCGGTATTGTCGGTATAGATATACCATTTATCATTTCCAAACATTGGTTGTCGGTACGACTTTTTGAATGACGCATACTTCCAGTGGTATTTATTTTCATATTCATGTTATGATTTTTCTTCAATGAATAAGCAGAATTATGATAAAGACCTTATTAGCTTTTAATGTTTAAAAATGAAGATCTAACACAAGATGGTGGAAATAGCACTCATAACGTTATATTAACATTACTCGCTTTTTTGTGTAGACAATAATTATCTAAAGTGTAATGTAAATTTAAAATTAACATGTCCAATTCATTGTTTCTGCGTCGACACTCTGGCTCCTTCTCATGTCCAAGTTCTGGGGCTGCTGCTTCAACTGCCGAAGACAGCAAGCGTCGCAAATATGTCGGTCTCAGTGTCAGTACTTTACAGTTTAGTGTCGAGACACTTGGCCCGTGGGGCCCAGAGGCACGGAGAATTTACAAAGTACTATCTACGCGCCTCAATAAGGCAATCGGAAACCCAAGCGCTGGCAGCTATTTCGCTCAATGGATCAGCCTATTTATCCAACGTGAAAATGCTGCCAGTATTCTTAGTACGCTTCCCTATATTGATAGTTTTAATTTTATGCAATCATAATATTGTAAATATAGTTGTAATATTTTTTTTGTTTGAATAAATAACAGTATCAATAATAACGCCCATCTTTCAAGTAACGAAGAAAATCACAGTGGATTCAGCAAACCAGACGTCTTCTGGTTAATCTAATATCTTCATTACCTGTTGTTAAGTGATAATCGGCGTCCAATTGTACTGCAACACCAGAGGAATCATACGAGTGTTGACAGCCTTATAGAAAAGTGAACCCGCTTATTTGAATGTGTTGTATCATCCTGGAAGCACCGCACATGGAAGCTAATTTCATAGCTTGATTGTTCAAGGAAGAGATTTCCTTGAAAATCGCTGTGTCGCCAAACATCCAGATGGACACACCTGAAAGTCTATTTAATGCAGATCTTTACGGTTAAGATATTTTATGTAGCATAAGACATTTATTGATTGCAAGAATTTAACCATAAATACGCGATCAAGAAAATTGTAACCAGCTTTATGGCCATTTGTGTCAATAATCTAAAGTCTAAAAAAAGCCTATCTCGACACTTTTTTCTTAAATACCACTGGTTTGGGGCATCTTAAATAGTTTTTTTTCAGCTGATGGTAATTCATACGTCCTACCCATTACAATACAGTGCCACTCAGGATTCTTGGAAAACCCAAAAATTCTGAGTGGCACTACGATTGCGCTCGTCACCTTGAGACATAAGATGTTCAGTCTCATTTGCCCAGTTATTTCACTGGCTACGGCATCCTTCAGACCGAAACACTGATGTTTACACATAACTGCTTCACGGCAGGAATAGGCGCAGTTCTGGTACCCATAATCTAGCCGGCTTCCTGTGCAAAAGAGTGGGAGGCCACTGGTAGAACTGGTCTTTTATTGGGCGATGTATATGCTTTTACAACATGATCCCATGAATTTGAATTTGAATCATGGTGCAGACTTATGCCCGTAAATTAGCAGGCTCAGACCTTAAACTCCAACAAAATAACAGACACAGCTATCATATCTTTCATATACAATTTCACCAATGAATTGTCAACAATGGGATCGGCCCGATCACTCCGTATGGCGCAATAGTTAGATTGCTTTTCGTCTAACGTACGAATCGAAGTACGTATAAATAAATAACGTAGACCCATTGTCAACTGCTTCTATACAGAGTTTCCCCGACAATACTAGTATTCGGAATAGGGAAAATGAAACGGCGAATGGAAGAAAACGTTCCTGTGTTGTAACACTCGTTTTTTAGCTTCAATGAATACATTGTGCTGCCTTAATAATGTCGTTGTTACTTTATTTTTAAGAAACTATATGATATTATTTGTCTGACATTTTTATATATCTTCATTTATATAATAATAATAATATTGACACACTTTTACACAAATTATCTTGCCCCAAACTAGGCACAGCCTGTACTATGGGTACAAAACAAAATACATAAATACAAATAAACATCTATGACTCGGAAACAAACTTTTATATTCATCATATAAACGATTTACAGGAATTTGAACCCGGGACCTCTAGCTCAGTAGGCAGGGTCACTATCCACTGGACTTTAGGGGTCACCAGTCTATGAATCCAGTGTCCTGATGTTTGTTACCAGCGAACTCCTAAACTAAATAACGGATTTTAATGGGTATTACTTCATGGAGTGCAGTTTAGTCCAACTTGAGAGATAGGATAGTTTTTATTTCGATATGGGATACATAATTATTATTATTTCCAATATTTGTTTTGAATGGACATATTTTCTATGAGAGAATTTATTGACGGACGGTTTGTGAGTTCCACTGTGAAACAATTTCATTATAACAACAGGGAGCATATTTTACAAAATAATTCTTATTACAGTATTTTATTTATTGTGTACAGAAACACGTCTGTCGGGTCAGCTAGTATTTTACATAGATTATCGGCCTTACTAATAAACTGGGTATAAAGATATAGCTGAGATTAAACCAACGTTCAGCTGATGGTAATTGATACGTCCTGCCCATTCTAACGCAGTGCCGCTCAGGATTCTTGAAAATCCCAAAAATTCTGAGCGGCTCTAAAATTGCGCTCGTCACCTTGAGACATGAGATTGCGAGTCTCATTTGCCCAGTAGCTACGGCGCCCTTCAGACCGAAACACAGTAATGGTTACACATTACTGCTTCACGGCTGAAATAGGCGCCGTTGTGGTACCCATATTGGCATCCAGTGCAAAGGAGCCCACTGGTAAATAGTGTATTATATTTTATGTAGTAGGTATAAGCTCAGTGCATTTCATACCGCAGGCCATTGTGCCAAGTTCCGGACTTTTAGACAAGTTCCTCGGCCCATTTTCAAACAAAAACTCAAACAATTGTATTCATGAAATAATTTACTTGGCAACAGACAAATCCACTCGTAAAATTGAAGAAATCAGCGGAACCCTTCTGAGTTAGCAACTCACAACAATGACCCAACGAACTAATGATTAATTCAAACCTTGATGAATTTCTTCACTGTGGAGCCATTCAACAAGCGTTTTCTGATTATTTTTTTTTCATATAAAAATTGCAAACGCCAACATTGTAATTACATTGACATTGTCAACATTGTGATGACAACTGCGACAAATACTATCTCAATATCTATATCTGGTCAAAAACCCTTACGTAATAATACAGTTTTAATTACAGTCCTTTAAATGATTTGAACAGTAGGTATTTCATATAAACATTTATCAGAATTCAGAAAACTTGAGTTTAAGAACGTGAATGATGATGAAATAGGAAGAAACCCAAAGATACTCTTTTAAATCACCATATACAGTATTTTACAAAATATACTGTATATCCTCCACAGTGCGGTTTTCAAGGAGCTTTCTTCCAAGTACTACAAAGCTGTGGAATGAGCTTCTTTGTGCGGTGTTACCGGGACGATACGACATGGGTACCTTCAAAAAAAGAGCGTTCACCTTCCTTAAAGGCCGGCAACGCTCCTGTGATTCCTCTGGTGTTGCAAGAGATTATGGGCGGCGGTGATCACTTAACAACAGGTGACCCGTACGCTCGTTTGTCCTCCTATTCCATAAAAAAAATATACTGTATTGTATGTATGTAGGATACAACACGTATAGTTTTCGTAAGTACTTAAGTAAATAAAAAAAGTTATTTAATCATAAAAGACAGCCGATAGAAACTTTCTCTATAAGAACAGAGTTCTACATGACATGACTGGTTATCCAGAGCAGCACTCGTTGCCGAGTATGATGCATGGACTAGCCATCACTTCTCCGCTCGTATATTATGGAAACGAAGAAATGACACTAATTTTGTAAGGTGAACCTTACTTACATAATTCATAATAATAAAACAAATCCTCTAATTATATTTACAATACTATGACTACATAAAATTAAAACTTTTTTTTATGAAAATTAGGGACGAGACGAGCAGGACGCTCAGCTGATGGTAATTGATACGCCCCACCCAGTACAATGAAGTCCCGCTCAGAATTCTCGAAAAACCCAAAAATTCTGAGCGGCACTACAATTGTGCTCGTCACTTTGAGACATAAGATGTTAAGTCTCATTTGCCCAGTAATTTCACTAGCTTCGCTGCCCTTTAGACTGAAACATAGTAATGTTTACACATTACTGCTTCACGGTACAAATAGGCTATTAGGCTAATTTATCATTCATTATTTATAGTAATATGTATTTATAAGCATTCCCTTCCCGTTTTTAGTTAGATATCTATTTACATAAAATATTTCGCAATATTCTTTTACATTTACGTGTCGGTGATACGAATTTTTAAATAGAGTTTAAATTAAGATAAACTATAAATCAGCTTAACGTTTAAATATTTAGATATATTTAAATATATAAATACTTAAAAAAAATTCATAGCCCAACATTGGATCCAAACAGAATTGAAATAAAACAAAAGTACTTTAACGCCCCCTACCGGATAAAGAGAGCGTAATTATTAAATTGAATCCCGTGTTATAACGTCAATGAGGGTTCACCTGCCCTGTGGCAGTATACTTTATAAACTAATCAAGTAACTATAATATAGTATAAGATTTTTTTATGTCAAATTATTTCATAGTTTACCCGTTCTAGAGTGATTTTGATGTAACGTAACGTTTGTTTGTCGTTGTTAGCTTAACGTTCACTCATTCATAGACAGTAATGAAAGTAATGCCAATTCTTGATGGGACATTTTGAATATTTCATGAAATGAGGCCGATACGCACAATCCCAACTTATTAACTTACTATGGTAACACATGTAAATTTTTAATGGAGATATTTCGCGGGTAAAAATAATTACTTAAATAAGCTACGTTCATATCAGTTAAGCAATAATCTACTACCAGTTAATTGTTTTAAAATATTTTTTTTTAATATATCTAGACAAGACGGTAAGATATCGATATAATGCATTGTCGCTCAAGATTCTAGGAAGTTTTTTTTTATGGAATAGGAGGACAAACGAGCGTACGAGTCACCTGTTGTTAAGTGATCACCGCCGCCCACAATCTTTTGCAACACCAGAGGAATCACAGGAGCGTTGCCGGCCTTTAAGGTAGGTGTACGCGCTTTTTTTAAAGGTACCCATGTCGTATCGTCCCGGAAACACCGCACAAGAAGGTCTTTCCACAGCTTTGTAGTACGTGGAAGATAGCTCCTTGTAAACCGCACTATGGAGGACCGCCACACATCCAGATGGTGGGGATGATATCCTAACTTGTGGCGTGTCGTGCGAAGGTGGAATTTACGGTAGTAAAGTTACTTAATTCTGAGCAACATTGCGGTTGTATTCGTCCCTGATTCGTCACTGCGCTCCAACTAGACACCGCAGGTATAGTCGCATAGTGCGGCAACTAATACTACGCCCACGTGGGCAGAAACTAAAATGCCAGGTTGCGTAGTAAAACTTGGTAAAAATAATACTACAAGAAATAATAAAGACACTCGTATCACATATCATCAGTAAGTATTTTGTATTTTATTAATTTCAATGTAAAATAACACGAAACGTATGTTACAAAATTTTAAAGATGCCATTGAGTGTCAAGATGCCACGCACATAAGCAGCTTATAGTCGCCCCATTAAAAAAGCTATTGTTCTAAGGTAGTGCGGTATCTAGTTGGAGCGCAGCGCAGCTAGTGTTAAGGCTTAAGCTACGGCTCACTTCAAAGTGAAACAGAAACATTGCTTGAAAAGTACTGCTTGGTGGAAAATTGATTTTCAATACCGAAAAATTACTTGAGCTATATAACTGTTTTTCTCTAAATTCATATATCTAGCAGTTCTAAATAATTTTATTTTTTATGTTAAAAAGGGACAAGACGGGCACGACCTTCAGCTGATGTTAATTGATACGCCCTGTCCATTACAATGCAGTGCCGCTCAGGATTCTTGAAACACCCATAAATTCTGAGCGGCACTACAATTGCACTCGTCACGTCGTGGGGCCCAGAGGCGCGAAGAATGTTCAAAATACTATATTCGCGCCTCAATAAGGCTGCTGGAAGCCCAAGCGCTGGCAGCTATCTCGGTCAACGGATCAGCCTAGATATCCAACGCGGAAATACTGCCAGTATTCTTGGTACCCTTCCACGTAATGATAGTTTTAATTTTATGGAGTCATGGTATTGTAAATATAGTTATAAGATTTGTTTTGTTTAAACCAGCAGAATAGCAAATTTAATGTTACTGATAAATCATAGATTGACCTCGGAATATTTAGTTTAAGCCTATCGCTCAGTTAACATAATTTTGTTTCCAAAATGCAGAGAA
This sequence comes from Leptidea sinapis, assembly GCF_905404315.1. NCBI lineage: Eukaryota > Metazoa > Arthropoda > Insecta > Lepidoptera > Pieridae > Leptidea > Leptidea sinapis. The sequence continues at coordinate 15,164,084 of NC_066276.1, forward strand.
GAATATTATTTTTTGGCCTTCAAGTATTATTAATTGTAATTATTTTCAACTACATATATACATACTCCCATTTGAACCAGGTACGTCACTGGTATGTATTATCTCCTTTAAAAAATCCCACTACACAATGTTAAACTGTTTCAATAATAATCAAAAGATTATCCTACTCAAACACTCAATATAAATATCGTACCTACCATAATTTTAACTTTGTATGAAATGGATAGATTACTTGTCTGATTGTATGATTTTTAATCAACTTAAAATCAGTAAAACATATCTGGTAGTAACTTCAAAAGTTTGGTTTAATTTCAACTAGTTCACTTACTCTAAGTTCATTTCAACCAAATTTAAGTCCTTAATTACGTAATTAAGTTAGTAAATAAAATAAATACTTCTTAAGCATTTACTTATAAAATATCTGAAATATTACTTTAGTGTAACACAAAACTTTATCTTTATTTTATTTAAAATAAAGTAAATATATTGTTTTCAATTTAATTATTACCAATTTACATTCAGATCCCTAAATAATCGATAGCACAGAATTTAAATACTTTAAAGTTGTGCGGAATTATTTTTGCTAGAATTGTAGAGAAAGAAAACAAGATATTTAAAATAAAAACAATTTAGTTTATTTCATATGGTGTTAACAAACATTCTCCTTAATAATTCTATAATACATCGTTGGTACTGACATCGGTTTACAATAACACTAATATATACAACAGTGACGCTCTATTCACATACAAATCTAATTTACAATCTTTACAATGTCCCAATAAATAAATCAAGCATCTCCATGAAGTCTGAAAACAATAAAACTTAACAAACGAATGTTAAATGCGGTGAAACTTAATCCGGAAAGCGTCAGTCTTAACGACGTCTCTTAAGTTACGAAGTTATCTCTATTTGGTACCAATCTCACTTCTTACAGACGAACCTTCTTGCGAGTAACTAAACAAACAAAATCACAGTTACATTATAACTACGCCGTTACCTCATTCGACATGTCTACTCCTCAACATATATACATCCTCGGACACGAGACACACTATATCATTTAACTAATCGTAATCTAAAAAAACAATAAATAATCGTTCATATTAAATGTCTTCTATCACTTTGTTCACTGGTGCTTCCGAAAATTCATGGAAGACCCGGTGGCCTTCAATATATCACGGACACAGGCCGCCTGAGCTGGTCATCATGTGGACTGTGCTGGTTTGGAGTAGCGGGAGAGACGGGAGAAGGCGGTGCTACTCCGTACTGGTGAAACAACGGTGATGAGAAATGCTTTGGTGGTGCTGGCGTGGTGTAAAGTGATGAATAAAACGATGACACGACTGCCGCCGCTGATGATGCCGTCGGCATCTTCTCCGCCGTCGGAGCCATTAGTTTCGAGAACTGCAAGTGGTCCAGTTGATGTGGGAAGTATGGAGGAACTGCAGGATACGACAGAGCTTCTAAATGTCCCACATTCGGTGCTGGCCCTGCAAAGTATGGCAGCGGGAAGCTCGGGAACGCTCCGGCACCTGGCGCGCCTCCGGCTGTTGGTGGTTTTGGCTTCCTCCTCGGCCTGTATTTGTAGTCGGGGTGCTCCTTCATGTGCAACGCACGAAGTCGCTTCGCTTCGTCAATGAACGGTCTCTTCTGCATTTCAGACAGTAACTTCCACTCTGCACCGAGACGCTTCGATATCTCAGAATTGTGCATCTTCGGGTTGTCCTTAGCAATCTGCCGGCGCTGCAGCCGCGACCACACCATGAAGGCGTTCATCGGCCTCTTGATGTGGCCTTCAGATTGCGGCGAGGAAGCCGGCAGCGGCTGCGGAGCGCTCGCGTACTCCGGGATCATACCGGGATGCATGGTGAACGCGTACGGATGATGACTGAGTGTCGACATGATTCAGATGAACAGTGAACACAATTAAAACATTAGCTGTATGGCACAAGGTGATTGAGCACTGGTAAGACGATTGTTTCGCGTCGAAGTCGGGATAGAAACTGAAGGTACCGTGCGGTGTCCGCGAGGGTATCGAATGCGAGGGGGGCGCGGTTTAGGGCGGGTTGCCGGCCACCAATGGAGGCATAGAGAGTACAGCCTGCGTCCCACCTTGCGCCTGCTACCGTCCCTTTCCCCCACACAATACCACGTGTATTCGTCTCACTCGGAACAATACCCCACACGGCACAAGGGTACAGCTGTTTCGAGGCATATCGCGTCGACACAACTTTATGCATGATATAACCGCTGTTGTAGAAACGAGCTTTGCTTCACACTTGTACACCGAAGTTTTCTTTAGTGCTTCAATCAAACATTTTTATTGCTACTTATTGGAGTTTATGATACACATTGATGTTTTTCACGAAATATTTTTATATTCGTTATTATGAGTGACATGGAACGAGACACTTAGTTGGTGTTGCTCGTACCAGTTTCTGTTACGAATGTTATTCTTTATTATACTACGTAATAATCTATCTAACTCTGTTCTTTGATAAACTGTTTTATTTGTATCATGTTTTGATCGTATAACGTACCTAAGTCTAATCTTTATAAAGTTTATAATGCTTTGCAGCTTTGACAGCTTCAAATTAAAATAAAATAATATCTAGTTTAAAAAATGTAAAAAACACGCTTATATTAAATTTAAATTAAATTCTATTTGTTATTCGAAATATTCCTAATATTAGATAAATCGGTTAAAGGTAATGGTTGACAATTAAAAATTACATCAAGTCCTGCCTTATCGACGATAAATGAAAATTGCATATTGAAAATCAAATTAGTGTATTGTCTTCGTTCCTCGATAAATCTACGAAGTTTGAACGATATCTGGCCGTTTAAAGTGGGTCAAAATCGCACCCAAATGAGTCGGTTACAAACAAACATAGGTACAGGTAAAGCTAATAAAAAGCGAGTAATAATAAATTCGAAATTGATACATTTTAGATTTCAGACTTTACTTATGAAAAACTTGCATAATCGTAATGAGTTCATTATTATAGTCATTTGACAGCTGATTTTTTTTTATGACAATAAGGGACGAGACGAGCAGGATGTTCAGCTGATTGTAATTGATACGCCCTACCCATTACAATGCAGTGCCGTTCAGTATTCTTGAAAAACCCAAAAATTCTGAGCGGCACTACAATTGCGCTCGTCACCTTGAGACATAAGATGTTAAGTCTCATTTGCCCTGTAATATCGCTAGCTACGGCGCTCTTCTGACCGAAATACATTTATATTTACACATTACTGCTTCACGGCAGAAATAGGCGCAAAATAGTTAGTTAATATGCCATTATTATTATAAAAATCGATGCGATAATAATAATTCCCTATTAGTAAAGTTGATCCATTGTGGGTTAAAATACTTACATTATCTATAATATACTAATAAACACACTCACGCGATATATTTACCTCCAGGAACTTTTATATACAATACTTTACGTTATCTATACATCTATAGGTACTGTATATAAATAAAATGGGAGTGTCTGTTTGCAATATTGATATAAACGTTTTTTAATACATGTATATGAATATATATTCGGTACCTACGTACACCAAAATAACATTTTTTTTAATTTTTGTCTGTCTGTTTGTACCGGCTAATCTCTGAAATGGCTGCACCGATTTTGACGGGACTTTTATTGGCAGGTAGCTGATGTAACTTAGGCTTAGTTTATTTTAGAAAAATTCTTTTATTTTAGATAAATGAAGTAATGCTGCAATGTCCAAGAAACGGTCTAACTCTAAATGTAATTTATATGGCAAAACAACGTTTGCTGGGTAATTATTTATAAATTTTAAGGACGCGTTCTCAAAACAGAGAGGTATCGAATCGCACTACTACACTGACACCGCTCAAACACATACACGTACTTAAAGTTAATTGCGGGAATCAAACGAATTTGATACTTTAGCAAGTTTGAATTTTATTTTTTTAATACCTATGTATTTTTGATAATTGGTTGATGTATTCTTTTAGTAGTTAAATATTAGAATTTTAGATGGCAATTCTGTCGCATAACGTCGTGTGCAGTAAACGCAGTTTTTTTAAATCCAAGATGGCCGCTTTCGAAAAATTATGATTTCAACAATATGGGTATCGTATCCGAGGTTATCGAGGGTGCAGAGAACAATTAGATAGGTCTTTCAAAAACAAATTTTGAGATTTAATAATTAGATTGGTAACGGAATGTGTTTTGTACATATTGTGAGTGAAAAGTCGAAACGTAAATATTTATATATTTAGGTAATGAAGAATTAATTTAGCATGAGGGATATTGTTAGACAGACCTTTTATAAGATAATTTAAGTTTATGAATGAATTCTAATTTTGACAATGTAAATGACACCCATGAAGAAAATTTTGTAGATTTCATAGGCGCCATCATGGATTTCGATTTAGGCCCGTTATTGTTGTCCCCAAAATCCATGAAAATGACACCCATGATAAGAAGTTGGTAAATTTCATAGTCGCCATCTTGAATTTCGATTTTGACCCGATATTCGATATTGTTGACCCCAAAAACCATGAAAATGACACCCATGTAAAGAAGTTGATAAGTTTCATAGGCTTTTATGTAAAAGGCATTAATTATTTTCTCAAAATTGATTCCTTTAGAATTCTTTTTGATGTCATTTCTAATAACTAGTAGATACTACTACCGCTTCGGAAACAAATGGCGCTCTGAGAGAGAAGAAGCGGCGCAAGAAACTCTCCCAGCATTCTTTTTTTGCGCTCTTTTCAATAAAAATATAGAATATTGTACAGTCATTTCTATCGCTATAAAATAATCACAATCTAGTCCCAGGCGATCATTTAGATATTCAGCAGTGGAGTAATAGGATTTACGACAGAGCGATTTTTTTATAAGACATTTAAATTTATTTATTTATATGTGTATAGAACATCATTGGGTTTTATAGCTGATTTATTGATGTCTTATGGATATATTTTATTTTGTTTAAAAGGTCAAAGTAATGACTTATCTAGTATTTATTCAAACCTATTGTTATTTTACTTATAAGAAAATTTTTTCCGATTACTTACCAATGTTATGATATTATGATTTAATGTTATGTTATTAATATTTTCCTTAAATTGAGAAGTGTATTAGTTACTAACAGATTTAATTTTATTTTTTGTATATATATATATACTTATATAAATTTATTGCCAATGTTTATGGTAGCAGTAGACTTGGGGGATTATAAATATATAAATATTTAATTCTCAAAGTCTGTGTCTCGGTGTCTAGAGAATACCAGCGTTGAGAAGTAAAATTCCCAACATAATGCTGACTAGACACCATTTTGGTTCTGTAATGTCCATAATATTGTTATTAGTGATGAGATTTCTGTATTTTTGAACCAAATAAAGTATTTAATTATTAATTAATATTATTAAAAAAAACATGAAAATGACACCCATGAAGCGAAGTTTGTAAATTTCACAGGCGCCATCTTGGATTTAGATTTTGATCCGATATTCGTCATTGTTGACCCCGAAAACCATGAAAATGACACCCATGAAGAGATGTTGGTAAATTTCATCGGTGCCATCTTGGATTTCGATTTTGACCCGATATTCGTTATTGTTGACCCCGAAAACCATGAAAATGGCACCCATGAAGAGAAGTTGGTAAATTTCATAGACGCCATCTTGGATTTCGATTTAGACCCGATATTCGTTATGGTTAACCCCGATAACCATGAAAATAACACCCATGAAGAGAAGATGGTAAAATTCATAGGCGCCATATTGGATTTCGATTTTGACCCGATATTCGTTATTGTTGACCCCGAAAACCATTAAAATGACACCCATGAAGAAAAGTTGCCAATTTTATAAGCGCCATCTTGGATTTCGATTAGACCTTATATCATATATATTCGTATTCCGGCAATCTTGACCAGATTGTCGGGCCATCTTGTGGGGGGCCTACCAACACTGCGTCTTCCGGTACGGGTTACCTGATGTCACCCTGAACACCAGAGGAATCATAATGTATACATACAGACTATTATCAGACTTTTTGGTACTTGGTGCTTATACCAAATATATAATTTTTCATGTAATAATTATATTTGAAAATCTGAGTTTATCTCTTAAATTTCAACCAAATGAGCTAACAGAATGTCATCTAAGCTTAAACTAATATTATAAAGAGGAAACATTGTATGTATGTTTGTAATGTTTTCACACAAAAACTACTGGACCGATTTCAAAAACTCTTTCGCCATTTGAAAGCTGCATCTTTACTTAGTGTAATTAATTGTTATCAATATTCAAATTTAAAATAACATATTATTATTTAACTTCACGGCCAATAATGAGGAGTTCTTATATACGGATAACAACTCCTTGTTACAGTACCTATCTACGCGAGAGAAACCGCGCGTCATTGCTACTAATTTATATCTTAATACGATGTAGTACCCAATAGGATAATAATTCATATTATTTTGTGAGCACAAAACCATTAAAAAACGTCACAAAAATAAAGAATAATACAGAAATAGCGCGGAGCAAGACTACAATATGTATCACTTACTGCAAAACTCGTTATTTCAAACATTTCACGCTGGTTATATTTTTTTAAAAAGGGCCACCATAAAATTATTTCAAAACAATTACTCTTACTATTGAGAACTAATTTTATAACATACTAAGCGACATCATTTGAAAAATCAATTCTTTTCGTACGTAATAAGCAGTGATTTAGACTGGCAAAAATTCTGCAGCTACCCAAGACAACTCATTGTCTATGAAAATGTTCCAAGAAGCGTGCGCATTTAATAATGCTATAAAATAATTATTATAAATCTAAGAAATATTTCTCCAGTTACCGGGCTTTTGTTTAGTGAAATTGCATTTTTTTTATTATTAAATGCCATTATAGGCCTCACAAATAAAATTGGTATAAAGTTATACTTGAGAATAATCCAAGAAATATAAATCAACCATAAGCAAACTAACTATTTGTAAACATTTAACCTTAGATTAATGATTGGTCTCCGCTGCGCTCCAACAAGATAGCGCAGGCAAAGTGTGGCAAGTAACACTACACCCGTAGGCATACTCGAGCCAGTCCCGTGTGGGACTAGACCCGATGTAGGATTCCTATTAGTACCTAAGCCTTCTTATTGTATAACATAGTTCTTCGATAATTTTGCATAATTCGGATATTTTACAAAAAAAAAGTCAGACAGCTTAAGACAACTTACAATCCCGAGGACCTAGACTCTACGCATCCAGAGCAATAAAATTGTCTATTCCGTGCTTATTACCACTACCAGAATGTACAGTGAAATGAAAAATATGATAACCTCAATTGTAGAACATAATATAATAACGAATGACTTTAATAAATATTCTCCACTAGTATTATTCATTAAGGAGTTGAAATTTGACCTTATTAGAATTAATTATATTATATTATTAAATGAACAGTACAACGTTGAAGGTAGGTAGCGCCATCTCTTGGTGGCATCACATAAGCGTGGAGTAATATTTTCGTACAATTTGTTGCAATTAACATTAAAATAATATCATGATTATTATGATTATATCTTGAAATAAACGGGAAAGTTATACTTATACACGTACAACATATTTTGAAAGTACTTACTTATATAATATGCAAATATTACAGATTCAATCTTCATCCTTACGGGCATTTAAAAAAAATACTTACCTATTTTGTTATATTAAATACACATTTTAAACGCACACCTATCTATTTTTAATTGAGACAGCTAACCTGGGATTATTACGGGCTATAAACTAATGAAAGCATTGTTCTATAGCACAGTACCTGCACAAAGGCTTCGTCGCCTTCACTTACTGGTAAGACAAAGGAAATTAAGCGGTTTATGACAAACTAACAGTATTACAAACACTTTTGACATGTGCCGCCCTATTTATCAAGAAATTCACAAAGATTTTACAACTACTTTTATAATATTAGTACCCGTTAAAGCTGTGAAAGGGAACAATGACAGACAATGTTATTGTTTTATGGTAACTTTCAATACTTAAGCACCGGTCATAGTAATTATTATTAAATTAAAAACTTTTTTTACAACTGACAAAAACATAATAATAATAACGGCACGCATCGTGCGAAAGTGCCTCAGTCTGTCGCCCTAACCACCGGCGGAATTGTCGTGAACTAACGCCGGCGGGACTCTATTTTTTATATTTATATTTGTAATATTGTTTTTTATAAATATGTTAAATTGTAATAAAGAGAATAATAATAATATATTTATTTGCAAAAAACATAGTATACAATGGTGTTTAAATTTAAATAAATAATAAGAGCTTACATGTTTTGCCAGCACTATTCCTAGCATGCAAATATTCAAACCGATACAATATATAAACATAACCGATCTTTCTCGTCATTGATTACTACTAGCGCCATCTATTCTATTTAATACGCACTATATTACAGTTTATTCCAAAGCTAGGTTATCGAGGTAGTACTTAGATAATTTATACGTCTAGATCTAGATCTAGTCTCTTGCTGTTAGACAACTGATAAAACAGGCCAGGTTTAATACTTTAGTGTGCGTGACAAGCTACGTCATAAATGTTAGGGTGCGTGCAAGCAATGCACAATAGAAGTTAACTCTAAACTCAATTTTTTTCGACGTTTTCACAGCTGTCTAGATGTATAAATGATTTAAGGTGCTGATGAGGATTTATTAGTAAATTGGTCTTTTTGGCATTTATTTATTTAACATTATACCAGGAGAGTTCCAAACAGAAATGCAAATATCCGAAGAGACGACCGCAAGCATTTGTTCCATATTTCGTGGCCGACCAGACAAATCACTACATTCGCAGACATGTAGAACCTCTTATACTCGTATTGCACGGCAAATTTATCTTAATATCGTTATATATACTAAATTAACAATATCTTGAGTTGACTCCACGAATGGCTGTGCTGACCTAGCATTTAACTAATATTGGTCTGTATTTTAAATTCTACTTACTTCCAGAGACATTCGCAAGTACCTAATTCGCAATAAAGCTTTATATAACAACAAATGATATAAAAGGCATAAAAGGCAAAAAAAGAATTTTAAAAGAAGCAATTTTGAGGAGATACATAAATGTCTTTTATAAAAACAATTTTAAAAGTTTGACGAGCATTTTTTTACCGGGCTCTAATTCCATCTATGTATGTTGTGACCTATGGTTCTGTTTTAAATTATGATCACCTCGTGAAAAGTGAGTTCCGCTTCTCCGCTGTTAGCTATGACGAATCAAAGATCAAACCATTTATCATTTTGGCTTTCAAAGTCGCCAGACAAATAGACAATTATAAACTTATAAGTCACAACAATATCCATTGGCAACGTGAAATCATAGACTAGAGATTGTTGCCAAAGAATTAATTTAAAATCTTAGAAGAACATTCATTAGAAAACAGTCATAAACATATAGTACATTATAGGTATTTTTTGTAAGGTTATATTTCTAAGACGTTCGTTCAATGCTTAGATTCTATCTATTCGTCTAGATAGACTGTGACAGCTGTGAAAACATCGAAAAAATTAAGTTTATAATTAACATCTATTTTGAGATGTACCTACATGACACTCGTGATTTGTATGACACTTTGTGTGTGTAAGACGTAGCTTACAACGCACATTAAACTAATAATCCTGGCCTGTTTTTATCAGTCTATCATTCTATCGATTATTACCTAACAGCAAGAGATAGTCTAGTCAAGACGTATAAATTATCTAAGTATGTTTAAAATTATTTTAATTTAAATACATTTTGTTTTACGGTCTAATAAAATCCTCTGGGCGCTTCCATCACCCCAGTAGCCCTTAAATTAAAAACAAGAGAAAAAATAAATTAATCACGAAATTAAAATATAACAAACAGCGATATATAATAGTGACGCACCTAATTACTTACTTCGCCACAACGACAATGAGAGAGGGCGTCTGTGAGGCACAACACTAGCTACATACTCCATCCCTCTCCGATTGTATTGTAAATATGAGATGTAAAATGAAGAGCTAGTTAGTTTTTCGCTCGCAATGAGAACAAAGCGACGCTGCCTTATTTGCCCTATCTTTTCCTATTTTAATTTACTCAAATTTCCCTTGACACCTCACTGTACATACCATTAAAGTTTTTTTAGGGCCCGTTGCGTTTTCTGTTACCGTTTAGTTAGCTAAACCACGTTTTAGTAGATTAGTTACGATTTTTTGAAGTGATTTATATCTAGTAATGGCAATACGAGAATGGCAACATTTATTTATTTATTATGATTACTTGATCTTACACTAAACATTAAATAATTAATAATAACTTGTAACTTTTGAAGAGTAACATTTATAAAAAGTGTATACAGCATTCACGACACAAAAACAACAACAATTTATTAAAAAAAATATTGAGAATTAAATAAAAAAATTAAAAATTTATAACATTAGAATAGATATAAACCTGGAACCTTAATTTAATGTTAACAATCCATGGCCATATTGTACATTTTACTATTTATTTTAATATAATTGATTATTTAGATGCTCACAATATTATCTCTCACCTAATTACTTATGAATTGTAAAAAAAGATGTCCTCTGCCATTATTACCGTTTTCTATATAAAGTATAGCTATTAATTACCAGTAAACAAAAAATAAGAAAACTTTAATAGTAAGTTAACGCACATGTCATGAATGATTAGGTTACATGAGTGTTAACCTAGGTTTAGGCCGCGGTAATCAGCTTGGTGGAAACGGCTCGCGTTGTGTACAGGACTCTATTATATTTCAGCTAGAATGCTCTGCGTTAATGGTTTTCAATGATAATACATTGTGGAGTCCGCCTCGCGTCTCGTGGAGGGCAATCTCAATAATGTACCCATTGTTTATAACTCACATATATTTTTTCTCAACATTATCCAATTAAGTTAATGCAAGCCTTTGGGGAAATATTGTGTAGTGCTTGAAGTTTATGTGTCTTGGTCTGGACCACTGTACGTCAGACTCACATATTTTTTCAGTTAAATAATCAAATAATTGAAGGCTGCTTTGCTGAATTTCTAGGTTATGTTTATTATGATAATTAGCTAGGAAGATAAAGTACACTTTTTATATTTTCAACCCTGTTTTAAATAGTGTTTGTATTAAATTGTAATTGATGATGTCTTCCAATCTAAACAAAAAAGATAGTATTTTCGTTATAACTATGACCTACAAACACTGCGTCTTCAGGTACCTAGTCGCTATTCGAGGACTTAAGGCGACACTTAATGCCAGCGACCTTGAGCGATATGAGTTCACTGCTGCCGGCCCGCCATCTATGTAACAAAGCCAATATTTTTAAAATTCTTGGGTGGAAAACAGTTTATATGCTTACAATCCTCGTTATTCACTACTAATCTGAATAAATGAACCTACACAAAAAAGTACAAGCTATAAGAATAACTTTGTATGTAGATATAAGTATGCTCTACTGCCTAGACAATGTTAGGCTTGTGCAAAATAAGTCGAAGACTCTTTGATTATCAATTTTATTAAAGTTACTGCTCACTCTATCCATTTTTTTATGGAAAAGGAGGACAAATGAGCGTACGGGTCGCCTGGTGTTAAGTGATCACCGCCGCCCACATTCTCTTGCAACACCAGAGGAATCACAGGAGCGTTGCCGGCCTTTAAGGAAGGTGTACGCGCTTTTTTTGAAGGTACCCATGTCGTATCGAAACACCGCACAAGTAAGTTCATTCCACAGCTTTGTAGTACGTGGAAGAAAGCTCCTTGAAAACTGCACTGTGGAGGACCGCCATGTGTGGCCAGATGGTGGGTATGGTATCCTAACTCTATTCTGAAAGAAAGTAAAAAGCAACTGAGATTGAAGTCTCCTCGATCGTAAGACTCGACCAGTTTTTGGCGAGTCAACATGTCCTGAGGATTTCCGTATAGAGGCGAAACACGTGTCGAATTGTTTACAAACAAATATTGGTGGAATTAACACTAAAGAAAACTTAAATCATTTGTATATTTATTAAGTATACTTAAGACTTTAAAGTAGTAAAAGTAAGTAAAAATTACTTTAAAGTAACTTGACTTGACATCTATTATCACCTCTTCGGAAAGACCCAAAAACAATTATAGTAATTAAAACTTTCTGTTTGTTTTTTACACACAGATTATTAGAAATAATTTGAATTCCACAATAATTTTTGGAACGACACATTTCGAAATGTCCCGAAGTCATTTAATCTTGAACATAAACAAACGAACAATGCGCAAACAATGATAGCTTCTATTCGAAGAACAAATCTTTTAACAATTGTTTAAACAATCGGCCCATATAAAATTTATGCCACTCAGAATTTTTGGATTTTTCAAGAATCCTGTGTTGCACTAAATTGTAATGGGCAGGACGTATCTATTACCATCAGCTGAACGTCATGCTCGTCTCGTCCCTATTTTTCATTAAAAACAAAAGTCTCATTTGTCCAGTAACTTCACTAGCTACGGCACCCATCAGACCGAAACACAGTTATGTTTACAAATTAATGCTTCACGGAAGAAATAGGCGCCGTCAGGGTACGCATAAACTAACTTGGCATCCTGTGCAAAGGAGCCTGCCACTGGTATTAATTAATAATTATTAAATTAAGAAATTTGTTCGTTATTGCGTAGTCTTGTGAAACAAATAATTATCACTTCCACTCTGCGATGATTTTCTCAAGAGAATCAATTCTCTCTATAAGAGGAGGGAATTCCTCCAGTTTTAATTTCTGATCCGCTGAAAATCAGTGCTGTTTCATATCTATGGCCGTGTCACAGATAATCCTGAGTCGGTGACCTCCACACTGCACCTGACATTTCCTGCACTGCACAGGAACTCTCTAATATTAAATCAATTACTATTTAATTATGTTCTTTTTGGTTTGTCTGTGACTGTGAGTTTTGTGAAATAAATGTTTTTTTTTCTTTTTTTCTTATTTGAACGAGGATTTAGATGACCAGCCCTTAGATCATACGTCTTAACTTCTATTTTGAGCAATGCAGGCACACTAACACAAAGTGACATACAAATCGCCAGTGTACAACGTAGCTTATCACGCACACTAAATTAATAAAGATGGTCTGTTTTCATCAGTTGTCTAGCAGTAAGAGGCTCTATCTATACGTATAACTTATCTTAAAGGACCGACCCATATCAGCTTTAATGGTAATTAAAAAAAGGCTTGCGAAAACTGGAAACTTTACCAGTGGGAGGCTCCTTTGCACAGGATGCCGGCTAAATTATGGGTACCACAACAGCGCCTATTTTGGACGTGAAGCAGTAATGTGTAAAGATTATTGGGTTTCGGTCTGAAGGGCGCCGTAGCTAGTAAATTACTGGGTAAATGAGACTTAAAATCTTATGTCTCAAGGTGACGAAAGCAATTGTATTGCCGCTCAGAATTTTTGTTTTTTTTTGTGTTTTTCAAGAATCCTGAGCGGTACTGCATTGTAATGGGCGGGGCGTATCAATTACCATCAAGTAAACGTCCTGCTCGTCTCGTCCCTTATTTTCACAAAAAAAACTGGAAAACTTTCAGGTTTTCGACATCAATTAGAATTTAACACAAGTCAAGTATTTGGCGAAACTCCCATGTTACAAGGAGAACTCCCAACTAATTATAACAAAATAAATATAAGTTAATTACAAAGTTAGCAGTGACTCTTCACACTTGTAATAATTTTTACGCGAGCGAACTTTCTAATTAACCCGACAAACTACAAATACTTGCATCGAGGGAGCCAAGAAGCGTTACTTCAATAAACTATACACCAGTTATTCTGGTACGCGAAATACAACTTTACTTATATATATTTAAAACATTAATTTTATGTTGCAAATGTTGTTTTGCACATACTTCGTTAAGCAAAAATTGGCTTTATTACATTGTAGTAAGACTTAGGTTTGCTTGTAGTAATTTTTAGTGTAGGGTTGTCAAGAACAAGTTCATTATGCACTTAGACAATTAGTGTACGCCCGCGGCCAGCTCAGTCATTGTCAGCCCTGAGCCTTTCCGTTCTCGCGCCTTCCTTGTTTCTATTTGATTATGCTCATTAGAGAGTAAGATTTGTATGAGTTCTAAGAGACATTCTGTTAAAAGTTTTTCAAAAGTTATACAGAAATAATTAACCATAATGACCTTAATAGGACAAGGCAGCGGACGGGCGAAAGGGTAAATCATAATATTATTGTCTTTAACATCAGAATTTACAGAATTACTGTATTAAAGAAACAACGAAAGAATTTTTTTGTTCAAGGTACTACAAAAAAACTATGCACAAAATATAACATTACTAGCTGACCCGGCAAACGTTGTTTTGCCATATAAATAACAGCCATGTGTTATTCTGGTATGTAAGCTATATTATTGTAAAGTTTCATCAAAATCCTTTCGGTAGTTTTTGCGTTACAGAAATTCAAACATACATCCAGACATACAAACTTTCACATTTATAATATTAATAGGATATCGTCAGCTAATGAATAAAAACATTATTTAAATCGTACGTAAAGATTAAACGTAACATAACGTATTCATGTTATATGACGCCTTAAAATGTTGCACAATTTTTATGACTGCTCATTTCAAATAGGCATATTTATCAACATTAATGATCGTCTCCAACATCACATCTCAAATGAATCAATCCTTTGCCTTTCTCACCCCAAAATTATCAACGTTCAATTCTACATAGAAAATAGAGAAAACAATTGCTCGTATCAGTCTATTCTTAGTTTTGATACCCATTCTTCTTTTCTTCCATATCATGTTGTTTGGTCGGGACATATTAGGGTCTTTTGTTATTCCAATTCTCCTTTTTTATCTCGGAGACATAGCTGCCATTTTTGTTGATTTGGGAGTCCAAGTATATGTAGTGGTCAACGTTATTGATGCTAAGAATGTTGCAGATGGCATTTGTTAGCTTTTCGGCACAATCAACTATCACCCTATTAGTTTTGCTCTGTTCACTGATCGATCTTGCCAATTTCTGTCTCAAGTCGTTGGAACAGCTCACTTATCTACAATGGAATATTGATCACCACAAGAAAGATGTCGTCGGTATATCGGATTTGATAGTCTCTTGCCACCTATAGGAAAGTCCTCTTTCAGTTTTCTATTGTCTTTCGAATAACGTACTCTTCATATATTATAAAAAGTGCAGGGGACAAGATGCAACCCTGTTCCACTCCTCACCTCCTCTACCTTATAATTATTTTATGTAACTACTAGCTGATCCAGCAAACGTTGTATTGCCGATATTAAAATCGCGATACAAAAGTAACTGTTGATCGTAGATAGGTGAAAATTCGAAGTTGTGTGTATTTTTTAAGGCTGACTCATAATCAAACAAATTTAAAAACAAATGTCAAAAAAAAAAATCGTGTGGACCACCCTTAACATTTAGGGGGATGAAAAATAGATGTCCGATTTTCAGACCTACCCAATATGCACTACAAATTTCATGAGAATCGGTCAAGCCGTTTCGGAGGAGTTCAATGTTTAACACCATGACACGAGAATTTTATATATTAGATTTCACACATATTTTAGCAAGCGGTATTCACCTTAAAAGGTAATGCATTTAGTAATAAGATAAATTTAGCATAATTATAAATGTAATGCTGTTATTACCATTGGTGAATCTAAATAAATAAATACCCTGACTTCTTCTTGTAGTTTCAACATAATGGAGCATTCATTGTCTATTCTGATGAACGAAAACTTTTCATATATTAGATACACCAAACCTTACGAACTAATTAGCTACAAGTATTGTTAATTACTTTTTGGTTATAAAAAGGGGACAGTGATGTGCACAATTCCACCATACATTATTTTGTTATATCTCAGAGGGCTTCGACGGTCTCGTTGAAAGCTCCCAGATGGCTTATTTTTTCCGACAACTCCAAAAAATTTCGTTAATATGTACAAAAATGTGTACGAAAACTTATCAAATTATATACTAAAACCTTCCTTAAAAACCACACTAGCCATTGGTGAAAACAGTACAGTCGTGGGTTCGAGTCCCGCATCGTTTATAAAATTTTGTTTTTCAAATTTTATTTGTGTATTAATCCTAAAAGTGAGGGTTATAACTTTAAAAACATAATAAATCGTTTAAATTGGTATGCTACTCTCAAATTGCCTCGTGTTTCGACTTAGGTAACTACAAACCATAAATTTTATATTTATTATCTCTATGGAAGAGAAAATAAACGAGCGTACGGATCACCTGAGTTTAAGTGATCACCACCGTACACATTGTCTTGCAACACCAGAGGTGTGAGCATTACCCGGCTTTGAAAAAGGCATGCGCGAAACACCGCACAAGGAAGATCCTTTTTAAGAAAAATATTTAATAAACAAAATTCAAAAGACCTCCGTAGACAAACATTTGGAATAAATTTAAACATAATAAAGAAATATATATAGCTGTTCCTGCATTTCCAAAATTGTAACAGAAATGCGCACTTCACAGGCAAATTATTCAACGTTAGAAATATCTAACATATTGCTGGAAATTCACGGCTGTGGCAGATCTGACCGCGAGTTATCCGGCCATGCGAGAACCGGATACACCCGGCCCGATCCGGTCACCGCCGGCTGATCCGGTTAACGGATCAACGCCGTGTTTCACGCTGACTGACTGTGGAGTCGGGGAACTTACTGGTTTATATCGAGGTAGTTTCAATAAGTGATGTCCATGTTCTGTCTTCATACATAGATTATATAGGTACATATGCATTCATTTATACTGGCTGTTTCCTGCGGTTCCACCTGTGAGATATTTCTGTCATAACAAACCTATAGCGGCTTATGTGTAAGATAAAGGCATATTATGTTATCCAGGACTTTTAACCGCAACTGCAAATCGATCTTTGCATAGTATATTTTAGAGTATTTTTTAACTAGTCATATATATTATTTTACTTCAATACTTATTTTCTTCTTTGTTGTATTCAAATTTGGAACGCGTTTATAACGATCGAAATATTATTTTATTTCCCGCCATTTCACATGTTTTTTTGAGGTTATTTATTATTAATGGAGTAAGGTGTTAAAGAAAATAAATTGCAGTGGTTGCCTTTCACAAAGTGAGTTTGGAGGTGTTGGTAATTTTCTAGAGACTTCAACAGCTATCTATCGTTAGATATACCAACACATCCTCTGTCGATAACCGTAAACAACCGCGTTTTGTTCAACATAAATCCTGTGAGAAAATCAAATATCGATTCCCGTTAGGACACTTTTAGTTAGTTAGTTTAGTTTAGTTCTTATTGTCGAAATACTACTGTATGTAAGTTGATACTTCTTTTAGAAAAAAGCATGACACTAATATTAAAAGCAATTCAATCTCATTAACACATTCACAATTAAAAGGGAATACAATTGTACACAGTGATTTTTTTAAATTTTAAATATAATTATTTTTTTTTAATTCGGGAAACAAACTGTACAACTTAATACACTAAAAAAATAAAACATTAAATATAAATCACTGACCAATAAAAGTTTCCACAAATAAAAAGTACATTTCTATGTATTTATTTATTCTTAAAGCGGGGAAATTAATTACAATTTAAAAGTACCTACTTGTACTATATATTGAATTGAAAATAAAAAAAATATTAATAGAAAATTATTAATAGTTTTAGTAATAATAACATACATTTTTAAGTTAATTAAGAGATGCAATATTATTTAATACAAATAAGAATAATTAAAACTAAGACATTTTCATTATTTGTTCAATCAACTTCTGTAACGAACCTGAAATTGAATAGAAGAATTAATAAAAGCTGTATTATATTTGCAACAATCATCCACAATAACCTCCACACGGGCCAACCCTCTACCAGTCACAATGGTAGTGACAGCTTACACTGCACACAGATCTCACCGCCGTCGTCACGCCCCCGCCGCTAATCACGGCGGTAATTACCAGCAACAGCAGTACGCGACAAAATTGCCTGTTTTCACACGAACTGATTACATGCTATATGACACGGTAGGTTTCCATTGTTATCCGATATTCTTATTGGACGAGCATTACAAATCTATGCCTGACATTAAGTTTTCTTATATGTCTGCAAAAAAAAAAACTAATGAAACACGGGAACTGTTGCAAATTTATTCATACCTAAAAAGTACAAATAAAAATTCAAACAAATTTTTATGAACAATGCGGGACTCGATCCTGCGACCGCTCTTACCATTTGAGTCAACCGTTCGAGTGACGTATCGTTCATAAAATCTTGTTGCATATGAATGTAATTAATCCCAGAAGTGAGCGTTATTACTTTTAAAACATAACAAATTGTTTAGATTTGCAAGAGCAACATCTCAAGGCAATTTCCTAATATGCAAATATTGAGCAGGCTATCAACTGTAATGTAGATCCCGTAGCTGAAGCGACAACCTGAGAGTTGAAGAAAGCATTCAAGATTTTATCAACGATACGTCACTCGAACGGTCAGCTCAGTTGTTAAGAGCGCTCGTACGGAACGCGAGAGGTCTTGAGTCCCGCATCATTCATAAAATTTTGTCTTAAATTTTTATTTGTGTAATAAATTTAATCCCAGAAGTGAGAGTTACCACTTAAAATATAACGATAAAGCAACTCGATACGATAAGTACTCGATAGTAGTAAGCTCGCAGCTTCATCCATGCTAAATTTAACATTTTTAATACCAATAGTATCCTATTATTACACTGGCCTGCAAAAGTAAGTATCACACTTTTCAAATTAATTTTTCTTAACTATAGAAGGTAGAGATTTAAGATTAAAAACGTTTTGTTGCAAATTTTATAGGCTTTAATTCTTAGAAACTAAAATTATACATTAGTAAAATTTTTAACTTAAAAAAGATAAAACAATGAAAAAAGACATTTTTAGTTTAGTGTAAAAAAATTCAACTAAAATGTATAACATGTTATTTAATTTTTAATAACTGGTATTGCCTCCTCGAGCTCTGATTACAGCTTCGAGCCGGTTTGGCATACTGAACACTAGGTTTCGGAGCCGATGTTGGGGAATATTCTCCCATTCTTCTACCAGGGCCTGCTTTAGTGCCCTGAGGGTAGTAAGTGGTGGTCTGCAATTTCTGACTAGCCTCCCAAGCTCATCCCAGGCGTGTTCAATCGGCTTGAGATCAAGACTTCTTGATGGCCAAGCCATCACGCTGATACCGACTTCCTGAATATACTCTTGTATATATGAGCCGTGTGTGGCCGGGCATTATCATGCATCAGCATCGATCCATCACCCATATTTGCTAAATACGGCCCTGCATACTCATTGAGAATCTCTTGAGCATATCTTTGCCCAGTGAGGGTGCCATTTTCTATGGCTACTAGCTCTGTGCGACCTTCTGAAGATGTGCCAGCCCATACATGTACACTGCCTCCACCGTATTGGACTCTTTCTGAGATGCAGGCTTGAAGGTATCGCTCATCAGGTCGCCTGTAAACACTGCGCCTTCCATCAGAAGTGTAAAGGGAGAATCGAGACTCATCTGCAAACAAAATTCTTGACGATTCTTCTTCATCCCACTGCATGTGTTCACGGGCGTATCGCAGTCTCGCTACTCGATGCTGTCTCTCGAGTTTTGGGCCACTCGCTGGTCTTCGGGGTTTCAAATTTGCTTCAGCAAGTCTTCTTCTCACTATACTGTCACTAATGTAGTCCCTCCGGGTCTGAAGTAGCTGTTGCTGGACTTCAACTGCATTTTGGTGGCGATTTCTTAACACAGTGGAAATAATATAAAGATCTTCTCGGGCACTGGTACACCTGGGTCTGCCATTATAAGGTCTCCTCAGATGGTGTCCAGTCTCTTCGTACCTTCGCTTTACCTTCTGGACCGTTCGTACCGTCACACCCACCATTCTTGCAGTGCGACGCATACTGATGCCTAGTTCCAGAAAAGCCATGATCCTAGCACATTCTTCAACTGAAAGAGGCATGATAAATAAATGTTATGTGCTTTTTAGCATAAATTTTTAAAACAAGACCCATCGATCTTGAAACAGAAAGAAAAATGTGAATGGTAAAATTGTAATTTGGAAACGTCCACTTTGAAAAAGGAATGGTTTTGTTTTTGAAGTTTTTTTTCAGCCAATTCTTAAAAGAAGGTTACCGACTATAAAGTTTTTATGTACAAAATTAAATTCTCTTTGGAGTCCTTTTTATTTCGAAAGTATATCTTGTGAACTTAAAACGTTATCCCCATTTTAAAAGTGTGATACTTACTTTTGAAGGCCAGTGTATATTACATTCAAAATATTTATGTAAAGAAAAGTGAGATTTGACAAAAATATGACTATTGGAATTAAAAGAGTTAACAAACTAGTTATTTTTTATGACAATAAGGGACGAGACGAGCAGGACGTTCAGCTGATACGCCCTGCCCATTACAATGCAGTTCCGCTCAGGATTCTTGAAAAATCCAATAATTCTGAGCGGCCCTACAATTGCGCTCGTCATCTTGAGACATAAGATGTTTAGTCTCATCTGCCCAGTAATTTCACTAGCTATAGCGCTCTTCAGACCGAAACACAGTAATATTTACACATTACTGCTTTACGGCAGAAATAGGCGCCGTTGTGGTACCCATAATCTAGCTGGCTTCCTGTGGAGGAGTTCTTCCAAAGGAGACTTTCCACTGTTACGAATAGGTTAGGATCTAACACATTCAAAATATTTTTATAAAGAAATGTGAGATTTGACAAGAATATGACTTTTGAAATTAAAAGAGTTAACAAACTAGTTTTGGGGACGCACCCAGTATTGCCTGTTTTTATTTTATCGTCTCGTGTCGGTCAATGGAAACGTACAGTTGGACAAATATATCGGAGGCAGACATTGTTACGGCCGTCCTTATTGTACTCGCCACCTAATTATGCTATTTGACATTTCATTCCAGTATTCACCTTAACACCGAAACAGAGAGATAATAAATTATTTTTTGACGTTTATCCACCATCACATCATAAACCACAAATTAAAATATCAATAAATAAATTATTACTACTCGCGTCTCCTTCACTTAAATATTTCTGTGCGACGGGAACGATGGCTGGTCTATGCGTCTACACGTCAACCAGTGCTGCTTATGGTGCCAGTTCGATCATATATATGATATTATGTATAAATATTTGTTATTTAAAACGCTTTTTAACGTTGAACTTGATTCATATTATATCGGATACAGCACCTTACAAACTAATTTATTAAATAAGTTTATTACAGGTATTGTAAAATATTTGATAACTATTTCATTTAAAAGAGTTACATATGGGTGCAAGAAACTCAGCGGGCTTTTTTTTTCATCTAAAAATATGTTTACAAAGTAATTTTGTACAATTTAAATAAATTTAATAGCCTGAGGGCGGTCTCTCCATTCGCAATCTGTGGTATCATTAAGAAAGTCATTTATGTTATAGTAACCTTTACCACACAAACTTTTTTAACAATTCTTTTGAATAACGTAATACTTTTGTTTTGAACATTTTCTGGGATCTTGTTGTAAAAGCATGTACATCGCCTCACAAAAGACTTACTAACTCGACTTAGTCGAGTAGTGGGCATTATAAGTTTATGTCTGTTCCTGGTATTAACATTATATTTTTCGTTAATTATATTTAATACTTATTCTAACTTATAGGTATGCACAACGTTGCATGTATTTATAATTGTAATTTTAGCAGTTTAGATAACTCGATATTATAAGGGTTCTAGAATATATTTCTTAAAATTGTCAATTGTATTAAAATTTATATCTCATCTTTACATATATTAATACGTTAAACAGATGAACGTGAAATTTAACAAAGTTAAAGTTTATATGATAAAGAAGTGCATGAATATATTTTCTTATATAAAACGTTATAAATAAATACATTAAATTAAAATATATATTACACACTCTGCTGCTTGAATGATACCCAGCATGTATGTGTAAAACCTTAGATTAAGGATTGGTCTCCGCTGCGCTCCAACTAGATACCGCAGGCGTAGTCGCAAAGTGCAGCTACTAATACTATGCCCAAGTTGGCGTACTCTACCCAGTCTCGTCACATTTTCAGTTGGGTAGTAAAAAACTTTGTCAAAATAATACTACAAAAACAATGAAAGACACTGGGATCACATATCATCAGTAAGTATTTTGTATTTTATTAATTTGAACATGAAGCGTATGTTACAAAATTTGAAACATGCCATTGAGTGTCAAGATGCCACGCACGCAAGCATCTAATAGTAATAAAAAAGCTATTGTTCTTAGGTAGTGCGGTATCTAGTTAGAGCACAATCTTTGACAAATAAACTCAATTAATTTTGATCAAATTTCAACCTTTCGGCGACTACTATTTACTATATTATCGTGATACCCTTCAATATAGAATACTCAATGGAATGCTCTGCCGTGAGGACGCCCGTTAAGAGATAACATAGCCAAACAGAAGGAATAGAATCCAACGTCCTTCACTTAAATACAACAAGAAACAAACTCACGTATCGTTCACAATACCTCTCACCATTCATGTAATGACCAGCTATCGCACGTCACATCTTGGATTAAATACAAAGTTTTCAAGCAGCGCCACTACAGACCTGGCCCCCATGTTATCAGATCCATATCAATGGGTTCTGCTGCACAAAAGATGTGGAAACAATACCAGAGTCGAGTGCCTCTCGATTGAACTGGACCCTTGGATTGTACTTGTGTACTTACATAAGTAATAATAGTCGTGAAATACTAGTATTTGGCGGGATATATATATTTTTTTTTATGAAAATAAGGGACGAGACGAGCATGACAGTTAATAGTAATTGATACGCCCTGCCCATTACAATGCAATTCGCTCAGGATTGTTTATCAGGAGCGTTCATCACTTTGAGACATTAGATGTTAAGTCTCATTTGCCCAGTATTTTCACTAGCTAGAGCGCCCTTCATGCCGAAATACAGTAATGTTTACACATTACTGCTTCACGGCAGAAATAGGCGCCGTTGTGGTACCCATAATCTAGCCGGCATCCTGTGCAAAGGAGCACACTGGTATATTTACTAATTCAAAAGGCTTACCCATAGCCTAACATTAATTAGCTTGTTTAATAAACATTGACATATCTTCGCATCAAATAAACAACTTTGCGTCATCTATACCTACTACTATCGGCCGTTCCCAATATTCAGTCTATCTCTTACTTGAGATAAAAATCGTAACTATCGTTGACTTTTCTGTCCCAATAAACTTATCGACGGTAACTCACCTTATCTGTACACGCCGTCTGTCAATGGGGCGATGTACAGCTTACCAGCTATAGAATTTTGTATGGAAATTGCATTTCACGTGTCCCAATATAAAGTGATAAGAATGACTTATCGGGTATATTGGGACAGCTTCAGATTATTGACAGCTAATTACTGACAGTAGAACTTAGTAAATTATCTCTATTTGTAGATAGTATATTGGGAACGGCCGTAAGACATCTATATAGATGTGAACAATTTTAGAAGTGAATTCTTACGATGTGATCCGACACTCAAATTTGATAACTTGGAGCTGTCTTTGTATTAAAACCTTCTTTAAGACAATATTGTTCTTTCCACAAATGTAAAATAGTCAAATTTTATGATTCATATTCGTGCTACTTCTCACCAACACAAATTCTACGATACATAACATTTGTCTTTTTATCTGTATGTATGTATGTAGTAGAGGAGGACGAAGTAAAAAGAGGAGGGTACGGGTCACCTGATGTTAAGTGATCACCGTCACTGACATTCTCCAGCAATACCAGAGGAATCGCTAGAGCATTGCCGGCGTTTTAGGAAGTTCTAAAATCGAGACTATGCTTTGCAAAGTCTCGGAATGGGGCCGACAAAATTTAGTCCAATTCAACCCCAGGAAGACACAAGTTTTTGCTTTCCCCTCTAAAGAGTCTCTCTTTTGTCGTATCCTCTCGATTCGAGATCTTTCCTCTAGCACTCTAACAGCCACAGCCTGTATCGGCTTACTTGGCGTCGATATATTGAGCGACGTTCTGTCGTCGCTTGGAAGGGAAGGACAAACTTGCCTTGCCAAAAGAGTTTGGTGTACTCAGTAAGGCGATACAGTACTTCACTATAAGCCACCGCCTACAACAATATAAGGCGCAAATTCGGCCTGACATGGTTGGCATCACTGTTCTCACCTCTGGGCGGGCACTGCCCAGTACCAGCTTTTTTCGTTTGACCGCATACAACGAAGATCGGCTCCAATCATCGACGATGAAGTCATCTCCGATCGGGTTGATTCTTTGGCGTTGGGTAGAGATGGGGGTTCTCTCTGCATCTTCTACCGCATTTATCACGGGGAGTGCTCAGAGGAGCTGTTCGGGTTGATTCCACTGGACGAATTCGACCACCGGACATTACGGTAAAATGTAAGATACCACCATCACGACCACCCCGCATCACGTTGTCGTCTGGCAGTCCACAACCGCGCGTTTTGCAAGAAATTTCTTGCCTCGCACAGTAGGTAACTTTGTGGAATCAATTACCGGCTACTGTTTTCACGAACCTTAAATATTTTACTTTGTTTTTTTTTAAATACGAAGGGCAATTTTTTTATCGCAGAGGAGGACCAACGAGCGTACGGGTCGTCTGATATTAAGTCTTCACCACATTCTCTTGCAACACCACACAGGAATCTGGACTCATCAGGAATCACAGGAGCATGAAGAAGGTGTCCACACAAACACGCCTGTGAAGCGTACCCACCCATGTCGTATCGTCCCGGAAACACCGCACAAGGAAGCTCATTCTACTGCTTTATTTTACCTGCAAGAAAGTTCCTTGAAAACCGCACTGTGGAGGATCGCCACACATCGAGATGGTGGTGATGATAACCTAATTTGTGGCGTGTCGTACAAAGGTGGAATTCGGCGGCAAGAATCAGGTGGAACACCTCTTTGGAACACTTCCCGTGATAAATGCGGTAGAAGACACACAATGAAGCTACACGCATGAATGATATCTTGACTTTAATAATTTTTTATAGTAAGTATATCAAATTATAATTTTGTGTGTAATGGCTAAATAACTTTAAGCTATTGTAAGACCAAATTTGTACCAAATCTATTTAACAGCAAATAAATAAATTTGAATATGAATACTTCTGTATGCTACGCCAAGTGATCTGCCTTCCTGTGGAAATCTGCCTTCCGAACGAGCTGTAAAAATGAAAAATAACACATTTCAAGTGCAATTTCGGGTTTGTTTTTTAGGTATATTACCTATGAAATAAAATATTTTTGTTCCGTTCACAGAGCACTGGATCTCCGACAGTTCGAGCAACTCTGCGTTGCACGTGGTCAAATGGTTCGAGCTAATAAGCTTTATCTGTACTGTTCCAAGCTATTATAATAATATGATTCGTAAGTTTTCCTCCAAGTTCCACGTTTCCGTTTGTTCCGTCCATTCGCTCACGTCCGGTCGGTGACTTCACATCGGGGTGCAAATCGAATCATTTCGCCTAATTGAGTCGTAATCTCTGCCGCCACACCCCGCCACCGTGAGACTGATCGCCGCTGCCAATACTTATCTGTAGGGTGACAATGAGTTCGCTTTATAAGTAATATATAATAAACTAGCTTTTACCGGCGAAGTCGCCTCACTTTGCAAACAATACACATACAAACTGCTGTGGTTAATACATTTTTAATACATACATTGTTAATACATATTTACTACCAACTATGGAACTCTCATCCACCATTTTTTTCTACGCACAGGTCGAAAATTTAAAAACACTAAAAAATATTTATTTATTTCTTATCAAGTGTGTAAATGGTGTATGTTAGTGAACAACCCTAACGGCTGGACCGATTTTTCAAATTTAAGACGTGTATACAGGACAACAGTCTGTCGGGTCCACTAGTACCTATATATATAAAATTCTCGTGTCATGGTGTTAAACTTTGAACTCCTCCGAAGCGGCTTGACCGATTCTCATGAAATTTTAAGTGCATATTGGGTAGGTCTGAGACCACCTATTTTTCATCCCCCTAAATGTTATGGGTGGTCCACATGATTTTTTTTTTAAATTTGTTTGATTATGAGTCAGCATTAAAAAATACATACAAATTCAAATTTTCACCCATCTACGATCAACAGTTACTTTTGTATCGCGATTTTAATATCGGCAATACAACGATAGTGTTTTCGTTTAAAGCTCCCAGACGGCTTATTTTTCCGACATCTCCAACAAATACCGTTTATATATTCAAAAATATGCACAAAAACTTAACAAATTATATACTTAAACCTTCCTCGAGAACCACGCTATCCATTGGTGAAAACAGCAAGAAAATCAGTGCAATAGTTTTTGAATTTATCGCGATCAGACAGACAGACAGACGCGGTGGAGGACTTTGTTTTATATTATGTAGTGATAAATAATAGAGGTAAACCATTTGTCTTTAGAGTGTGTATATGTGAGAGAGAGTATATGTTAGAAAGAAATATATTTATATGCAAAAAAAATAGTATTTTCAATTTACACAGAAGACTATAACCAAACTAAATAAAGTAATGTATTACACACACATATATATTTATTAATAGTGTGATACCAGCAACTTGACTAAAATTTTTCTATAGCATTTGATAATATAGCATAGTAGATATTGGTGACTTTGTTTTTCTGAAAGTTTATTTGTTGCTTAAAGGAGCCTAAATTATACAGAATATACTAAAATTTAAACAATTATAAACGCAATTGAGGTTAACAGTTTACCTCTATTTTGAGCAATGCACGCACACTTACATAAACTGACACACATATCGCGAGTGTAAGACGTAGCTTGTTACGCACACTAAGTAATAAACCTGGCCTGTTTTTCTCGGTTTTCTTTTTTTTATAAAAATAAGCGAAGAGACGAGTTGGACGTTCAGCTGATGGTTATTGATACACCCTGCTCATTACAATGCAGTGCCGCTCAGGATTCTTGAAAAACCCAAATATTCCGAGCGGCACTACAATTGCGCTCGTCACCTTGAGACTTAAGGTATCAGAGGCATAAGTCCCATTTGCCCAGTAATTTCACTATCTACGGCGCCCTTCTGACCGAAACATAATAATGTTTACACATTACTGCTTCACGGTAGAAATAGGCGCCGATGTGGTACCCATAATCTAGCCGGCATCCTGTGCAAAGGAGTCTCCCACCGGTAGTTCTGTAGCAACAAGAGACTGTATCTAGATGTATAAATTATCTTAGCGAAAAATTTTAGTTTTCAATATTTTATTAAAAATTTAATCATTACATAATCTTAATATATATAAATTACGTGACACGTTGTTTGTCCGCGATGGACTAATGAACGGATATAAATGGGGATTACTTCATGGAGTGCAGTTTAGACCAACTTGAGAGATAGGATACTTTTTATTTCGATTTGGGACCCATAATTATTTTTATTTTCAATATTTGTTTTGTCTATGAGATAATTTATTGACGCACGGTTTGACAGTTCTGCTGTGAAACAATTTCATGATAACAACAGGGAGCATTTTTTAAGAAATAATTCTTGATGTTTTGAAATATTATTGGCGAATTCCTATAAAACAGTATTTTTTTTTATTATCTACAGAATTACGTCTGTTGAGTCAGCTAGTAATATTATAATTCGTCCCACTACCAAACAGATGGTGTCACCACTGGCTCCCTCCAGCGATCGAACCAAAACATCACCCCATGAGAAACCTCAACCACTCGACACAAGATGTAATCGCGCCTTTTTTTGTTTTCAACAATACTATACGACTAATAATTGTTCCTGGACCTGCACGGCATTGTCGAAAGGCCGCTGAAGTACTTCTGAAGTGATATCGGGCCTCAAACATTACATGGAATTGAATTAAACTCTGTTATTGAGCCATGACTTTAGAAACGTGAGACGAATGTGAAATTTCTTTAGTTTACTTTACATTTAGGGCGTTGAAGTGCTTCGCTTATGAAATTTTAATAAGTTTTGATGTTAAGAAACGTTGTTATATTACCTTAGCTGCTACTCAAAACAGTGCGTTTGTATGTAGTAAATAAATATGATTTGTTGTATTGTAGTAACTAAATATGATTTTAACACAA
Organism: Leptidea sinapis; assembly: GCF_905404315.1. Lineage (NCBI taxonomy): Eukaryota > Metazoa > Arthropoda > Insecta > Lepidoptera > Pieridae > Leptidea > Leptidea sinapis. Next base: position 15,192,294 of record NC_066276.1, read on the forward strand.
ATTATTCATAAAGTAATAGTATGTAAGTGGTAGTAGTATGTAAACATATTAAAGTGGAAGTTAAGTAATTATTATTTTTGTTAATTATGTGATTAATCCTTGGACCCTTGGATTGTATTGAACCTTGTCATATACACATACATTACTAGTGGGGGGCTCATTACACAGGATGCCGACTAACGACGATGAAAAAAAAAGCGCGCTGAGTTTGTTGCGCCCATTCTTCTCAGGTCGGTGGGTGGTAGATTTTGACTTTTAATAAGTGATGTCACGTCCTATTTTGAATAAAAATTTTTGAATTTGAATTTATCGAGTGATATTATTAAAATAGATCTGGATGATAGATATGTGGCTAAATATCAAATTGCCTCCCACTTTTGAAGCAAATAAAGACGTAGTGTAGACCAGTGGCAGGCTCCTTTGTACAAGATGCTGGCTAGATTATGGGTACCACAATGGCGCCTATTTCTACCGTGAAGCTGTGTAAGCATTATTGTGTTTGGTATGAAGGATGCCGTAGCTAGTGAAATTACTGGGCAAAATATGTCTCAAGGTGACGAATGCAATTGTATTACCACTCAGAATTTTTTGGGTTTTCAAGAATCCTGAGCATTGTAATGGGCAGGGCTTATCAATTACCATCAGCTGAACGTCCTGCTCGTCTCGTCCCTTATTAACATAAAAAAAAATATAAACGTCTGCATGGTGTTAGTAGAGTATGCAGACGTCTGTTTGTAATCGATACTTTAATTGGTTGTTGTGGCATGATCGTGGAGTTATAGTCACTTTGACGTTACTAAGATGGCCGTCTGTCCCCCTCTCATATTGCGACAATTTCCCTCACTACTGAAATTACATTATATACAAAAAATACATGCAATAGCATGCAAGTGCTTTGATGTTATTCTTTAATCAAACTAACGGATATGTTTCAAGTGTTTTAATTATAGAAAGTAAAAAATCATAAAATTACGACATTAATTTGCAACGCTAAATGTGCTTATATATATAAGGGAATCCCTGAAATATGATATATATAGATACATACCTTTTTTATGAGAATAAGGGACGAGATGAGTAGAATGGTTAGCTGATGGTAATTGATACGCACTGCCCCTTACAATGCAGTGTCGCTCATGATTCTTGAAAAACCCAAAAATTCTGAGCGGCACTACAATTGCGCTCGTCACATTGTGATATAAGATGTTGAGTCTCATTTGAGTCACAGTAATTTCACTAGCTACGGCGCCCTTCAGACCGAAACACAATAATGTTATTATTGTGTCACGGCAGAAATCGGCGCCGTTGTGGTACCCATAATCTAGCCAGTTTTTGTGCTTGGTGGAGGACAAACACCCCTTTTGAGTTATTTTCCATCCTCACTATCTAAACGTTCTCCCAAACTACGGCTCTCATGAACATTTGTTTTTACAATTCAGAACAAGAATAAACAGTAAATAATAAAATGACGTCTTGATTTAGATCATTTATACGTCTTGATAGTCTATGACAGCTATGCAAACGACAAAAATAGACATTAGAACTAACCTCTATTTTGAGCAATTCACGCACCTAACACAAAGTGTCATACAAATCGCGAGTGTGAGACGTAGCTTGTCACGCACACTAAAGAAATATTCCTGGCCTGTTTTTATCGGTTTTCTAACAGCAAGAGGCTCTATCTAGACGTATAAATTATCTACGCGTCTTGACATTTTAATAACACTGAGTACGGGCAAGCATCAGTAAGAAACGCTACCTTGAATACAATATTAATAAAACATGACTGACGACACACAACAGCGTAGCCGCGCCTGAATTCATATTTCAGCAAACTTAAAAAGCCTTTTTATATCCTTTCATCCATTATCTTAAACAAACTTATATTTCCTGCATTCCACATTAATATGGAACCTACGGCGACGCGATAGGGGCTGGAGCTAAATATATAAAAATGGCAACATTGACAATGGCTGTATTCTGTAACGGATGCAGGTTTTTTGATAAATGACCAGACGCGATTTGTCTTGCGTAGGGCGAATTTGGCAAAGAGTAAACTTATTTGATATTTTTGGATATTATGCCTCCGAAATCGTAGCGCCGCGCCTTACAGTTTGTCTTGTTTGAAATGCCTTAACTCCAGTGACGTTTTAAACACATATAAAGACATATCATTCGCAGTCTGATAGCGGAACGACAAAAGTGTGCTTAAAGACAATGTAAGCACCCTTTTTTCTTTCCGAATCAAATCTGAAATGAATAAATGTTTTACATTGCTGCTTATTGACCAAGAATATTGTAAACAACTGAAGTAAATCCGGCAATATAGCAGTCGATGCTTATTATAGTGAATTTGTGGTAAGTTCCATAATTCCATTAATATCATCATACACTTAAGAGGATGAAAGAAAAGCCAAATTGCATTTTTCTCTTTAATGAAAAAAACAACATTTAAAGTCTATATTATATTATCTTCTCTAAATTTTGAATCTCATAATATTAAATATTAATCACTCTTTTTAGGTTACACTTCACCAACACATTCCAATCTTTCTCAAGCGTCATTTAGACATCTTCACGAATTAGTATTACTTTGTAAGTAGTAGTAGTAGTAGTCTCTTTACAGATATATTAAAAAATATAAAAGTACAATAGACATAAATCCCTAAGATCGTGACAAGATTTGTGTTTAGTTACCACACACGGTTCATTCAGACTCGCTTCAATACCAGTGTCGGTTCTGCAATAATTAAGTATTAAGTTTTAACCTTTGACGCAGGGCGGGCCAGTAATGGTCACAAGGATGTTATGATATTACGGCATTTTCCCCACTCACAATGCGAGGCAATGTGTACGCTACCATTTCCTGCCTCTAATGCCTTCCCCGACTTTTATTATTTATTACTAAGTCGCGTTATTTTGCCCCATTTATTGTAGTGACTGTAAAAAAGATTGTTGAAATGAGAGTAGCCTATTTTTACATACGTACTAATTATTACTTGTGATTTTTAAAGCAACATTTTTATCTGATTTAAATACAAATCAGATCCTTCCCATCTTAAAAATAATCTATATTTACTGTAAACGTTAGAGAAATATTTAAAGATTTGTTGATCTTATATAATTTTTCATTTCCTCATCTCGTTTATCGTAAAGCCCTCAGTATTAGCTTGATAGGGATCAATTATGTCTAAGATTATATATTTTTTCCTTTTTTTTATAATTCATAATATATTCAAGCTTTGTGTCAGAATACCATATATTATATTAGGTACCTACGTACTTTATTAAATCTATTTATTAGAAATCATATTTATTTTTTTATGAAAAATATGGGACGTTCAGCTGATGGTAGTTGATACGCCCTGCCCGTTACAATGCAGTGCCGTTCAGGATTCTTGAAAAATCTAAAAAATTCTGAGCGGCACTAAAATTGCGCTCGTCACCTTGGGACTTAAGATGTTAAGTCTCATTTGTTCAGTAATCTCACTGGCTACGGCGCCCTCCATACCGAAACACAAAAATGTTTACACATATGGTCTTTTAAAGGCCATTTTTAACTTTTATTCATAAATAAATTGATTTTACATTTTATTTAGATAAATTATTCGAGTGCCCAATCATTGCTAAGAGCGTTGTAGTGTTAACGATAAAAAAAACTTTTATTAGTATTTTGTAATCAAATAAAGAGTACTTACTAAGCAATTACATTGTTACAGTCTCGACAATGACCCGGTCAACTATTATCAGTATGTATCTCTACTTTGAGCTTAGCTTTAATTACATTTTATGGAAAAGGAGGACAAACGAGCGAACGGGTCACCTGGTGTTAAGTGATTACCGCCGCCCTCATTCTCTTGTAACACCAAAGGAATCACAGGAGCGTTGCCGGCCTATAAGGAAGGTTTATGCGCTTTTTTGAAGGCCTATATCGTATTGTCCCGGAAACACCGAACAAGAAAGCTCATTTCACAGCTTTGTAGTGCGTGGAAGAAAGCTCCTTGAAAACCGCACTGTGAAGGACCGCCACTCATCCAGATGATGGGGATGATATTCTATTTTGTGGCGTGTCGTGCGAAGGTGGAATTCGGCGGCAGGAATCAGGTAGAACAGCTCTTCGGAACACTCCTCGTGATAAATGCTATACAGGATACACAATGAAGCGACGCACGTCTCTACGCAACGCAAAGTGATCCAGTCGTTCACAGAGCATTGGGTCTCCGCCAATTCGAGCTGCTCTGCGTTGCACTACTTGCGCAGAAATCAAAATTAGGGTCTCTCTAGCGGAGGACGCGGGTTGGGGGGGGGGACTGCGCTTAATTTGATAAGGCAGACGTTGACGTCAAAGCTCTATAACGATAAGTTCCAGTACATATGGAGTATTTCTATCATAATGACGAATCCCAATAACTAACCAGTGGGAGGCTCCTTTGCATAGGATGCCAGCTAGATTATGTGATTTAGAAGAGGGGCTGGGAGTTTCTTGTCAGTTCTCCTCCTCATGCTTATTCAAAGTCAAATAAACTTTATTCAAATAGCCTTAAATTAAGTGCTTTAGAACCATCATTAAAAATATTCAAGTATATTTAGATTACTGAATCTACCATAATATGTTTTGAAAAAGTAGAGCACGAAAGAAGAACGTATAAGAAACTCAACGGCCACTCTTTAAAATCAAATAGGGTAGGTATTTTACAATAGATGTTGTACCAGTGGGAGGCTCCTATGCAGAGGATGCCGGTTAGATTATGGGTACCACAACGGCGCCTTTTTTGCCGTGAAGCAGTAATGTGTTAAGATTATAGTATTTCGCTCTGAAGGGCGCCGTAGCTAGTGAAATCACTGCGCAAATAAGTCTTTAGCAACTTATGTCTCAAGGTGACGAGCACAATTGTAGTGCTGCTCAGAACTTTTGGGTATTTTCAAGAATGATGAGCGGTACTGCATTGTAATGTGTATCAATTACCATCATCCGAACGTCCTGATCGTCTCGTCCCTTATTTTCATCAAAAAACTGATTAAAAATATAATAAATTAAATAATATATAATTTTTATAAACACATCTGTTCTAGTGATGTTCCGGTATCAGATCAATACATTAGACTGCGTGAAATACCGACACCAAGCAAATTGCCATCCAGTGGAGTATTAAAGGCACGATCGCTGAATTGATCATCATTGTGCATCACGGGGAGTGTTCCGTAGAGCCTTTTGATTTTATACCAACCTCTGACTTTCATCATCACCCTACATGTCACAAACTTACTTACCATCCTCACCAGCATAATTATATTCACACAAAATGCCTCAAAACTTTGCCAATAAATAAAAACTTCATCACAAAAGAATAACTAAAGAAGCCATTACCGCATTAACATAATATGACAGTATTGGACGCAATTTGTCAATTACAATGGACAAATGAAGTGAATGTCTTCTAAATAAATGTTCTGTAAATAATGGTAAATGTTGTGACATAGTGGACGGCACTGTACTGTGGCGAAACGGAAATATAGCGCAAGAGATGCATACTATTATTGACATGATAAATTAACTGACATGGGAATAATTTTATATTTATTTATTCAGGAACAAAACAGTCTTTTACAATAGTGAGTTACAAATATACACAAACCAGAAGACAAAACAGTTCCATAAATTAAATACTAATTATGTTTACACTGGACAATAATGCAAAACAAAAAACAACAAACAACATAGATATTTTAAACCAAAAAACTACAAAATTACAATGTTCAAAACGAAAATTTAAACAGTTATAAGAGTATAGTTAAGAACAGGACACAACAACAATGATGTTATTATTTAGAGTTATTATTTTTTTTAAATTGGGTACAATATCACCAACCATTTTCTTATATTTTTGTATATTTAATGAAAATATATCAATTTCAGTAAGACGTTTATTGTACAAACTACAAGAGCGCCTCACAAATGTATTTCCTGCATAATTGCTTTTATAAGGTGATAAAATGTAATCTTAGAACGAGAGGAGATTCGCGGTGTTATAAATTTAATTAGATTTAACAAGGATGCTGAGTCATACCACTGTTAATCATTTTAAATAGAAAAATTTGATCAACATAATTTCTTCTGAATAATAATTCACGTGTTGCTTCTTGAGTGTTAAAGAACAAAACGCAAAAAAGCATTTTTTTATAAATTTAAAACAATTAGGTTAATTTTCCCAATCAAATTGTATCTTTTTCCCTCTCAAATCTTATAAAATTTTAGTTACCAATGAACTAGAAATATTTTTGAATAATTTTGCATGTCAGTGTTGCGCCAATTTGAGTTGCGTTGTGCCAAACATCGCAATACTGGGCATCAAAATGTTTAAAGATATAACTGTGAAAGTACTATATTACTGAATGAAACTAAATAACTATTCATCATGACGGCACATGTAAGTGCTAGGTCCATCATGTGTCAGAGCAAGAAACTCCAAGCAGTGCCCGAGACTTGTGATTTGGATGTTATAGGGGCTATGATAGATATCAGCACGCTTTTCACTGTTCGTTTTGTTCTACCTTCAGTTCTCTTATAACATTGATATAAATGTGAATGACAGATGTCATATGTGAAATATAATGTGGTGTCGTCATGTTGCTTCACTTAAATGTAACTAGGAATTACTTATCCATCAAAACTTAGGCCCAATCAGGTACAGTATCTAAACAGGATTTAATACGGATTCCGTTCAGAAAGCACAGTTATAATCTTTAGTGAAATTAATAATTTATCGAGATTTGTCGTATATTTGTGGTTAGCCCTTTGGGCTCGAGAGCTACTACTAAGAGAAAGATTACAGGGCTCAAATTCAAATTCAAATTCAAATATTTTTATTCAAAATAGGATTTAAAATCACTTATTGAACGTCAAAATCTACCACCCATTCAAAAGAGACTGCCTCAGACCTGAGAAGCTTTTTTTTTTAATATAAAATATGGATTACAATGTAATATCATACAATAAACATTTATAATTAAAGAGCCTGAGGGTGTTCGCTTTATTCCCAGTCCGTGGTGTCATTAAGAAAATCGTTTATGCTATAATAACCTTTCCCACACAAACGTTTTTTAACAATTCTTTTAAATTTCGTAACACATTTGTTTTGTACATTTTCTGGGATCACATTGTAGAAGCATATACATCGCCCAACAAAAGACTTACTAACTCGACCCAACCGAGTAGTAGGCACAACAAGTTTATGTTTGTTCCTCGTGTTAACATTATGAATGTCACAGTTTCTAGAAAATTCTTCAATGTGCTTATGAACATACAAAACATTATCAAAAATGTATTGAGAAGCAACAGTCAAAATGTTTATTTCTTTAAATTTTTCTCTTAATGATTCTTTAGGACCTAGGTTATAAATCGCTCACCTCAGGTATATCATCAGAATCTGTTCAGTTTGCCCAATCAGGTTCTGTATCCTTTGCGATGTAACTCCGACGACAACTCAATATAATAAACGAAAAAAAATCTCGAAAAAATATTCAGTAGCTCTTGTAGCACTAAATACGGAAACATATTAGCAATGGTATCTAATCTGTCAAATGATACGTGACGTATGTTGAGTGCGTCCCTCCGCGGGACTCTGCGGGACGACGCGGGACAGCTATCGTCGAGGGTCTTTATTGATATTACGTTCACGCGCCGTTGCACACGGATTTATCGCACTGTTTACTTGAGTGTGATTCTTTAATAATGGATATAGTTGATGCCATGGTGTTGTAATGGAGTCTAGCAGAATGATGTTTTTGATAGATTATTTAGTAGAACTAACACTCAACATGTAGATAATGATTATTTTGTGACGTTTGACTTCTTTGCTGACTGAAATTTTGAAGTTTCATCCAAATAAAATGTATATAGAACTACACATAGATTGAGTCTTGTCTGCGAGTCGTGACTGTAGAGATTTTATGAATTCTGAATTTCAAAAGACTATATATTTATTTTTATTCTAAAATTCGAACCTCGCGCCTTACAATGTTATATAACTACGATCGTTTTAAAAGAAATGCAAATGGACTGTAATGTTTATTTGAGAGAGAGAGTTTCTTGAGCCGCTTCTTCTCTCTAAGAGTGCCATTTGTTTCCGAAGCGGTAGTAGTATCTAGTAGTTATTAGAAATGACATCAAAAAGAATTCGAAAGGAATCAATTTTGAGAAAATAAATGCGTTTTATACCTTTTTATTGTATTTCGCAGGGCGTAGGTAGGTAAGTATATAAACTAAAGAAAAAAAAATGTCTAAGTTTCAAATTATTTTGAAACACGTACCTGAAATTGAAATGATTTCATGGAAAATACGATATTTTTCGTTTCGTGTCTGATTTTTTTAAATGAAAATAAGGGACGAGACCAGCAGGACATTGAGCTGATGAGAATTGAAACGTCCTGCCCATTACAATGCTGCCCTTTAGGATTCTTGAAAAATCCAAAAACTCTGAGCGGCACTACAATTGCGCTCGCCACCTTGAGACATAAGATGTTAAATCTCATTTGCGTAGTAATTTCACTAGCTACGGCACCCTTCACACCGAACACAGTTTTCACATTACTGCTTCACGGCAGAAATAGGCGCTGTTGTGGTACCCATAAGGCTAGGGTTACTATGGATGCGAGTTCTGACGAAAATTTGTTCTGGCGAGTTCTGACGGATTCGTCAGAAGAAACAAACACCTGGTATCCAATGACAGTGTTTACACTGGCAACGACGAACGCGTCAGAACATGCACGACGTCGTCAGAACCACTCGAGCGTTCAAACGAGTTTGATTTTTTCGCACGACCTACGTCTGCGAATTTCGAGTGATTTGGTTTCCACCATGGATAATGATAAATGGATCAGTGTCGTGTACGAGAACAGGCGTTTGTGCGATATGAGAGACAAAAATTATCACAACAGAGATATTTCTCGGCAAAAGTGGGAGAAATTTGTCCAGAACTCAACACTAGCAGTAAGTACAATTGTTTATTTTGATGTAGGGTTAACATTAAATAGGTACATGAGCAATTAGAATTATTGTTTACATTTTATCTATCAAGAACATGACTTGTAGAGCTATAGATTATTACAGTAGGTTGTATTGAAAATGAAAAAAAAAATGAAAAAATATTTATTTCTGTAACAAAAATGGTACAAACATAATAGTGGATGTGACCTTCTATTAAGTGAGAAACACCTGTACCAGAAGGCCTCGCTCTTCCATATCAATTAAAATTAACAGTACCAAAAACTAGGGATCACAAATTAGGTCTAAAAATATAAAAAAAATATTATTCAAACAGGATGTCTGAGTGTGTGTGTGTGTGTGTGTGTGTGTGTGTATGTATGTGAGTATGTGTGTGTATGAGCATGTGAGCATGTGTGTGGTGTATTTCATTGTTACTTGTCGTAAAACACGACTTATTGTAACGGAATTTCAACTGCTGGACTAACAAAATAATTTTTCATGGTTTCTCTAGTCTCATTCGCGCTTCTTCCGTAGTGATTATATCTTCGTGAAACTGGCACATTGTGTAGGGACTCAAAGTCCACCTCGGGAATATCAACGGAAGTAAGACCTTCTTTATCGATGTCAAATCAAATTCATCAAATTCGTCCATCTTTGCTGGACGGCAGAAACGAACTAACTATCAGAATAACAGAAAACGCGCACAGTGTAAACGCCTCGTTCTGACGAGGATTTCGGACGTACTCGTCAGAACAAATTTTCGTCAGAACTCGCATCCATAGTAACCCTAGCCTAAGTTAGCCGGCATCCTATGCAAAGGAGTCTCCCACTGATATATAGTCTATGATTTGACCTGTGGTTTCGGGTGATGTAAAATTTAACTAGAGATTCGTCAATTGGATACAGCGGGTACAAACACTTGTCAAATTAAACTCACCCCAACGAAGGCGCGTGGTGTTCGGTGACAACAAACAAATCAATTAATTATTGTTATTCACGCGGCAGATGTTCAAACATTATTGCATTTGTCTACCATTATGTAAACATTAATACTTTCTCACTTTTTACAAATGATTTGATTAAGTTGAATGTAATGTAGAAAGAAATTAACATCTTGACTGTTGCTTCTCAATATATTCTTTGATAATGTACCTAATGTATGTACATTTTTAAAAATTGTATAGCATTTTCATTGTATATTTAATGCATCCAGGAAGAGTGTTCAAAGCTAACGCCTGACGCTGGATAATACAATGCGTTGTTGTTTTTTTTTTATGGAATAGGAGGACAAACGACCGTATGGGTCACCTGGTGTTAAGTGATCACCGCCGCCCACATTCTCTTGCAACACCAGAGCGTTGCCAGCCTTTAAGGAAGGTGTACGCGATTTTTTTTGAAGGTACCCATGTCGTATCGTCCCGGAAACACCGCACAAGGAAGCTCATTCCACAGTGTCTTAGTACGAGGAAGAAAGCTGTTGTTGCCTTAGGATTCTTCTGTTTTACTAACGTTGCCAGAGCAGAGCGTGATCCCAACATTGCTGACCCGAGCGCCATCCGTACAGAATACAAAGAGTTTCTCCCAGCTAATGTTATGTTTCTGAAAATATTCCGATATCGTTTTCAATGACTTCGATACCTTTTGAAGTTGTTTTGTCTACTCCTACGGACCACCGGTGGTCCTTGGACCACAGATCTAGATAGAGCCTATTAGGAAATTGACTTGAGATGTCGCTCTTGTAAATCTAAACAATATGTTATGTTTTTAAAGTGATACCCCTCACTTCTAGGTAACAAAATTTTATGAACGATGCGGGACTCGAACCCATGACCTCCAGCGTTCCGTGCCGGTGCTCTAACCAACTGAGCTAACCGTTCGAGTACCGCCTCGTTATAAAATTTTGTTTTTCAAATTTTATTTGTGAAAATTTATTGAATTAGGCGTTACTTTGCGGAAATCCATAATAATACAAATAATTTAAGTTTTCTTTAGTGTTAATTCCGCCAATATTTGTTTTAAATTATATAAATTATTTGTGTATTAATCCTAGAAATGAGGGGTATCACTTTAAAAACATAGCATATTGTTTAGATTTAAAAGAGCGACATCTCAAGTCAATTTCCTAATATGCAAATATTGGGGTTGAGCAGGTTATCAACTGTAAAGTAGATCCTGTAGATGAAGCCACAGCCTGAGAGTTGAACAAAGCAAACAGAATTTTAAAACGAGGCGGTACTCGAACGGTTGGCTCAGTTGGTTAGAGCAGCGGCACGGAACGCCGGAGGTCGTGGGTTCGAGTCCCGCATCGTTCATAAAATTTTGTTTCAAATTTTATTTGTGTATTAATCCTAGAAGTGAGGGGTATCAGTTTAAAAACATAACACATTGTTTAAATAGAGCCTCTTGTTCGTCTAGATACAGTGCGGGGCAAGCTACGTCTTACACTCACGATTTGTATATGAATTTGTGTTAGTCTGCGTGTATTGCTAACATAGTACTTACAGTCACACTCAATTTATTTTCGACGTTTTCACATCTGTCACAGTTTATCTTGACGTATAAATATTGAAAGGATATAATATAGTTTGTGAGGTAAATCCAGGTGTATTACCCATATTTCTTCCACCATAGATGATATACCGAGGACTTCGCAGACATACCTACACAGAAAATAATATTTTCCATTGTGAAAGACATGTGTGTTTATACAAAATTCTGACATTAGAAAAAAATTGATTTAAGTATTCGGAAATAAGGTAGTGTAAGCCACACATTTCTGTGTATGTATTTCTGAATGATATTACTAGCTTATGTTCAGACGTTGTTCTGAACATAATAAATAAAATACTGTTTTTTTATGAATTTGTCAATAATAATTCATAACATTAAGAATTATTTCGTAAAATATGCTCCGTTGCTCTGTTGTTAATATGAAATTGTTTTACAGCAGAACTGTCAAACCGTGCGTCAATAAATTCTCTCATACAAAATATTATGTTCATACAAAACAAATATTAGAAATAAATATAATTATGGGTCCCAAATCGAAATTAAAACTATCCTATCTCTCAAGTTGGACTAAACTGCATTCCATAAGTAATCCCCATTAAAATCCGTTCATTAGTTTAGGAGTTCACTGGAAACAAACATCAGGACACTGGATTTATATATATATATAAGGATAATACGAAGGTATTCATACTATTTACATATGTTTCATCTGAGCGTTTCTCCGCGATTTTCAACCCTTTCGCAAACTCAACAATATATCATTTTTCAGCATAAAAACGTTTACAGGAACGCGATTCATCATTCCTGCACACATCATACTATAGTGCTCGCTGTACATCCAAACAGTTTTACGCCAAAATGACACTTACTGTGGCAGATATAAAGATATCTTTGTTTAACAGCTGGAACAATTGAATCCATTCGTCACTCTTTGAATTTAAAGCGCTTTTGAATCTTTAGCGACGTTATAATCACACAGTCGTTCACAAATCCTTTTAGATATGAGAGAGTTGAAATAAAACTGTTCAGAAATGGAAGGCCGGGTGAAAAGGGGGGGTTGCGCGTTTAGTGATTTTGTTACGTGACGATATTTTTTCATCATGAAAAGTCCGAGTAACCCAGAATAATTACAAAGACATCAACGGATGAGTCTGTCAACAACTAGATATAATGATCATCTTCGCCAATCTTATGTTTTATCAAATCAAAATTCATTTATTCATTTAGGTCTAAAATAAAAACTTATGAATTTGTTAGTTATACGATGATGACATAGACTTTGATAAAACTTTAAAGAAAATAATACCACATATATATAAAATAATACCACATATATATAAAAGAATACCACATATATATAAAATAATACCACATATATATAAAATAATACCACATATATATAAAATAATACCACATACATATAAAAGAATACCACATATATATAAAATAATACCACATATATATGTCGCAGGGAAATGATAATAACAGAGATTTGATCAATCCCCCAAATCACGGATTATGTTTTAAGAACAACACGATTTTATCATTTCTCTAAACAAATCTAGTGATTTCATCAAATGCCAGGCTTGGTTCCGTGAAATGACAATGAGTGACGTGACTAGAAGAACTTAGAATGTAAAAGCGCGCGAAGCGAGCATCAGACTTGAGTCATACCCCGACAAGTACAGGTTAGGTGGAATTCATTTATTCATTCGTGGTCTTTTTTTTAATAAGGCCGGTTTTAGTGCTCCACCGACCTTCGGTGCGTACGTCAGTCGCGCTGGTCATTTATATGAAAATTAACTAATCGTACAGTGCTGGACCGTAGCAATATACGCACGCCATACGCACTGCGTACGAGGACCGTCGGCCAAGCGCGTCTGCATGCGTGCCGTCAGTCGACCGACGCGGACGCGCTAGGAAATATATGAATTTCATGATCGCGTTCAGTGCTGTACCGTTTGGTGGACCGACCGTACGGATCTCTGTATGATCGTCGTTAAAAGTGATTGGTCGACTGAACATGAACAAATATATCGACACTGCTTAATCACCGAAATTCGACTTCGCGAAGCACTACAGGATAAAGAATACAGGAGCTCGAAATAACTTTTGATGTTTCAAGTTGCCTTGTAATTTCGCCTATAATTCATCAAAACTTATGATCGACATTCTGAAATAATAAAAAAAAACATTTTCCTCCGCGAAATAATGAATATAAAATAGTAAATGTAATTGTTGTTATGATCTTTTAGCGACGATTGGGTGAACATGATATCTACGTCTTCTGTTCCTTAAACGTCTACGAAGATAATAAACAGTAATTAATCTATTCGAAATTCGCGTTCATTTCGTGTACGACTGTACCAGTCAGGTCAGTTTGTTGGTCAGGAGAGTACTGAATGATACAAACTGACGGTCGGTTAATACGTACCGTCAGGACGTGTGGCACTGAAACCGGCCTATTATGGGCCCCGTGAATAGGGGCTTCTACTTGGCGTTTAGAGAAACTTTTATCAGGATTTTAGGGTTAGGTTACATTAATTTGATTTGGTGCGTTACCTTTTCATGTAGTATCTAGTAGTTATAAGAAATGACATTAAAAAAGAAAGAATTCTAAAGGAATCAATTTTGAGAAAATAAATGCCTTTTATGCCTTTTTATGGGAGTGGGGGAGTGAGGCAGGGAATAGAGGACATCTCCCTCCCTCCCCCTTCCCCTCCCCCTTCCCCTCCCCCTTCCCCTCTCACCCCCCTCCACCTGCGACACGATACTAAATTCTTACCAAATTATGTCTAAGTCTTACCAAATAAACCTTATAAATACCAAAGAAAATACTTTTTGTCATTTCACGGAACCAACTCTAGTAGTGTTGTTATTTTAACATCTTCCGAGATTTGACCAAATCACTGCTTCTATCATATCCCTGCGACATCTATAAATTAAAAAACATTTGAAGAATTATTTATTGTTACAGTAACAGTTGTTAAATTTATTTTAGGATTTATTGTATGAGACTCGCTCGATCCTGGAGACAAACTGTGTAAACAATTTAAGAGGATATTGTATTAGTTTTAGAAGAAACTGTTTGTTTATAATTATTAAATAAAATAAAAACGTTTTTCCATTTAGTACCACTTCGGAAAAGTTGAGCTTTGATGAGAAGTGGCAACAAACTATCTGCCACTCTGATCATTATTCATATGTAAGTATCTCTGTCTACTCTCTAATACTCTAAGGAATTGCACAGCAGAAGTGATCTTAGATCATTTGAAATAAATTATTATCTTTATTTATTGAAGAGGAGGGCAAACAAGAGAACAACTCTCTTGGGGTTAAGTAATCACCGCCGCCCATATTCTCTTGCAACACGAGACAATTCACAGGAGCGTTGGCGGCCTTCTAGAAGAAAGGTGTGTACACTTTTTTCGAAGGTACCAATGCCGGATCGTCCTGGAGGAAAGTTTCTTGAAAACCGCACTGTGGAGGACCGCTACACATCCAGATGGTGGAGATGATATCCTAATATCAGAATCAGGTGAAACAGCTCTTCGGAACACTCCCCGTGATATATGGAGTAGAAGGAGAAAGAATTCAATATGCTATGAATTCACAAACAAAATCTCGTATTTCCCAAGTATATTATTTCGTTCACCTAAACAACAATTACTTGCTCACGGCAACGGTTACTTTGGTTCCGTCTTCTGACATTGTATATTTCCAAAACTTCAAATTGCCAATTAAGTTTGAACAACAATGGTTCCGCAAGGGTTGAACTGGATAAAAGACCAGTTCACGGCAAACATAGTGAGGCTTCGCCAATAATTATAAATGCTATTAGATTGTTACAATACGGCGACGATATAGACGAAAGAAAAAGTGTTAGAAATTTTGAAAAATAATTTTTATATTGTAGTCACGGACGAGTAAAACAAGAAGGACTCCGCGCCGTGATATTAGTAAGTTACGTTATGCTAGTGTGTGTGCGGCTACGGGGGATACTAGTTACACATTTTTTTCCTTTAAATAATCATATATGGCCACATATACTTATATAGTATCGTTTTTCACTTTTTCGCAACGCACGACGGCATTTTTAAAATATTTTATTGAGACGCAAACTGATCTGTCACAGACGATGACAATTCTCATAATGGCCGCCTATCGGCCTATAGTAGTGTAACTGTGTGCGTGGGGCTATGTATTTACACGTTAATCGGCTTGTTTTGGAGCTACACTGTTATGTAAGGTGACACGGAGTCCTTATTTTTTTACTAGTCCGTGATTGTAGTTACTAAAAACCTTTTTTTTAATACCAGATTCAAGCTCTATATATTTCTAATGAAACGAAAAATTAACCATAATATGTGTGCTATTTTTAAATTTAAGTCGTATCCGACATCTTAAATTTCTAGGTGTATATCTCGTTCGGCACCTCATATGAAAACAGCTTATGAAAAACAGAAGAAATGATCTTGCAATATAAAAATCTGTATTAGTGCGAAAATGATGATAGTAGGCCGGGCCGAACAAATTGGAACCAACGTACACTATATAGCCAACTGTGAAGTGGTATAGAACTATATTTACCTTGGTTCTACTATATCAAGTACTGGAGGATGTGGTGACGAGATCAGAAGACGGTGCGCCATGACCAGGTCTGCAGTGAAAAGACTGGGAAAGATTTGGAGGGACAGGAGGATTACCAAGAAGACTAAAGTCAGATTAATGAAATGCCTTGTGTTTCCAATCTTTCTCTATGGAGCCGAAACTTGGTCTCTGAGACGGCAGGATCGCCATAAAATCGATGCTTTAGAGATGTGGTGCTAGAGACGCCTCCTAAAGATCCCGTGGGCGGCATTTCGCACCAATTTATTTATCCTCAAAGAGCTTCGTATGAAAGACAGACTATCTTCAACTGTGCAACTACGAATACTGAAGTTTTTTGGTCACGTCTCTAGAAAAGAGAACTCGATGGAGAGACTCGTAGTTCAGGGCCAGGTGGAAGACAAGAGAGCACACGGTCAATCACCAACCCGCTGGATAGACGCCATAACAAAGGCTACTGAGTCCTCTATGTTCCAGTGTACTCGCAACGCTTCTAACCGTCAGAAATGGAAGCACATGTACCTCGTCAGCGCAACCACGACCACCTTGACAAGAATGTCCGACTAAGAAGAAGATAAATGCGATGGCTAGATGGCAAGTTTCTTGTATATAACACAGTAGTAATTACATAACAGACATAGAAGGCATTTATTTTCTCAAAATTGATTCCATTAGAATTATTTTTGATGTCAATTCTAATACTGCCACCGCTTCGGAAACAAATGGCGCTCTGAGATGGAAGAAGCGGCGCAAGAAACTCTCCCAGCATTATTTTTTTCGCTCTTTCTAAAAAAATATTGTAATGTATTATCCTGTATTGTAATATATTTCAAAAGTGTACTGTCATTGTTATTGCTGTGAAATAATCATAATCTCATATTATAAGTCCCAGGCTCTCCGATCACTTAGATATTCAGCTTTGGGGTAGTAGGATTCACTACAGAGCCATTTTTTATAAAACATTTTAATTTTTTTATAGATAATGCCTGCATAATGGCTTTATTATAAAAGTATATACATTTACCTTTAAAGCTATTATGTATCTTATGCAATGCAATGAATCAACTGACCGAAGTTATAACAAAGATCAACAATGCTAAGAGCAATGGAAAGAAGTATTTTACATAACCTTAAAATACATACAATTAGGACGAGTTAAATAAGAAATAGAACTTTGGTGATAGATGCACTCGCTAAGGCCTTAAAACTAAAGTGGCAATGGGCTGGTCACGTAATATATGGTGCACAAAAAGAACCACAATGTGGAATGGGTCAGTAGGTAAAAGATAGATTGGGAGAAGAAAACTGCATACTCGTATTGCTTGGATAAAGTAGATGAAACTGAAAACAACGAAACATGGAAAAATATTGTGAAGGCCTTCTTCCAAGGAGTCGACCATGATCACTACCAATATAATAACTGTCAAGAAAGTTATAATAATCACAACACAGTAACAAAAAATAGTTATAACGAATACATGTTATGAATAGGTTTGAAACATGATAGTTATTTATGCAACTGTTGTGTAATAAGGGCTATTAAAACACGAATGTGGGTTTATCAAAGTGATAATAGTATCACATGAGTGTTTTAATACCTAATTATCAACAGTTGCACACAAGACTTTACTAAACCCATTAAAATGAATCTGAAACAGTTAGCTTACTGCTAACATTAAAAAAGCCAATCCTAGTAACCATAATATCATCCAGAGGAGTGTTGTAATAAAAACGGGTGATGTAATATTGTACTGAATTTCATTACAACACTGGTTTGAATGATGTAATGGTTATTATGATATTGAGTGTTTTATGTCGGCAATAGGCTAACTGAATCTTAACTACTTAGTATCTATAATAGAGGCTTTAAAGCATGGGTGTAGATAAAATGTTTTTAATCACAACCACACCTGTTTAAACATAATTCGTCCCGTCTATAAAAACATTCTCTGCTCAATATTTTATAAACAAATTGGCGACTCAACAAGTCTTTTTGAAGTTGTAACTAAAGGCCTTAGAATTTAATTAAATTCCCCTCAGATCTTAATTGTCACCTTCGATTGGAAATATACTTCACTATGTTTGTATTAATGAAATTACGAACAGCCCAATTAATTTTGCTGTCGATTTCAATAGACTGTATTTCATACATTTTAATATAGTTAATTAATAACATTGATATAAAGTAGATATAGTTGACTATTCAGTGTTTAGAAGTCCTTGTATTGTTTTTTTTTATGACAGGAACGAGACGAGCAGTACGTTCAGCTGATGGTAATTGATATGCCCTGCACATTACAATGTAGTGCTGCTAAGGATTCTTGTGAAACCTAAAAATTCCGAGTGGCAATACAATTGCGCTTTGAGACATAAGATGTTAAGTATCATTTGCCCAGTAATTTCACTAGCTACGTCACCATTCAGACTGAAACACAATAATGCTTACACATTACTGCTTCAAACAGAAATAGGCACCGTTGCAGTTCCCATTATCTAGCCGGCATCCTGTGCAAAGGAGCCTCCCACTGGTAAAGTAGCAGTAGACAGAACACATATCGCGGTAAAACGGCTCGTGGGGCGAATCGGTGATGGAATGGAGGCCTTAGGGCGAAAAGAGACCTAGAGACAGACTACTGATGCGATGGGAGAATTGCGTAAGAAACGCAAAACCGGACTGAGGAGGCCTACACCAAACTGTTAAAAAATTGAAGCCCTTGTAATCTCATAAGGGTCTCACCGTTACGGTACATTTACAGCATATCCGTGACTTCGTCTGCGTCGATAAAGGGTTCATAAATATAATAAGCAAGTTTGGAATTGAAGATCATAATCTTCTATCCTATTCCAGTTCCGGTTCCCATTTTCGCTTCCGTTCCCAACATATTATATTATGAATCTTATTTCGAAGAACGTTGCTATTGCCAACTAAATCTACTATTGGTGAATACCAGTTTTTCACAAATCCCGCGGTTTTTTTTATAAAATGTAGCCTATGTCCTTTCTCAAGCTTTAGTCTATCGCTGTACCAAATTTCATCAAAATGGGTTCTTTAGTAAAGCGTAACAAACAAACTTACATTCACATTTATGATACTACTAGCCGTTGCCGCCCGCTTCGCTGGGCGAATTTTAAGAGGAAATCAAATACAATAAAAAATAAGTAGTCATAAACCATCTTGGATAAATTTAGCATCGAATGGTGGTAGTTTCATGTCGATACGATCAGATGTTTAAGTAAGAAAGGCCATTTTCATTATATTATATACTATATAGATAAGCAATATAGATTAAGCTATATAGATTAAGCAATATTTTTTTTCTAAACTCCACTTGCATATTTTCATTTCATTTCATTTATTTATTATTAATTATAGTTAAATACATTGTTCTTCATGCCTAATATAAATTTACAGTCTCAGTCTCAAAAATAGAAACAAAGAGGCACCTTTAAAGTATTGAATTCCTCTGGATGGCTCACTAGGAAACCCTGTGCAGAGCCAACCAGTGATTACCGTCTGCTATGTAGCTTTATTTAATGTTAATAATTAATGAAATAGAACTAAGACTGACACTTAAACAATATTTATCTAACTTTAAAGCATACCTATCTTATAATAAGAACTGTATAAAGTTAAATAATAATAGATAAAGTAAATAGTTATATACAAATATTCATAATTAAATATATAAAGTTATATTAATTTTGAGATAATAATATTCTCGGTTTCATCATATAAATGGTGATTTTCATTTTCTCGATACTCTTTCATCCTGATGGAATAATGAAAAAAGAAAATGTTCCCGCTGAAAGTTCTCAATCAGTTATTCTCACTTGTTTTCCCCGAATCTTTCTATCTGTCGCAAGCTCGACAGCTCAATCATTCAATCGATTACTGGCACCATCAATCTGTCTCCAAAACGACGCGTCATCAAACCAACATTACTTCTGAAACGTTACCGGATCATTCGGAAATGACATTCAATAAATGATTTGTAACCTATTCTGCTTTTATGCATATATATATATTGAGATGTAGATAGATATTTTGTAATGTTTCATAATGATAACCCTCACTTCTGAGATTAACAAAGGTAAGATAAAGATAAAAAGTTTTATTCTTGGAATAACTTTACTTCGCGTTTTTTAATATTACAGTTAATGTCTGCGTTGATAAATAAATGCATAATGAGTTTACCCCTTTTCCTTCTTTTGTTTTTCGGTTGATGGCATACCAAAAACATCTTTCGAAAAGTCTTATATCCCACTATTACTGTCGGCTAAGTTCTTGTAGTGATGGTAAAGTTGTGAACCGGTGGTAATTACTAACTATTAAGTCACTCGCTATCTGGTTACGTCAAAATATTTCTATGCATTCAGGTTGGATGTCTTTTTCATATAGATTTTCATCGAACCCGCGACCTCTCGCATCCGTGCGTGCGCTCATACCAACTAAGCTAACCGTTCGAGTGACGTATCGTAATTATTTAGATTTGAAAGGCGACATCTCAAGTCGACCATATGAGCTGGTTATCAACTGTAAAGTAGATCCTATAGATGAAGCCACAAGCTGAGAGTTGAAGAAAGCATACAAGATTTTATGACAATACGTTACTCAAATGGTTGGCGCAGTTGGAAAGAGAGCTCGCACGGAATGAAAAGTCGCGGGTTCGAGTGCCGCATCGTTCTTAAAATTTGTTTTATTTGTGTGAGTTGATGGATAGAAAAAATGAAAATCTATATGAAAAAGACATACCTGAATGCATAGAAATATTTTTAGGTAATCAGCTAGCGAGTGACTTAATAGTACCTAAGTAATTACCACCAGTTAACCTTTACCATTATCACTACAAGAACTTAGCCGACAGTAATAGTGGGATATTAGACTCTTCTAGGGACGTTTTTGATATGCCATCAACCGAAAAACAGAAGAAGGAAAAAGATAAACTAATTATATTATATTTATTTATCAACGGAGACATTAACTGTGTTATTAAAAAACGCGAAGTAAAGTTATTCCAAGTATAAAACTTTTTGTTTATAACTTATCTCTGTCACTACAGAAATAGATGACAGGGAAGGCGCCTTTGCACCGGATGCCTGCTAGATTATGAGTACCACAACGGCGACTATTTCTGCCGTGAAGCAGTAATGTGTAAGCATTACTGTGTTACTGTCTGAAGGGCGCCGCAGCTAATGAAATTACTGGGCAAATGAGACTTAACATCTCATGTCTCAAGGTGACAAGCGCAATTGTAGTGCCGCTCAGAATTTTTGGGTTTTTCAAGAATTCGGAGCGGCACTGCATTGTAATGGGCAGGACTTATCAATTACCATCAGCTGAACATTCTGCTTTATTATCATTAAAAAAACAGAGTTTAAATTTGGAGGAACTTTACATTGCGCTTATAAGTAAGACAGTCTATATTTAAGATACGAATACATTTAACATTTTACAAATCAAATCAAATCAAAATTAATTGAAATGAATATGTAAATGTTATAATTGTACAAAACTCTTTTGGCGAAATAGAGTGACTAGTTTATTGTGTGTTTTTGTAGACAAAAGTTAGTAAATTTAATAAAATAGTATACACGATTCAAAAGTACTTAGTTTTTAAGTAAAAACTGTAAGTATTATTTTTTAATAATAATTTCTAGTAATATCAGTAAATTTAATGATTCAAATTTGTTATGATACAAGACGAAAATATTTATAAAAACACTAGCTGACCCAACAGAAGTTGTTCCGTAGATAAAAAAAAATACTGTTTTATAGGAATTTGCCAATAATATTTCAAAACATCAAGAATTATTTCGTAAAAAATGCTCCCTGTGGTTATAATGAAATTGTTTCACGGTGGAACTGTCAAACCGTGCGTCACTCAATTCTCTCATAGAAAAATGTCCATACAAAACAAATATTGAAAATAAAAATAATTATGGGTTCCAAATCGAAATAAAAACTATCCTATCTTTCAAGTTGGACTAAACTGCTTTCCATGAAGTAATCCCCATTTAAATCCGTTCATTATTTTAGGAGTCCATCGCGGACAAACATCTATCAGACTATAAAACAATACTCGATCATTTCAATAAGAAATCATAGGCAATATGACGATAAATGATTGTGTTAACATCATATAAAATTATACACGGGACAATCATAATATCCATGTCTTAAAATAAAATATAAAACTTACGGTTCCCAAGTAAAAGACCAAGATTCCTCATAAAAACAATTTTAGCCCAACAATTTGCAGAACTAACTTACTAACTTAGAAAACTTAAAAAGAAAATAAGACCAATAATTGTAATATAGACATTTTCCATATCGCTATTTAAAATGGACTGTATTAAAATATTTAGATCTCACTTAATAATAACTTAAATTTTAAAACTTAATTATTATGTCGTTAGAGTTACAATTAAAATGTAATTAAGGTCATCTTCATCATACTTTTTGGTCGACACTTTATTTGTTTAACTTAACATAGTATAAATTGTTCAACTTTACTATGTATATCAAACTTGTAAATAGTGCTAACAGCAGCTGTGCCGTTGATGTTACTACCTTATGAAATAAATAAATAAATAAATGATGCAAAGGTACATCAAACCTCAAAACTGGTAACAAACAAATCTAGATAACTCTAATACTAAAAAGCAAGTAGAGTCTATTGTACGCTGAACGGGTAATACGATATCCTAGGTACATCTTCCGGGACATAATGTAGGTTGGGGTACGCCTTCACCATCATTTGCTGGTTGACAACCGCAAACGGCCTTGGTGAAATACTCTCAATTGAGGGAAGAGGACGAACATCTATCGGAATTTCCTCTTTCGGTCTCGCAGGAGATATGAACGAAGCCTGTACAGAGCCAGAATTTATTGGGACTGTATAACTTATCATATTGTTATACATATACTGGTCAGAGTATGCCGTAACCTGATATGGCTCTGGACGCGGCTCCATCTCAATAAAAGCTTCTCTTTGATACACTGCGTTCGGATAATGTGTCTCCAACTTATTCTTCCTACGTGGACGATATTTATAATCTGGATAATCGTTCATGTGTTTTAGCCGCAACCGTTTAGCTTCGTCTATATACGGACGTTTCTCCGCTTCATCTAGACTCTTCCATTCCAAGCCGAGACGCTTAGATATTTCTGAATTGTGCAACTTCGGATTCATCAACGAGATCTTCTTCCTCTGCAGACGAGACCATACCATGAACGCGTTCATCGGACGCTTGATGTGAAACGAATTTGAACTCTTTGACAACTTCTGCATCGGTTTCTCAAAATACGCCATCTTCTGTTAATTTTACATCTTTAATATTCTTCCGAACTTTTTTAATATCAACCGACAAATATGTTTCCCGTTTTCATCTAAACTGTGCAAAACATTTGCTAGCTTTCGTTTTAGAGACTGCATTTAAATCAGTTTTATCTACGTAAAAGCAGGACCGCGGACTGACTGTAACTGATGATCATTTTAGAAGCAAACTAAATCCAACTGTAGTCATTAAACCAACAAAAGATCGCCAACAATGGCAATGGTAATTTCAATCTATTATTTGCCGTTGAATAAAGAGCGGCGACAATGCAATGATTGCTTACAAATTGTCAAATGATACTCCTATATGTTTTGTAAAAGGCGCGCCTTTACGGATCTATTAAACAGTTAGATTCTATCAATCAATCTATTACTTTTGCCAGATAATCTCAGGAAGTTTCAATAACGTTGGCCATATTATTGTTACAGTATGTTACTATTTGTTTTGAATCTGACCTAACTCGCAGGCTAATTACAAACGTCAATTTTGACTTCAACCGTAGTTCTTTAGCTAAAGTCTTACCATGGCAAAGCATACTTTACCATGGTAACACTTGTGGCGGTGTTGCGGCGCAGGACCCTTCCCTAAAATATGGCTGGCGGAGTGAAAGTTAGTCCATTCGTCAAGCTCGCAAACGCGGTCGATTTTGTGATCCAATACTCCTATTTTATTGTATTTTATGTTTTAAGTCTTTTCTTTCTTTGTTCACAAAATATACCTGTAAATATATTTTACTTTTACTCATTCAAATCTTATAAGTATAAATACAATAATTACATAAAATTTAACTTTATTACGGGGAATCGTACCAAGAATACTGGCAGCATTTCCACGTTGGATAGCTAGGCTGATTCGTTGACCGAAATAGCTGCAAGCGCTTGGGTTTAGCCTTATTGAGGCGCGAAGATAGTACTTTGTACAGTTGGCAGAAAGATGTTAAACTCACGGAGACTGACATATTTGCGAGGTTTGCTGTCTTCGGCAGTCGAAGCAGCAGCCCCAGCACCAACTGACGTAACTTGGACTTGAGAAGGAGCTAGAGTGTCAACGCAAGTCACGTTCCACACAAACGCCCTTCCCCATGCCCAAGCCACCAGCGTCATTCCATCAGGACGCTTGCCATCAATACCATTTGGCTCTAAAACAGCTGTCATATTAAGAGCAGCAAATGCCCTGCGGATGACTTCATTAATGCTAGCGTGACGACTGATACGGCCTGCCGATTTAAGCCAAGATATTAAATATTATTTGAATTCGTAACTCTTTTAATTTTTTATTGATCTGTAGTATTTGCTGGATTACTCAAATATTTAGTCTTAACATAGTTATGTAAACTTTTGAAATCTAATTGAGTGGCAATAAGTTTTTTTCGACTTCTCTTCAAGCTCAATTTTTCTTAGTGGTAAATAGTAAATAATACCTACTTTTTTATGGAAAAGAAGGACAAACGACGGTACAGGACTCCTGAAGGCCTACCATCAACTTTTAATTAACGATTCAATTCCAATGCAGTTCAATTTAGGCACCAAAAGTGAATCGCTAAGATTCGTACCATGAAGTGCCTGTAACTGAATGGCGTTTGAATCGCTTATGGAAGAATGAGCGAAAGAAATTTTTCTGTGGTCCGCGGTGTGAAAAAGAGATGACGCTGTACAGTAGAGGAAGAAGACCAAGATGAAGGAGCCCCATGCGATGGACCGATCAGGTTCGCTCTGCCCTTGAAACCACTGTCCACGACGCTTTACACTCTGCTTCCGATAGGGGCAAATGGCGGCAAATAATACGCAACAAGGTATTCTGTCGAGATGATCACGACCCTCAGCACTGAGGAAACCGACGTGAGGAGGAGGTACAGTCGTTGCATAAGTCTGTCCCTCTTACTCGAACCATATGCGTTTCGTTTCGTTGCCTCATTTTATGTATTATCATTTTCGGTATTTATTTTCAGTAATTTGTTTTCCAAAAATGTCCTATAAAGTATTCTCATCTCAGCTTTTATCAAATCCATTTTCCTTTTCTGTATGTTTTCACAATTTTTTAAAAGTGATTAACAAAACGATTCACTTTCCGCTAAGAAAGTAACAATTTTTTTTGAATCGCTCACTTTGACACATAAGCTATCTAGTTTAGGTTGAAATATTACCTCATGGTACGTACGAATGAATGAACGAACTAAAACAGTTTACGATTCAATTTCCGACTTGATTTGACGTCAACCTAAACTGTATAGACCTAATAACGTCGTGGTATTACATAGCAAAGTAGTTCAGTTTAGGTCGTCAATTGAATTGCAATAAGAGTTCATGGTATGTTTTTTTTTGAAGGTAGGTCCCATGTCGCATAGTAGGTACGTAAACACCACTCAAAGAAGCTCATCCTATTGTTTGGTTGCATTGTAATGTTCACAATCGTCATTTATGGACCTAAATGAATAAATGATTATAGAATTTGTTTTTGGGACCTGCCAATTTGAACATTAGTAATTGTCAAGAAAGTTGAAGTCAGGTGAGGTTTGTTTGAATGTAATCTGCTAATGAAGAATTCATCTTATGTCCACTCCACGAAGTCTAGTAAGATAAATACATTTAAAAGGCATAATAGTAAATTACTCATCTAGGGAAAAATATAGGTTATGGTTATTCACACGCGCGGAATATTGACAATCGCGGTTGGCAATATCCTACATGTTTTCTTTCTTTTTTTCCCACCTGGATAAAAAGCTCGTTGTTAGTTCCTAGTATGAGGGACAAAAGTCGTCTTGCCAGGAGAGAATCGGCCACTTCTCTCTCTCCTACCAGGACTAAAAGTGACCGTTTCATCATGGTGGGGCAAAAAAGGCATTTATTTTCTCAAAGTTGATTCCTTTACAATACTTTTTGATGTCATTTCTAATATACTAGATACTACTACCGCTTCGGAAACAAATGACGCTCTGAGAGAGAAGAAGCGGTGCAAGAAACTCTCCTAGCATTCTGTTTTTGCGCTCCTTTTAATGAAATATTAAAAAAAGCAATAGGTACATACTAATAAAAATAAACAAAAAATAAATAAAATCACAGCTAAGAAACCGAAATTTCTATAAAATATAAATATAAACATTATTTTTATATTAAAATATTAATATTAGAATCAACTACTTTCCAATCTGTATTAATTTCATGACTGAAGTGACGGCGCCGGTATTGAAGGAGGACACACTCGTTTTGCCACCTATTCGGTACATCATCATCATTATCAGTCTGACGACGTCCACAGCTGGATATAGGCCTCCCCCAAAGATCTCCATTACGACTGATCCTGCGCTGCCCTCATCCAACAAATTCGTCGGTCCATCTTGTGAGGGACCTATCATTCCTATTCGGTACCTACAACTAATAAGATTGGAAATTAATAAAGTGATGTATGATAAAATTTCAGAATAATGGTCGATTTATTGTTATTTGGTTGAGTTCCAGGGGCACCATGATCGTGGCGGTGTTGAGGAGCGGGTCGTAACCTTACCAAATATATTACAAGGGAAGCAATGGTCACTCCGTGCCTTATGATTAGGCTATGTTGACTAACAAGTATGAATTCATGTAAAAGCTCCGAAAAATATGAGCGATCGCTCATTTAATGAAAATGTATTGACAATTAACACAATATATAAAATTGTAATTGTTTTTAACAAATTAAGATAAAAAAGGCATTTAGTTTATATATTTACTTAAAAACTATTAATATTTATTGAATTGGAAATATCCAATAAAATAGTTCCGTTTCGTGTAACTTGAGTTCTGAGTTCTCTAGTAGGTAAGTAGATTGAGGTCCCTTTTCTACATGACTAGCTGACCCGACAGACGTTGTTCTGTATATATTAAATAAAATGATGTTTCTATATGAATTTGTCAATAATATATCATACTCGTTACATCAAAAATTACTTCGTAAAATATGCACCCTGCTGTCGTAATGAAATTGTTTCACAGCAGAACTGTCAAACCGTGCGTCAATAAATTCTCTCATAGAAATTATGTATGGACACAACAAAGGAAAAACAAATTTGTTGTTTTTATTTAATTTAGCAGCATTTTCCTATTTATTCACCTTTTAAACCTTCTCTGGACTTCCACAAATAATTCAAGACCAAAATTAGCCAAATCGGTCCAGCCGTTCTCGAGTTTTAGCGAGACTAACGAACAGCAATTCATTTTTATATAATATATAGATAAGATTTGGTGAAGTGGTGAAGGACGCTGCTTGTGGTGGAAATATTGACTGATTCTAGATAAGATAAGATAAACTTTATTTACATTGAATATTAATAGTACAAATGTTTACAGTTTGCTATTCAGCTCTATACAAAGCATGCAAATGTCAGTGATTTGAGAGAGAGTGATGAGAGTTGCACTGATTGCTGAGTGTATTTGGTCGATCACTTGACCATCAAACATCAGATATTGTGTTCCTCTTCCATAAAAAAATAATTATTTTTCGTATTCGCCATTGAAGCATCTAATATCAGGATATCAATCACAGCGCCACCAACTGCCCAATTATAAAAAAAATTACTTAGTATTTTGTAAATTACGTCAGTACTTCTATCTATTTTTAATTTATTTTTATTTTATTATAATAGCTAAATTAATAATTACACATTTTAATAAACCTTTTGAAAGTCTTTTGATTTTAACGCCATCTATTAACTACTATAGACATTATAACAGTTAACTCTTCCCGAAAATTTATACAAAAGTAGCTAAATACCTTGCCGCTAGATGTCAGATATTTACAAACAAAAGATGTTATTTAATTTCGTAAGATGGCGCTAGTAACAAAAAATCACGCGTGATATTTAGGGTTATAAATTACAAGAATCAATACCTATGTTTAAATTAATAAATAATTGTTGGATTTGTGTATTATTTACTTTATAATTGTTTATTATTAATTTGATATTTATAGTTCTACAGTTTTGTTATTTGTATTTTGTAGCATTTGATGATGTTTTTTGCTGGTCATACTTTTAGTTTTTTCTTTTTAAATCTTACTGTTAATAATATTAGTATGTATTTATATTTTTACAAAATGTTTTAATAAATTATGAATATATCAAGTCGGTTACAGAACTTCAACAGTTACAACTTCCAAACACTGAGATTTCGCAGTTTTGCATGTCGTTTTTTTTTTTTCTGTAGTTCTTTAATTTAAATGGTTCTAATTTATTCCTTTAGTTATTTTTTAAAAAAAATACGACAATACCTCTTTCTTCCAGCCGAAGTTCAAGCCATTTTGTATAAGTACTAAAAAAAATCAAAAACCAGAGGAATCACAAGAGTGTTGCCGGCCTTTAATGAAGGTGTACGCCTCGAATGAAGATCACGTACTGGAAGACGCAGTGTTGGTAGGCCCCCCACAAGATAGACCGACGATCTGGTCAAGATCGCCGGAATACGTTGGATGAGGGCAGCGCAGGACCGATCGTTGTGAAGATCTTTGGTGGAGGCCTTTATCCAGCAGTGGACGTCTTCCGGCTGATGATGATGATAATAGTCTTTAGACGCTTTAAGAAGCTTATTGCAAACGGACACTCGACTAATAGGGGTAGGTAAATTATTGACCATAAGCTCATTGTATTTTTATCAACAATATATTTAAGTACAAGAAAAATTGTAATTGTTGTGCGCCTTCACTGCGTGGAGGTACTCCCAGCTTATGCTGCATTCTGATTCAAAATCTGACACAAGATGTCACTTTCACAATTAATACGAATCTTACGACACCTTTTGAAGCTACAATCGTTCGAGCCGTTCAGGTTTCAGAGCGTGCAAAACTTTTGAATTTTGCGCCAAAAACCCGCCATTTGGGTTTTTTATATTTACATTCCCAGTGTCACTGTCACAGTTAATACGAATCTAACAATGCAATGCCAAGCAATTATACATACACACTCGAAAAAAACACAACCCTCCTTCTCGTTTCTCGGGTAAAAACAACAACAGTAAAAGAATTTTAAAAATATTCGTTAAAAAAGGAAAAATTCAATCTAATAACTAACCAAAATATACGTACAAGGTTTGTCGTAGCAAATATAAAAACATCGGTACGTCTACATTTTTCATTTTTTTGTATCATAAATTGATATACGAGTAACATCCTTTCCTTATGGTAAGTAATCTAGTACCTTCATTTAAAGATATATATATATATATATGTACAAGAAATCAGCTTACCGACACAATTTTTAAACATCACAGGATCATCCAGTACACGACAAGTAGCACCCGTTCACGATGGACCAGCCTTCGCCTCCCAAGGGATTCAGATCTGGGCTAGACTACTAGAGTGTTAACTTCCAGACAATCTTGGGTAGTTCGTGTCTTGTAGCTGGGTTCAGAAAGCCTTGCCGGAAAGTCCAGGATACATTTTTAAAAAGGATATGACTAAGAGGTAAGAGAGAGAACGACACGATCTTTAACAACACTGAGAGATTGTACGTGTATTCATGCTTTTCTTAGGTTCCTTTAGAAACGTATGCATTAATACTACCCCTATATGTATCCCACTAAATTTCTTCTGGGTACATTGGGCTACAACTCCCTCCAGGTTAGGCGAAAGCGACAGCAGCTCACAGTTATGTGCAGAGTTCTCAGAGGTGATATAGATGCGCCAAGTTTGCATGATGAGCTATGTAGAATCTTTGTACCGGACAATTACTGTTCGAGGCGCAGGCAAAGATTGTTTGCGAGTCCAAAACATCGTACTGTGGCTCGCACCAACTTACCTATACCGAGGTCTCTCTCTGATCTCAACGCTCTTCTCGAAGCAACCCTGCTTGCTTTAATGTATTTGCGGATGGATGGCAGACGATTTTAACAGAGTGCTTGCATTGTTGTGAGAGGAACTGATGAACGGTATTTGGATGTTTATTAATTGTTAGTTAATTACAGTAAAATGTGTATTTATTAACTATTGTGTAATATGTTTAGTTTATTTGTAAATTGTAACTAATTACTTACTTTAATATTGTAACTGGCTCACGCCGTTTCATTAAAGTATAAATAAAAAAATAAATCCAGAGTAAAGTATAAATAAATAAATAAATCCCATCCAATCTTGATACAACTGCACAGGAATCACTCATAAACGGTGGTAAACTTCCATACTGCAAGTTCCCGAGTACTGTAGGCTCCGACCAAGGAAGATTTTCCCACAGCTTAGTTATTCTCAGATGATAATTATTAACAAACTATTGTTAATAATGGCACTAGCCCGTAATATCTATTAATTAATTATATCAACTAATATAGAATAAGTGGGTTACTAACATATTTTATATATAATTTTTTAATGTACTCACTAATAAAAATTACTTATAAAATGGAAGTGGAAATGGTAAAGACTGTTTCACTAACATTTATAATATATGGACCTTTTGTTGTCTAAAAATAAATAAATGATAATTACTTATATTATTATTCCTAATGTGTCATAACCTATATTTAGTAATTTGTCAATTTTTTTTTATGAATTTTTCAATTTTCTTAACTTTTTTTTTATTTATTAAAAAATAAATTAAAAAATTTAGTTCTTTGTCCAGCAGTGGACGTCTTCCGGCTGATGATGATGATAATGATGATGATGCTGATATTTAGTAGTTTATTGCACGCATTATAAAGTCACCAATAAACTTATCCATGCAAATGCCAGCGTATTCAAAGGATTTTCTTAAAAGTTTATGAAGTACTGTATAATATTTTGGGTGTATTTGTGACTCAGTGTACGATTTGAAACATAAAACGGGGGCTTAAAAATCGCAATAACAATAAGTTACAGCTTTATGTGGCTTTTAGATGTAACGACTATTCGATCTTAATTCTTAATTTTATAAAAATAAACTGATACACAAACATTAATGTTGACAATGACAGTTGATAGCGCCATTTAACGAAACTTGAACTTAAATATATCTCAGGAAGTTTTCTGATGGTTTCTATCTAGTTATAGTAAGTAACACCAAAACCACTAAGATTCGACTTATGAGGTGCCATGTGTTTCCAATCTTCGGCTAAAACCCTGTCCCCTAGACTGCAAGACCATTGATTGGTGATCGATGATTGACGCAAAATTAATGTCTTACACATCTGGTGTTGGAGGTGATTCATTTCATTCATTTCAATTTTTCATTTCAAAATTCTTTATTGATAAATGATATTACAACGGAAATGTACAGCGATTTACGTTTGAACATTAAACATGAGAAGGCTAAACAACTTTGAGGCTAGGAAAAAGAAGGAACGCCTATTAAAGTTTTTACAAACATAATAACATAAATCTCGTTAAGACAATGTATAACTGCTACAATTACTAAAATAAATTCCGCCAATAACATCCAATACGTATTATTTGAAAATAATTACGCTTGTTACAATATATATTCGAAAATCTAAAAGTTATAATTTTATTATGTCCATCACAATGTACAACCAAATACAACCACAGCGCAGCGAGCCACCTCGCCTCCCCGGATCTCACGGCGCTAGGAACCGAGCGGGGTCGCGGCCCTGTGCCCCTTGCTCGTGCATCGTTTGCATCGTTTCTTATGCTCGTGCTCACGTTAGGCTTGAGTTGGGGGAAACAAAAGGTAGTGCTGTGGTAAGTTACGCGTGTATCGATGATTGTTAATATTATAAGCTATATTCGAAATCAATGGATTTTTGTTAGTTAAATTTTTTAAGTAAAATGTACATGAAAGTTTTAAAGTGTAGTCATGTAGAAGTGGAAAATTAATTCTGTGGTGTAGTTTAGTCAGGTTTGTTCTAAAAGGGGTATTAAAAGCAATTTTTATTGCTTTATTTTGCAATATTTGTAGCAACTTATGATTAGATATACAAGTAGAACTCCAAACGGGACATGCATACGTAATGCAGGGACGAACGAGAGTACTGTATATTCTCAGTTTAGTAAACGGGCTTAAATTACTTTTGCGATTTTAAAGGTGGAGGTGATTAATGTAGATCCCTTGGACAGCTCTCCGAACCAATAATTCCATCTTGAAAGAACTATAGATTACAGAAAAGCTATCGTCGACTGTGCAACTATGAATTCTGAAGTTCTTTGTCATATCTCCAGAAACGTAGGATCGATTGAGCGGTTGATAGTGCAGGGCCAGGTGGAGGGGAAAAGAGCGAGAGGACGCTCATCCACCATAGCGGCCACGACCACTCTAACAAGAGTCACCAATTGAGAAGAAGAAGAACAATAGTAAGTATACGGGGATTAATGTACATGTATCACTATACAATATCTGGACGACCGAGCCTTGCTCGGATTTTTAACAATGTACAAAACTTGCACAAAAAAAACTAATAGGACATCTGAATTCGAACCGGTGTCTTCTGGTTTCCAGATCACCCAATGTCCCATCTGAGTTATTACAGTCTTGTATATAGTGACGAAATTTACCTTTGTATTCTAATGTTATTGTAGCTGTTTCTCATTAAAACACGGATAAAACTACATTTTTCTAAATTGAATCAATTTATCGCCCCCAAAATCCTCTGTATACTAAATTTTATGAAAATCGTTGCAGCCGTTTTCGAGATTCAGATAATATATATACATATATACACAAGAATTGCTCATTTAAAGATATAAGATAGAAGTGGAACATTCTCATTCAAAAATGACAAAATTTATTTATTGAAGAGGAAGACAAACGAGTATACTGGTCACCTGATGATGCACCGCAGCCCATACTGTCTTGAAACACCAGAGGTATCACACCTTGCCGACCTTATAAAGTGGCGAATAAATGTACATATGAATTCGAATACCGAAACATCATGGTACTTGGCGGGTGAGGATCGAACCGGGTGCTTCATGGCATCCAAAATGTGCATTAGTGCTGACACATGTTATTGAGACAGCCCTTTGCTGTATATGCTGTCTTGACGCTAGAAATGTGTCGTTATGTGGTGTAGTGTGTCCGCAGAGACACATGAGTCCAAGGGCTTCTTTGAAAAGCTCAAGATATGCTTCTCTCACCAATAAGTTCGATTCAGGCAGGCAACGCGAGCACACGTGCCGCGTTATCTGTCCTCCTTCGAATACTTATTACCTGCGTTATCGCACTATCTGCTCAAGCCACCTGGGCTAGCTATTGTTATCGCGCGCTATTGTTCGGGACTCTTTGAGTCTCGCATCTGCTACGTTCCTTCGCAGAACGAAGCTTAGTTATTATCAGTGTTAATTACCCGGTTTACGATCGTGTTATATAGCACTTGTGCTGTGTTTCGCGATTCTGCACGCTAATCGTGTATGTTTGTGAGTTGCAGTTTGTGCAGTTTGTGTCTTCTCCGCGGGGGCCTGCACAGTGTGCATCGGGGTTCCAGCCCGGACATCGAGTAAAGCTAAATCTTAGGCTTAATTACCATTATTAATTTCTTTTAATTTTGTTATATTATATTATTATTAATATTATTTTATTAATGTACAAGTGTCCAACTAAACTATAGTTGTCCACTTAATCATTATATTCCCCCTCTGCCTGACTCGGGCAGCGGGGGTTGTTACCTTTAAATTAACATAAACCAACATTCTATGAACCATGGCTTCACCAATGGTTCTTGACGAGGGTTCCCTCAAGGCCCTCATGGCTCAACTGGCACCGCTCATAGCGGATCAGATAAATAAGGTGGCAGCCGCTACCAAAAACAAAAATTACGCCTCGGCATCCGATAAGTCGTCGGATGACGAATCGGAAATGGAAGTCGGAAGCATTTTTGACGCGAGCTCCGCGGCCTCGGTTAAACCGAGGAAAATGATTTTAAGGTCAGCTCGTCCGCCTGTTCTACAGGCATATTTTAACGCCCAGGCGACCCCTGAAGGCTCCGCACAAAAGCGGTGGTCCAGGGCAGAGCCATCGCTGCCAGTTATACGGCCACTCTGCCCGCAACTGCGAGGAGAAACCTCGCTGCGTCAAGTGTCTTGGCAACCATGGAACTCCTGAGTGCACCCGCCCTACAGTGTACGCGGAGCCTCCGGCATGCGTGCTCTGTGGTGCCGAAGGACACCCTGCAAACTACCGCGGGTGTCCCAACGCACCCAAACCGAAGCGCAAGGGTCCGCCTAGGCTGCGTCAGGCCCAGGGGCCGAACAAGAAGCCAGAGGCCTTCATTCCGGCCCCACCGCCCAAGACGAACGCCTGGGAAAAGTCTCCTATCAAGGAGACAGCACCAGCGCCTACCACGGCCCCCGCGCCCCTCCGGCCACCGCTAGCGTCCCGCCCGGCGGCGTCGGTGCCGCGACCGAGGCCACCGGCGCCCGCGTCCGCGTCAACAAGCAACCAAGGCGGCAGCGCCTTTGCCTTCATGTTTGAGCTTTCAGAGCTGTTTGACATTGACGAAATCACAACCCTGGCCAGCAGGCTCGAGGCTGTCCGGGACGACCCGCCGTCGCTCCTGCAAGTTATGGCAGACAACGCTAAAATATTCCGTGCCCTCACCGATATAGGGCAAAAGTATAAAAACATTCGCGATGCCTAATTACGTAAGCGGACGGGTTAAACCACATACGCTCCGTATAGCGTATTTTAACGCCCAAGGCCTTAAGCCTCAACTAGATTTGGTGAAGGAGTTCGCTCACGAACATCAATTAAATCTATTCTTAGTGCAAGAGACATTTCTAAAACCACGTATACGCGATGCGCGTATCGCTAATTATAACTTAGTCAGAAATGATCGCACCACTCGTATGGGCGGTACCCTCATTTATTTTAAAAGGTCTCTACACTGTATACCTATAGATCCTCCGGTCCTCACTAACATCGAGGCCTCTGCCATCCGAGTCAGTATGGCGAATCACCAGCCGATCACTGTTATTTCAGCTTATCTTCCGCCTAACAAACAAGTATTAGACACAGATATAGAAGCATTACTCGGCCACGGGGCCGCAGTCATAGTGGGCGGCGATCTTAACGCCAAACACTCCAGCTGGAACAGTAGAGCCACAAATAGAAACGGAATCTTATTAGATTCGCTGACAGACACGCTGAACTTTTCAGTAATAGCACCCGACGAACCAACACGTTATCCGGATAACGTCGCGGACCGACCCGACATTCTAGACGTTGCGTTACTTAAGAACGTAACGCTCAATGTAAATTCAATCGAGGTTTTTCACGAACTAGAGTCAGACCACCGGCCCGTCGTCCTAAATCTAGGCCCACCGGTTAACTTTCAACCACCGACGAAAACAGTGATCGACTGGCAACGGCTGGAAAAGTATCTCGAGTCTGTCAAGTCCGACGACCTTGACCTTATACCGGACGTCATCGACTTGGTCGACACGGCTCACAGTGCTATCTCTCATGTGACGTCACATATACAGAATAGGATCAAGGCCTGCTCCAGGCAGGTTCCGACGATGCAACCGCATCGCCTAAACCTGCCTCCAGAGGTCAGGAACACAGAAGCACAGAGCCACTAGACTTTACGATAGGTATCCTTCGGTCGAGAATAGGCGCCACCTCCGCTACCTACAGCGGGTGGTACGGGAACGTATCGCGGAACTCCGCGGCGAACGTTGGGACCGCTTGCTCGGCAACCTTAAGCCATCACATGTGGCTTTCTGGAAGCTGCCTCGCGCGTTCAAACAGGAGCCGCCCACTGTCATGCCTCCTTTGGACAGACCGGGAGTGCAGCCGGCGCTCGATGACGATGAGAAGGCTGAATGCCTCGCCGATAGTCTCGAAAGTCAGTGCTCTCCAAATGCAGCAGCCGACACGACACAGGTTGACGAAGTTGATCGTGAAGTTGAACGTCGCTCCGCTCTGAGCCCTTCAGGCGATGTAATAAAACCCACCTCTTACGAAGAGGTGAAGCTAATCATTAAGGAGCTTCACTCCAAGAAGGCCCCGGGGCCCGACACTATAAACAATAGGGTTCTTAAAATCCTACCCTCGACTCTTATTACTTTATTGGTTACCATTTTTAATATTCTATTGTCTAATAGCGCGTTCCCTGAACAATGGAAGGATTCCATTGTTATCGGTATCCCAAAACCCAATAAACCTAAAGCTAATCCGAGTAGCTATAGGCATATTAGCTTAATTAACTCAATCGGGAAACTTTACGAAAGATTAATTCTCGCGCGTCTTAATCAATACATCGCGGAGCTCAACCTGATACCCGACATACAGTTCGGATTCAGAACCACTCACTTGTGTCCCCAGCAGGCTCACCGACTCACCGAGTACATTCTCGTACGGCGTCAACTTCACGCTACCACGGCAGCCGTGTTTTTCCATGTCGCGAAGGCATTCGACAAGTTATGGCACAACTTAGTATTCAAGCTGTATCAACTGGGAGTGCCAGACAGACTCGTGCGCATCATACGAGCCTACCTTACTGATCGCTCCTTCCGATATCGAGTAGAGGCCACCCTATCCTCACCCAGACCCATCAGGTCTGGCGTGCCACAGGGTTCAGTCCTCTCTCCCACTCTTTTCTCGCTCTTCACGAGCGACATTCCCAAGTTTCCGAGTGTCCAGCTCGCTCAGTACGCTGACGTTACGGCACTCTACTTTGGCTCCGCTTTATTGAACCGCTCAACCTTGAGCAGGAACATCAAAGTGCTTCAAGCCGCCGTCGATGAACTAGGCAACTGGTTCAGAAAATGGTGGATTGAAGTGAACCCCACCAAGAGTGCAGCGGTACTCTTCGGTAACGCGAATAGCATCCGCGCTAAAAAACGACCGACCGACGTCATTAAATTGTATGAAACACCCATACCGTGGGTGAAGGATTACAAATACTTAGGAGTCACGTTCAACAGCAATATGAACTTCAAGAAACATATTGATACGGTATGCAATAGAGCCCATATTTGTCCTCAGTCGCCTTTATCCACTTGTGTGTGGGCGAAGCAAACTTCCGCTCAAACACAAAGTGACGCTGTACAAAACCATCGTACGGCCCATACTGTCATACGCAAGCGTCGTTTTCGCGCACACCCGACCGAGCTACTAACGTCGTTTGCAAGTAGTTCAAAATAAATTCACGTGCATGGCAACCGGAGCCCCGTCGTTCATCCGAAACGTTGACCTTCACCGCGACCTAGAGCTTCCGACGATAGCTCAACACTTTAAAGAGATCTCGCGACGCTTCTTTGACAAGGCGCCTAACCATCCCAACATCTTGGTTAGGAAGGCATGTGGGTACACCCCCCTTCACCATAGTCTCAACCCAATAAGACGTCCCAGACACGTAACGGTAGACCCGGATGACGACATCACCATCGCGAACGCGACACCCACACAAACACCGACACAGACACGCACACACCGCCTTCGCAGGCGTAGGCGCGGTCAACCACCGCAAACCACTTGCACTCGTCGCTCTGACGATGGCCAGCGGCCCGCACCCTAGATACACCACACATTGTTTTGATACCCGACGAGACGTTAGTCCTCGTCCTGTAATCGCTTCACTACACTCACTCACACACGGACTGACTGACGGACTGACATACACCACTTACACAATCACAAACACACTCCACAAACAGACACAAACACAAACATATATGCACACAAACATTTACACTACGTACATACATACAAACACACATACATACAATCATAAACACATACATACACACTTACATATATTACACAAAACATCATCACACTCGCCGGCGAGTGTGTTCTTATCACCTTTTCATCTTTCATCTTCATTTCATCTTCATTTTCATTCTCTCTCCTTCCCACAAGCACACAGCCGGTCTGAGGTTCGAGTCTCCTTAGGAGACGCCCCGCGACTGTTGTTGCGTAGTCTTTGCGGCCTCCACGGCCCACGTCCTACTTCGCTGTGAAAGCCAGGGCTGCTAACAGTACAGAGGAGGTTTTAGTTGGTATGGGGTGTCCGCTTACGCGGACACTCGAGTCCGATATATTACGCCCCGTTCCGTATTTCCTCCTCTCAAAAAAAAAAAACTCACCAATAATACTGGAAACCACTCGTATAGTCCAAATTTTTTAAGGCACTTTATCACCTTCTTAGCTTCTCAGAAAAGATTATGCGCGGTCCAATAATTGATAATGTTTTATAAATCTAATATATTGTTGTGAACAACATTTTGCATCACATTTTATAGTAAAACACCTTTATGGCTGATTTTCTAATTATTATTGCACGCCTCGCGGCGAGGTTGTGCTTTATAACCGACCTGTCAAGGTCACATTTCCACTCTTTAAACTGCATATTTTTCTTCTATTACTCTTACACATTATGAAAAGCACATCAATATAAAGCTGACTAATGAATAATCCGGCTACTTTTTTTATGCTGTCGAATACGTATTAATATAAAAAAAAGTTCATTAAAAAAAATTATCGTGGACGTCCATTAGTCTGTGATTCAAAAAAACGGCGTGGTACGGATATCGCGAGAACGACTTGACGAAACGACTTAATTTTTTTTTACAATTTTCAGAATAAAGCAGAGAAGGTTCCTTTAGAAAAACACTACTGTAGGCCTTCTCGTATTTAAAAAAATGCAGGTTATTCGAAATTTAACTTCAAAAAAAGATATAGCATGCGCGTTCGAGGCGTGCACTTTTGGATTTTCCAATTTTTTATTCTTATATTGATTGAACTATTGTTGTTGCCTAAGAGAGATAGAGAAGAAGTGATTATTTATCCACGACAATTATACTTAAACTCATGGTTCGATGGCTAATTATAATGTCAATAATTTCAATTACTATAAATATTGTCTACTAAGATTGTAAAATTTAACACTGTATCGAATTATCGTGTCGGATGCTATAAATGTCTCTTTTACCGCGACGACATTGGGGACGGTTGGTTTTTGTATCTCACGTTATGGCTTCATAGAATCTTATTTTCATAAATATAGCGGTTTAAATACTCCCTTTATACCCTCGGTGATTTACAAAGTACGGCTCGCTCACTTCAGGGTAGTTTATGTTGTTGCACGTAAAGTCGACTTTATATTTTAGGTTTTCATATTGACTTTCTTTTTTTACTACAAAAGGTGGTGCACATATATTTTAACTTTTTTATTAATCTTCATAATAATCTTATATGTCATTCTAGGAATTCTAAGATCAAAAGGGGTTTTTTGTAACAATATTTTAATACCACCTACTAATTCACAAACAAGCTACATCTAAATAATTACTGTGAAATTAAAGAGAAGAACTTTAAAAGAAACAAACTCTAACGGCCTTACAAATAAAATTAGTTATAAACTAAGCACCAACCAGACCATCAAGAATATGCAAAATGTTTACAAATCGGACGTATAACGTTTCACGCATTTATTTGCAAGGCTGCTTGACATTCGGAAAACTTCAGAATTGTCATTGTATTGCCAGTGTTGTCCCAAAGCTGTGTGCTATCTCCCACGCTTCCACTTTGTCAAAGATATTGTAAACATTTAGCATATTCTTTGTTTATTCTCAGGTATCCACACGACACGCCACAAGTTAGGATATCATCCTCACCATCTGGATGTGTGGCGGTCCTCCACAGTGCGGTTTTCAAGAAGCTTTCTTCCACGTACTACTAAGCTGTGGATCCTATATCAGTCCATCCGTGTGTGTCTGTGAGTGGAGTGAAACGATTACAGGACCAGAGTGTGTCGACGCCAGGAAGACATCGCCTTTTATAGACATCTTCACCCTGTCCACCTGTCACTGTCATCAATATGAAGGCGGATGAAGGAAAGAAGCATAACTTTATACACCAGATATTTTTGAGTTCTCTAGGCATATCGGCGTGTATCTCCTCTCCTCTATATTTATTTTTGCCTGTAATTTTATGGCTGGTGAAGAGGAGCCGGCTAGATGGGACTACAGCGGCGCATTTCGTGAAGCAGTAATTTGCAAGCATTATTGTGTTTCTTGTTGAAGGGATAGTGAAATTACTGTTCTACAGATACTTCAAGTGCAAATAGTTTAATTTATATATTTTATATTTTTATTTATCCTGGTGATCCTGGGAAGGATGCACGGCCAAAGTTATTTAGGATATTGAATTATTATAAACACTTAATACGTGAGTTAATTTTCAAGTAAACCAGACTTCTTGAATCAGTTCCAGAAACAGAAAAAGAACTTAAATACTCCTTTGCAAGGCTCCTTTGCATAAGATGCCGGCTAGCTTGTGGGTACCACAACGGCGCCTATCTCTGCCGTGAAGCAGTAATGCGTAAGCATTATTGTGTTTCGGTCTGAAGGGCGCCGCGGCCGTAGCTATTAAAATTACTGAGCAAACAGACAATATCTTATGTTTCAAGGTGACGAGGGTAATTGTTGAGCCGCTCAGAATTTTTTGGTTTTTCATGAATCAGCAGCAGGGCGTATCGATTACCATCAGCTGAACGTCTGTCTCGTCACAAACATTAAATTATTTAGTTATATACGTAGGTATTATGTTCCGACAGGTTAGTAAAGCGTAAAATAAAAAATAATATATTTTATATTGTCAAAAGCCACCACTTGAGAGTAAAGTATAACTTTATATAAAAGAACTGAGGTATCAACATATTTAAAGAAAAACATATTATTCATTCATTTTCCATATAACACCAAAAGCTCTTCTTATAAATAACTCAACAAATACGAATGAATAGAACAGAATAAATGTTCCCGCCTCGCATAAAACCTCTCTTGTATTCGTTTTGTAACGTTATTTACACACGAGATACGATACTCTACGATTTATCTGCAGATAGGACATTTGTGACTTTATTCATAAAGCATTGATATTATATTAGAATTATGCATTTTGAAGATTAATATAGGTGTAGTTAAATTATTACTGAGAATTATATATTCAGTTGGTTTGTCATGTACAGACAAGTTATAGTGAAATAATGCTGAGTACGGTTGGTCACTAAAAGCTTAACTACGACATTTTTATGTAATATGAGATTACAGGTCACTAATATCACGGGTACATAAGTGATCACCGAGGCGTATACTCTCTTGCAACACAGGAGGAATAACAGAAGCCATTGCTATCCTTTTATGTTAATGCCGGGGACATACTGAAATAGAGCTGCATCAAGGGGTACTTTTGTACTTGTAAAGGGTAAATTCGAATTGACTAAGCCAAGTCAGGTACGTGCCAAACGGTGGACTATATTTTCAAGCTTCGCTGGAAACT
The DNA here is from genome assembly GCF_905404315.1 of Leptidea sinapis. Classification (NCBI taxonomy): domain Eukaryota; kingdom Metazoa; phylum Arthropoda; class Insecta; order Lepidoptera; family Pieridae; genus Leptidea; species Leptidea sinapis. The sequence continues at coordinate 15,233,912 of NC_066276.1, forward strand.
AGTCGTGACAAAAACATATTTGTATTCTGCAAATTACTATGTTCATCATGAACAGAATGTTAAAGATTTTCTGATGTTAAAGTTTGTTTTGGTGTTTTTATTTACATAGTTTGTTGTTCATATCGACTTGGTATCGTTTAAAAGCCGCTAGAAAATAAAATTCGAGCTTCACAACTACTTCACCACTAAGAATACTCGTGTAATATTTAAATTTGAAATAAAGAAGTTACACAAAATCATGAAAGAATATAAGACTCGTAGTTAATCTCTACACACTTTTTTAATATGTATTGAAATACGTCCTTAAATTAAGACACATATTTAATTGAACAATGATTTGTGTAACGATTAAGATCTCGAATATTGTGTACCTATTAGTTATATTACGTGGTTTTTCGAAAATTCTTCTCAAATAAAATGAGAGACAAAGTTTTGATATCAAATAATTAAAAAAATATATCATAAACAAACTGAAATAGATTAATAAGTTATTAGAATAGAGTTTAGATCAAGTTTAATTGTTTTTATTTGTTGTAAGTTTTAATTTTAGATGCGAGATTCACAATTTTTGTGCTTTGTGCTCATAGAGAATTAATAGTTCGTACACCTTCGTGTGACAGGACTGTGCGTTACTAGCGCTCTCTGGGTTTCCACGGAAGACCAGTGTTGTGGATTCTGTCGAAACCACAACTATGCTGAGTTGGGGGCCCATTGGCGTCATTAGATCATAATTAGATTAGTATAACTTTAAGAACTATTATCAGAATGTATAATGACGTCAATAAACATTTTTTCATTTCTTTCTTTCTTTCTTTCAAATATAAATTATTAGCAATAAAGTAAAATAGGAAAATTTTGTCTTTATTTGAGAGAATCCCAAAATTAAATTTAAATGAGGTATTTATTATTATATATTTAATACTAGAATATCAAATAACGTTATTTATCTGATCCGTAGCGTAGAATCCTTAATTTTGAATAAAAAAAAGTGGGTAGAACAACTTGTTATTTTTGTCATAGAATTCCTTTAAACAAAGAAAGCTTTAAGAATTACTTTAATTATAAACACAATAATGGTGATTGTATTCATTGAATGTACCGGAATCGTCGTAGACTTTGAATTTATATATAAATATGTCTTCAGACGTAACTTAGGGTTTAAGGGTGGCGTGTACCCAGTTTCTATTGATACAGTATTTTATTTCCCGACCGTTCAATACATTCGCCAAGACAGTTTGCGATCGTATTCTATGAAACTCGCTTAGCTAAAATATACGAGACGCTATTTGTATAGGTAATCAATTTCGTCTAAATCTTTAGTGAGACATTGAGACAAAGGCGGAAAACAATTCGTACACGGATACTTTTTTTTTAATAAACGGGAAAAAGAAATATTTTCAACCGACTGAATAATGATCATGATTCCGTCGTTTATGAGCAGAAATTGCAAATTAAACTTAATTTAATATAAATAATTATCTAATATATATAGATTGCGTGACACGTTGTTTGTCCGCGATGGACTCCTAAACTAATGAACGGATTTAAATGAGGATTACTTCAAGAAGTGCAGTTTAGTTCAACCAACTTGAGTAATAAGATACTTTTTACTTCGATTTGACAGACGTTTTTCTGTATATAATAAATAAAATGATGTTATTTTATGAATTTAAATTTGTGACAAATCTTAAGATTTATCAATCTACATAAAAATAATCTGATAGATAGTTAACAACTGTAGTTAATCTACCAACTATAGTATAGCAAAAATTAAGTTTATATTTTACCTCCTGAGCAAGTAAGAAAGATATAAAAATTCTAATAAGTTATTCATTTTAAACTATACTTTCAATTTGATATCTGAACGACAGGGGACACATCAAAGGAAAAAACAAAATTGTTGTTTTTATTTCATTCCGAGCATTTTCATATTTATTCACCTTTTAAACCTTCTCTGGACTTCTACGAATAATTCAAGACAAAAATTAGCCAAATCGGTCCAGCTGTTCCCGAGTTTTAGCGACTAACGAACAGCAATTCATTTTTATATATATAGATATTTGTTCTGTATGGACATATTTTCTATGAGAGAATTTATTGACGCACGGTTTGACAGTTCTGCTGTGAAACAATTTTATTATAACAAAAGGGAGCATTTCTTACGAAATAATTCTTAATGTTTTGAAATGTTGTTGGCAAATTTCAAAAAAACATTTTTTTTTTAATTATCCACAGAACAACGTCTGTCGGGTCAGCTAGTAGTATAAATATTTACTTGTACATACAGCATGTGTAGACTTAATTGTCCTAAATCCATTGCCCTACTAGATCTACCAATATTTGTAACAACGTAACTTGAAAATGTCAAAAAAAAAAACTAATAAATTGTGAAGAGTATATAAATGTATGTGACAAAATTTATAGTTTTAGGACAAAAACGAAAAATACTACATAAAAATGAAGGAAAAAGAGGAAACCGTATCCATATTGAGTAACTGAATTAACTTTTTTTATGGAACAGGAGGACAAACGAGCGTACGGGTTACCTGGTGTTAAGTGATCACCGCCGCCCACAATCTCTTGCAACACCGGAGGAATCACAGGAGCGTTGCCGGCCTTTAAGGAAGGAGTACGCGCTTTTTTTGAAGGTACCCATGTCGCATCGTCCCGGAAACACCGCACAAGGAAGCACATTCCATAGCTTTGTAGTGCGTGGAAGAAAGCTCCTTGAAAATCGCACTGTGGAGGACCGCCATACATCCAAATGGTGGGGATGATATCCTAACTTGTGGGGTGTCGCGCGAAGGTGTAACTCGGCGGCAGGAATCAGGTTAAACAGCTCTTTGGAACACTCCCCGTGATAAATGCGGTAGAAGACACACAATGAAGCGACATCTCTACGCAACGCTAAGTGATCCAGCCGTTCAGTCATCCAGAGCACTGGATCCCCGACAATTCGAGCTGCTCTACGTTGCACGTGGTCAAATGGGTCGAGCTGATACTGGGCTGCGCCAGAACAGAGATAACAGCAATACTCCATGTGTGGCCGGACCTGCGCTTTGTAGAGCGCTACAATGTGGGCCGGCTTGAAGTATTGCCGTGCTCTATTAATGACGCCCAGTTTCTTCGAAGCCAATAAACTTGAACTTGAAGTGCCTTTGATAAATATTAACATGAAGTGTCGTTTTGGGCATGTGTTGTGTCACCTCCCTATCATATGAGCCTATTTCCCGATTGCCCCTTGTTATATAAAAAAAGTTTATGGATTTCCGCAAAATAACGTCTAATTAAGTGACTGTATTAATCTATTTCTTTTCTGTGATTCTTCTTCTTCTGACATCTCAATTTTATAAGATAATGTATATTAGTCCTAATCCTTGGATATTCTTTCAGCTTATATCTTCTTGTTATAAAATCGGATGAGGTATTGAAGTAGATTGAATAGTGGCATTGTATCGCCGCAGGGAGTCAAACAAAGTCGAACTCCAATAAGAGTGATAATTGTTCCCTCTCTAGAGAGGCTCGGTCACGTAGACATGGCCGCGGGTATCAGCCTCTAACTACATATATGAATATATGGAATCACTTCAGTCTATTGAGAAACTGACAGAGGGGTTTGGTAAGTGTTCATTGATGGCTCCGTTTAAGAAAAGGAATAATTACTAAATTATTTAAACTTACGTGAGACATTATCGGTGCTTTTAAAAAAAATGAATTAGATGCGTGTTTTGTTAGAGAGCCACCTAACAATAACCGCGTCTAAAATGCATTACAAAACAGTAATCTTTTTTCTATTACAAAACAGTTTTAGTTAAACAGGAACAATTAAAGGAACGGAAAGCAATTTTTGACAGCTGTCATCTATCTGTCATCGTATAATTTAAATCTTCCATATGAATATGATCTATCCGCTAGACACACCTTAGACAAGCTTCGACTCGTGTTTAAATATAATCAATATAGGATGCAGATGTCGATTGTTGGACTCCAAACAACAGAAAGACAGAGGTTGTTTGATAACTTTTTTTAAACAAGTGTTCAACACATGTTTAACTTTTTTGTAGTAACACAGTATAAATCTATTTATTAACACGGCTTTACTCAAGGTTTATCGGTATGGGTATCGACTAGTTTCGGGTCATTGGGAAGTCCTTCATCACCACCGGTGCACCACGATATTAAGTAAAATATGAAATTTTATATAAAAAAAAGCCCGTAAAGTTTCTTGCGCCCGTTCTTCTCAGGTCTGAGGCAGTCTATTATGAATGGATGCTAGTTTTTGACGTTCAATAATTCACTTTGAATCCTATTTCCACTTCCATTAAAATTATAGAATTTAATTTAAGAGCTTGAAGCTAACAATGTATTCTACCGACAGTAAACTACGGCTGTTGGCAGGAAAATTAACTAACGTGAATATTAATGCTCAATAAATCTGCTAACACACACACAGTATTGAAAGAAGCATACTCAATACAAAACTACAGTACAAAGTACCAACTCAAAGTAATACTAAACAAAACCAAAGAGTGTAACATACAAAATTATATACTAAGAATAGAAATGAGCAAGTTAGTTGATGAGGAGAAAAAGAAAATAGGCAAAAGATTTAACAGAGTGATGTGTAAGATAAAACAGAAGAAGACAGGGCAGACAACATTGTAGATAGGAAGATGAATTTGAAAAAGCAAGAGCACGTTTGTTCAGTGAAGCTAGGTAAATAGACATTTTCAATTTTAAGATATCTTTATTATCACATCAATATAAACAATTTGTTGTTTTTAAAGTGATAACCCTCACTTCTGGGATTTATATACAATTAAAATTTGAAAACAAAATTTTACGAACCTTGCGGAACTCGAACCCATCATCTCTCGCGTTCCGTGCGAGTGGTCTTACAACTGAGCTAACCGTTAAGTGACGTATCATCATTAAATCTCGTTTTCAAATTTTATCTGCACATCAATATACATAAAATATACAAAAGCCAGAGTAAGTTAAGTCCTAGCTGTACACCATCATATATTTGATATGTTTTACGAACAAGAAGTCGTTCACAAAACTTTTAACTTAAAAGTAAATTTCAATATTAAAAATCACACATACACATAGAAAGAGATAAATTTATGTATCTACATGTAAACACTATATCTAGTTAATATCACGTTTTAACTTGATTATATAATCAATTATTAATAATTTGTCCCCAATGTCTATCACATTGGGGACAAATGATGGGGAATGAGGCTGTTTAACGGCCGTTCCCGATATTCAGTCTATCTCTTACTTGAGATTAAAATCTTAACTATCGTTGACTTTTCTGTCCCAATAAACTTATCTACGGTAACTCACCTTATCCGAACACGCTCTCTGTCAATGGGACAACGTATAGCTTACCAGCGATAGAACTTTGTATGGAAATTGCGATTCACGCGTCCCAATATAAGGCGATAATAATGACTTATCGAGTATATTGGGACAGCTTCAGATTATTGACAGCAAATTACTGACAGTAGAAGGTAATAATTTATCTCTATCTGTAGATAGTATATCGGGAGCGTAAGTCAATAATTATCCGTGTCAGAAATGTCAAAATAAGCAAAGATAGATATAATATTGCCTGTAAATGCAAGATTGTTAATAAATGGTGATAAGAGCTAAAAGATAATTTAAATTTTAATAAAATAAAAATCATATCTGTGCCACTAATAGGCTATTACAATACATAACTGTATGTAACTATAAAAGATATTCAATATATCCACAAAACAGTCTAGCCTTAACACCTCTGTTGACAGCATCGTAACATACAAATATTATTGATGTATAGTGAACTTTAAAGTATTTAAAATACGGTACGTTTCTGGTTGTAGGGTTATGAGTACTTAGTGTGAATGGAGGGTGGTATTGTGGAAATTGCCGGCGGTTATTCAGCGTACCGTGAAAACGGTCCATAACATGATATTGTGGCGTTGCTTGTAGCGACACACATATTGTTTCATCTGCATAGAGACAGATGACTCTACGTTCAGTTAAGCATCAGTTTAATACCAATTTAGAAGACCAATGTATCTTACTCATATGAGTTTTCTTAGATATAAACTTTTTGTAATATAAGGTGCAACTAAATGGATATCTGTTAATCCCTTAAGTCATGTAATACAGGATTATTAATAACTATAGACTTTTCTTATATTTGCAAGAATGGAATGAATCCTTACCGTGGTTAAATTATATTGCAATACACATATAAATAAATCTTGATTCGAGTCTAAGAAAAACTATGGTTCAAGCCAATGTCGTTCAAGTGTATAGAACGTCATTGCTTCGAACATATTATTATTATTCAAAATAGGATATGAAATCACTTATTGAAAACCAAAAACTAGCACCCATTCGGAAAAGAATGCCCCAGACTTTTTACGGAAAAGGAGGACAAACGAGTGTACGGGTCACCTGGTGTTAAGTAATCACCGACGTCCACATTCTCTTGTAACACCAGAGGAATCACAGGAGCGTTGCCGGCCCTTAAGAAAGGTGTGCGTGTTTTTATTGAAGGTACCCATGTCATATCGTCCCGGAAACAACACACAAGGAAGCTCATTCCACAGTTTTGTAGTACGTGGAAGTAAGCTCCTTGTAAACCGCACTGTGGAGGACCGCCACACATCCAGATGGTAGGGATCATATCCTAATTTGTGGCGTGTCGTGTCGAAGGTGTAATTTGGCGGCGGGAATCAGATGAAACAGCTCTTCGGAACACTTCCCAAAATAAATGCGGTAGAAGACACACAATGAAGCGATGTCTCTACGCAACGCCAAGTGATCTAGCCGTTCACAGAGCACTGGGTCTCCGACAATTCGAGCTGCTCTGTATTGCACGCGGTCATATGGACCGAGCTGTTACTGGGGTGCGCCAGACCAGAGATGACATCCCGTATGGAATTATTATTCTTTAACGTTTCGGTCAACCTTATAACAATGAGTTCTTATGTGTGGATAAGAACTCCTTGTTATTATACTGTGAATACAACTAAAGACTAGAGTCGCGCGATACATTCATTGAATACTTATTTATCGACGCTGACATTTAAGTGAAAATAGTCTCTTTGTGTGACTTTGAGTAAACTACTGTAAGTTTCTTCATCCATCTTTACTCCCAAACAGAAACAGCTTTTCAAATCGGTGATGATGACAAAAAAATCATATTTTATTAAACATCCCTCCTGTATAATCTATACTTTTAAATTAAGTTTTTTTTATAAAAATAAAATGTAGGTAGGACGTTCAGCTGATGGTAATTAATATGTCCTGACCATTACAATTCTGAGCGGCACTACAACGGCGCTCGTCACCTTGAGACATAAGATGTTAAGTCTCATTTGCACAGTAATTTCACTAGCTGCGGCGCCCTTCAGAACGAAACTCAGTAATGCTTACACATTACTGCTTCACGGCAGAAATAAGCATCATTCTGGTACCCATAATCTAGCCGGCATCATCCAAAAGAGCCTGCCACTGGTCTCTACTTAGCACAAAAATGAATCAGAAAATATTTGTATTTACATACCTTTAGATATAAATCTGAAGTCGGTATTATTTTATTCTGTTTACACTAAGTTTTAATAACATGTTTTTATTAAGTTGATTCGATGCAAATTGCATATGGTCATGCTTGGTAAACAGGCATAGTACACAGTTAATTTCAGGCCTATTTCACTGCGACCAATGTGATCTTTTGTGATAGCCACTGTTAACGACATGTCACTTATAAGATTAATTCTTTACATGAATCTTATTATATTATTTGCACACATTCAGATAGGATGTGTAATGAGGATTTACTGTACTATTACAGAATCTACACGCTCTAAAATATCTGGGGCCTAGGATGGAGAGGTGTTTGTGTAGTCAGCAATGCCCCGTACGATGATATAATATAATGTTAGGTAGATGCAAGGGTTTTGTTAAACAGAGAGGTGATAAAACAGGTGGAATGTGCTATATTTCTTGGATTCCAAATTACAATGGGGCCCCCATATTGAAGGATTGGCGAACAGACATATTTCTGCAGCATACGCGGTTAAAAAGATTAGACAATTACCTGATATAGATACGTCGCGAATAGTTTACTTTAGTTATTATGGTATTATGTCCTATGGTATATTGCTATGGGGCAGTGCAGCCGATATTAATACAATATTTGTGCTTCAGAATTACGGATATTCTTGCTATTTATAACCTAGGCTAACCTCAACCTGAGAGCAAAATTTAAAAGAAATAAACATGTTGACTGTTGCTTCTCAATATATTCTTGATAATGTTGTGTATGTACATAGGCACATAAGTGAATTTAATAGAAAATATCATTACCATAATGCTAACACTCGGAACAGACATAAACTTACAATGCCTACTACTCGGCTTAGTCGAATTAGTAAGTGTTTTGTAGGACGATGTATATGCTTTTACAACAAGATTCCAGAAGATGTTCAAAACAGATGTATTACGATATTCAAAAGAATTGTTAAAAAACGTTGCTGTGTTTGTTTAATCAACTTATGGTTACTATAACATAAATGACTTTCTATGATACCACAGATTGGGAATGCAGCGACCATCAGGCTAATAAATAATAAGTTTAATTGCACGATATTACTTTGTACCCAGATTTTTATGAAAAAAACAAAAAGCCTGCTGAGTTTGTCGCGCCCGTCCTTCTCAGGCATACTTTTTGGAATGAGTTGTAGTTTTTCGCTTTCAATAAGTGATGTCACATCCTATTTTAAATAAAAATATTTGAATTTGATACCATTTTCATTAGAACACTTTAAATTTATTTTATTGTCGATTGGACGAGACGAGCAAGATGTTCAGCTGATGTTAATTGATACGCCATGCCCATTACAATGCAGTACCGCTCAGGATTCTCAAAAAACCCAAAAATTCTGAGCGGCACTACAATTGCATTCGTCACCTTGAGACATATTTTGCCCAGTAATTTCACTAGCTACGGCGCCCTTCAGACCGAAACACAGTAATACTTACACATTACTGCTTCACGGCAGAAATAGGCGCCGTTGTGGTACCCATAATCTAGCCGGCATCTTATGCAAAGGAGCCTTGCAAAGGAGTATTTAAGTTCTTTTTCTGTTTCTGGAACTGATTCAAGAAGTCTTCCTGTGCAAAGGAGCCTCCCACTGGTGTCGCTTTTATCTATCTTGTTGCCTCACGGGAAATAGCTTTATTATAATAATATATATTTACATTAATGACCGATTATATTATTTACCTACTACTAGTATTATTTTTAGTTGGAACCGGGAAATACTTATTTAGGTATCATTTACGAGTTCCGTTGGCCATTTGTGGTCAACGAACGATTCTTTCTCTATACAGATGCTTTTTTTAAGAGGAGGACAAGCGAGCGTACGGATAATCTTTATGTTGTTTTTATGTTAAGGAATCACCGCCGCCCACATTCACTTTAAGGAAGGTGTACGCGCTTTATTCTAAAGTACCCATGTCCTATCGATCTGGAAACACCGCACAAGGAAGCTCATTCCAGCTTTGTAGTAAAGTAGAAAAACGCACTGTGGAGGAACGTCACACATCCAGGTGGTGGTGCTATTATTCTAATTTGCGGCGTGTCGTGTGAAGGTGGAATTCTGCGTCATTCTTTGTTGAAATAAAATTAATATGTAAGAAAATTTATTGAATTAAGCGTTACTTTGCGGAAATCCATAATCGAGTCATCCTCAGGACGTGTTCCTCATCCAAAATCTCGTGCCAGATCGTGTAGAGGCGAAACACGTGTCGAATTGTTTTAAAAAACAAATATTAGCGGAATTAACACTAAAGAAAACTTAAATCATTTGAATAATATGTAAGGCAATATAACGTTTGACGATTTCTTTGAATTACTAAGTGCTTCTACGATCTCATCGTTTTATATGATGGGATTAATGCATGGGAATTACAAATTACAAAGAAGTCACGAGTTCTGAGGTATCAAATATAAAAAAAACACAGCATTTGATTGAATTGTTTTTTAAATCAGTTGAAAATACCCTCGTTTATCTATTTTTGTAGCATGTAATTGTGTCCAGGTAGTTATAACCTTTCTGGTAGGTATGTCAAAAATAAATAAATAATAATTTTCCTAACCTAAATGAAATTAATTAAAGACATTTTCTATTTAATAAACAATTTAATGGATTATTAAAATGAATGGGTATTTGAACCACGAGAACCTTGTGAAAACAGGATATTTTTCACATGGCTTCCTTTACTATAATAATAATAATAAAAACATTTTTATATTGAAAATAATGTTAGTTTGCATCGTGTGTAGCTCGCCTTATAGCCCATCAACTTGAGACTCTGATGTGGTTTTAATATTTACAAACACATTCCAATAAACCAATGTTTGCAGCAATCAAAAATCGAATCTCATTAAGTAGCGCCTTAGACGAGGTTGCGATTAAAAAAAAACAAGTAAATTTAAATTAATAAACATTCTTACAAGCACGTCACCTGTTGCAAATCTCGAGACGGACGGCGCCTCGGCCAATCAGAGGCCTGCGTCCGCCCACGGCGCCCACTGATTGGCTGCCCGGGGTGGGATAGAGGGGCGAGCGTGACATCGGGCAGTAAACGACACAGCGAAGAAAAGCGACTCATTGAGCTTTTGGGAGCTTTTCACGATCGCGCGGGAACAGCGGTCTCAGACACATCTGAGTTTCGAACAATTCGATTTTTGAATTTTGAATAATTTTATAACGTCTTAAATAATGGACAATTAAATAATTTAAAGTGTTAAATAATGGACTTTTGAACAGAGTTAATTAAATATTATATAATGTCGCTCGGTAAACAGCCAACTGACCATATTAAAAGGCCAATGAATGCTTTTATGGTTTGGTCGAGGGGTCAGAGACGGAAAATGGCTCAAGACAATCCTAAGATGCATAACTCAGAAATATCAAAGAGGCTGGGCGCGGAATGGAAACTCCTCACTGAAATGGAAAAGCGACCCTTCATAGACGAAGCAAAGAGACTGAGGTAAGTTTTAAATGATTGCAGTAAAGACACATGGTTGTAGAACTGAAAAAATATCACAATAATATATTTCAAATAATTAATTAGCTTACACCTAATCGATGGAAATAGTCTAACAAAAAATATGAGGATTCTATATCAATATAATATAATAATTAATACTATCATCAATAATTTATCATAACATCAACAATTATTTCGTAAGATATGCTCCCTGTTGTTACAATGAAATTTTTACACAGCAGAACTGTCAAACCGTGCGTCAGTAAATTCTCTCATAGAAAATATGTCCATACAAAACAAATATTGGAAGTAAAAATAATTATGTGTCCCAAATCGAAATTAAAAACTATCCTATCTCTCAAGTTGGACTAAACTGCACTCCATGAAGTTAACCACATTAAAATGCGTTCATTAGTTTAGGAGTTCACTGGAAACAAACATCAGGACACTGGATTTAGGTATATATATATTTAAAGATGTGACGATCTACTTTCGCAGTATATTAAACATGATACGAGTAATGTAAAAAAACATAGAATGGATAACTTTATAGAATTAACAAATAAAATCAATTCAAATTGTTACGATTTTTGGTGTACTGAATATAGTACCTAAATGTAGTAAACTTTACAGATTTAAAATATTCGTATCAAAGTAAGTGACACAGTAGCATTATATAAAATAAAGTTAGTTAAAATGTTATTTTATTTAGCAAATATTAATTTTTATACGACAAAAGAGGCGAAGGTTATCACTCTGTGTTTATTATTTATTATCTTTTCTCTCGTTTTTAAATAAAGAACTACGTATCAAAATATTTAAAATTCTTTTTAACCGACTTCAAAATGGAGGAGGTTCTCAATTCGATTGGTATATTTTTTTACACTGACTTTATACCTATCACTAGGTCGCATAACATAACATATAAATAATAGTATTTTATTAATATTAAAGGTAAAGGTTTGCATAAGATGTGTATTTAATTAAATTTTTATTAAGTTATTTTATCTCTTACACTCACGATTTGTAAGACACTTTACTGTGTGTTAGTGTACGTGAATTGCTCAAAGTAGAGGTTAGTTCTAAAGTCTATTTTTTTCGACGTTTTCACAGCTGTCATAGTATAGACTACTTAGAACTTAACTACTTAGATTATAATTACGTCTAGCTATCTAGTTTAAAATAATAAAACATAATATTATCATGATCAATAAAATGATGAACAAAAACGATGTGGTTGTGTATATCAGATGGTATATTACATTATTAAAATTATAGTATAATCTTTTTCATTTTGATAAATAAATATACAATTTAATGTTATAATGTCATAAATGACTTATTCAAACACGAGCTTATCTCAGCATTAAACAAAGTCTTCCGCCGCGTCTGTCCGTATGTCTGTTCGCGATCAACTCAAAAACTACTGCACCGATTTTGAAGCTGTTTCACCAATAGATAGCTTGATTCTCGAGGAAGGTTTTACATTATAATGTGTTAAGTGTTTTCTTGCGTATTTGTATACATTAACGATATTTGTTGGAGATGTCAGAAAAAATAAGCCGTCTGGCTTTCAACGAAAACGCTGTCTCAGCTTTGAGATAAAACAAATTAATGTATGGTGGATTTTAATACTTAAAAAATTGGAAATTATTAAGCGGTAATTTCAAATTTATTTACACAAATACGATATTAATCCTTATAATTTTATAACTATATATTATAAAATCATTCAGGAATACGTTGCATTTTTAATTATTTATTCCCGAATACATAATTTTTATTTCTATTCACAGAACGGTCAGCTAGTTTAATAATCAAAACACCTTAAGTGGTAGGTACCTACCCTTACTATATACTACAGTTACAGCTATAGTAAGACCTCTGAAATAAGTGAAATCAAACGCATAGACATGTCAAAAATTTATATAATATTTATTTTTTATTTTATGTACTGTATTAAAATACCCGCAATAATATTATTTACCAATGGGAGGCTCATTTTCAAAGGATTCCGGCTAGATTATAGGTACCACAATGGCGCCTTTATCAGCCGTGAAGCAATGTGTAAGCATTACTGTGATTCGGTATGAAGGGCGCCGTAGCTAGTGAAATTATTGGGCAAATGAGACTCAACATGTCCCAAGGGGATGAGCGCATTTGTGCCGCCGATCAGTATTTTTGGGTTTTTCAAGAATCCTGAGCGGCAGAGCATTGTAATCGGCAGGGCGTATCAATTACCAGCTGAACGTCCTGCTAGTCCGTCCCTTATTGTCGTAAAAAAAATCTCAAAAAAGCTTTTATGTAGGCGCAGACATTGATAGTATACATACAGATCTCTGTTGAACAAAGGTTGGTAATCTCAGAAAAGGAAAATATTATACAAGAATATAATATTCAATAATTTATTACTTATTAATTATTTTTACTAATAACTTTAACTTATGTATTATCAATTCGTTTAAATAATATAAGTGTGAATTATATAACACCATACATATATAGGTATGATGCAATCCATTAAGGAGTATTTTTAGGACTAATTTAGGCAGTATGTATTTATATTGGTTTCTTTATCTCTTCTCTAATATATAAAATTCTCGTGTCATGGTGTTAAACATTGAACTCCTCCGAAACGGCTTGACCGATTCTCATGAAATGTTGAGTGCATATTGAGTAGGTCTGAGAATCGGACAACATCTATTTTTCATCCCCCTAAATGTTAAGGGTGGTCCACACGAAATTATTTTTTTGATCTTTTTTTTTAAATTTGTTTGATTATGAGTCAGCATTAAAAAATACCTATAACTTCAAATTTTCACCCATCTACGATCAACAGTTTTTGTATCGCGATTTTAATATCGGCAATACAACGTTTGCTGGGTCAGCTAGTTTTAGTATAACTTTTTAAATCAAAGATAGAATTCATTGAACTGTTGTATACGGAATACTTTTTATGGAAGAGCCTTTTCAACGCGAGAAAACTAGTTATGACTTTTAGTTAATTTTTAAAAGTTAGAAAAATCTCAAATTTGGGTCAAAAGTACCCAAAGGAGAATGCCCATTTGCCGCCTAGGTTTATCTCATGCGTCAAAATGAAATGAATGTGGTAATTTAATTGTTGCCATCATCTGGCTATCGGAATTAATGATTTGAACAGGTGATTCAATTTTAAATAAAATAAAATATTATATACATTTTCCAGTAAATGGCGGCTACGGCAATAAAGCCATCAATTTCTTTGTGTTGCAGTTTAGCAAATGATTATAACTTAGGTACAATTTATATTTATTGATTCGAATCGATATTTTTGTATTTGAATCGATTTTGAGATCACACACTACGAAACCAGTCCGTTAAAGTTTTTAGCCTTCTTTTTAGGTAATATAGATTAACTGAAAATCTTAATTTTTGTCCTTATTAGCCCTTATCCCACATTATGAGGAGTCGGCCGCGGCGCCCCAATTATGCCTCCCAAATTAAAATATTATAAAATACTTATTGGATATCTAATTTTTATTTATGACAGTAAGGGACGATACGAGCTGATCGTTATAAGTACGCCCACTGCAGTGCCGCTCAGGATTCTTGAAAAACTCGCGCTCGTCACCTTGAGACATAACATGTAAAGTCTAAGTGTGATTTGCCCAATAATTTCACTAGCTACGGCGCTCTTCAGACCGAAGCACAATAATAGTTACACATTACTGCTTCACGGCAGAAAAACGCCGTTGTGGTACCCATAATCTAGCCGGCCTGTGCAACAAAGTCTCCCACTGGTGAATGATTTACATTTAGAATAATCCGGCTCAGTGCCAATTTGATTCGAAACTCTAAAAATTGACCCCCGATTAGTTAGTGTCGGAGATTTATTTTTATTTTATATTTTTAGTAGAAAGAAAAATAAAACATTTTTCAATCGATTCAATCAATTGGTCAAAAATCGATTCTTCGATCGATTTCAGACCGCCAACTCTACTACCTCGCAACATGACATTACTGTCATACAGGTCTACCAAGCTACATCCCTGCTGCCCGGCCGCCAGACCCATTACAGTTTTGTTATTGTTCATTATGTCGATCGGATTCTTACTCTACCCTCAAACTTAAGAATTGTAATTATTAGAGTATTGTAAAGAGTGATTACGTACCTTGTTTTATGGTGATCTACTTACAGTTTAACCAGTTTACTTACGAAAGGACATATTTGCATACTTTAGGAATAGGATAAGACGATATATGAGTGTGAAAGCGATCAATCTAACCTCCAACTGTTAAAATACATACTTATTTGTACTTACTAACTGTGTAATACAATAATAATAATAAACGCGTTTTTATTCATGTACATAAATGTTGTTGCACATAAAAATTTAAATTATTTGATTAATAAGTATTTTATTTTTTTATAAGTTATGTGTTTTATTCCACAGTTTAGTGTAGTGTTTTTTGTATTTACATAAGGAAGTTCTACTAAATCTACAAGTCTGCTAAGTAGGTAGGTAAATATCTAATTATGCCGTCTTTGGTTTGGTAGGTCCAGTTAATTATTTTCAAAATGTAATGAAATTAATTTAATAGCAAGCATTTCGTAGTGCATAGGTCAATATATCATTGTATTTACACTATTAATTAACTGGACGTTATTGAACTGAATTGTTTTTATTTTGCGGCTATATTACATTTTATCAAATAACATCAAAACCCGGGTTTTAATTTAAATATATAACTTTTATTTTTATTTTGTATTAATATAGGGGAAGAGACTGGAACCCCCGACACAGGAAATCCTAGCGTGAGGCCAGAATACTTGTAAAATCAAATTAAAGTTACTGTAAGGGCGTTATAAAGATAGCTCTTCTATATTTATTCATTATTATTTCTATCATAAAGATAACACAACCTTTTCTATCGCTTCAATAAACCCCTTATGTTTTTTACTAGCATCCTTAATTTGAGACCACTGTCTGAAATACATATTTGCTCAGTAAGCTACGATTGTAAAGCTCTAATTAAACACAGATTAACAAACGGAACGTTGACTTAATAGTCAGTTAAATAACTCAGCCCGCTATCTCTCTTTCTGAAGTGAAACTGTAAAACAAAATGAACACCTAACACTTATCGCTAGAACAAAAACATATTTAAACAAATATTTATATACTTTTATACTATGAGTGTTGTTGTAAATGCCATTATGGTGTATTATAATTATTAATTATCAGAATACTGTGAGATTCCGGGTTTAATCTACGGTTTTTTATGTGGCGAAAGAAGGGGAATGGATCTGAAATTATTCCGGTCCCAATAGATTCAAAGAAGTTCAATTGTAAAAACATATTGACTGTATAAAGCTTCGTAAGGTACATAATAGTTTTAAGGGTAAATACCTAGTCTGGCCATAAATTCTGTTACAATTAAAAATTAACAAAATATTACATTTGAATTTGGAATCTGTCATTTTTATACGATTGTTCATTGAGTTTTCTCCTTTTGGCGCTAATACATTGCACTATATTTTGTGATATTAAAATGGAGTGGGGTGATAAAGAGAACCTCATCGCTGTGATTGCATTACACAAAGTAGGTATAGGAGCCAAATGAAAATTTTAACACTCTCCATGCGCTTGGTATTAGTAAAATATTTGTGTACCGGGCTATTAATAGGTACAATGAGACTCTCCTCTGTTTTGACAGAAAAAGATCTGTTCGTCCACGTAGTGTCCGTAAGAAAAAGGTGGTCAAAGCAGTAGGGAAAGAATTCGAAGAAATCCTGTCCGAAAGAAAATATTTTATCGCGGGAGATGAAGATAGCACCAAGAATCATGTCGCGTATTTTAAAAGATGATTTAGAACTTGCAGCCTTTAAGAGATGAACTGGTCATTTCTTAATTGATAATTTAAAAAAGAAAAGGGTTTTAAAATCGAAACAACTACTGAAGCGGTACGCAAAGGGAGGTCACAGAAAAATTTTGTTGATGGAAGAGATTTTTTTACAATTGTGAAACATTTTAACAAACAAAATGACCGTTTTTATGCTCAAAGCTCTGAGGAAGCTTTCCAATTAGTTGACAGAGTGCAACCTGAGCACTATCCGACTTCAGTGATAGTATGGTGGGGTATTAGCTATGAAAGAGTGACTGAGCCAAACTTTTGTGTAAAAGGAATCAAAACATCGGCACAAGTGTATCAAGATTCTTGAGAAGGTAGTGAAGCCCCTTAACAACACCATGTTCAATAACCAAGAATGGTCCTTCCAGAAAGACGGCGTTGGGTCATAAAGCTCGGTCTACGCAGTCTTGGATGTAAACGAACGTTTCGGACTTTATCAGAGCTGAAGACTGGCCGTCATCTTGTCCCGAACTTAATCCGCTGGACTTGATTGATGGCCAGTTTAGAGAGTACGGCTTACGGAGTGTAGCTGTGGTAGTAGCTCCAGCCTCCAGGTCTACCGCAGTCCCCATGCTAAATAACGAACGACTCGCGACCCAGTCGTGGCAGTATATTCACCTGATCGGGCGATCAGATGACACTTCAGCGATCTTGGTGCTGATATATCCCAAGAACCCATCTACCAGTGTGAGGTTCCATTGCACAGGATCCTCCATCATTTTTAACTGCTCACGATTTGTGATTAGTTCTTTCCGTTAATATCCTTTCTCGCACAGACCTGTTTAAATACCACTGGACAGGCTGTTCCATATGTTTGAAAGAAATTTTTTGTGCCTATTTGAAACGCCACTCGCGAGTGTCCAGAGAACTAATTTTGACGTATAATGCAAATGGCTGCAAAGATAGGTATAATACTCTGAAGTATTTTTGCATTTTGAATTAATTTCGTTCGTTTTCCGTGTTATTTATACTTCATGAGTCAACGTTATAAAGTACACATTTCTTTTTTGTAAACAGTTTCCCACCATCTAACGATGTTTGCTGAGGTTGTCTTCAATAATTTTAGTACCGCAGACTCTCGCTACATGGCCAACATCGCCAAAAGGGCGAATATCCAAGAGGCACAAAAGCATTTTGACAGCCGCCAGTCCAGCGGTATATAGTACAGATCAGTGATTTATGGTGTTAACATTATAGTTATGACAGTTTTTAGCTAATTCACTTATGTGCCTATGTGCATACATAACATTATCAAGAATATATTGAGAAGCAACAGCTAAGGTGTTTATAACCTTAAATTTTGCTCTCAAATATTTAAGAGGACCTATGTTAAAAATATCACAGTTCTATAACCTTCTAAGTTAGAATTATATGTAGTAGTTAGTGTTCAGAAGCACCTTAGCACCTTTTAAATAAAATTTCATTGTAATCTTTTTGAATTAATAATAAATGCATTATTTATTCTTGGGAATTATCAGTGTAGATACCACGAGGGCAAATAAAAGTTTTAACGATACAAGAACGGTGGAAAGGACGAGCAAATAAGACATCACGACCGGATGTTTGTACATCTTATCCCCTATATACTCTTATTTGAATTAGGGAGAACGTTTTGATAAATTATGTAGGTATACGGTATTATTGTTCAAAGTTGTATTTGCAATTGTGTTATAGGATTTTGAGTTGAAAAACATAAACCATTTTACGAGTGGGATGATGATGATGGCTTCCTTGCACACGATGCCGGCTAGATTATGGGTACCACAACGGCGCCTATTTCTGCCGTGAAGCAGTAATGTGTAAACATTATTGTGTTTCGGTCTGAAGGGTGCCGTAGCTAGTGAAATAACTGGGCAAATGAGACTTAACATCTTATGTCTCAAGGTGACGAGTGCAATTGTATTGGTGCTCAGAATTTCTGGGTTTTTCAAGATCCTGAGCCGCACTGCATTGTAATGGGCAGGGCTTATCAATTACCATCAGCTGAACATCCAGCTCGTCTCGTCAATGAAAGTCACTTACATTAACATGTGTTAATACTTAGCTAATACTAGCGTATAGACGAACTGACAGTCCCTTTTTTTATAATAATAAGGGACGTGACGAGCAGGCCGTTCAGCTGATGGAAATTGATTCGCCCTGCCTATTACAATTCACTACCGCTCAGGATTCTTGAAAGACCCAAAAAATTCTGAGCGGCACTACAACTGCGCTCGTCACCTTGAGACATAACATGTTAAGTCTTATTTGCCCAGTAATTTCACTAGCTACGGCGCCCTTCAGACCGAAACACAGTAATGTTTTCACATTACTGCTTCACGGCAGAAATGGTCGCCGATGATACGTGGCCAATTTTGATTTGTTATGTTATTCGTTATTCGTGTGCGTTAAATAATTCCAAACGTGGCTGAATATTTACGATTTGTTAGTGAAAATCAGTTACAGTAACACCATACTTGCTATCCTATTCTATCTTGTTGTATCACGGTTAGAAAGGTATGTTCTTCACTGTCGCACGCTTTCTATGATAGTTGTGTTTAATTACAACATTTTTAAAGGATTAAAACACGTGTTTTCACATAAGATTTTCGTGTTAAGGCGCGGTCATACCACAATGTCCACAAAAATTGGTTTCTTAGGGAGTCGATTACAACATAACGCAATGAAAATACTCCGACGCAAAAAATACAGTGAACAAAGAAGGATCTCAAGAAATTTTTAAACCTGATAGAATATTTATATATAATTTGAAATATCCAATAAAAAATTTGGAAGTTGCATCCCAAATATAAACTTTAGAGTCAAAAATCTCAAAATTTTCAGCGATAACAATATTCTTTTTTTAAAGAATTGAATAGAATTAGTACTTTTCTAAAACTTAAACCGAACAATTATTCAATTTTATATGTAAATTTTGAATAAACAAAAGAAAATCAGTAAAATAAATGCCCATTTGCAGCTTAGCCACATGATCAACACAAATATTGTAGGGTTGGTTGTAGCGTTTACAATCCTTGTCAGTCCGCGCCTTAAAGTTACATTTTTATTATTATTTTAACAACAATCGTTACTAGATTAGATTAATTTATTAGATTGTATAAAAATACGCAATTATTTTCATACTTTTTAGTGCATATTATATCTATTGTTTTGGAATAGTGATTTGAAGTCGCTTGTTTTTTTGTTAAATTTTATTTTTAGATTTTTAGTGAATCTGAACTACACTAACTAATAATTTGTCTAAATCTGTCTAGATCTACTAAATTTTGAAATGTTGTCGTCGTCAACTCGTAAAGGAGTTCTATTAATCATCATATTTGACTACCACAATTACTTGACCATAACGATGTTACGGTAGGTGGCCTATATATCTGGATAGCATAAAAAGATTTAGCCTAGTATCTATTGTTAATTTGCTCCTAAGAATTCAAGAGTTTCGTTTCTTTGTCATGGATCCCATAATCAGAACCTAACCAAAATTCTCATCAAACTTCCTTTATTTATTTATTTATTTATTAGCATCGCCAACACAATAATCAATAATATCTTTGAAGTATATCCTTTCCAATAAAAAAATAATTATAGAAATCGGTTGGCGCCATATTGAGTTATTCTTAAATTTGTCGCGCACATACCAATTAAAGACTTTTATGGATTTCTCATAGTTGCCATTGTCAGATCTGGACTAAATTGCAATGGGACTACACGGGAAGCACCAGGTTTCAAATAAAAAAAGAATTATCAAAATCGGTTCCCGCAGTCCAAAGTTTTGAGGTAACAAACATAAAAAAACATACCGACGAATTGAGAACCTCCTCCTTTTTTGAAGTCGGTTAATAATTTATAATATAATTTAGAAACATATTTTTAATTTATATAACTATTATTTATTGTAATATTTGGGAAATAAAAGTTATTATTATTATTATTTACCAGTATATATAAGCAACTGTAATTCTGTACAAATTGATTTGGTAAATATTGTTCTAACTCTAAAAATTAAACATTAGTTCTCAGTGAACTAAGATATGAAATGAACACATAAATGGTTGAGGAATTGCTAAATATTAAAAAGTAAATTCAAATATATTCATAAAAAAAACTACGTTTAAATAAACCGACTCCAAAAACTGAAAAGTATCAAATAACTAAAAATTTAATTTAATACAATTAATAAAATGCTATTATTTATATGTGCTACCTATTGATAGGTTGTAAGTCGATACTTTTTAGTTTTTTTATTTTTTACTTTTTAGTGTCACTTAATAATTATTATATATAATCAACCTGAATGAAAACTCCTAAAAAAGCCGTACACAAAAAACAATTATATCATCAAAATTTTCATAAAAGTTCATAAAATGAAAACTACTGGGCCCAACTATGTATAATTTTTATGAGACCAAATGGCAACTTTTCTGCAGCGAACTAAAGAAAAAAATATGTACATAAATCGGATCATAAATCTCAGACAAATCGGTGTACATACATAAAAAAAATACCGATCGAATTGATAACCTCCTCCTTTTTTGTAGTCGGTTAAAAATAGGATATGATATCACTTATTGAAAGTCAAAATGACCACCAATTCGAAAAAATATGCCTCAGATCTGAGAAGAACGGGCGCAACAAACTCAGCAAAAAAATGGGTACAAAATAATATGTACTATGAAACTTATTGTTTTATAGCCTGACCGCGGTCGCTACATTCCCATTTTCTGTGGTATCAATAATTCTAATTATTGTGCCTTAATTTAAGGTGCTTGTAGATTTGGATCATCCAAATCCCACCTTCGCACGACACAAGTTAGGATATCATCTCCACCATCTGGATATGTGGCGGTCCTCCACAGTGCGGTTTTCAAGGCTTTCTTTCACGTACTACAAAGCTGTGGAATAAACTTCCTTGTGCGGTGTTTCCGGGATGATACAACATGTGTACCTTCAAAAAAGCGCGTACACATTCCTAAAAGGCCGGCATCGCTCCTGTGATACCTCTGGTGTTGAAAGAGAATGTTTGCGGCAGTGATCACTTAACACCAAGTAACCCGTACGCTCGTTTGTCCTCTTTAACCATAAAAAAAATGTTCTTAACCCGTCTTTTCTTGGCCGTCGTTCATATAATACCCATATAATAATATATTCATCGCGCTTAAAAAAGTTATCAACACATTATAATCACTGATACAATAGAAGCTCAATGTAAAACCAAATGTCTCATTTCGTACAAAACATTCGCCCCCATAAAACTCTAATTTAATATTCACTCCGCCTAATCGAATCAGATGAACAAACGATCATAACAAATCAATTGTAAAAACCGTCCCCAAAGACAATTATCTCGCATTGAGGCTATAATATCTGGTATTGTTAGGGGCGGGCCGTTATCGCTCCACGCCAGCTCCATAAAAACAAGCTTATGTCTCCACTTCGCTAGGGTTACTCCTTTGTTTTTGGTACGTTCTTCACTTTAACGCTTCTTTCACTTGTATGTAGTCTTTTGCTTGACTTTAATTAAAACAAGTACTAATAATAATAATATAGCTACATCGGAAAAAAATTGTCTAGCTATTCAAAGGGGGGACGCTGCCAGTATCTTCGGAACCTTGCCTAAAGGGGAATCCCTTTAATATTAATAATATATTTTAGTTATCTTTATATATAAAAAATAATTGCTGTTCGTTAGTCTCGCTAAAACTGGAGAACGGCTAATTTTGGTCTTGAATTATTTGTGGAAGTCCAGAGAAGGTTTAAAAGGTGAATAAATATGAAAATGCTCGGAATTAAATAAAAACAACAATTAAATATTTCCTTTGATGTATCCCCCGTCGTTCAGAAATCAAATTGAGAGAACAGTTTAAAGTGAATAGCTAATTAATTTTTTATATCTTTCCAACTTTCTCAGGAGGTAAAAAATAAACTTAATTTTAACTGACTATAGTTGGTAGATTACTTAAAGTTGTTAAATATCTATCAGATTATTTCTATATAAATTGATGAAAAATGGCGGTATCTTCATATAATATAAAGTTAATAAAGGTTTAAAAAATAAAGAATTTTATAATTACTACGTGCTTAGTCATTTTCGCTGGACGAAGTCGCGCGTATCTTAGCTAAGGGAAGCTAGTGTATATACATATATTTATACATATATATATATATAATGAAAATGGTCGCTGTTTCAGGCTCTTTCACGCCTAAACCACTGATCGTATCGACATGAGACTACCACCATTCGATCCGAAATTGATCCTAGATGTTTTATGGCTACTTTACTTTACTTACTTTTATTTTTTTATTATATTTGTAATAAGATGAATAAAATTTAATTTATTTCCTTTTAAAATTCGCCCAGCGAAGAGGGCGGGAACGGCTAGTCATATTATATTTATTATTTTTTTTAGTTTTAGTTTCATTGTTCTAGTAAATATTTTTACTATTTCTGTATTATATTTGCAAGTTGAAGTTGTTTGGAAAGGCAATAAAAAGATTATTATAGTAAAAAAAGTACTTATTGTGCCTAACTAGTTTTATTCAAATTCAAATTCAAATTCAAATATTTTTATTCAAAATAGGATTTAAAATCACTTATTGAACGTCAATATCTAGCACCCATTCAAAAGAGACTGCCTCAGACCTGAGAAGAATGGGCGCAAGAAACTCAGCGGGCTTTTTTTTTAATATAAAATATGGATTACATACAATAAACATGATTACGACACGATACGATTATCGTACAATAAACATTTATAATTAAAGAGTCTGAGGGTGTTCGCTTTATTCCCAGTTCGTGGTGTCATTAAGAAAATCGTTTATGCTATAATAACCTTTCCCACACAAACGTTTTTTAACAATTCTTTTAAATTTCGTAACACATTTGTTTTGTTCATTTTCTGGAATCATTTTGTAGAAGCATATACATCGCCCAACAAAAGACTTACTAACTCGACCCAACCGAGTAGTAGGCACAACAAGTTTATGTTTAGTTTTACTGATGTTTAAAAAGTTAATGAACCTTTTTTTGGAAGCTTTAATTCTTACATAATTTATACGTCTAGATAGAGTCTCTTGCTGTTAGACAACCAGTTAAAACAGGCCAGGAATATATTAATTTAGTGTGCGTGACAAGCTACGTCTTACACTCGCGTGGTCCTGGTGATCCGTAATACAGGGTCAACCTACTTCAGACACCAGCTCCTCACAAAATACTATCTGTTAAAAAATGTAACACTACTGTACTGTTTTAGCTTTAAGATCTTTGTGAGGAGAAAATAAATAGATATTTATTTATTTATTTATATTACATTATTTATTTGTGTTTATTTTGTAACACCAGTATAATATAGCTGTAAATGGTATGAATATAATTCTCTCAGTTTCAAATATTTATACCTGGCACTTGTAAAACGTGGCAACAAATACTACGCCGAAATACTACGCTCGTTGCAAGTAATCTGCAAGGTGGGCGGCGTTTTAGTCATAATCCGGAGTTAGATCTCAGTTTGTGTAGTGAAACTGTGTAAAAATATACTACAAATATAGACAGGTATAGAAGATTTACTACACGGAGCTGATGTTTTTAGATAGGAGTGCTAGTAGAGTTTTATCTTGTAGGAGTGCGCGTAGAGCTCTATCTTGTAGGAGTGCGAGTAGAGACCTATCTTGTAGGGGTGCGCGTACAGATAGTTTTAAGTTAAAACCATCAATCTGTAATACATTAATTTGATCAAATCGTAGATTACCCAATCTAGCTAGCAACGGAGTCCCGGATTCATCTCTTCATGCTCAGAAATAGCAATTATCTGAATTTTGAGGAGTTCGTTCTGTAATTACTAAGAATATGTTCTCAAAATATTGTATTTTATATGTGTACTAAAATGCAGGAAAAAAATCTTTAAATATATTTTTTTTTATGACAATAAGGGACGAGACGAGCAGGTCGTACAGCTGACGGTAATTGATACGTCCTGCCTATTACAATACAGTGTCGCTTAGGATTCTTGAAAAACACAAAAACTCCGAGGGGCACTACAATTGCACTCGTCGCCTTGAGATATAAGATGTTAAATCTCATTTGCCTAGTAATTTCACTAGCTACGGCGCCGTTCAGGCCGAACCACAATAATGCTTACACAATACTGCTTCACGGCAGAAATAGGCGCCTTTGACCCATAATCTAGCTAACATCCTGTGCAAAGGAGCCCACCCACTGGTATTTGATTGTCCATATCCTAGAAGAAAGCTTTCGAAAATTCAACAGTTCCTCACTGTATGATCAATACAATAACGCCTATATGGTCGCCACAAATAAAACATTTATAATAGCTACATAAAGGACTCATACATTTTGGTAACCCACGTGCATTATCGGTCAGCCTGGACAAAAAGACGCGCCCATGTTTGCATACCTTTATCAAGTCGTGTTTGATCGTACGATACCATTCCTATACCTACTCCAGATACAGACAATGTTACAACAAACAGACAATTACTGATACTGAATGTCAAAAAGGTTAGCATTCAAGGATTGTCAATTCCGCGCCACAGATTATAATTATCTATAATCTATATGTTGATTTGTTTAAACATTTAATACTTACTTATGGAGGGTAGAGGCAAGGAGAACCATCTCGTATGGGAGAAAAGTTGAAAAAGTGTCCAGCTTGTGCTGTAAATAATAGTTCAAAAAGCTTCCACAATGGCGCTGTTGTAGGCACAGGGTATGCTATGAAGTTTGGTGAATGTAGCAATTGTAAAGTAATTGAATTGCTGAGTTAAAGAATTTAATATTATTGGCGACTAAAGTAGTTAATTATTTAAAATTTCAATACGTTACATTGTACATAACAGTAAATAATTATTCAATAATTTAATTAGATTTAAACAATATGTTATGTTTTTAAAGTGATAACCCTCACTTCTAGGATTAATACTCAAATAAAATTTGAATAACATAATTTTATGAACGATGCGGGATTCGAACCTACGACCTCCGGCGTTGCGTGCCGGTGCTCTAACCAACTGAGCTAACCGTTCGAGTATTCTAAACAATATTGTTTAGATTTACAAGAGCGACATCTCAAGTTAATTTCCTAATATGCAATTATTGGGGTTGAGCAGGTTATCAACTGTATAGTAGATTCTGTAGATGAAGCCACAACCTGAGAGTTGAACAAAGCAAACAGAATTTTATAACGAGGCGGTACTCGAACGGTTAGCTCAGTTGGTTAGAGCATCGGCACGGAACGCTGCGCTGGAGGTCGTGGGTTCGAATCCCGCATCGTTCATAAAATTTTGTTTTTCAAATTTTATTTGTGTATTAATTAGATTTACCCCGATACTACTGTGGCGCCACCCTAATTTGATGCAATTTGACGGACACTTTTTCATATACACAGATGATTCAGAAGATATACAAATTGTGAAAGAAAGGTAACTTTTTTTTAAATCAACCTATTATTATGACTTTTATTATACCTACTGGAGATAAAATTAATTCAAGACCTATATAAACCAGTGGCTAGTTACCGTGGCCAGGTAAGCAAGAGATTTCTTGCGATGGATACAAAAATTTATATGATGAAATTGAATGTTTATTTCTGAGCCAAGTCATGGATGTTTTTATCAATTTACTAGCTGACCCAACAGACGTTGTTCTGTATATAATAAATAAAATAATGTTTTTATATGAAATTGTCAATAATATATCATAACATCAAAAATTACTTCGTAAAATATGCACCCTGCTGTCGTAATGAAATTGTTTCACAGCAGAACTGTCAAACCGTGCGTCAATAAATTCTCTCATAGAAATTATGTATGGACACAACAAAGGAAAAACAAATTTGTTGTTTTTATTTAATTTAGCAGCATTTTCCTATTTATTCACCTTTTAAACCTTCTCTGGACTTCCACAAATAATTCAAGACCAAAATTAGCCAAATCGGTCCAGCCGTTCTCGAGTTTTAGCGAGACTACCGAACAGCAATTCAATTTTATATATATAGATGTAATTATATCGTATTAAATATACCGTTGTATTCTATTGATTTCTCCAAGATATTTTTTTATGAAAATATGGGACGAGACGACCAGGACATTCAGCTGATGGTAATTGATACGCCCTGCCCATTACAATGCAGTGCCGCCCAGGATTCTTGTAAAACCCTAAAATTCTGAGTGGCACTACAATTGCGCTCGTCACCTTGAGACATAAGATGTTTAGTCTCATTTGCCCAGTACTTTCATTAGCTACGGCGCCCTTCAGACCGAAACACAGTAACGTTTACACATAATTGTTGCACGGCAGAAATAGGCACCGTTGTGATACCCATAATCTAGCCGGCATCCTGTGCAAAGGAGCCTCCCACTGGTAAAGTTGTGTCAAAAATACTTTACCTAAGTTGTTTATTATTTAGTTTGGTTGACATTTGCAATATAGAAGCTTAAATACAATAACTTAATGTTGTACATAGGGGATAAGTTATCAGAACGAAATTAGACGACACAAGTTAAATTTTTTCATTTGCATTGTATAAAAGAATGTAGTACGTTTAAATTTTCCTAAAATAACGCCAACATGACAACATCTTTAGATAGACGTACCTATTTCATATGATTCTTATATTATTATATTAGCTGACGCAGCAAACGTTGTATTACCGATATTAAAATCGCGATACAAAAGTACCTGTTGATCGTAGATGGGTGAAAATTTGTAGTTGTATGTATTATTTAATACTGACTCATAATCGAACAAATTTAAAAAAACATCCGTATGGACCTTAACCCTTAACCTTTAGGGCGATGAAACACCATGACACGAAATTTTATATATTAGATTTATATTTTTGTGTTAAACTTTCGTTTTTACACGTGTAAGTGCAATCTATAAAGAGCAGTAAATTCAAATTTAAAAAAAAACTTAGCCCATAGTAGCTATGGAGCGAAAGAGAAAGAGATTGAGTGGTGCGTTGAGTGAAAGAGAAGGAAGACCTGTCGTTTGCTGTTGCTTTTGTTGTATTTAGACAATGCCTAATACGTCGTGATATATAATTTCGTTTGATACAGATTCGTACCTAAAGGCTAAGGCGGACGCGTTATGACCAAGTCACTCTACTACTTCTCTCTAGGCGCATTAAATGATTTTTCACCTGATTCCTGCCGCCAAATTCCACCTTCGTACGATACGCCACAATTTAGGATATCATCCTCACCATCTGGATGTGTGGCGGAAGAAAAAAATTAAAATTTCAAATTTCTATATTTGTTAATAAGATATATATAAAATTACTTATAATCTACTTATTAAAGCAATTTACAATAAAGCCTTATATATGTAGGTATCAGAAAACTTATTTCTACAACCCTATCTTCGTGTTGAGAAATATATCTTTATTATGCTTAGAAAACTAATACATTAGGTTTGTGGGGGAAAATCCAGGAAACTGGGAAAACCTGGCTATTTGCTATCACGTCACCTAACTTAAAACTAATGACTAGAGCTTAAAACTAACTTAAAGCTAAGGTAAATAAATACATAGATATGTATATACGTGTATAATATAGAAATATAAGAGGGGGATCTCGGAAAAGGAAAGGAAGGAGAGGAAATAGGAGGCCAGTTTTTGCCGATATTTAATACTTACAACTAAACCAATTGACAATATATTGGTTTTACATTTTTGATTCAGACCTAGCTAAAACTCTGTGTGCGCGTGTGTGTTTGTGTGTATGGTACGTTAGTGTTCTGTGAGCTCAGTTGTGATGTGGTAAATGTGTGGCGGACTTCAACAGTGCGGTTTTCAAGGTGCTTTCTTCAAGGCCTAGATTCGACTGTGCTGAACTCGTTATAAATGGAGTGTATGTATTTCTTGGACCTAGGCAGTGTTATTGGAACAAAAATGTTTAAGTTTGAAGTTAGATATGGACTGTCGATTGTGCAATTGACAAGTTTGTACAAAAATACAGCATCATGCACTTATCTGCGGTTACTGAGGGACTCTAACGGCCGTTTTAATAACCTATCTACCCTTAGTTTTACTAACTATCGTTGACTTTTCTGTCCCAATAAACTAATCGATGGTAACTCACCTTATCCGTACACGCTGTCTGTCAATGGGACGACGTATAGCTTACCAGCGATAGAAGTTTGTATGGAAATTGGAATTCACGGGTTCCAATATAAGGCGATAAGAATGACTTATCGGGTATAATGGGACAGCATCAGATTATTGACAGCTTATTACTGACAGTAGAAGTTAGTAATTTATCTCTATCTGTAGATAGTATATTGGGAACGGCCGTAAACCAAAGAAGCGCTAGCGATCTTAATAGTTTCGGAGTTTCTTTGCCAAATTACACGAATAAGGTAGGTGCCATGAAAATCTCTTTTGTACACTCTCCGAGCGCTTATTGAAAACGTCATAGTGAGTTCCATACCACACTGCAGTACTCCAGAGAGTTACGTACTAAACAGTTGGGTTGCACCAACTAACACTACATGTTAAAGTACCGGTTAAATAAAATAAGTGTGTGTGTCAGCTCCGACGCACGACTGGAGTTTATTCCTCAAGAACGATTGTGTTTGTCCAATGGAGTCGATTACAAACAGACATACAGCAGAAGCTAATAAAAGCGTATTAATTAAAAATCAAATAAAACCTTAACGCTTAAAATATGTCAGGAAATGCCCAAACACAACACCTTTTAAAAGCGGAACTCAAAATTCCAATTTTAAAAGGTCCATCAAGGAAGTTACATTTTGGCACACCCTAATAGGTATGTTATACCACATGCGTAAGTTATCAAGAAGTATACTGTGTATGCTGGCTACACACACACACACACACATACATACAACTGAAAAGTGAAAGGTGCGCGAGAAATGATGCGCACCAAAAACTTTACTATCTCATTTGATGAGTAGGTTTTACTCTCCATATTTTTCTCATACCGGGCGCCTTATATGAAACTCGATTCTTAAGGAGTAAACTCCAAAAATGAGTTTCAACATTTGACAATTTTTAGATGACGTCATAACTTTAACTGTTAACCGTAAACGTCCAATCTTTGCCAGTTACAGTTATTGTTAATAGTTACATAGCGACATGTTAAAGTTTCATATAAATATTCGATATTGATCTGATATTTCACTTTTTAACACTAAGTTACTTTCCGCAATCTATGTTAAAGTCAATGTTACTGTTAAATTTGACTAAAACCTTATTATTATTATTTGAAGAGGGTGGCTATTTCCTGGTCCTAAAAGGTTCCTAGTAACACCGCGTCCAGAATTGGACTATTGTGTTCGCCACTCATACTAAAGCTCATCGTCAAGCCCTACCGCCTTTACGAACCGCAGTAGTTCCTTGACGCGAGTGTTGCAAACACTATCTGGTGGTACGAAGTAGTTGCCAAAGATTGTGTTACGCTTATGCATTAGTGGGCCGCAGTCGCAGAGTAGATGAATAGGTGTTTCATCATCCTCAAGGCAGAACCTGCAAGCCTTGTCGCTTCTGATGCCGACCACACTGAGGTGCTTGTTTAGGCGACAGTGCCCGGTTAGCATCCTAGTGAGTATGCATAGATTTTTCCTGTTCAATGATAGGGCTTCATTAGCATAGCTACTGTTGAATGCCCTTATCAGTGCTTTAGAGTGGTTTAAACCTGAAGAGTTGTTCCAGCGTTTAAGTGCTTCTTGTTTACATTGGTTACTCAGGGTGTGTCGGATGGCGCTCTTTGGCAGTCCACAAATGGGTTCCGGACCATATCGGACTGCTTTAGCCCCAGCTCTTGCGAGCTCATCGGCCATTTCATTGCCTATGATTCCGGCGTGCCCTGGGACCCATCTGAGAATCACTCTGTTTTTCATGCCTAATGAATTCAGGCATTCGACGCAATTATTGACTAACTTAGACGACGTCAAGTCAGCGTCTAAAGCCAACAATGCTGCCTGACTATCAGAGTGAATGTATATGTTATGATTGAAGTAGCCTTTTTGGATATTGGTTTCCGCGCATTCCAGGATGGCGTACACTTCTGCTTGAAATATGGAGGTAAAGCTTCCCAGGTTTGTGCTGGATTTAAACCTGGGGCGTTCTCCATAGACCCCACAGCCGACTTCATTTTCCATTTTGGACCCATCGGTGAACCACATGAGGCTCCCGTCCTTCCACGTGACTTTGTTGTTCATCCAGTCGTCCCTGGAAGGTAGTTCCACGATATAGTGTTTAACAGAGATTAATTGTGGAATCATCTGATCAGGTAACATGCCTAATATGTGGTCTCGCAGAACTGAGTCCTCTAAGGTCCTAAGCGTTTGCGACATCCAGTTACATGAACCCCCCTGGGCGATTGCCCTCAGCATGCTTGCCTTCGCCTCTTGCTGTATGAACAGTGGAAGAGGCGGTAGGTTTAGCATTGCTTCAATGGCCGCACCAGGAGAAGACGTCATGGCTCCGGTTACCAACATACAGGCAAGTCTCTGCAGGCTATTTAGTCTGTCTGCAGTTGTTTTCTGGTTGGCTTTGTTCCACCACACAATGGAGGCGTATGTGATTGTTGGTCTCACAATTGCTTTGAATAGCCATAGGAGGATCTTGGGGCGCATTCCCCAATGTCTCCCTACCAGACGTCGACATACACCCAAGGTTGTTTTAGCCTTTTTCACGGCTTTGTCGATGTGAGAATTCCATGTGAGTTTCTGGTCGAATGTGACTCCCAGATACTTAACCTCAGCTGAGAATTCCAAAGTAGAGCCGTTCAAGGTGGGAGACTTCAGTTTGTTAAGTGTCCGTTTCCTCGTGAATGGCACAATAACAGTCTTTCCTGCGTTGACTGACAGTTTGTTGGCTGTACACCACTATGAGATGGTGTTTAGCGCCTTTTGCAGTATAGAGCTTAGTAAGCTTTGGCAGAAACCTCTGACGATAATAACTAGGTCGTCTGCGTACCCTAGTGCATCAATTCTGAGTTCTGCCAGCTTACTATGTAGTTCGTCTACTGCTAGTGTCCATAGAAATGGCGAAAGAACGCCACCTTGTGGGCAACCTCGCGTAGTGTATAGCTCCAGTGATGTCCCATGGAGGGAGATTAGAGCTTTGCGATTTGAGAGCATTGACCTTACCCATTTGACAGTGGTGGAGTCTACATTTTTGTTAATTAGTCCCTTCACTAGCGTGTCTGTCGGGGTATTGTCAAAGGCGCCCTCAATGTCTAGAAACGCACAAAGTGCAATCTGTTTGTCTTGTAACGCCTTCTCGACTCTATCCACAAGTTGTAGAAGGGCCGTTTCTGTAGACCTGCCTCTACAGTAGGCGTGTTGAGAACTATGAATGGGCTTTAGGCTTAGAGCATTTTCTCTTATGTGTCTGTCCAGGACTTTCTCAATAACCTTCAGGAGAAAGGAGGTTAGGCTAATGGGTCTGAAGGAGCTTGGCAGGGAGTAGTCCTTTCTGCCTGCCTTAGGTATAAATAGTACTTTAGCCCTAGTCCATTGCTCTGGAAGATAGCCCCAGGCAAACCTTACCCGGTATATCTTGA
This sequence comes from Leptidea sinapis, assembly GCF_905404315.1. Classification (NCBI taxonomy): domain Eukaryota; kingdom Metazoa; phylum Arthropoda; class Insecta; order Lepidoptera; family Pieridae; genus Leptidea; species Leptidea sinapis. The sequence goes on from NC_066276.1 coordinate 15,266,411, forward strand.
CTAGTAGCGGTACTAGGATATCCAGGCCTTTTTGAAGAAGCGCTGGAAAAATGTTGTCTAGACCGCTTGACTTGTAGGGTTTCAGAGTCTTGATGGCGCACCTTATATCCCGGGGTCTGATTATCTTTGCCGCTCTACGCCAGTCCTCGTCAAGGGGCCGTTGTGTAGGCGTTGCTACAGTTGGTTGATAGGTAGCCCCCGGAAAGTGGTGGGCCATCAGTACTCTTACGTTTTCTACGTCGTCGGCTGTAAAAGATCCATCTGGTCTCTTAAGCAGGCCGATTTGGCTAGGTTTGTCCTTGGCGAGCAGTTTGTGTACTCGGGATCCTTGGGGAATTTTAGATAAATCCTCGCAGAACCTCTTCCAAGATGCTCGTTTGGCCTTCCTAACTTCTCTGTTGTAATCTGTTAGGGCTTCTTTGTAGGGTTCCCATTCTTGGGTTTTTTTAGCCCTGTTAAACAGCCTTCTGGATTTCTGCCTTAGTTTGTTCAAGTTTGAATTCCACCAAGGCACTTTCCTGTTTGAGTGTTGTAAGGAGAGAGGGCAGCTAGCCTCGTAGGCGTCAGTGATGCCATCCGTGGTTACTTTCACTGCCAACTCTAGCTCATCCAGGGTTCTGATGCGCTTAGGGATATTCTCCAAATTACTCCTGAGTTTCTCTTTATAGACAGTCCAGTTTGTTTTCTTTGGATCCCTAAACGTATATAGTTGTTTTTCGAGGCAAGTCAAGATGTCGTATGCTATGTGTCGGTGATCCGATAGCGAAATTTCATCACTGACTCGCCAGTTTGATATTCGCCTGGCAATGTTGCAAACTAAAACCTTAACTATAACAGTTAATATGATGCAACCCAGCCTAAGTATTTTTAATTAAGCTCGTAACCGACACACACTTGGCTATTATATAGGTAGGTACATAAAAAAGTAATAACTCACGATTGAAATCCCAATAAGGAAAAGAAATCCATCTTTATATCAAGAATCGTATCGATATTGACCAAACTCGATTAAATTGAACCAAAAAACGATAAGCGATATCGATGTTTTTTATATCGATATTCGAATGTTTTTCTTGTGGTTATCATGTTTGTCTAACAAACAGAGTAATGAAGGAATTGATAGTGACCGGTCGTTGAACTTTTGTTATTTCGGATGATAAGATTGTGTCGATGAATCGAAGATATGTCTAGGACCGTGTGGTCTTATGATTCCAGTTATTTATAGAAATCTCTAGATATATCTTAATATGTATAAATCCAGTATCCTGATGTTTATTCCCAGTGAACTCCTAATCGATTTTAAGGCGACACTATATGCCGGCGACCTTGAGCGATATGAGTTCACGGCTCCTATGTAACAAAGCCAATATTTTCAAAAATCTTGGGTTGACAATGTAACATTTTAACAGGCGCAAACTGCTTAATTGCTTACAATCCTCATTATTTATTACTAATCTGAATAAATGCATGCCACGTCCACATCCAGTAGACTCAATTGATAAGTAGTATTTTTGTATATTTTACTACTTTGCAATCCATATAATTGTAGTCAGTTTTGTGGACTAAATAAAAAAAATGTACCTACGTTAAAAAGTAAAATCTATAAGAACAACTTTTATGATAGTAGTATACTAAACAAATGCATGATGCCGAGAAAAAACTTGTTTAACTGACAAGAAAACTAGTAGTTCATAAGTGAGTGTTAACTTTAACCAACAATAAGCATTAGCAACCTACAAGTAAGACTTAAGGGTATGTGTAACAGGATACAGTAGTGTCCATAGCTCCAAATCCTATATTTTCACCACAAAACTTGTCTAAAAACACCTTGTTTGCATGTTTTCTGTTTACCCTTCGCCTTAATGGGGATTACTTCATGGAGTGCAGTTAAGTCCAAATTGAGAGATGGGATAATTTTTATTTCGATTTGAGACACATAAAATCCCCATTATGCTATATATGTCACACAACTGGAGACTGTACAAAAGAATTTCTTGCGTATCTTAAACAATCGTATGGTGTGGTAGGGCTAACTATTATGAACTTTTAAAAATACACAATTTACTTTCACTAAGCCAAGGACGTCACTTGATAGACTGTGTCATCTTAAGAACTTAATATGTGTGTATGAAATAACTTGTCCCTTGTCGAACTTCTTGAGCTTTTGCCATTCAATGTTACTGCCAGGTCTTTACGCACGCACAGAACTTTCAACCTACCGACTCCTAGAACCAATATTGGGTTTCGCGCGCCTCTTCACAAGATTGTTTTCTTCATTGAATTCTCAAATTAATTCTCAGTTCATTTATGAAAATTTAATATACGTTCAAAACTTGTCATCTTTTTTCTCTTAATAGTTATTTTCATTATTATAACACTAGAAATAAAGGATTGCTTGTGACTAATTCTAGTAGGCTTCATAAGATACATAATATCTTTAATTCTAGTCCCAGGCTGTCCGATCACTTTGATATTCAGCTGTGGAGTAGTAGGATTTACGGCAGAGCCATTTTTTATAAAACATTTAAATTTATTCATAGCTAATCCCTGAACAGTGGCTGGGACTTTATTAGTAAAGTGTTTACCCTTAAAGGTATTATGTATCTTATGATGCCTACAAGAATTAGTTACAAGCAATCCCTTATTTATAGTGTTATAATAATGCTGAGATGGTTTGGACATGTCGAGAGAATGAATGAAGAACGATTGACGAAGAAAGTGTATAAAGCCAGTGTGAATGAAAGTGTCAGTGAAAAATCAGGGACGTCTTGAAAAAAGGCCAGGTCTAGAGTACCCTAAACTGGAGAGCATGCATGAAAGGAATAATGAAAGTGGACGAAGCGAAAGAAGTATGTAAGGATCGTAGCAAGTGGAAAGAAGTGGTCTCTGCCTACCCCTACGGGAAAGAGGCGTGCTTTTATGTATGTATGTATGTACTAGTATGAGCAAAAAGGTGACGATTTTTGTGAACGTATATAAAATATTCATAACTGTACTGAATCTACAATGAATATAATAATAATATATTCATAGCATTTATAAATCACCAAATAAGTATATTGCTGGTTTCAAGCGATGAAAGCAATGTTCAGCAAACATAATTCGCAACCTCAACTATCACCCGGCGACCCGCAGCCAGTGGCCAGTAGCCAGCACCCAGCAGCCACCCTCAACACTGGCACATACTCGATTCGAATAATTACAATCGTCTCGCTGACAATCGCGATTCTATCTCAAAGCTCCGCATAATCGGACGCTCTGTCCACTGGTACACCGACACGATAAGTTCTAACCACAGAATCCATTAAGCAAATTTACACCTTAAATTTATTTCAGTAAGGTTTACTTTTGATCGCAGTTATGCAGCACATAGTGATGGGTGTTGAGTGTCACTCGATTGTGACAGGACAATGCAATAATCCGAGTATTGTTCGATTGACATTGTTGTTTTAAGGGCGGCGGGCGCTCGCGACAATTGTACGCTTTATTGCATAAATAATAATGTTATTCTGGCCAGCGGCGTTTTATTGTCGAGTATTGTTGTAAAACTTATGCTATACAATGACGTTATAAAGTTAAAACTCGATTGTGAATCGAGTTACGACTCGTGAATTGTTGCAAATTGGATATGGGCGTGCGATATGACGGCTTATCTGACTCGAATTTTGATTTTAAACGAATTGCTTAGAAGGAAATTTGTGACGACCACGTGGCTTGTATTCATTAGAAGACAAAACAATATTCACAGAAGGTATTAATAACTTATTATAAGTAGCTGACTATGATTGCGAGAACCGAGAAGTAGTTGTTGATTTTTGTGAAGCTATCGAAGGCCCATGCATCTTCGACACAAAATGTAATAAATACTTATTACAAAAAAATACTATTATGAGTTTTTATTTTATGCATATTTTTTTTTTATTTTTTTTTTATATAATTAAGTTGAGTTACATGCGACTTAGTTACTAAACAAAATAGTAGTACTAAATAATTATTACATGCACCTCGTAAGGCATAGCAATGAACGACTTTTTAGATTAATTAATAGAATAGTAACTTTTTTCCAAAAGTAACTTTTTCAAATAGGTTTTGTATTTTTTAATAGTTCGGCTTTTAAGTGTTCTGGTAACTCTCTACCAACTTGAATGAAAATGGGTTTCACTTAGCTGTTATTGAATCATCGATGTCGGACCACAAACAGATTTATTTTGAAGTAAGGAAATATCGACCAGAAGCAAAAAAAAATATACATTATGAAGTGGTAGATTATAAAAAGCTCTATTTTTACGTTCGCAATACCAAAATATTCAACAATAACCATGATTACAACATTTTAGAGGGTAAAATATGGACATTAATTAAACAAAACAAAACAAAACGCACTAAAATTAGTAATCCACCGAAGCAAGACTGGATAAATAAAACTAAAATATTAGATCATATTAATCGTAAGAACACACTATGGCATCAACATAAAAAAAATCCTGAAGCTAAAAGCATCGCAACCAATTTTATAAAAGCTAAGAGTGCCGTTGCAATCAGAATCCAAAAATTAAAAGCGGATTACTATCACAAGAAGTTCTTCAATTGTCGACATAAGCCTTCTAAAATGTGGAGTTTAATAAATTCTCTGAATCACAATAAAAATCAAGTACAATCCGTACCGTACTAAACTAAAACATAAAGACACGGTATTTCTGAATGGAAATGATATCTGCCAGGCTTTTAACGATTTCTTTTCTACTGTTGGTTCAAAATTAGCGGAAGATATCCCTATAAAGTACCATAACAATAAAACCTACACAAATGCTAGTATGGACTCTAATGTTACGTACCCAGGTCTCAGTACTATTAAATCAGCAACAGTAGATAAAGTAATTACTCTAATAAAAAACTTAGACTCTAATACAAGTGCAGGTATCGATACTATTAATACTAAGTCAATAAAATGCATCATGCCGTTATTAGCCGATGAACTTACAAAGTGCATAAATAATAATAAATACCTGTTTAAAGCAAGGCATATTTCCAAGTAGTCTAGAAATTGCAAAAGTGACGCCTATTCACAAGTCTGGATCACAACAAGAGCCAGGAAATTATCGACCCATTTCAGTTCTTCCAGTATTGTCTAAAATTTTTGAGCGTGTTTTATACGATCGAATTGAGACATACTTAAAATCTATAAATTTCTTATTTAGTAAGCAATATGGTTTTAGACCGAAATCTAATACTCTTTCAGCTGCAGCAGATTTGGTAACAAAATTAAAAAATAACATTGATGATAGGAAATATAGAATTGGCATATTTATAGACCTAAAAAAAGCATTCGATACAGTTAGCCACAAAATTATTCTTGATAAAATAAATGATATTGGTATCACTGGCGTAGCTCACAAATTTTTTAAATCGTACTTGACGGATCGCCAAGAAGTAGTCAAACTTGGCAAGTATGAAAGCAGTCAGGAAACTGTACTTTATGGAGTTTCTCAAGGCTCAATAAAAGGACCATTGTTATTTCTGATTTATATAAATAACATTAGTAAATTGCAGCTCAAAGGAACGCTATCACTACATGCAGATGACACTAGCCTTTTTTATTTTCGTCATAAAATTGAGCCAATCATAAAAGACGCACAAGATGACCTAAACCTGCTCAATGTATTGTTTCAGTGTAATTTACTGACGATAAACATATCAAAAACCCATTATGTAATATTTGCCGCTAAAAATAAAAAAATTCCAAATCATTTACCATTAAAAATTAATAACCAATTAATTAAAAGAACAGATAGTGAAAAATATCTAGGCCTTTTATTAGACAAACATTTAACATGGAAACCTCACATTGATAAGGTAAAGTCTAAGCTGACATCCCTTACTGGAACACTGCGTAGTATAGCACGTTGTCTCCCCCGAAATGTATCTACCTTATATCATTTATAACTCTCTCGTAAAATCACATATTGATTATTTGGTTGAAATCTGGGGTTCAGCTGCCAGAACTAATATAAATGTAATCTAAACTGCACAAAATAAACTTATAAAAGTATTATTTAGATATGATTTTCTGACACCAACGAGCAAAGTATATAAAGAAACTAAAATAATGGACGTAACATAAACATATAAATATTACACATATATTCTTATTCGAAAAATATTTACTAACGAAATACACACAGAATTAATGTTTAAAAAAAAGAAGTATTCCCAAGAAAAAAACTTAAGAAGTTGTAATGACTTAATGCTACGTCCACCAAGAACTAATGACGATAAAAGGAACTTAACTTACGACTTATTCAGATTTATAATAAACTTCCAAATACTATAAAATAAATTAAAAGTACGGCATTATTTAAAAAAAAACTTAAAGCACATATTATTATAAACAACACTATTTAATATAGGTAATAATTATACTTCATTCTAAGTATTTTTTCATCTTAACTTTGTTACGAATAAAATAAATAATATAATTTAAAAAAATGCTCGAATACACAACCACTCATATAAACATGTACCTATTTGTTTTAAGTTTTCATATTTGTATTATTGTTCAAACCGTAGGTATTATTTTAGTTTACTTCAACTGTTATCTTTGTAAGTCGTTAGCCACATCCAGTCCTTCTTATTCCGGATAAATATAAAACATGTTGATGTTCTTATGTTGAGAATTTTTTCGTACCTTCATTTTTTGTAATTGTTCACTTTGTTTGTTTTTCATGCTTGGTCATTGAAACCTAAAGTAATATTATATTGTATATTTATGTAAAATTCTCATGTAAGTGATTTTATGTTAAATCTTATGAGAATAAATGTCTTTAAACCGAACTTACTATAAATTTTAACTGACATTGGGTAGGGACCGGAACTGTGTAATGTTAATCTAGATTTAGTTTGCATAAGATTATTTTTATAGCGAGGTGTGTTGTGTCGGGGCACGTCTATGATTTTAGTGTATAGATTTGGGTGTTTTCTTCCAAACTTACATATTTCGAGTATATATATATATGCACGGTAATGTAAGAATATTTAGTTTATGAAAATGAGGTTTGCAGCTTTCTCTTTGTTTAATATTTGCACGAATACATTTTTTCTGTAAAAAAAGAGTTCGTGTGCATCTACACTGTTGCCCCACAGTATGACGCCGTAGTTTAGCCACGTTTATGCGTAGGCGTGGTAGGCTGTCACTGCCGTTTTTAAATTAGTAGATTTCTTAAGTTATCTTAAAGCGTATATAGATTGTGATTATTTTAATTTGTTTTTTTGAATATGTGATTTAAAATTCACAATTAGATTATGGGTAACATGCCCTTAGCTGATTTTTAATGATCTAGGAACAAATTTATCTTTACAAAAAAGCTCATTCAGATTACTTTAAAAAGCTAATTGAAAATAAAAACAATATTTTATACACGTTTACAATTACAATTAAACAATTACTTATACTCAATTTATACATAAATATTTATATATTAATATACGTTCTTTTATTAAATTACTAACTGATGCCCGCGACTTCGTCCGCTTAGATAAAGAGTTTTTAAAAATAAGGCAAGTTTGGAATTGAAAATTATCTCATGTCCTATTCCAGTTCCAGTTCCCGTTTTCGCTCCTGTTCCCAACATATTATATGAATCTTATTTCGAGGACGATTGCTATGCCAAACTAAACCTACTATTGGTATAGTTATAGCTAATCGACGAAAATTTCAGTTTTTCACAAATCCCGCGGGAACCATGGATTTTCCATGGATAAAATGTAGACTATGGCCTTTTCAAAGGTCTAGTCTATCACTGTACCAAATTTTATCAAAATCGGTTCATTAGGTCTGGCGTAAAAGCGTAACAAGCAAACATACATTCACATTTATAATATTAGTAGGGATTTAATTGAAACCTGCCTTATCATCATTAATCAAATAAATTTCAATTTGAACAATTTTTTTTAAGTGATAATCCTCACCTCTGGGATTAATTACACAAATTAAATTTGAAAACAGAATTTATGAACGATGCGGGACTCGAACTCGCGATTTATTGCGTTCCATGCGAGTGCTCCACTGAGCAATGCGTTCAAGTGACCTATCGTTAATAAATCTTGTATGCTTTGTTCAACTCTCAGGTTGTGGCTTCATCTACAAGGTCTACTTTACAATCGATAACCTGCTCAACCCCAATATTTGCATATTAGGAAATAGAATTGAGATGTCGCTCTTTCAAATCTAATGTATCTGTTATTTAACACTTTAACAATCCCGCATCATTCATTTTGTTTTCAAATTTAATTTGTGTAAATTTCAATTTTCTGCAACTACCTCCTCTTTCCAGAGCTCTACACATGAAAGAGCATCCCGACTACAAATACCGTCCAAGAAGGAAACCCAAAGCCTTGGTAAAGAAGGAGCCCAAATTTGGGTTTAACATCAGCGGCCTCATGGCTCCGGTTCCTCGGCTGATGACACCTCTGCCGCAGCCCATGCCGCAGATGCCGATGTCCCACCATCTGCTACCGGACAAGCCAGACCTGGGCAGGCTATTCCCACCTCTGCCTTACCCATTTTATCCCTTTGCAAAGATATCTGACGAAGGGAAACTAGCAGCTGAACTTGCTCATTTACAGGTAAAATTATGAACTGGTAAATAATACGAAATTCGTTCGAAAGCTTTTATTGAGACATGAGAAGAAGAAAGAATGTACCTTAAATGAAACACCAAAGGCTCGAGTTGCGCTGCTCTCATCCAACGTATTCCCATGGTCTCGACTAGATCATTGGTCCATCTTGTGGGGGGCCTACCAACATTGCGTCTCCGGTACCTGCCTTCGAGGACTTTTCTGCCCCACTGGCCATCTGTCCGTCGAACTATGTGACTTACCCACTGCTACTTCAGTTTCGCAATACAGGATTCTTGTAAAAACCCAAAAATTCTGAGCGGCACTACAATTGCGCTCATCACCTTGAGACATAACATGTTAAGTCTTATTTTTCTAGTAATTTCACTAGCTACGGCGCCCTTCAGACCGAAACATTATAATGCTTACACATTACTGCTTCACGGCAGAACTAATCGCCGTTGTGGTACCCATAATCTAGCTGGCAACCTGTGCAAAGGAGACTCCCACTGGTACAAACTTTACGTTTTATCGTCAGGTAAACACCCCTCTAATATATTTCATATTGCAGGCACTGTACGGTGGCGCCCTCTACAGCAGCGCGTTGTACAACAGCGCACTTTCCCCCTGCGGGTGTCCCCCCCGCAGGAGCCCCTCGCCGCCTCCACCAGACCTCAAGCGTCCCCTGGCCTACGTCCTCATGAAGAGTGACGAGGAGCCTCCGCAGCACGTCATATGAAGGCCGGTCGCGCTCCCGGCGCGCCCGTACGCGCACTGGGAGCGACCCTCCACATCCACAGAGAGGGATAGCACGCCAGATAGTATTTAAGAGTACACAAGAACACGTTGGATATTCCCCTATGGACATTGAAGTGTCAAGATCTTAATGCATTATGCATTGGGATCCAACAGTTTGAGTAACGTTCTTAATTATCTGTTAGTGGTGATCAAGAAATGTTTTGACCCTCAAATGAAAGAGTGAGTTAGAGTGATACAGTGTGTCTCAGATTTTTTTAAAAATTAATGTGAAGACTGAAATTGTCAATGTTCCACAAGCCGAGAAAAGTTCTCTGTGACAATTAGAATCTTAGTGCGTATTAAGAATGTTCAAAAGATCCCAAAGTCTTTCCGCTGCGTGACATCGGTAAAGACAAAATGTTTTTTTTTTGTTTTCAGGCGAAATTGTTGTCCAACCATTTTTTTATGATGCCATCGTTATACTTTAATTAAATTTTGATTTAAATCTTAATAAGTTCTTAAAATTATTTCTAACATTTATTTTAATTCAATCATTAAATATTTGTTGCGTATTTTAAAATGTTGAATGTTTTGAATTATTTCGTTAATATAGTTCAAAACTTTGTCTTCCCTGCTTAAATATTAATTGTGTTTTGTTGATTATTATGTAAATATACGTATATATGTATAAATTGTTTCGTTAATAGTTAAGGAACATAGCTGTACTTGTATAGACAAATTTAGATAACCTAGATTAGTGCGGAATTGGGCTATAGCCATTTTTAAATGATAGTGTTTTAGCAAACTTATTACATTCAATCTGAATTAAATTTTTACAGTATATTATTCTCTGGAGGTACCATAGGAAGTTTACTATGGGTATGTGTACTTGTACTAAGTGTACTATATGTTGCCCCATAGTACAGTTTCTATTACTACTACCAACTCTTCATAAGAGGCCCTAGTTTACTCATGCTGTAAGTAATTAGAAATAAAACGAAATTATTCATACTATAATAATTAATTGGCAATGTACAAAATATGTAGATAATTACCTAACATTACTATGACTACTTTGCCCATGTATATTTTGTTAGAACTCGATTTTTACCGTGTTCCTTTAAACGGTTTTAATATGTCAAAACATTGATTTCCCGACATTTAACGTAATGTATTTTTTATTAACATAAAGCTCTGTTCAAACTGAGGCGAATTACGCGCAGGACGCGGGACGCGTTTTAGAGCAATTCGCTCGCACGCTTAGCCTCTCAAACTGACGCGACTTCCCGCGTGTCATTTTTGGTTCTTCAGTGGAGAAACATTATGCATTGTGGGATAAAAATATCCCGCCGGGCGTCACGCTCTTGTTTCGCTTCAATTTGAGGACTACACGCGTCAATTTGAACACGTCCATACAGGTTGGCTGACACAATCCGCGCGAGCGACTTCCGTCCCGCGTCCCGCGCGTTAATCGCCTTAGTTTGAACAAAGCTTTAAACCTCAAATTTGAGTGTTAAAGAAGTTGTATCAGAGATCAATACAGAAAGAAAAATATAAGCATAATAAATACTTTTCGAATAGAAAACATATCACACTATATAATATTTAGTTGAATACTTCGATTAAGGATTGCTCTCCACTGCGCAAGTGGGCGTACTCGAGCCAGTCTCGAACAATGCGTGACGTGCCACATGTTCGGTTAAACTTTGCTAATAATTGAAACTAAAATGCCGCGTTGCGCAGTAAATCTTTGTAAAAATAATACTACTAGAAATAATAAAGGCACTGGGATCACATATTACCATCAGTAAGTATTTTATATTTTATTAATTTCAATGTAAAATAACACGAAGCGTATGTAACATAATTTGAAAGATGCCACGCACACAAGCATCTACTAGTTGCCGTAATCAAAAAGCTATTGTTCTTAGGTAGTGGTATCTAGTTGGAGCGTAGCGGAGACCAATCCTTTATCTAAGGTTTAATAGAAATGTACTAAGTTTAGTATAATTGTGACGTTGTTATTTTGGTGAAACACTCGAATTTCTGCCTTTAAGAAGAAGTTCGGCATGTCTTGAAGTTTGCAAGGCTCTTGCAGATTTCGATTCTTCTTTTGTTGTAAGAACGTATTCATGGCTACCGTTGATTTTATGAATATAACAAATTAATTTTATTTTATTGACATTTACAACAAATACCTAAGAAATCTTTTTTTGATAACATGTTATATTCATCAGCAGAAATTTGAAATTACATTACAACTTTGTGTATTCGTAAAATTCGTGTTAATTTTAAAACACCCGTAACTACCGAAAAAGTTAAAACATTTTTATTTTTTTGTATTCTTATTGCATTAGGTACATTAAATTGCCCTTCATACATTTTATTAATTCATGAATTCATTATGTATATATTTATATTAAAATAAATAGTAATATTGATGAATGAGAGTGTTACACATATAAATAAAGCACTTTTTAACGGATTAAAACGCGTGTAAATGTAACAGATTTTTCAGATACACCAAAACCGAGTGTGCCGTAGTGCACTATATTCCTCACGAAGTTTTGACCCTAATTTTTTTTTCATAATGGTGTATTTTGCATGGTCGGATAGCTTGTGTTAATAGATTTCTGATACATTAACTCAAATCATCCTAGCTATAAGCAATCTATTGCTACACGTAAAAAAATACGCATAGACAGAACGCTGCGCGAGCGCCAAAATCGCGCCGATTTACACCGTACCGGATCAGAGAGTGCGGATTCGCTTAGGAAAGTGACATTTTTATTGTTACTATTGCTAGCCCGATGTTTCGTGACCTTTGCAATCATCCTGAAATTTTGCTCTGAAAAGGTGACGAAACGCCGGGCTAGCTAAATTAATAATAAAAATGTATCTATTACGCAAAAACTAATATTACAACTCAACAACTCAATCAACTTTTTTTTATGAAAATAAGGGACGAGACGAGCAGGACGTTCATCTCTGATGGTAATTGATAAAATTCTGAGCGGCACTACAATTGCTCTCGTCACCTTGAGACATAAGATGTTAATCAGCATTAGCCCAGTAAGTTTCACTAGCTTCGACGGCGCCCTTCAGACCGAAACACAGTAATGTTTACACATTACCTTTAAAAAGCGTTTTTTTTTTTTTAAATTTTAGAATCATAAGTTCTACGTACAAATTGGAGAGCATATAATATATGACAACCAAATATTATGTGTACATATTGTATTTTTTGTTACAATAAAGTAAATACATGTTTTCTTAAGTTTTTTTAATTTTTAATCATATTGTAGTTTATCTAATATTTAGAAACTAAGAACTGTTAATCTTACTCTGTTACTTACGCAGTACTTATTAGTAATTTTGTTTATTTTTATTATTTTTTTATTGAAATACAGTTAATAAAATCTCTTTAAAATTACTGCGGTTTGATTATTACAAATCTTCAAGTACATATTGCTTAATATACTTCTATTTGATGGTTAAATTTGGGGTTGCTTGTCAATCCTGTAGGGGTGGGTGGTTAGTAAGACTAAGGCTAGGGTTACTATGGATGCGAGTTCTGACGAAAATTTGTTCTGACGCGTTCGTCGTTGCCAGTGTAAACACTGTCATTGGATACCAGGCATTAGTTTCTTCTGACGAATCCGTCAGAACTCGTCAGAACAATTTTTTGTCAGAACTCGCATCCATAGTAACCCTAGCCTTATGGTCAGACTGATAATCAACCTTGCATTACACAAATATTAATCTCAATCAATAAAGTGGGATAATGCAATGGATCAAAAGACACAGCAATTCAGTAGGTAATGATGCTGCAGACGAACAAGCCAAAATGGGAGCTGAGGCTGTAGTATATGAACCGGAACCACTACTACCCATAGCTCATGCCCAGATCAAAGCATGGATGCGCACAGTTACTGAAGAAACCCAATCTAACTTTAAGAGAATGGAGAAACGTACGGTCTTTCCGGGACGATACGACATAGGTACCTTCAAAAAAAGCGGCGTACACCTTCCTTAAATACTGGCTACGCCCCTGTGATTCCTCTGGTGTTGCAGGAGAATGTGGGCGGCGGTGATCACAGAACACCAGGTACGTAAAAAAAACGGTGTTGGATGTAGGCAAGCAAAGAATGCAGTTCCAGTGGCATCAAAGAGGATTGCTCGCAAGTTGACCAGACAGTGATAAAGTACGCAAAATTATAGGTGTCATTACCGGCCACTTTCCCTTAAACAAGCATCTATTTACCATAGGTGTGACGCACAGTGCTTTATGCCGGGGATGCATGGAGGCAGAAGAAACACCACTGCATGTGCTTACAGAGAGCAGGAGCGTGGCACAAATTCTCCTATCTCCAGTATCGCTCCCGGATGCCTGCAGCTAAAAAAGGCTGATATCTTTCAGGGAAGGTCTGGGCTGGTTGGAATAAGGAGATTAACTGACTCGCACAATGTCCCAATATCAAGAGGCTAAGTGCGCAAACAGCCCAGTCAAATTAAAATTGTCACCAAAATTTATGAACGATGCGGAACTTGAACTCGCAACCTCTCGGGTTCCGTCCGAACGCTCATTCGAACTGAGCCAACCCTTTGAGAACGCATGGGCTGTAAATTTTAAACAAAGTAAACAAGATATTCCATCTTGTTCAACTCTCATGGTTGTGGCTTCATCTACAGGATCTCCTTTATAGATATAATAACCTGCTCAACCCAAATAATTGCATATCATGAAATTGACTTCAGATATCGCTCTTTCAAAATCTAAACAATTTGATGTTTATGAAGCAATAACCTCACTTCTAATTATACAAAATTTGGATTAATTATATAATCCAAATTTGTTATTTGTATTTGTGGACCCTCGGCCCTGACCACGAAACTAATGAAAACTGTATCTTCGGAGTCAGTGATCCCTCGAAAAATGTGTCCTCGTGTGTGTTAAAATATTTTTAAACAATTTTGACGTTTATATAAGTCACATTAATAGTGTGGGACAATGCTGGGTACGGTCACCTGGTGGGAAGAGATCACTGACGCCCGCACTCGTGCAGCACCAGAAGAATGCCAAAAACACAGGCGTACGGTACATAAACCGCATGAGTTTTTGAATTTTTAAGTTTGTTAGTAAATTCTTAAAAACCGCACGGTCGATGGACGTCATTTATCCAGATGTAGAGGTAAGGATGTTAATAAGTTTATGGCTTATGTTGCAAAGTAGAATTGGTCCGCAAGGATCAGGTCTAACAGCTTTTCGGAACACTCCCCGCGATAAAATCGCTAGAAGCCGCACAGCGAAACAACGTGTCTACGCAACTACAAGTGATCGTCTCGTTTACAGAGAACAGATCCCTGATGATTGTTGCATTGCACGCGGTAAAATTATACATTCTGTTTCTGAACTGCACCAGACCAGAAGAGAAAAATACTTCATATGTGGCTGGACCTGCGACTGTGAATGTGACTGAAAAGATCTGCCCTTTAACGTCTGCAATATCAGTGGTCTTCGATATACGTTGCTGGCTTTTCAGGTGAGGATATGATCTATACCATACCAAATGACTGGATTTCAATCCAGTTCATTTGGTATGGTCCCTACGTCTTATCGGTTCATGAATTATGCAGCCGGCAGTAGATTCACAAAGTAACTACGCTGGAAATTCCTTGCTAACCTTGCGGTTGTGTATTGCCAGATATGAACGCGACGAAAAACATTATCATTTATTTAACTCTACCCTCATCAAGAATGTCTTTAGTGGTAATAACAGTGATGACAAAAGCTTCGAAGTAGTAGCCCTTAATAGTTCATCCTTTAATAATGAACATAAAAAACCAAACACAATACAGATAAAAATCAATACGGCGCGTAGAAAATTAAAACACTAATAGAAAGCGACATGTGTTGAGTACAATATACTCCGAAGCACTCTTGAACCTCTCGAGTCCTCTTGAGAGTCGGCAGCGTCGAAACAGGGAGGGACACTAATCCGAAACTCCTCAATTATAAACGAATAAACACTGAACAACACATTGTCTGTTTGTACAAAATTATACCTATATAATGTTATTCTAGAACAAATGGAAAGCTTCATTTTGTCAATTCGCGACTGCCCACAGAAATATACGTACCGCTTAAGTTAAGGCATACCTATTCATGTTTGGGAAATCATTAAAAAACGGATTTTGCAATCTTTTTTTAATCAAAATATTAATCACATATAATGGTTTGATATAAACAATTTGTTATTTTTTAAAGTGATAACCCTCACTTCTGGGATTAATTACACCAATTAAATTTGAAAACAAAATTTATGAACGATGCTGGACTCGAACCCGCGACTTTCCACTGAGCCAACCGTTCGAGTGACGTATCTTTGCTAAATCTTGTATATCTTGTTCAACTCTCAGGTTGAGGCTTTATCTACAGGGTCTACCTTACAGTTGATAACCTGGTCAACCCCAATATTTGTATATTAGGAAATAAGATGTCGCTTTTTCAAATCTAAACAATTAAAAATTGTGAACGCGAGAGGTCGCGATTTCGAGTCCCGCATCGTACATAAATTTTGTTTTCAACTTTGGTTCGAGTTTATTTATTTTAAGTACCTAAGTTGTACGGTTAATGTGAAAAATAATTAATAATTTATTAAGATAATCTTCATAATATGTAACTAGTTGGAGACAATAATATTAGAGGAATAATAATAGTTCTACTTGATACCAACAAGTTGATCAACTAAGCTGTACCTACGATGTGACTAAAATTTAAATTATATACGAAAAGCTTGACAGAGTGTCATAACATAGATAGTGTGATTGATAAGTCAAAAGGGTCTTTTCATTGGCTAACCTAGATAAAGATAAGTATAGTATGAGATGATGTACTTGGTTTCAATATAACCAGACACCGAAATAGTCTGAAAGACTACGGTTTATTCAATTTATGAAAAGGATTGCATACTATACAGGCAATTAAAGTCCTTATAAAGCAATATGTCGTTTGCAGTTTTCTCTCAAATAATCGAAATTCTAGAAATGAAAAGCTGTTTTACAAGCTGTTTAAAGAAATCGAAAATCAGATTGGATTAACTGCAGAGTTTAATTCATAACTATGAATGCAAACGTTATAAGGGTGGATGGGAAGTAAAAACCGAAAGTAATAAGATAGGGTTCACAGTTAGGATATGATGGTTTTGATGTTCAAGTATAGGTATTAATTATGAACTGATTCGCGGATGACAATCAGTAACTAACGGCCAATATTCAGTCTATCTCTCACTTGAGATAAAAATCGTAACTATCGTTGACATTTCTGTACTAATAAACTAATCGACGGTAACTCATCTTATTCGTACACGCTGTCTGTCAATGGAAGGACGTATAGCTTACCAGCAATAGAAGTTTATATGGAAATTGCAATTCACGCGTCCCAATATAAGGCGATAAGAATGACTTATCGGGTATATTGGGACAGCTTCAGATTATTGAAAGCTAATTACTGACAGTAAAAGGTAGTAATTTATCTCTATCTGTAGATAGTATATTGGGATCGGCCGTAAGAGGGATACTAAAATAGTGATCTCTTATATCAAAACCCCAAAACCACATATCATCTATGTAAAATGATCATCATCATTTAAGCCGGAAAACTTGACCATATCGTCGGTCCAGCTTATGGGGGGCCTACCAACACTACGTCTTCCGGTCGCCATTCGAGGACATTAGTGCCCCAACGGCCATCTGTCCGTCGAGCTATGTGCCCTACCCTCGGTTACTTTAGTTCTCCTACGGATTTCCAAATTTCTGATTGGACCTCGTAAGGAAACTCCAAGCATAGCCCTCTACATTGCCTCTGAGTGACAATGAGCTTCCTCATAAGGCCCATAGTTAGCGACCACGTCTGCCTTTTGTATGTCATCACTGGCAACACATACTGGTTAAAGACCTTCGTCTACAAACACTGTAGTATTTTGGAGGAGAAGATTTTACGCAGCTTCCCGAAGGCAGCCCATCCGAGTTGCATTCGACGGGTCACCTCTTTCCCGAAATTAGACCTGCCCAACTGGGTTATTTGTCCAAGGTAGACATATTCACTACAAATATTAAATTAAATAATTTATTTATTTACTTAAAAGACGCAAAAAGTATTCCAATTATAAATAGAAACAAAACTTAAGTAACACTTACCAGAGATTAATGGTAGTAATGTCGGATGTAGACTGAATAGAAAGATAGCATAGTGTTATGGTCAACCAGATAGAGAGAATGTATAAGTTAGGATCTAAGTTTGGGATTCAGTCGTTACTGTTCCCGAAAACAAAGTAACATATCTAATACAAGGACAACATAATGTTGGATTATGAATACATACAATCTTTGAAATCGCCGAGAGATTTACACATTTTACGGAATTTTTTGCAGTTTTTAGAAATCAAGTTATACGACCACAGAAACATGACGAAAGAAGCAAGAATATCACGGAAAGCATCTCAAGAAATTTAAATTAACATAATTAAATCAATCAACATCTGCCAAAAAAAATTATCATAACTCAAAACAAAGTTTAAATAATCCTAAGTATGCTTAGTGTTAGGTACAGATTAGGTACAGTTTCTGCGAAAATGTGCAACAAAGAGATATAATTGAAAGAGTGTTAAATAAATAATTCTTAATATAACAATTACTTTTAATTATTGTGAATGTGCTACTATTTTATCAGTTATGTCATTCTTTTTTAAAAAAAAGTGTGTGTGTGTAATTTTCACACGCGATTGAAGTAAAACTTAATAATAATTAACTTTAGGAATAATTAACAGTCGCATTAATATATTACATTAAATAAAGCCGTGTTACCAACTATGCACTCATGTATTACTGAAGAGCTAGGATCATTGTTAGATTTTTTGCTATTCTTTTTCTCGGAAAAGCTGACGATATAACTTCATCTTTTGGGCAAAGTTGACATTTTCTCTACCCAAAATAAAAAAATTAATTTATTAATATATAATATAATTAATATTATTTTATCAAGTGAGGTTTTATATATTTTACAAAGAATGCTATAATGTTATATTTTTATATTATTATTCATCATAATATAAACACTCTTTATAGGTCAGGTCATTATCAGGTTCTTGATTTTCTCTTTTATTCTTATTTATTAATGAAAGAGTAAAATGTTCCTGGTTCATTATATATTCTATTTATAATTCATTTCATTGTCCATTCGCACATTTTAAAATTTTCACTCATTAATAAAATAATTGATATAAAGAAATTGAAGGTTATATTACTATTAGCACATATAAATGTGACGTTGGTATTGAATATTAACAAATATGGCTGTATGGGCTCGAACCCTTTGCCTATCCTAATAATGGAAACGAAAAACAAAAACCAAGAATAAATTACGAATGTCAGATAATTTATGGAACCTTATATATTATTTATTGCAATAGTAGTAATAAATAAATAATAAAAACACTTGGAGATTTAAAAAAATATATCTGAGCAATTTGAAATATTCTTTAAAACCATTAAATTATAACGGCATAAAAAAATTATTTCAATTGACTTTTGTACTGAACGTTACTTCCGTCAGAAAAAAATTCTAAGTTACCCCCAAGTCGCGCCTAAAGATTTTACTTCAAAAATGTTACTAGAAATATGGAATAGCCATAAAGATGAATACGAGTATAGTACCTGTTATCATTGCAAGCATCGAAAACCAAACTCAATATGATAACAACCATTAACGATCGAATACTTAAATACTAAAAAATGTTACCACATTTATTGCTAAATTCGCCATGATTCCAACTCACAAATCTACTGCGGCCCAATAAAAAAACAATAATGCAAGTTTATGTAGAGAATCGTTCGCGTCGAGTGAGATTAGAGATGAGGGACGGCGGGGGATGCCCTGAGGATGTTCACAGCTTCACACCCTGTGTACTGGTGACCATCAACACAGCATTTGATAAAACTTTTTAATTTTATTTATTTTACTGTTCTTAAATAAAATTAAGTATATATGTATAAATCAATAACGTCAAGCACAAGAAGCGAGTACAGAGATGATTCGGTATGCGTCTTAGCTCGGGTGTACTCGGCGTGCGGTGCAACTGCGGTCGAGAGCGGGCACCGGGCGAGCGCTGTGCGGGCAGTCAGGGAAGAGCTGTCAAGCGGAGCGGGAGCGCCGTGTTCGTGTGGCGAAATGCGTGTGTAATTATGAAAATTTGTCTACAAAATTTAAGAAAAGTTGAAGCATGGGTAAGAAAATAGTAATATAGATTTCGCCAATCCGAGGCGGTAAATGCGTTCCAAGAGGCCATCTAGACGTTCTTTAGAAAAACTGCTTAATACAATGTATAAATAGTGAAGGAATATACTTTGACAAATACACAAAATATTACCATTAAAATGATATTATGTGGCATTATTTAGGAGAATCCAGAAATTCCCAGTATGATCTAAGTGATATCCATAGTTGCGTCTTTTAAAAATGTTCTCATAACAAAAGTTAATTTTATATAATATATTTACTTCTATTGAAATAATATGTGTGACTTTGATAGTTCGCTTAACAATGTCCCAAACTAAGCAGAAATGTATGGGCATCCTACTTGGCCCCTCAATATAAACACCCTTTAGGTACTAATTGTCGAGGTGGCGAGCGATCGGTTGTTATCAAACCATAACTCTACAGATTCATTTGATACGCTTTATTGAGATCTTTATCACTTTAGTCATTACTGAGTTCTGTTTAAGTATTGATCAATAGAAGGTATTTAGTGGGAGGCTCCTCTGCACAGTATAACGGCTAGATTATGGGTAGCACAATGGTGCCTATTTCTGCCTAGTTTAGGAATTATCTATAAATACATTTAATTGTTTTATTAAAAATGGCTCTGTCGTAAATCTTACTACTCCACAACAGAATATCTAAGTCATCGGACAGCCTTGGACTAGATTATGATTATTTTATTGAGTACATTTATGACAGTACAACAATATTGTATTATTTGATTAAAAAGAGCGCAAAAACAGAATGCTGGGAGAGTTTCTTGTGCCGCTTCTTCTCTCTGAGAGTGCGATTTGTTTCCGAAGCAGTAGTAGTGTCTAGTATATTAGAAATTACATCAAAAAGAATTCTAAAGAAATCAATTTTGAGAAAATAAATGCCCTTTTTTATGCCTTCTTAAAAAACTTACTTACTCGACTTGCTGAGTAGTAGGCATTATAAGTTTATGTCTGTTCCTGGTGGTAATATTATGATTATGATAGTTTCTAGCAAATTCACTTCTGTGCATATGTACCTTAACATTATTCAGAATATATTGAGAAGCAACAGTCAAGATGTTAATTTCTTAAAATTTTGCTCCGAATGATATTTTTGGTGCAACATATCGATTGAAACAACCGTTTACTCTTAGAGATGTTGCAATTTTGAAAAAAAATTTGTCACACTGTCTTAGTATTTCGTTTCTGAGATTGTACCCTCTACGCTCAATCGTTCTGAAACGGTCGTTCAATAGACAAAACTTAAAAATACACCAGATTATTGTATATAGTATGAGCTATAGATACCTATCTATATATATAAAAAAAAATGCTGTTTGTTAGTCTCGCTAAAACTCGACAACGGCTAGACCGATTTGGCTAATTTTGGTCTTGAATTATTTGTGGAAGTCCAGAGAAGGTTTAAAAGGTGAATAAATATGAAAATGTTCAGAATTAAAAAAAAAACAACAATTTGTTTTTCCTTTGATGTGTTCAGAAATCAAATTGAAAGAATAGTTTAAAATGAATAACTAATTAGAATGTTTGTATCTGTCTAACTTTCTCAGGAGTTAAAAAACAAACTTAATTTTAGCTACCTATAGTTGATAGATTAACTATAGTTGATGATGATACTATGATGGCAATACAACGTTTGCTGGGTCAGATAGTAATATTATAAAATAATTCTACCTACTACATCACCCGGCATTAAAACTGCTCAGAAAATCTCCTAAAATAATTTAAAAACGTAACGACATTACGCCCGGTAAATTTCAATCTGTCCGTTTGTAACCGCAAGCAGATTTCAATTAAACCGCCGCCTACAAAGCTAACCGTTTGCTGTTTTATTTTTTAATCTACCGGCTTAGAGGTATCTGAAATGGTATTCTAGCTGTTAACATTTTATAATACCACTAGTATTTATCGTGGCTTTGCTTGGATAAAAATGGTTAGGAAAACTTAATGATGTCTGGACGTCCATAGCCATATACAGGTGCATGGCGGATTTAGTTATAAATTTAAAGTTGCGAAGCTCCTTTGTACCGGACGCCAGCTAGATTTTGGGTACCACAACGGCGCCTATTTATTATTATTTCGTTTATTTTTTCTGCCGTGAAGCAGTTATGTGTAAGCATTACTGTGTTTCAGTCTGAAGGGCGCCGTAGCTAGTGAAATTACTAGGCAAATGAGACTTGACTACTTATGTATCAAAGTGACGAGCGCAGTTGTAGTGCCGCTCAATATTTTTGGGTTTTTGGGGTTTTCAACAATCCTGAGCGGCACTGCATTGAAATGCGCAGGGCGTATCAATTACCAACAGCTGAACGTCCTGATCGTCTCATCCCTTATTTTCATACAAAATCTAAATAAGTAAGCTTGGGTTTATAAGTCATTATAGTATAAAACGTTAAAATTTGTTATTTTATAAAGGAATAACCCTCACTTCTGAGATTAATAACTCAAATTAAATTTGATAACAAAATTTATGAACGATGCGGGAATGGAACCCGCGACCTTTGGTGTTTCGTGCGAGCGCTCTTCCACTGAGCCAACCATCCGAGTGACGTATCGTTAATAAATCAACTCTCAGGTTCACCTACAGGATCTACTTTACAGTTGATAACCTGCTCAACCCTAATCTTTGCATATAAAGAAATTGACTAAAAATTTATCAACGATACGTCACTCGAACGGTTGGCTCAGTAGAGAGCGCTCGCACGGAACGTGAGAGGTCGCGGGTTCGAGTCCCGCATCGTTCATAAATTTTGTTTTCAAGTTTAATTTGTGGAATAATATTATTTTAGTAAAGTAAGTATTTTAGTCGGAGTCACTGTCGCACTAATTTTTGTCTTACCTGAGTGAGGTTGTTAGTAATATTATCGAATCTTATATCTGAGTTTGAAGTGATAAAATTTGCCGCCACCTATTAAAGATCAAAAAAGCTTGTTCTCTTTTAAAAACAAACTGAGATCTTTTCTATTAGAGAAACAAAAGTGTTCAGAGTCATAAAAAAAAACAAAATATATCCTATTTAATATAATAAAAAAAAACTTTTAAGACTCCCAATAAAATTGAATCTTTTTAGTTTCTTTTCTTTTTGTACTATTTTTAGACAGTCATTTTTAAGACCTATAACAAAAGTAACCGTTTTGTTTACGGCTGCTGTCAACAGGTCGACTTGGTAGGTAACTAACGAAAATCAGTGTTGGAATTGGGGTGATCCTTATTTCAATTCCAATAATGCTGAGTGGGTATCCTTTTCATGACATCCTATTCTTAATTTGTTAATTTTACAATGTTTATAATGATTTGTGTTCTCATGAATAAATGCACACTTTACTTTAACTGTTTTAATTACTGTTACCTCTTTTTTATGATAATAAGGGACGAGACGAGCAGGACGTTCAGCTGATGGTATTATAAGCGCCCTGCGTATTACAATGCAGTGACGCTCAGGATTCTTGACAAATCCAAAATTTCTAAGCGGCACTACAATTGCGCTCGTCACCTAGAGACAGTGATGTTAAGTCTTATTTGCCCAGTAATTTCACTAGCTACGGCACCCTTCAGACCAAAACAATAATACTTACACATTACTGCTTCACGGCAGAAATAGGCGCCGTTGTGGTACCCATTATCTAGCCGGCATCCTGTGCAAAGGAGCCTCCCACTTGTCCACCTCTTATTGGTATGTCCATCGTCTACATGCGTCGCCAAGTAATTGAGCATTTCACAGAATAATGTGTTCAATCCATACAACATATTTCTAAGCGGTTCCAACGACTGCTGAGTTAGACCGAATATAAAATCAAAGTTAAAGTCAAATAAATTTTATTCAAATAGTCTTAAACTAAGCGCTTCTGAATTGTCACTATAAATATTTCATTTAAATTTCTGAATTAACCATATTTATTTATTTATCTATTTAAAGCATCAAATTACCGAATTTATGATTTGTTCGTAAAAAGTTGAGCTCGTGAGAAGAACATACAAAAAACTCAACGGCTGCTCTTTTCAATCAAATAGAGCATTTTATTATATTTATAATGGCCGCACCTCAGCATCCAATATATAAGTCGTGTTTAATTAACATAAATTATTTCATAAAAAGTAACTGTATAAAATATATAATTTATCGTATAATGGATGCATCAACTTTTAAACCTTGAATTCATTGTTTGTGTAAGGATGCTTCGTGAACATGATGGTCGTGATTACTGTTACAATAAGTAATTGCATCAACTTTTTACGAACAAATGATAAATTCGGTAATTTAAAGTAAATATTTGTAGTGACAATTCAAAAGCGCTTAGTTTAAGCCTGATTGAATAAAATTTATTTGACTTGAACAAAATATATCCTATATAATATAATAAAAAAAACTTTTAAGACTCCCATTAAAATTGAATCTTTTTAGTTTCTTCTCTTTTTGTACTATTTTTAGACAGTCATTTTTAACACCTATGACAAAAGTAACCGTGTTGTCTATGGCTGCTGTCAACAGGTCGACTTGCTACGTACCTACTGAAAATCATTGTTGGAATTGGGGTGATCCTTATTTTAATTCCAATAATGCTGAGTGGGTATCATTTTCATGACATCCTATTTTTAATTTGTTAATTTTACAATGAATATAATGTTTTGTGTTGTCATGAATAAATGCACACTTTACTTTAACTTTACTAAAGGTTTCCGTTACTGGTACCTCTTTACTATTGGTTGGACTATACACGCAACCCTTTTTCCTATTGAATTTGGAAATCATTTTCCAGCCAAAGCGAATATAATATTCCGTACTGGAATATCGCATATGCTTTAGAAAGAAAGGACAAATCAAGACGAGTGATTCTTGTACAATTTTATGTAAATCGTAAGGACATACGTGCGACTGTGAATGGCCGTCATTCCGCTCCGATCGTAGTCATTTCACGACTACCCTCACATTGTGCCTTCAACTGTGGGCTCACATTTCTTGCTTACTCAATACCAGGCTATCAGGAATTGATAGGTTAACTGGAATATCGGCAACTAACCAGTCTCAATCAATTTTATATGATTATAATATTATTATGTAGAACACAATTTTACACAACCAAAAACTTTTATGTAAAGTACTAGACAAGCTCTCTGGTCTTAAAAATTGCTCACTGAGTTTCGGTTCAAACGCCGCAACTCATTTTTTTATTTTATGAAAATACGCGATGAGACGAGCTGATGGTAATTGGTACGTCCTGCCCATTACAATGCAGTGCCGCACAGGATTCTTGAAAAGCCCAAAAATTCTGAGCAGAACTACAATTGCGCTCGTCACCTTGAGACACAAAATATTAAGGCTCATTTGCCCAGTAATTTCACTAGCTACGGCGCCCTTCAGATCGATACACAGTAATGTTAAAATACACTATTTAATTAATTTAATAATAAAAAACAAATCTTACATTAACTTTAATTAAAACCACAGAGTTAAATTAACAAAAGAAAAAATAATTCACAATCGTTAGAAACTTAGCTATATAGATAGTACTTATAACTTTCCAAATAAAAGTAAAAGTATTTGATTAAATGAAACTCATTACTGCTTCACGGCAGAAATAGGCGCCGTTCTAGTACCCATAATCTAGCCGGCATCCTGTGTAAAGGAGCCTTCCACTGGTGTCATTTAGTCCACTGCGAGCAAGCGAGGAGACGTGTGCACTGTTTTGTAAGACGTGAACGTTTTTGACGAAACTAACACCGATTTTGTTTAAGGTGACCAATAAAACATTGTAATTATTATTTAATCTGTGTTTGCAAGGCATATTCACCATGCCCACGCAATCCAAATATGCGACCCAATTCTTATTCCAAAAGTCTTGTCTAGTAGAATACATAGAAGTCTTTGCTTACAACAAACTCGCAACCTTATTGCTCGACGCTAAACAACAGATTGCAGGTTCGATGCCCCGTGGGACCTTTCACACGTCTTAGTCTTGATACAAACGTCTTGCTGTTTGATTTATGGAGTCTTGGGGACCAACAATCACCCGAACACAAATCTAAGAGACTTCAGTGCAAATTACAAATATAGGCCTTATTAAGTTAATCTTATCAATTCACTGCTAGTTAAAATAAGCTAGATGTACAACGTAATATTGACGATAGGGGAGAGGGATCTCGTCTGGTCATAGACAGCCTCTCATGACGCGTTTTCCGTAGTGATGAAAATTTAAATAAAAAACAAAGAACTTAACATATTGTACCATGCACACTGTCATTTTTATTGGCAGAAACACGGACTAGTAAAAAAAGAAGGATTCCGCGCCGTGATATTAGCAAGTGAAGCACCTTTATGCTAGTGTGTGTGCGGTTACGGGGGATCCCAGTTACACAATTTTTTCTCCCTCAAATAATCATATATCCACAAATACATTTATAGTATTGTTTTTACACTTTTTCACAACGCACGACGGCATTTTTAAAATATTTTATTGTGACGCAACCTGTTCTGTCACAGACGATGGCAAATCTCATAATGGCGGTCGATCGGCTTGTATTAGTCTAAATGTGTGCGTGGAGCTATGTATTTACACGTATACCGGCTTGTTTTGTTGCATCACTGTTATGTAAGGTGATACGGAGTCCTTCTTTTTTTACTCGTCCGTGGGCAGAAACTTAAAGTTTCATACTCCAACAACCTCTTAAAATATAAAATAACAAGTAACGCTTAGGGGTTTTTTGTACATGTTGTGTGATATAGTTGTAGTCGTCAAGATAATTAAACCAACACACGTCCATCTTTGCGTATTAAATTTAAAAAAAGAACAAATCGCGCAGGGAATAAATTTATTCATGCCCAAATATCAATCGTAGTCTATCAAACCGTAGTGCGAGACGTGATAGAGATTCAAGTCACGCGCGAGAGTCGAGCGACACAAAGGCGACAAATTTGCACGTCGAGGCCCGTTTACTCGGCATCCAGCATTCATCGCATTCAGTCCAATGTATACGAAAAATTGCCATTATTCTGGCGCCTCGGGCGGCCATGACACTGCCGAAATAAACGACACTTCATTTTAGACGAGTTATATGGTAAACAATGTGTACAAAGAGCAAATTAACGCGGCGGAATTGGACGGTATTGACGCCATGTTGCCAAGTGTCATTTTTGACAGTTCTATCTCCGCAAAATCCCCACTAATATTATAAATGTGAATGTAAGTTTATTTCTTACGCTTTCACGCCACTGAACCGATTTTCATGAAATTTAGTACAGAGATAGACAAGAGCTTGCAACTTGATAAAGGTTGAAATAGAGGGTGGAAGTTTGTATGAAAGTTCGTGATTATCGAAGATACCACCATGTAATTTTGTATTTAGGCACTTGATAAGAAATAAATAAACTTTTTACCATTTTTAAAATTTAGACCTGTGTGTGGTGAAAAAGGGGGATGAATATTCAATAGTTGGTAGCTAATAACATGTTATAATTAAAATAGCAGTTTGTTGTGTATAATTTGCAAAGTGAGTATAACAAAAAATAAAAAAATGCTGCCCAAAGTAACTATTGGATGCGCACAAAGTAGCGGGTAAAAGCTAGTATATTATAAAAACACAAAAACTTCCATTATTTAAGAGCAGTCTCTTAAAAAATACAATATCTTTTGTGAGAAATTTTAATACAATAGGTACCTGAACTTTATTATTATTATAGTCAATACTAGCTGACCCAGCAAACATTGTATTGCCGATATTAAAATCGCTAAGAATTAAAGTAACTGTTGATCGTAGATGGGTGAAAATTTGAAGTTGTATGTATTTTTTAATGCTGACGCATAATCAAACATTTTAAAAAATAATGTCAAAAAAATTAAAAAAATAAAAAAATCGTGTGGACCACCCTTAACATTTAGGGGGATAAAAAATAGATAATAAATAAATGTTGTCAGATTCTCAGACCTACCCAATACGCACTCAAAATTTCATGAGAATCGGTCAAGTCGTTTCGGAGGAGTTCAATGTTTAACACCATGACACGAGAATTTTATATATTAGATTATTAATTTATGTGTATTAAAACTTAACGTGTGTTTGTAGTTAAACTCCTTCGAAACGGCTTGACCGATTCTCATGAAATTTTGAGTGCATATGGGGTAGGTCTGAGAATCGGATAACATCTATTTTTCATCCCCCTAAATATTAAGGGTGATCCACGCCAATTTTTTTTTTTTTTTTTATGGAATAGGAGGACAAACGAGCGTACGGGTCACCTGTTGTTAAGTGATCACCGCCGCCCACAATCTCTTGCAACACCAGAGGAATCACAGGAGCGTTGCCGGCCTTTAAGGAATTATATTTGTTTGATTATGAGTCAGCATTAAAAAATACATACTACCAAATTTTCACCTATCTACGATCAACAGTTACTTTTGTATCGCGATTTTAATATCTGCAATACAACGTTTGCTGGGTCAGCTAGTAATATATAGTACGAGTAAATATACTTTTACCACATTTTAAAATGCCCCGATGTCTGAAGCTAGCTTTCAATACTACTAGCCAGGAATATTCTTGGATATCATATACAAGGATGTTAGCATCATATTATGTTAAATGTAGGTCGTTATCGAATAGAATTTAAAACATTTCTATAACTAACACACGCAATAAATAAAAATACCTAAAAATATACGCAGCGCTTTGCCGTCTATCGCTATTGTTAATTAAAAGTCAAACAGTTAATACTGTTATCTAAAGTTATGATTTAAGATATTATTTGCTCCAACCCAACAAAACTCTTCTGAGAGGAAGCCCTATAGGATCCGATACGATAGTGTCACAAAGAAGCTTATTTCCGTTCCGAGCCGACATAAAAGAACATTGTGTTTCTTCACAATATACCGACACAAAAGTGAACCTTATTAGCTGCATAAAAGGGCTAAATTGGTTAATATTTGAGTTTTGTGAAATAAAAACCGAAGAAATATAGCGATAACTTTATTTAAGGGCGTGAGGATGGCAATGATTAAATTAAATTAAGGCGCGGTCATACCTCAATATCAACAAAAATTGGTTTCTTAGGGAGGCGATTACAACATAACGCAATGAAAATATTCCGACGTAAAAAATACAGTGCACAAAGAAGGATTTAATGATAATTTTTAACCGAATAGAATATTTATATATAATTTGAAAAATCCAATAAAAAATTTGGAAGTTGCCAAAAATAAACTTTGAAGTCAAAAATCTCCGAATTTTAAGCGATAACAATATTCTTTTTTTAAAGAATTGAATAGAATTAGTACTTTACTAAAACTTAAACCGAACAATTTTTCAATTTATTATGTAAGTTTTGGATAAACAAAAGAAAACCAGTAAAATAAATGCCCATTTGCACTTTAGCCACATGATCAACACAAATAATGTGGGGTTGGTTGTAGCGTTTACAATCCTAGTCAGTCCGCGCCTTAATAGAATATACCATTTGTAATCATTTTATACCTACCTTTAGAACGTATACAAAATGGAAAAGACACAAAGATGGCTTATTATTAACTGTAGTTAAGTCGCAGTTAGGTACTTGAATATCTGGGGGTTTTCGAAGAAAAATTATATTTGTCGCTATAATAAGTGTTGTACTTATAACTTAGGAACTTAGTCTCACCATAAGTATTGATAGTATTTAAAAAAGCGACCAAGTGCGTGTCGGACTCGCCCATGAAGGGTTTCGTAGCAGAAAGTAACATAACATAAAAGTTCTTGTAGTTCGTTGTAACTTTGATCGATGTTTTAAAAATGGTGGATTAATTATATTTGAGTTGATTGAATGAAAGGTAAATGGCGGCCATACGATTTATGACGTATTAAAAAATCTACTAACTAGATCTCGTACAAACCAATCAACATCATTTTTGAAGACCTATCCATAGATATGACACGTATGGGTTTTGATAAAAAAAATTGAGTTTGCGTTCTAAGTATGGGAAACCTCCAAAATATATTGTTTTTTTCTATTTAATGTTTTACGAAAATATTGCAGGTTACGAGAATACGTCTACTTACCAAGTTTCAACAGTATAGTACTTATAGTTTCGCAAAAAATGGCTGTGACATACGGACGGACAGACAGACAGACATGACGAATCCATAAGGGTTCCGTTTTTACCATTTGGCTACGAAACACTAATAAAAACAATAATGTAATGTTTGAATTTGGAACCTGTCATTGTTATTTGAATATTTTGTGTATTTTCTCATTTTACGCCAGTCTGTGTTAAAAAATCTTATTATATTATAATGGAATTGGATGATAGAACTGAATTTTTAAGATAGCATTACACAAAGTAGGTATGGAGCGAAATTCAATTTTAGAAACTCATCCGCTTTTGATAAATGTAATTAAATCTTCAAATATACCTGGCTATCTACTTTTTTATGGAAAAGGAGGAGAAACGAGCGTACTATTTTTATTATTATTATTTGCAGAGGGTGGCTATTTGGCTAGTCCTGATTGGGCCCTAGTAAGACCGCGTCCAGAATTGAACTAATATGTGCGTCACTCATACTAATAGCTCATCGTCAAGCCCTGCCGCCTCTACGAACTGCAGTATCTTCTTGACGCGAGTATTACAAACAGCATCTGGGTATAGTCGCCAAAGATGGTGTTACGCATTAGTGGGTCGTAATTGCAGAGGAGATGAAGAGCCGTTTCATCGGCCTCAAGGGAAAATGCAAGTTCTTTCGTTTTTTATTCCGCCCACACTGAGGTGCTTATTTAGGCGACAGTGCCCAGTTAGCATCCTGGTGAGTATGCATCGATTTTTCCTACTCAATGCAATAAGCCCTAAGCTTATCTTTGTATACGAATTACTATCTATATAGTATTCGTAAAAAAAGACGATCAAAGACATGGATTCTAGATAACTAGCCCAAAAAACAATTTTATTTTGGGAATTTAATATGGCACCTAAAACAATGTCGATGATTCTTAGAATGTTATAAGAGACGTGCTGGTAAAAAGTTATCACAAAATGAATTGGTTAGTAAAATCGAAACAACTTCGAAAGAGGTACACAAATGGAAGGCAAGGCAGACAATTTTATATACTGACAATAAAATATTTACTATCGCAATACTTTGGCAGCTCGTTCTAGCTAGCCAGCAGAGTATAACTAACGTTAGTGATGGTTTGATGAGGTGTAAGCTGGGTTTGAGCTAATAGGGAGTGAAAGAGTCATATTTTGGTGAAAAGGGTATTAAAATATCGGTAGATACAGGTATATCAAGATACAACGTGTAATGATGAAGTAACATGAGGAGGTACTATAAGGCTCTCAACAATACCATATACAGGGCGTCCCAAAGTTGTCGGGGTGTTCTTTTTACATTTAAGTCGGTTCGATTCCCAGACGAGGCAAGTAATTTTTAGAAAATCTTTAAATTCAGAATTACTAACTTTTAAAAATAATATTAAGTCTTCTTTCAGTAAAACTATCTACGATATTTTAGGTACTTTCCCTTCATGTCCCATAACTTTGGGACAACCTGTATAAGAATGTTCCTTTAGCAAGACAGCGCCGGTTCAAAAATTCTTAAATATAGTCTCGATCTTAATCCGATGGATTATATAATTATAATCCATAAAGGATCATGTTTAGAGAGTATGGCATGCTCTTAACACTATGATAATTTGGAGTCTCTTAAACAATCCACCCCAAGGTGAAAGTGCGTTACAAGTGATAACTTAAGGCTTTAACGTTTGGCATTGTATTAAATTATGTAAACCAATTAAGAATGAGCTTCATATTTTTTAATTCTTACTTTTATGCAACAGAAAAAATATATTTTCATTCTATGCAATAATAGTTCTTATACTTCATTATTCAAATTCAAATATTTGTATTCAAAATAGGATGTAACATCACTTATTGAAAGTGAAAAAACTACCACCCATTCCAAAATGAATGCCTCAGACCTGAGAAGAATGGGCGCAACAAACTTAGCGGGTTTTTTTTTCATCGATTAAATATGTTTACAAAGTACAATTGTACAATTTAACTTATTATTTAATAGCCTGAGGGCGGTCATTCCATTCCCAATCTGTGGTATCATTAAGAAAGTCATTTATGTTATAGTAACCTTTACCACACAAACGTTTTTTAACAATTCTTTTGAATAATATATCGTTATACTTTTGTTTTGAATATTTTCTGGGATCTTGTTGTAAAAGCATATACATCGCCCCACAAAAGATTTACTAACTCGACTTAGCCGAGTAGTAGGCATAATAAGTTTATGTCTGTTCCTGGTGTTAACTTTATGGTTATGACAGTTTCTGGCAAATTCACTTATGTGCCTATGAACATACATTACATTATCAAAAATATATTGAGAAGCAACAGTCAAGATGTTAATTTCTTTGAATTTTGCTCACAATGATTCTTTAGGACCT
Source organism: Leptidea sinapis (assembly GCF_905404315.1). NCBI lineage: Eukaryota > Metazoa > Arthropoda > Insecta > Lepidoptera > Pieridae > Leptidea > Leptidea sinapis. The sequence goes on from NC_066276.1 coordinate 15,298,485, forward strand.
AGGTTATAAATAGCGCGAATAGCCCTCTTCTGCAGCACAAATATTGTATTAATATCGGCAGCGTTGCCCCATAGCAATATACCATAGGACATAATACTATGGAAACAACTAAAGTATACTAGTCGCACCGTATCTATGTCAGTTAATTGTCTAATCTTTTTAACCGCGTATGCTGCAGAACTAAGTCTGTTCGCCAATCCTTCAATATGTGGGCCCCATTGTAATTTGTAATCTAGAGTTATGTCAAGAAATATAGCAGATTCCACCGGTTCTATCACCTCTCCGTTTAAAAAAACATTTGCATTTACATTTTTGACATTTGGTACGGTAAATTTAATGTATTTAGTTTTCTTGCTATTTATTTATTTATTCGTCATACATAGCTTGGTTTCTTTTCACTTTGAAAATCAGTGAAGTCGTCCGCAAACAATACTACCTTATGTTTTTTCTCTATAAGATTAGGAAGATCATTTATATAGATAAGGAAGAGGAACGGCCCAAGAATAGACCCTTGTGGTACCCCCATACTGAGAAGAGTCCCAGGAGATCTCTTGCCATTCACGTCGACCCTCTGAATTCTATTATTTAGATATGAAGTCAGAAGATCGAGCGCAGTTCCTTTTATGCCATAGTGGTATAGCTTCCTGACCAGCGTTGAATGTTGAACACAATCAAAAGCCTTAGATAGATCACAGAAGATTCCAAGTGCATTCTGTGATTCCTCCCAGGCATCAAAAATATTCTTAATTAGCTCAACACCTGCATCCGTTGTTGAACGTCCCCTAGTAAAGCCAAATTGTTTCAAATGAAGTAACTTATTAGAGTTAAAGTAAGTAAGCATTTGGCTTAAAATTACTTTTTCAAAAATTTTACTAAGGGTCGGCCAAACCGACACAGGACGATAGTTATTCGGGTCAGAAGAGCAATCCGACTTAAATATTGGTGTAATTTTACTATGTTTCAGAAGGTCAGGAAACACGCCACGATTAATACAATTATTAAAGACTATTGCAAGATATGGTGCTATGACATCAATTATTGAACTTATTATTTTAACAGAAATGCCCCATATATCAGCAGTTTTTTTCATGTCAAGAGACTTAAAAGTTTTAATTATTTCTCCAGGGCTAACAAAACTAAAATTGAAAGTTTGTTGGCATTCTTTAACATTTTCCAGAAGAAGTGACTCAGCAACACTGGTGGAGGAGACAAGAGTGCTTGTGATAGAAACTGGAATGTCAGAAAAAAAAATCTCAAAAGCAGAAGCAACTTCCTGCTGAGATTGAATTATAGTATTGTTTATTGATAAATTTTATTCAATGTTGCGGTCTTTCACTCTTCCAGATTCCCAGTTAATCACATTCCAAGTCATCTTTATTTTATTTGGTGCATTTTTAATTATCTGTCTGATATGCATAGACTTTGCAATAGAACAAACACTTTTAAATAATTTAGAGTATTTTTTAACATACTCGAGAAAAGATGCATCATGATTATATAATGATCTCTCACTATATAGTTCATATAGCCTTTGTCTGCTCCTATGAATGCCAGCTGTTGCCTAATCATTAAATGACAAGAGACCACCTGATTTGACTGTCTTTGAAGTGTTTAATTATATAGTTCAATATAGTAATATTATATTCGTGAAACATAAAAATTTCATGAATAGTAATTGCATTTTATTAAACCAAACATTGATATAATAGTCAATAGTAACAAAAAATAGTAGTAGTTTAGAGTCTTACTAGAGCCATAATTACATAGGAACTTACTAGAACCTAGGAAAGTAAAAACTAAACAAAAGAAAATAAATACTTCTTCTGTTTGTTTAAGAGATAGACATAGACCATTACAGACTTTTCTGTAGACCATACATTATTTTGTTATATCTCAAAGGGTTTTCGTTGAAAGTTCGCAGACTGCTTTTTTTTCCGACACCTCCAACAAATATCGTTGAAAAACTGCATGAAAATCCATTCGGTAGTTTTTGAGTTTATCGCGAACAGACAATATAAGTAAAGTTAATAAAATAATTAGAAATCAAAAGCACAGTACCATTACAGAAAAGACATATCTGCATTATCGGTGTTCTTTGTAAAAACGGAAGAGTGGAACCAAAAATCAACGTAGGGCGATAAGAGCACACAATAACGCCTAGTGTTGTTAACAATGGTTCGTTTATGACAATACTTCGAACTGCAGAGGCTTGCGAAACGCAGATTACTGCGGTAACAAGTAATTTATATCAACCTTTGATTTAAATCAATACGAATCATAGTTTATATTATGATGATTATAATGTTAACACCAGGAACAAATATGAAAGTGTTTTGCCTACTACTCGGTTAACTCGAGTTAGTAAGTCTTTTATTATGCTTTTATCTACGAGTACACCCATGCTTTAAATCCTCTATTAAAGATTCTGAAACAGTTCCACACTACCAGAAGTCGCGCGCCGTAAAAAAAAAGTAGGTTATTCGAATCCCCGCCATGTTTATTGTTTTGTTTACAAAATATGAGCAATTCATTTTAAACGCTGCAAAAGAATATTATATTCGAGTGTAATAGTGAGTGAGTGAGTGAGTATAATCAGTAATAGATGATATTAGGTTACTACTAGGACTGGCTGTTTTAATGTTAGCAGTAAGCTAACTGTTTCAGAATCTTTTAGAGGATTCATATTTTGAGTGTAGATAAAGTCTTGTTGCAACTGTTGATAATTAGGTATTAAAACACTCATGTGATACTATTATCACACTCGGCTTCGCCTCGTGAGATAAATCCACATTCGTGTTTTAATAACCCTTATTACACAACAGTTGCATAAATAATTATGTTATCAGTTAGCTTACTGCTAACATTAAAACAGCCAGTACTAGTAGTAACCTAAGATCATCTATTACTGATTATATACAAATAAACTAAGTATTAATGAAATAATTATTTATTTTAGTAGTAATTAACATTTTGTATAGTGCAATAATTAAAATTCACTTGAATATTATGTTCTCTTGGAAATTAATCGCTCATATTTTGTAAACAAAACAATATAACAATAACGAAAAAAAATGGCGGGGATTCGAATAACCTACTTTTATACGTTCTGGTAGTGTGGAACGCGCGTAAAAAAAATTTTCTTTTTTTGAAATTCGTACAGATGCCACGCATCGAGCAATAAGAATGTGGCTGTCTGTTAAAACTCTTTGAGCATGAAGGGAATGAAAAAAAAAATCGGAGTGTTGTTATGAAATTCAGTACAACATTACAACACTCTCTTGGATAATGTAATGGTTATTAGAACATTGGGTGTTTTAATGTTGGCAATAAGCTAACTGTTTCAGAATCTTTAATAGAGGATTTAAAGCATAGGTGTAGATAAATAACTATTACATGACCCTAAAAAATGTACAAAACAAACGCGTTACGAAATTCAAAAGAATTGTAAAAAAGCGTTTGTTTGCTAAAGTTTTATAGTAACCTTGTGACCTATATAAAACTTGTTAACTATATAAATGATTTTGTTAATAATACCACAGATAAGGAATAGTGCGTCCGCCCTCAGGCTATAATATTATAGATTTTATTGTACGGTATATTATATTGAAATTTTATTAAAAAAAGAAGCCCGCTGAGTTTCTCACTAAGGTTTACTTTGGGTATGAATTTTTTACGTTCAATGAGTGAGTTTAAATCCTATTTTGAATAAAAATATTTAAATTTGAATATATAACTAAACCCAGTGGATTAGATTAATCGTACCTTAACGAATTACTAAAGGCTTTATGACTTTGATCGTTACAATTACCGCGAAATCGTTATCGGTTATCGGTTTGCGTTTACCTTGAGGGTTCCAGCCTAGGGCTTGCTTGTATATGGTTGGGATCGCTCCGGAGTGTGTGGCCTAACCAGGTCCATTATCTATCCAATATGTATCTACGGATACATATATATATATATATATATATATATATATATATATATATATATATAATGTAATTTGTATCAATACCATATCATTGTGGTCCGCATTTATCAACAAAGCTGGGCACAAAGCGCGCGAGTCCTAATCGGATGAGAGAATAAAACTCCGCATACTCTTATGGACTTAGCAACTCGGATATATAGAAATACAAGAAGACATTTCTTAAAATTTATTATTATGTTTTTTTTATATTATTATTTAATTATGTATTTCTTCAAAATAAAATTATAGTACATTACAATACAAGTGCGCAAAGTACGTGTAAGCGAGTGCAGGATGACCTACTTGCGCACGAGTATCGTATACTACTTATAACTTCGACCACTATAATTATTTTCACACATTCCCGCACGCTCTTGTCAACGTGTGTGTTCAGCTGATGGTATTTGATATACCCTGCCCACTACAATGCAGTGCCGCTAAGGATTTTTTAAAAACCCAAAATTCTGCGCGGCACTACAATTGCGCTCGTCACCTTGAGACATAACATGCTAAGTCTCATTTGCCCAGTAATTTACTAGTTATGGCGCCCTTCAGAAACACTGTAATATTTACACATTACTGCTTGACGGCAGAAATAGGCGCCGTTGTAGTACCCATAATTTTGACGGCATCCTGTGCAAAGGAGTTTCTCTCTCTTCAATTACAAGTCTTTTACAAGCTAACTCAGGTCTTTTTAATTATTTCTAACTAACAATCCATGAATTAAATTTATCAGCGATGGCGGAGAACAATGATCAAATTGTGATTGTCCAACTATTGGTGCTATTGTGCTATTTCAGTTGGCCTTACATTAGTGGTTTGTGAATGCAATTTGGTGGTTTTATGACTACATAACATAATGGACCTTTAGTTTAACTGCGAGTATTTTTATTTTTATGATACATTAGCGTTAACACCAGATTGATATGAATCTGTAACATACAAACTGGAATAGAAAACTTATGAATGATATAATCAACATACACAAATTAATTTGAAATCAAAATTTATGGACGACATGGGACTCGAACCCGCAACTTCTTTCTATTTGTTCAACTTGTGGCTCCATCTACAGGATCTACTTTACGTGAGCTAAAAAATCGATCTTGATCAAGATCTTGAATATTTTTTATCTCGATTTATAACCATGGATTAAACTTGCCCTAACATTTATGACATCATAAATGTCTGGATAGAAACAAAATATTACCTGGAACAGAATGTTATCGCCATCCAACCTCTAAGACATTTATGGCGAGTTGGTCTGCCTTGATATAATACATCTTATATTATTTATTATTAAAGTAAAAACTTTTGAAGTGAAAACTTGTTTTGCATCATTATGATTTGAAAGTCAATGAAATGAAAAAGCGAGACAGTATAAAGAGACAGACACATAAAGGAGAATATGAGATAGGAAGCATTAAACACTGTTTTTTAGTACCAGGCGATCATAGTTGGAGAAGAGATTGTCTTATGTATGACGCCAGTATACATACCTTAATACATTCCGACGTCATGCGCACGACGTATTACTACATAAACACCAGGAGAACATAAGTATGGTAGTGGTGATAGTAATGTCTTTCATAGCGGTTGAAATCATGCCAATCATCCTAGCAACATGTACCAGGACTTCATATGCAGTTTAGAGGTTTTTTATTATTTCATCATAATATTATCATGATAAGATTTTGAGCTCGTTTCTTAGTCGGTAGTAGGTGTCCTCATATATGGTAACCCGAGCACGATATATGGGCGGCCTAAATACGTAAAAAGTATTTTCCTCATCTCGAAATAAAATGTTTTGCAAAAATGGTATAAGCGGGTGCGCGTGCGTAGGAAAAGATGTGATATTAAAAATAAGAATTAGTTATGGTGACACAATAGGCAGACATACCTGAGGTTCCGAAGAAGATATGGTCCGAGCTGGTGGCCCGCTATTCCTCTAGGAACTCCTGGTGCTAAGGTTTGTGTCCAAAGGCGTTGTGGTTTCCTTAACGGTTGCCTTCTCTCTGCCGCTCTTCTCAGCCTCTCAGCCTGAGTAGAGTTTTCGGTTCCTTTGGGGGCGTCTAGCCGTCCACCCTCGGGTTCCGAGATCGATAGGTTTTCACCTAAGTCAGATAAAATTTAGTTTAGTATGTTTTCTTCCACTTTGTTCCCACGAGTAGCTAAGGAGATAAAGGTCACGAACCAGTAGAGCCCCGCTTCTTGGCCGAAGGGCATAAAATAACACTCCGAGGTGCCCAGGTATCGGAGGTACACCGTTAAAGTTTGAGCTCTCCCCCAGACACGCAGCCCTCGTTACGGTACGTCTCACAACTTGGCTTGAATTCCCTCCTCCTTAATCCGGGCTTGGGACCGGCACCACACCAACCCTTTGATATAGGGCAGGATATAGAGGCGGAGTTAAAGAGTCAAGAAGATACAGTGGTTCATAAACGCGGCAGGGCTCGACGAGCTATAAGTATGAGTGTCGAACACAATAGTTCAATTCTGGACGCGGTGTTACTAGGACCCAAACACTACTAGGCATATAGCCACCCTCTGCAAATAATAAATAATAATAAAGGTGTGTGTTCGCTCGGCGTTTGCTGAATGAATGCGTTACAATTGCAATTAGGCTGTTTTTTTTTTTTTTGAGAGGAGGAAATACTGTTACGTATTTACGCCCCGGAACGGGGCGTAATATGTCGGACTCGAGTGTCCGCGTAAGCGGACACCCCATACCGACTAAAACCTCCTCTGTGCTGTTAGCAGCTCTGGCTTTCACAGCGAAGTAGGACGTGGGCCGTGGAGGCCGCAAAGACTACGCAACAACAGTCGCGGGGCGTCTCCTAAGGAGACTCGAACCTCAGACCGGCTGTGTGCTTGTGGGAAGGAGAGAGAATGAAAATGAAGATGAAATGAAGATGAAAGATGAAAAGGTGATAAGAGCACACTCGCCGGCGAGTGTGGTGATGTTTTGTGTAATGTATGTAAGTGTGTATGTATGTGTTTATGATTGTATGTATGTGTGTTTGTATGTATGTACGTAGTGTAAATGTTTGTGTGCATGTATGTTTGTGTTTGTGTCTGTTTGTGGAGTGTGTTTGTGATTGTGTAAGTGGTGTATGTCAGTCCGTGTGTGAGTGAGTGTAGTGAAGCGATTACAGGACGAGGACTAACGTCTCGTCGGGTATCAAAAGAATGTGTGGTGTATCTAGGGTGCGGGCCGCTGGCCATCGTCAGAGTGACGAGTGCCAGTGGTTTGCGGTGGTTGACCGCGCCTACGCCTGCGAAGGCGGTGTGTGCGTGTCTGTGTCGGTGTTTGTGTGGGTGTCGCGTTCGCGATGGTGATGTCGTCATCCGGGTCTACCGTTACGTGTCTGGGACGTCTTATTGGGTTGAGACTATGGTGAAGGGGGGTGTACCCGCATGCCTTCCTAACCAAGATGTTGGGATGGTTAGGCGCCTTGTCAAAGAAGCGTCGCGAGATCTCTTTAAAGTGTTGAGCTATTGTCGGAAGCTCTAGGTCGCGGTGAAGGTCAACGTTTCGGATGAACCACGGGGCTCCGGTTGCCATGCGCGTGAATTTATTTTGAACTACTTGCAAACGACGTAAGTAGCTCGGTCGGGTGTGCGCGAAAACGACGCTTGCGTATGACAGTATGGGCCGTACGATGGTTTTGTACAGCGTCACTTTGTGTTTGAGCGGAAGTTTGCTTCGCCCACACACAAGTGGATAAAGGCGACTGAGGACAAATCTGGCTCTATTGCATACCGTATCAATATGTTTCTTGAAGTTCATATTGCTGTTGAACGTGACTCCTAAGTATTTGTAATCCTTCACCCACGGTATGGGTGTTTCATACAGTTTAATAACGTCAGTCGGTTGTTTTTTAGCGCGGATGCTATTCGCGTTACCGAAGAGTACCGCTGCACTCTTGGTGGGGTTCACTTCAATCCGCCATTTTCTGAACCAGTTGCCTAGTTCATCGACGGCGGCTTGAAGCACTTTAATGTTCTTGCTCAAGGTTGAGCGGTTGGAGCCGAAGTAGAGTGCCGTGTCGTCAGCGTACTGAGCGAGCTGGACACTCGGAAACTTGGGAATGTCGCTCGTGAAGAGCGAGAAAAGAGTGGGAGAGAGGACCGAACCCTGTGGCACGCCAGACCTGATGGGTCTGGGTGAGGATAGGGTGCCCTCTACTCGATATCGGTAAGGTAGGCTCGAATGATGCGCACGAGCCTGTCTGGCACTCCCAGTTGATACAGCTTGAATACTAAGCCGTTGTGCCATACCTTGTCGAAGGCCTTCGCGACATCGAAAAACACGGCTGCCGTGGTAGCGTGAAATTGACGCCGTATGAGAATGTACTCGGTGAGTCGGTGAGCCTGCTGTTGACACGAGTGAGCGGTTCTGAATCCGAACTGTATGTCGGGTATCAGGTTAAGCTCCGCGATGTAATGATTAAGACGCGCGAGAATTAATCTTTCGTAAAGTTTCCCGATCGAGTTAATTAAACTAATAGGCCTATAGCTACTCGGATAAGCTTTAGGTTTATTGGGTTTTGGGATACCGATAACAATGGAATCCTTCCATTGTTCGGGGAACGCGCTATTAGACAATAGAATATTAAAAATGGTAACCAATAAAGTAATAAGAGTCGAGGGTAGGATTTTAAGAACCCTATTGTTTATAGTGTCGGGCCCCGGGGCCTTCTTGGAGTGAAGCTCCTTAATGATTAGTTTCACCTCTTCGTAAGAGGTGGGTTTTATTACGTCGCCTGAAGGGCTCAGAGCGGAGCGACGTTCAACTTCACGATCAACTTCGTCAACGTGTGTCGGGTCGGCTGCTGCATTTGGAGAGCACTGACTCTCGAGACTATCGGCGAGGCATTCAGCCTTCTCATCGTCATCGAGCGCCGGCTGCAGTCCCGGTCTGTCCAAAGGAGGCATGACAGTGGGCGGCTCCTGTTTGTACGCGCGAGGCAGCTTCCAGAAAGCCACATGTGATGGCTTAAGGTTGCCGAGCAAGCGGTCCCAACGTTCGCCGCGGAGTTCCGCGATACGTTCCCGTACCACCCGCTGTAGGTAGCGGAGGTGGCGCCTATTCTCGACCGACGGATACCTGTCGTAAAGTCTAGTGGCTCTGTGCTTCTGTGTGAGTAAGTTCCTGACCTCTGGAGGCAGGTTTAGGCGATGCGGTTGCATCGTCGGAACCTGCCTGGAGCAGGCCTTGATCCTACTCTGTATGTGTGACGTCACATGAGAGATAGCACTGTGAGCCGTGTCGACCGAGTCGATGACGTCCGGTATACGGTCAAGGTCGTCGGACTTGATAGACTCGAGATCCTTTTCCAGCCGTTGCCAGTCGATCACTGTTTTCGTCGGTGGTTGAAAGTTAACCGGTGGGCCTAGATTTAGGACGACGGGCCGGTGGTCTGACTCTAATTCGTGAAAAACCTCGATTGAATTTACATTGAGCGTTACGTTTTTAAGTAACGCAACGTCTAGAATGTCGGGTCGGTGCGCGACGTTATCCGGATAACGTGTTGGTTCGTCGGGTGCTATTACTGAAAAGTGCCGCGTGTCTGTGAGAGAGTCTAATAAAATTCCGTTTCTATTTGTGGCTCTACTGTTCCAGCTGGAGTGTTTGGCGTTAAGATCGCCGCCCACTATGACTGCGGCCCCGTGGCCGAGTAATGCTTCTATATCTGTGTCTAATATTTGTTTGTTCGGCGGAAGATAAGCTGAAATAACAGTGATCGGCTGGTGATTCACCATACTGACCCGGATGGCAGAGGCCTCGATGTTAGTGAGAACCGGAGGATCTATAGGTATACAGTGTAGAGACCTTTTAAAATAAATGAGGGTGCCGCCCATACGGGTGGTGCGATCATTCCTAACTAAGTTATAATTAGCGATACGCGGATCGCGTATACGTGGTTTTAGAAATGTCTCTTGCACTAAGAATAGGTCTAATTGATGTTCGTGAGCGAACTCCTTCACCAAGTCTAGTTGAGGCTTAAGGCCTTGGGCGTTAAAATACGCTATACGGAGCGTATGTGGTTTGACCCGTCCGCTTACGTAATTAGGCATCGCGAATGTTGTTTTTATACTTTAGCCCTATATCGGTGAGGGCACGGAATATTTTGCCGTTGTCTGCCATAACTTGCAGGAGCGACGGCGGGTCTTCCCGGACAGCATCGAGCCTGCTGGCCAGGGCTGTTATTTCGTCATTGTCGAACATCTCTGACAGTTCGAACATGAACGCAAAGGTGCTGCCACCTTTGTTACCTGTTGCCGCTGACGCGGGCGCCGGTGGCCTCGGTCGCGGGACCGACGCCGCCGGGCGGGACGCTAGCGGAGGCCGGAGGGGCGCGGGGGCCGCGAGAGTGGCCTCTGTGGCAGCGTTGGCAGCCGGAGGAGACCTCGCCCAGGCGTTTACCTTTGGAGGCGGCGCAGGTTTGAAGGTTGGAGTGAACTCCACCTTCTCTGCTCTGCCTTGCGGCTGGCGGCGCCCTGGGTGACGCTTGTGTTTGGGTGCCTTGGGACACCCGCGATAGCTCGCGGGGTGCCCCTTCTCCCCGCACAAGACGCAGGCCGGGCTCCGCGCATTGCGCTGGTCGAGGGCACTCTGGCGTGCCTTGTTTCCCTAGGCACTTCACACACCTCGGGGTGTGTTCGCAATGTCGTGCCGAGTGCCCGTATAATTGGCATCTGTGGCACTGCCCGGGCCCCCCGCGGTTGCGAGGAGCTTCGGTACGGATGCCCTGAAGGGAACAAACCGATTTGATATTGAAGATTTCCTTTCCCTCGTTGCGTGAGGTCGAGGACTACGAGAACCATGTTAAATGGTTGTTTATTGTTGGTTCCGCGCATACGGTGCACCTCGTGTGCAGGGTAACCCTGCTCTTTGAGGTCCGACAGAATGTCGGCCTCGTCTAACTCTTTGGGGACGTTTCTAATAACGACCCTCAGACGCTTCTCCTCAGGCAGGGCGTACGTGTGGAAACCCACACTCAGCTCTCTAAGAAGAGATGTCAGGGCGCGGTGGTCCGCTACCTCTCTGGTCTCTAGTTTGATTAGAGATTGGTACGCCCTCGCCTGGAAGGAGAGCGTCTTCGGAATCCTGTTTTTGATGGCTAACCATCGGCCTCGGTCCCCTATAAAAATAGGAGGCGGGCGCTTGGTCGGAGGCGGTACGCGGGCTTTAGCGGGCGCGGGCGCGGACGCGGGAGCGGAGCCAGTCGTGGCCGCGGCTTTCTTCGCGGGTGTGCCATCAAGAGAAGGCGATTCACGGCCACGCTTCTTCTTGCGGCTGACGGTGATGAAACCGTCAGTATCCGACGCGACACTCTCCGCTCTCGACGGTAGAGCGGTTTCCGGCTGGGCCGGTGAAGCACTGGAAGCCTGAGGGGCTTCCGTGCGGTCAGGACTAACCGCGGGGACCTTAGGGGTCGCCTGCGCGTCAAAGTACGCCTGAAGGACAGGCGGACGGGCTGATCGGGTGATCACTTTCCTCGGTTTGACCGAGGCCACGGAACTTGCGTCGGACGCGTTACCTATATCCATTTCGGATTCCCCGTCGGAACTCGAAACGTCGGATGATGATTTGTATTTTTTTGATTTGGATTTCGCTGTCTGCATATCTATCGTTTCCTTAATTAACGGAGCGATCTTCTCCGTAAATAGCTTATCTAGCAGGGCGCTTAGAAGGCCCTCGTCCGCAACCATTGGTGAAGCCATGGTTGTTATTAATAAGTTAAGCGGGTGACGACCCCCGCTGCCCGAGTCAGGCAGAGGGGGAATATAATGATAAAGTGGACAACTATAGTTTAGTTGTGCACTTGCACATTAATAAAATACTATTAATAATAATAAGGTATGCAAAATTAAAAGAAATTAATAATAATAATTAAGCCTAAGACTTAGCTTTGCTGGATGTAGACTGGCTGGGCCGGAACCCCGATGTACGCTGTGCAGGCCCCCACGGAGAAGACACACACGGCACGATCTGCAACACTCACAACACACACGATTAGCGTGCAGAATCGCGAAACACAGCACAGGTGCTAACTAACACGATCGTAAAACCGGGTAATTAACACTTATAATAACTAGGCTACGTTCCGCGAAGGAACGTAACAGGTGCGAGACTCAAAGAGTCCCGAACAATCCAATTAGGCTGTTGACCACTGATGAATTATTAAATGAATATGTGTGCGACGATTATAAACCGGCGCTAGATAAGACAATCAGACACTAATGCGTCTATAGTCTATAGGTATCTCTCTATTATCTACAGGAATCTATCTGCACTATAGTTTTCCATAACGACGACCTGTATAGCCGAGTGGTTAGCGATCCTACCTACTAAGCTAGAGATCCCGGGTTCGAATCCCGATAGGTGCAAGCATTTATATGATGAATATGGATGTTTGTTTCCGAGTCATGGATGTTTAAATGTATTTATGTATGTTTTTATGTATTTGTGTATGTTTAAGTAAGTATATTGTATTAAATATATCGTTGTCTTGCAACCCATAACACAGGCTATATATTATGCTTAATTTTGGGCAAGATAATTTGTGTAAAAAGTGTATCAATATTATTATTATTATAACAAAAAATTACAACAAAGAAAATATACAATTGCGGCGCAACTAAAAATGTTTATAAAAATTCTATATCCGGGTGTTTGTGATATGATTATCAGCAATATCGGAATATTTTTCTATTTACAAAACATAATTGCATATCTAGTGATAGAAATACTTATCCGTGGACGACAAAGTGACCAGTACGCTAAAGTGAACGCGTAAAGAACGCAGCTTATTTGAATTTGTCCATTCGTCCCGCTGGTTCCACATACCACTTCTCGACTCGCCTTACAAAGATATTGTTACGAACAAATACTGGAATAATCGTTTTCAACATACCCCTTTGTGACAGGGGACGCGATAAGCTCGCTGCGTCCGTCTTGGGTATGCTATTTATTTATGAAACATAATTATTACTATACCAATGCAACTATATTATTTGATAACCCATATAGCCGTGTGGTTAGTGACCTATTAAGCTATAGAGGTCCCGGGTTGGAATTCCGGTGGGTGCAAACATTCATATGATCAATATGGATGTTTGTGTCCGAGGATGGATGTGATTTGTATTTATGTATGTTTAAGTAAGTATATTGTATTAAATATATCGTTGTCTTGTAACCCATAACACAGGCTATATATGCCTAATTTGGGGCAAGATAATTTGTGTAAAAAGTGTGTCAATATTATTATTATTATTATTATGAATAATATAGTTTGATTATTGTCGGCACTTATTTACTTACTTACTTATTACTTACATTTTCGATAAATGATACAAGAGGCTTATGTTAATCTAATGTATAAAATTAATACATTGGTCTTGAAATACTGCGTCAATTACTGTTTTTGCTGCACACTTTCAAATTAAACTTGGTGTCCAAGAAATTCAATCAACGTAATCGCTGTATCCGATGCAAAATTCACATTAAACCTCTAAACTGTATATGAAGTGCTGGTACAAATAATTTCAACCGCTATGAAAGACATTACTATTTTTTTTTATGATAATAAGGTACGAGACGAGCAGGACGTTCAGCTGATGGTAATTGATACGCCATGCCCATTACAATGCAGTGCCGCTCAGGACATCAGGCTCAAATAATCAAAAAATTCTGAGCGGCACTACGATTGCGTTCGTCACCTTGAGACATAAGATGTTAAGCCTCATTTGCCCAGCAATTTCACTAGCTACGGCACCCTTCAGACCGAAACACAGTAATGCTTACACATTACTGCTTCACGGCAGAAATAGGCGCCGTTGTGGTACCCATTATCAAGCCGGCATCCGGTGCAAAGGAGCCTCCCACTGGTATTCCTATCACCGCTACCATACTTATGTTCTCCTTGTGTCTCTGTAGTAATGCGTCGTGCGCTTGACGTCAGAATATATTAAGGTATACTCGCGTCATATATATCATAAGACAATCTCTTCTTCAACTATGATCGCCTGGTTCAAAAAACTGTAAAATGCTTCCTATCTCATTTTCTCCCCCAAAATCTTATGAATTTATGTGTCTCTTTTTACTGTCTCGCTCTTTCGTTTCATCAACTTTCAAATCACAACGATGCTAAAGAAATTTTCACTTCAAAAAGTAAAAATATCAAAATTGCATGCAAATGTTATACATGTTTATATTTTTGTGATACAATAAATAAAATGCCATGAAGTATCATAGTAATCATATCTTTTTAGCATATAATCGTTAATACTTAGGAAATTTAAAAGTAGATACGAGTTTTGTACATAATTCTTCTTACAAAGTATGTAGATCTTACTTCGTATGAGAGTGGCTTTTACAGTTAAGCTATGATGTAACCGAGAAAATTATCAACTCAAAATTAATATAACTTTATATATTTATTTATGAATATTTATTTATAACTATTTGCTTTATCTATTAGGTACTAATTTAATAAGGTTCTTATTATAAGATAGGTATGTTTTAAAATCAGATTAATATTATTTATATGTCAGTCTTAGTTCTTTTTCATTCATTACTGCTGACCTTCCTTGAGCTTCAACGAATCTATTACAAAAGATTTCATTGAGATCGGTCGAATAGTTTAGGAGTAATACTCCATATACTCTTAAACTATTCGACCGATCATCGAGATCGAGGGAACATACATACATACATTCTCTTTTATATATTACGAGTATATAGATTAACATTAAATAAAATTACATAGCAGACGGTAATCACTGGTTGGCTCTGCACAGGGTTTCGTAGTGAGCCATCCAGAGGAATTCAATACTTTAAAGTTTAAAGGTGCCTCATTGTTTCTGTTTTGGAGACTGAGACTGTAAATTTATATTAGGCATGAAGAACAATGTATGTAATTATAATTAATAATAAATAAATGAATATGAAATATAAATAGCATATTCCAAAGAATTGTCAGTCATACAAAATGCCCCAAGAAAGTATTGACGATACGTTTACCTCCTAAAGAATACGAGTCATAAATAATAGCAGTAAATAAGAGGGAAAGTATTGGAAAGTGTCAAGTGTCGGAGAGAATAGCGCGCGAAACTGAATATCCGTCGTTTCCGGCCGACCGAGCGCACAAAATGGCAGAACGGATATACGAATACAGAGAAAAAGTAAGGCTAATCATTCTAAAACGGTCTTATATGTGAAATTATGTTTACAAGTAAAACATCTTTTTCTGTATTTTATTTAAACTTAATTATCACTATTTAAACTTCACTCGAACGTTCTAGTAATGTTACAAAAGTTGTTAAAATTAATTAATAATGTTTAATATTGTAAAAGTTAATTCAATCAATTTAGCAATTGGTAAATAACAGTTAATATTACCGTTGTTGAAAAGCTCTATTGATTGGTTTTGGAATTAAATTTATAAACAAAATATGAACGATGCGGGGCTCGAACTGACCTCTCGCGTTCCGTGCGAGTGCTCTTCCACTGAGCCAACCGTTTGAGTTACGTATCGTGAACGGGTTGTCAACTATAAGGTAGATCCTGTAGGTGAAGCCACAACCTGAGATTTGAACAAGACATAAACAATATTTATCAACGATATGTTTATCTAAATTGTATGTAACATAACCTTTTAACGTAATTTTCGACTCCATCAAAGCGTTGTAAAAGTAAAAATTTTTGCACTTATCAAAGAACGTTGACAATTCAATAATTTATACAGTCTGTCCCATTTTTCTTACCGGGATCTGAACATCTTGAAGGATTAGCGACTTTTAACCAACTTCAAAAAAGAATGAGGTTTTCAATTCCTTGGTTTTTTATTTGTTTCTTACCTTAACTATCGACTGGGTGAACCGATTTTTATATTTATTTTTTCATTTGAAAGCTGGTGCTTCCCGTGTGGTTACAAAAAAAAACAATAATCGTAACTATAACTAGATAAATTAATTAGATTGTATAAAAATTCGCAATTATTTTTACACTTTTTAGTTCATAGTTATTATATCTATTGTTTTGAAATAGTGTTATTCAAGTCGGTTTGTTTTTTGTTCGATACCTAGTAATGCGTGCGCACACCAAAAATTCAATTATTCGTTGCTACGAAACTATCATCGTTGAGACTAAAAATTAAATAAAGAATACTAAAAAAAACTTCAAAACATGCATTAAGATAAAATCAAACCAAAAAGTAGAAAAAACCGTGTGGTGTCGTGGGACACCGGATAAGAATGAAGTTCCTTATTATAAAAATATTAATTTTACTAATTTACTAAAAAAAATTGGCAGTTTCCACTGAATTCCACTGTGTAAAGTAAAAAAAAGTTTGCGTATACTTATGCACGTTGGCGTAACAAAACAAATCCTTAAAATTATTTATTCGTGGTGCTATTCTACGTTTGTAGAAAGAACAATATTGTAAAAATTGAGAAATAAATTATTGAATGTTAACGGATACGGCTGTATTGGGTTGAACCCTTTGCCTGTCTTAATAATGGAAGAGGAAACCAAAAAATTAATTAATGTCGCAAACGTCAGAAAATTTCTGAAAAAATATTTTTAGATGTCGTTATGCGCGCGCAACATTATAGTCAAAGAAGTTTATCTTCAATAACATTAAAAAGGTACTGTAAACGTTATTACGTTTTGCTTTATGTCAATGTAATTTTGCAGTTGCTCTAAGTAAATAAAATAAACAATCAATGTAATTTGTCAGAAATGTGTCAAATGTCAATAATTGTTACTTGTCAATTCATAAAACAAATTAATAAATAAAATAGCCTTTATTATTACTAAGGACTTAATTTTTCTTATAAATAAAACTTAGATTATCTTAACTAGTAATTTGTCTCTCGACAAAGGCCTCCTCTAAAGACTTCCTCCTTATTCGGTCTCTGGCTACTCTCATCCAGTCCGGTCCTGCTATCCTTTCAAAATCGTCCTCCCACCTTCTAATCGTTTCACTTGTCAATTATTTATATATAAATAATTATCAGCAAGATATTGTCACGTAGCAACGCTTCGACGTACATGAAGAGAGTTGTCAATGTTCATGTCTTACGTTCCGGGCGTTTTTTCCCGGTTACCCCTCCGCATCGTCCCATAAGGAACTTCGTTCCAAAAAAAATATTCAATAAGCTTAAATTGGGAATGTGAATTGATATTGTGAATGGCGACTATTTTAGTTATATTTAACTACTAGCTGACCCGGCAAACGTTGTTTTGCCATATAAAGTATAATTCACGCGAGAATTTTATAAGTAATAAAATATTGCCTATATTATAGCCTGTGCATCATTTTGTTCTATTGTCAATAGTTTTTGCAGCGCACGCAAAAATAGGTTTTCGATTTTACACCTTGTGTTACAAAATAGCAATTTTATTACGGATCCCTAATTTTGAAAAAAAAAACATAACCTATAGCCTTCCTCGATAAATGGACTACCCAACACTGAAAGAATCATTCAAATCGGACCAGTAGTACCAGAGATTAGCGCGTTCAAACAAACAAACAAACACTGCAGCTTTATAATATTAGTATAGATTATATATACCCAATAACTAAATATACAATAACGAAATATAAATAATTTCATTATTCATTAAATATTATACATCCTAAACATTCAATGACAAAAAACTATTATCAAATGCCACCCGGAACCGTTAGGGAGCGTTTGAAATTGGAAGCAAATAGGCGTTAAATAGCAGCGTGCGATGTTATAACGTTATTCCGCGCTCATCAGCGGACGAAACAGCATCGCCGCTGCACGTTTTATTAGCGTAAGGAATAGCGGGCGACACTGAGTTAGAAATTGGTATTTCCATCGGGTGCTGATTGCATTTTCTTAGCACTGCAGCGTCATTTAATTTCGCTAGAAGGTGCTTGGTCTGCTAAATTTAACCCTGTCTCGAAACACGTGCTCGGATAGAAACCTTGTTATTACCTTACTTAATTCTATTAACCTCTCGGCTTTTGGACCTTTCGTCTGCCCTAGATAGTTAATTATTGTATTCACTATTCCGGATGGACCAAGGTAGATGAAGGTAGGTGTGGTCGAATAATAAATTAGAAAATTATTCGAGGATACACTGAATCCTCTATTCCGTGATGTTGTAAGATTGGATTTTATAGAATAATCTGGATTAACTTGATTTCTATAGTCCAATTTATACAACAAGATCACCGTTTCGATTAGTAATTACTGTAGGATCACTACATAGTATAAAACAAAGTAGCTTCTTCTTTAAATAAGCTTCGTACAATCTCAGCTTAGTGTTTCTTAAAGCCATGAAAATTAATACTTATTAGTTAGCGTAGAAAAAAGATACGGCCACTTATGCCCCAAAAGCGGGTGGGTATTTTCCGTTGACTTACTTAATAATATATAATAGGAAAATATATGAAAACTATATGTTTGTAATTAAAATACACAAAAGTTTGTACGGATCACGTCTAATTTTACTGAAGGTGAAAGATCACTAGAGGCTTCTGCAAAAGCAATTCATTTGTTAGTTTTGACCTAAAATCATTTTCACGACTAATAAGATTCAAAAGCTGTGAACGCGTCTAAAAAAATAACCGCTATAGCGCATATACACAAAAGATCAGTGGGAGGCTCCTTTGCACAGGAAGCCGGCTAGATTATGGGTACCACAACGGCGCCTATTTCTGCCGTGAAGAAGTAATGTGTAAACCTTACTGTGTTTCGGTCTGAAGGGTGCCGTAGCTAGTAAAATTACTGGGCAAATGAGACTTAACATCTTATGTCTCAGGGTGACGAGCGCAATTGTACTGCCGATGAGGATTTTTGGGTTTTTCAAGAATCCTGAGTGGCACTGCATTGTAATGGGTAGGGCGTATCAATTACCATCAGCTGAACGTCCTGATCGACTCTTATCTTATTTTCATTAAAAAAACACAAAAAGAAAGTAACTGTGCGCGCGAGTGTAAGACGAAGCTGACATGCACACTAAAGTAATAAACCTAGCCAGTTTTCATACATTGTTTAACAGCTAGAGGCTCTATCGAGACGTATTATAATTATCTAAGGTTTTAACCAGTATGTATGATATTCTTTACCTTTTAAAATAAAAAGTAACAATGGTTTTGACTTATTTTTTATTTTATTTTATTTGGGAAACAAACAGAACAACTTGATACACTTAAAAAATAAATCACTGACCAATAAAGGTTCCCACAAATAAATATTACATAGAAAAATGCGAGCAAGCCATTACAATTTAAAAGTACCTATTTGTATTGAAAATAATAAATATTAATTTAACATATTGAATTGAAAATAACTTAATTATTAACCCTCGTTGACGATGCGAATATTATTCTCTAAGATAGAATATGAGGTATAAAAAAGTGTATTGGCGCGTAAATGTATCCGATAAAATATCGTATTTGAAATGTAATGAAATTTGTAAGAAAACGTTCTTATAAATTTGACTTAGATTGAATCGATTCCTTTTTAACACCCCAGTATAAAATCATTTCTTTGGTTTGTGATTGAAATTAAATGTTGTTTTACAATATTGTGTTGTTAATTATTTTATATATTTGGAAGACCGACACAGCTATAATTAGCAATCTTATATGTTAATTTATTTAACTTTGAGCCAAAAATGAGGAGTCGAAATATATACCCAATTCCAGATATTATGTTTACAATTTTCATGTTATAATAATAAGTATGTATATTTATAAGTAATAATGTATATTTACTAAATATTGTAACTATATTAAGGAGCGTTTACGAATCCGACAAAAATAAGATATTTTTCGGTAGAGTTTGTAGTGAAATTAAACTAAGTCTAACAAAATTAAAAATTGCCATAAATAGATTACTTCTTTATCTCCAATTAGCGGGAAATGTTTACTTTGAAAATTTGATATTTTATGTCGTAAAAACGATTATCCGTTACCTCTTCACACAAAATTGACGAAATGGGGACTTACACAATTTTGGCTCTTAAAAATTATGTAAGGAAAGCAGATATAATATTTTCAAAAACACGGGAAATGAATTAATGAATATCTAATAAATATTCTCAGAAAAAAATAAAAATGAATCGTCTAAAATTCATATATATTTCTGATAAGCATGAGCTTTAAAGTGTAGTATTAAGGGTTATTTTATTTTGTCACTCCGTACGCATTGCACAGAAAGATCTATCGAAATAACCTCAGTCCGCGCTCGGCCGCCGTCGTGGGTAGACCCTGTGTCGGTTGTAAGCAGCAGCTCGTACTCGGAAAGATCGCTGTACGAACATGAATATTTTTTATAAGCTATACAATACTGTCTTTGATACTTTACATATTTTGTACGCAGTCAGATTTTCAAAAATTATGTTTCTGTATTTTTTTTGAAGATTTATAAGTTCATCTCTAATAATGGTCTATATTAAATCGAAATCCAAGATGGCGCTTATAAAATTGGCAACTTTTCTTCATGGTTGTCATTTTCATGGTTTTCGGGGTCAGCAATAACGAATATCGGGCCAAAATCGAAATCCAAGATGGCGCCTATGAATTTTACCAACTTCTCTTCATGGGTGTTATTTTCATGGTTATCGGCGTTAACAATAACGAATATCGGGTCTAAATCGAAATCCAAGATGGCGCCTATGAAATTTACCAACTTCTCTTCATGGGTGTCATTTTCATGGTTTTCGGGGTCAACAATAACGAATATCGGGTCAAAATCGAAATCCAAGATGGCGCCGATGAAATTTACCAACTTCTCTTCATGGGTGTAATTTTCATGGTTTACGGGGTCAACAATAACGAATATCGGGTTAAAATCGAAATCCAAGATGGCGCCGATGAAATTTACCAACTTTTCTTCATGGGTGTCATTTTCATGGTTTTCGGGGTCAACAATAACGAATATCGGGTCAAAATCGAAATCCAAGATGGCGCCGATGAAATTTACCAACTTCTCTTCATGGGTGTCATTTTCATGGTTTTCGGGGTCAACAATAACGAATATCGGGTCAAAATCGAAATCCAAGATGGCGCCTGTGAAATTTACCAACTTCTTTTCATGGGTGTCATTTTCATGTTTTTTTAATAATATTAATTAATAATTAAATACTTTATTTGGTTCAAAAATACAGAAATCTTATTACTAATAACAATATTATGGACATTACAGAACCAAAATGGTGTCTAGTCAGCATTATGTTGGGAATTTTACTTCTCAACGCTGGTATTCTCTAGACACCGACTTTGAGAATTAAATATTTATATATTTTTAATCCCCCAAGTCTACTGCTGCCATAAACATTGGCTATAAATTTATATAAGTATATATATATATACAAAAAATAAATATTGTATATATATGTACAAAAATTAAATTAAATCTGTTAGTAACTAATACACTTCTCAATTTAAGGAAAATATTAATAACATAACATTAAATCATAATATCATAACATTGGTAATTAATCGGAAAATTTTTTCTTAAAAGTAAAATAACAATAGGTTTGAAAAAATACTAGATAAGTCATAACTTTGACCTTTTAAACAAAATAAAATATATCCATAAGACATCAATAAATCAGCTATAAAACCCAATGATGTTCTATACACATATAAATAAATAAATTTAAATGTTTTATAAAAAAATGGCTCTGTCGTAAATCCTATTACTCCACTGCTGAATATCTAAATGATCGGACAGCCTGAGACTAGATTGTGATTATTTTATAGCGATAGAAATGACTGTACAATATTCTATATTTTTATTGAAAAGAGCGCAAAAAAAGAATGCTGGGAGAGTTTCTTGCGCCGCTTCTTCTCTCTCAGAGCGCCATTTGTTTCCGAAGCGGTAGTAGTATCTAGTAGTTATTAGAAATGACACCGAAAAGAATTCTAAAGGAATCAATTTTGAGAAAATAATTAATGCCTTTTACATAAAAGCCTATGAAACTTACCAACTCCTTTACATGGGTGTCATTTTCATGGATTTTGGGGTCAACAATAACGAATAGCGGGCCTAAATCGAAATCCATGATGGCGCCTATGAAATCTACAAAATTTTCTTCATGGGTGTCATTTACATCGTCAAAATTAGAATTCATTCATAAACTTAAATTATCTTATAAAAGGCCTGTCTAACAATATCCCACATGCTAAATTAATTCTTCATTCCCTAAATATAGAAATATTTACGTTTCGACTTTTCACTCACAATATGTACAAAACATATTCCGTTACCAATCTAATTAAAATATCTCAAAATTTGATTTTGAAAGACCTATCTAATTGTTCTCTACACCCTCGATAACTTCGGATACGATACCCATATTGTTGAAGTCATAATTTATCGCGGCGGCCCTCTTAGATTTAAAAAAACTGCGTTTACTGCACACGACGTTATGCGACAGAATTGCCATCTAAAATTCTAATATATAACTACTAAAAGAATACATCAACCAATTATCAAAAATACATAGGTATTAAAAAAATAAAATTCAAACTTGCTAAAGTATCAAATTCGTTTGATTCCCGCAATTAACTTTAAGTACGTGTATGTGTTTGAGCGGTGTCAGTGTAGTAGTGCGATTCGATACCTCTCTGTTTTGAGAACGCGTCCTTAACAATACTATGACTTCATAAAATTAAAACTATCATGACGTGGAAGCGTACCAAGAATACTGGCAGCATTTTCGCGTTGGATAGCTAGGCTGATCCGTTGACACAAAGGTGTATGACTCACTGAGACCAACATATTTACGACGCTTGCTGTCTTCGGCAGTCAAAGCAGCAGCCCCAGCACCAAACTTGGACATGAGAAGGAGTCAGAGTGTCAACGCAAGTCGTGTCTCACCCCAGTGCCCTTCCCCGTGCCCAAGCTACCAGTGTCATTACATCAGGACGCTTGCCATCGCGGCAGGTAATACCATTTGGTTCTAAAACAGCTGGTATATTAAGAGCGGCAAATGCCCTGCGGATGACGTCATTAATGCTGGCGTGACGACTGGTGCGGCCTGCCGATTTTAGGCAGAATAACCCGTGACGCCACATCTTCATTGATGTGGTTCATTCAGTTTAATACCTAGCCGGAGTGATACGCATATTGACTATGTCATATTGTCAAGTAGCGTTCCAATCAGCGCAGAAGGCAAGGCTCGTAACCAAAAGCCCGTCTCATTTTGTGTGACAGCCAAAAGACGAGCACGCTCTGTTCTGTCAGTAGATGAGATCAAAAGATCATCAAAGACTATAATAATAATAATACTTTATTTCATTTTCTTTTACACTCACTGCAAATAACTTAAATTACTAAATGCACAGTATTTATTACATAATACCAATTATTTACATCTTTTTATCGCTAATTGTAGCAATACATTGAACATTGAAAAACGGTTTTGCAGTGATATTAAAAGAGGTTTTG
Organism: Leptidea sinapis; assembly: GCF_905404315.1. Lineage (NCBI taxonomy): Eukaryota > Metazoa > Arthropoda > Insecta > Lepidoptera > Pieridae > Leptidea > Leptidea sinapis. The sequence continues at coordinate 15,321,901 of NC_066276.1, forward strand.
CAGTGATATTAAAAGACCTCTGACCCCGAAACTAGTTAAAACTGTATCTTCGGGGTCAGTGATTCCTCGACAAATGACAATGACAAACGAAACAAATTTAAAAAATAAAAATTAAATGTGAATGTATGTGTGTGTGTAATTCTTAGTGAGTAGGTTACAGTAGACTTTCCGTTTCTGAATATGATAATTGTTTAAGATAAGTGGTGGTTTTCTTTTTTACCTCAAAATTGCTTAGTGTATAGATAAAAGTCTTCTCAAGAATCTTATTGTAAAGCTTAGAGGAGAGAGCATCATATTGACGTTTTGCGAAGGCCGTTTTACATTTTATTATGGGACATATTTGGGTGCGGCGTCGTTCAAGAACAGTCACGTTGAGGGGTAGGGTCGCATGTTTTCTTAATACACTCCGAAGAATATATAGTTGCCGAACCGTTAAGACTTGGCATTCTGAGTAAAGGAGGTTGGTAGAGTATCGGATAGGTTTATAAAGCATTATCTTTAGAATAGCTCTTTGAGCTCTTTCCAGACTTAACATAATAGTTACGCGGGCTCCACCCCAAACAGGGATACAATAGGTCAAAAGTGATTGGCATAAGGCAAGGTATACAGTTTTCACCGTATTGGGATCAGTCAAGTGTCGTAACGTCTTAAATATGTATATTAATTTCCGCAGCCTCACTTTTAACGCTTCTATTTGTGTATGCCATTTTAGGTTAGAGTCTATGTGGATTCCGAGGTATTTTACGCTGGAGACAATATTGAGAGAGGGGCAGTTACAGTTGGGTGTTATTGGATGACAAGTATGTATAATGATATTTGAGTTTTCAGGTGGAACCGAGGAAGCAGATGTTAAGGAAAAAGGAAGAATTTGTGTTTTCCGGATATTTAGTGTGAGTAAATTAGTTGAAAGCCAATCGGCCACGATGTTAATCGCTTCTTGGGCGTGCTGTTTGGCACTACTCCAGTCATTACCATGTACAACGAGTGCGGTGTCATCTGCATACACGTATATGCTGCAGTATGGTATGTTTAGTTTGCACAGATCGTTGACATACAGCTGGAAGAGTGTAGGTCCCAAGATACTGCCCTGCGGGACACCGTGGTTAATTAACTCCGTGTCACTGATATGCTTGTATATTTTCACACTCTGTTGCCGATTCAAAAGATAACTCCGGAAAATTCCCAACGCTTGACCTCGAATTCCATAACGCTCTAACTTAGTGATTAAGGTCGGAATTGATACCGTGTCTTTGGAGAGATCTAAGAAGATTGCAAAACATTTTATTTTATTATCAAGTTTACTCACTACGTTACTAATAAGATTTGTGGTTGCAACTTCTGAAGATATACCCTTTCTGAACCCGAATTGATTTTAGCTATTATGTCATATTTATTGAGAAATTTAACAAGATGGTTGTTAAGTATCCTTTCCAGGACCTTGGACAGGACTGGTAAAACCGAAATCGGCCTATAATTAGATACGTCCCCTTTATCCCCTTGTTTATAAATGGGACTGACTAAGGCTCTTTTCATTACCTCAGGAAACACACCCGTAGATATGGAAATGTTACAGATATGTGTGATTGGAGGTATCAGGACTTTTTTGGACGCTTTGATTACCAAGGGTGTGATTCGGTCCCAACCCGGAGCAGAGTCGTCTCGTTGTCCACAGATTATGCGTTCAACTTCATCAGTACCAATATCAAGGAGAACAAGGGAGTTGGATTGTGTGGAGGTTGTCAGTGACTCCATTCTTGTGGTATTGGGAACAATCTTAGCTGCTAGATTTTTAGCTAAACTCACAAAGTGCTTATTAACTGCATTAACTGCAATATGAGGATCATCGTATAAGGTAAGGAGAGGCTGTGAGGACTCTGGTTTCCGAGTTGAATTGAATTTTGTAGCAGTTTTAACCACCTTCCACATGGCTTTTGGATTTTTTTGTGTTTTCAAAAACTCATTTTTTTGAAATTCATGTTTCAGTTTATGCAGAAGGTTACTCAGAAAATTACGGTATCTTTTATATGTTGTATCAAGAATGTGATTAGTAGGGTTTTGACGTAATTTTTTATGTGAGTTGTCTCTATTACGCATACATCGAAGTAGACCTGGAGTTATCCAGGGCTTTATGTTATGTCTTTTTCGAGATGTGACTATTAAATTTGTAAAAAGGCTCATAGTGTTGGTAATTATAGAAGTTAGTCGGTTAGTTGCCAAATCTGCGTCCATAGTAGACATGATAAAGGCTGACTTACAAAGAAGTGCGTCCCATGCTTTTTGACACTTTAAATCGTCTGGATTTTTTTTTAATATTTGCAATATCTAGCCAAGCATTGTTAGCTTCGTTCAATGACGCAATCTCTGAGTTACCTGGTTGATACATGATTTACAATTCTAGTAATATGAAAATTTACAATTATATTTAAAATTATAATTTAATTTTAAGGGTAAACAGAAACTCGAACTATTTATATTATTACAAACAGGCCTAAAGTTAGTGATTTTTAATTGTCATTAATTTTCATTTAATTTATTGTGTGTGTTATTGTGTGTTTAGAAAATCATGAGAAATCATGACAAGAGTCTCTGACTGGCTACTGTCAGCTTGATAAATAAAAAAAACAGTAGTGCAAGAAGACATTAGGATTGTCTCTGGTATGACGTGAATTGTCAAATATTACAGAATGTCATGGATTGGTAAAATAAATAGTGGTTTCTTTCGTACTCGTAATACTCGTATAAAATATGTATTACAGAATGAGACATAAATAGAATGCAAACAACATCGTAAAATATCTATAATAATATGATACGGAAATATTGATCAATAGATATAACAACAGCATGCGAACACAAGAGTCTCCAAGAATCACTGTTATTAAGTTAACAAGTAAAGCTAAATATGGCCGACCGCCCGCCCTCTAATCCGCCCAACAAAGCATATAATTTCCTCAGTTTGTTTGTCTAACCGCGATCAGAGATTAAACAACGAAAAATAAATACTTAACGGTTTAAGTCGTTTACATCGCGAGCTTAAAAATAAATTTATTATCAGCGGTGCTTACATTTGATGATTTTAAGCGAGTCTACAAGTGCTCGGTTGGAGTAATTGATTGTTTTGTGTGAGACTTGGTTTAGTCACGTGTCAAGCTGACGAGTAAATATGTTAAAATGGCATAAAAGTCGTTTATTTTCACAAAATTGCTTCCTTTAGAATTATTTTTGATGTCACTTCAAACACTTACACCGCTTTGAAAACAAATGGGGCTCTGAGAGAGAAGAAACTATGCAAGAAATTCTCGCAGCATTCTTTTAAATAAAATATAAAACTTTTTTATATGTTTTTATACAAGATTGGGTGATTACAAAATTCTTAACAATTTTATAGACTCTTTTTTGTTAAGATATAAATATATCTTAGCAAATGCTAAGAAATTATTACTTCAGATTTACTAATGTTAGCACACGAAATAAGTAATTATTTTATATCGCACCCACACTACTACTTATATATAAAGTACTAAATATGCTCAAAATATATACATTGGGCTTATAATATTGAATTACTTACTTCCTCGGTGAAACAGTAAATAAATAAAAACTCTATCATTGATTAATGGCCGTTCCCAATATACTATCTACAGATAGATTACTACCTTCTACTGTCAGTAATTAGCTGTTAATAATCTGAAGCTGTCTCAATATACCCGATAAGTCATTCTTATCGCCTTATATTGGGACCCGTGAATTGCAAGTTCCATACAAAATTCTATCGCTGGTAAGCTATACGTCCTCCCATTGACAGACAGCGTCTACGGATAAGGTGAGTTGATAAGGTTATTGGGACAGAAAAGTCAACGATAGTTACGATTTTTATCTCAAGTAGGCCGCAACCGGGGACAGACTGAATATTAGGAACCGCCGTTAGAGCACATTCAAACATCTATAACAATCTTACAACTGACTAGTACTTAGAAAAGATTGTGATCCTGTGTTGCATGGCAGCATGGGTGTTGATGAGAAGAAAGGGAAACGTTACCTTAACATATATCTATTGAGAATGAAACCGATTTTGATTGACAAGTTGTAAAAAATCAGCGACTCTTGAAATTAGTCCCTTAGTATTTTCAATATTAAACGACTAGTAGACACATTGACGAATCAAAAATGGTAAAGCATTATCTAGTCTATTCTAAGTCTATGATTTCAACAATGATATTCTTAAAATGTAACATCTTGCTTTAATTAGTTCAGGCCCAGATTAGCTAGATCGAATCTAGGCAGATCCGCCCCTTGTGTAGAATAGTTGTCACCTACAATAATTTGGTAAAAAGAGCTGGCATAGATATAATTCGGCATGCCCCATGTTTCAAAAAAGAAGTCAGAAAAATTATGCAAGATGGTTAGTCATTGTTCGTAGTTATTGCTTTTTTTCTTTAGTTTTTCTTGTTTATTAAGTAAGAACATAATAAGTAGAAAGTTTTAGTTTAACAAAGAATTTATATAATACCTATTAAGCATGTCGAGTTAGCCTATAAGTGGAGTGTACAACATTATAAAAGAATTTTTAAATGTGTCCGTAGATTAAGATAGTTGTATACACGTTGGCTTCCTAATAAATAAATAAAATATCATAAATTATATAAGAAACTGTAAACAAATCACGTATTTCACTATCTATACCTGAGACACAGACGTGACCATAAAAGAAAAACGGCCTTAGTCTCGCGGAAGCGACTGCTCTGATAAGCTTCCATAATGGCGAGGGCTGATAACGCTCCCGCCTTTTTCTCCCGCCAAAACATCGCGCCATTGTCGCCTAAGAATGCCATCACAAAGGCAACAATATCGGTCGCTCTCCTACTATAGGCAATAAATACTTCACCGTCTATTCACGTTGAAAACACAATATTCACATAATATCAGTAGATATTTTAACATTGGGTGTATCGAATACAATGAAGAATTGCTGCTTTACAAAATATTTTAAATTTGGAATATATTATGTTAATATTCGTTAAGAGATTAATAATCAACTCAAACTTTATTAAGCCGTAAAATTACACACTTGAGAGCGCTCAATCTAAAATCTTAATAAAATTTTAATTGACATATATTAAGTTTTTCAAGTAAATTACAAAGAAGAGGGGTTCCTGTTCTCCCTGAACATTAGCGGGCAAGGTGGGGGAGGGGGGCGTACGACAAAATTTTTGTTTTTCTCTTTCAGGCGAAACGGCGTCTCGCGCTAGAGGGAGACAACGGTACTTGCACACATTGCTATTGAGAGCAAAAATAATAGAGCGAACGGTCGTTTATATCTTTTTACGGCGCGGCGGGCGCGGTATCTCGCCGACGCTATTATGGAAGACAATTTTGGCGCGAAAGAAAACTGCTTATTACGTCTTATTCTTGGAGCGTTTGTGAACGTTTTATAGTGAAAATGGAAGTTGAAAGAGCAGGGAAAATGTCACCGTGTTCAACTCTTGCCTATTATCACGGATTGATAGTTTTTTCTTTCTGTTGCTTCTTGTATTATACACACAATTATTTTCTATTAAGAATATACATAATTATTTAAGTAAATATTTTATTTGTGTTATTCTAATTTTGAAGTGATGAGATATAATGTAAAGAAATTTGCTGTTTTAATACCTATTATTTTGGGGTCTCCTGATCTATTATCACAGAGTACCAGTTTTTCGAATTTCTGCGAAGAATGTGAATCTTAAAGATTGTATATGAAGTTGACCAACTCACACTTGGCCAGGGTAGTCATCTTGAAACCAGAGCTGTTTTCGCACAAAAATACATATTTTTACAGTAGACAAATGCATAAAATAGTCCGTTGAGACCTTACTTAATTACATATGCTAGTGGTGGCCCAGAAATCGAATATCAACTATAATTTATTTTATTTTTAAGTTTGAACTTCTAATGTAGAATAATGTAATGTAAAAACAAAGCTACAATTACACGCGTTTTAATCCTTTAGAATGGCTTCTCGCCGTTGTTTCTTGCTGTTATTTGTGGACATATGTATAATTTGGATTATCTACCTACATTGTAGAAAATTTAATGTCAAAGTCAAAGTCAAAAATCTAGTGCAAGTCAGGATGAAGTACGAAAGTTACAATAGCATTCAAATGAGTTGTTAATAGGTCACAATATTCATTAACAAAATTTAGAACATTAATTCCAACTATCTTTATCATTCAAATTATCTTTCACATTATAATAGGCCTTAGATGTTAATTTATTTTTTACGATACATTAAAATTTTTTAACAGGTAATATTTTAATGTCATTTGGGAGTTTATTATAAAATATAACACAATCCACTTTAAAAGAATAAGCAATTTTACGGAGCCTAGTAGATGGAATTGCGAGTTTATGTTTGTTTTGAGTATTGACACTATGTACATCACTATTATTTTTAAATTGGCTAATATGTTTATGAGCGTATAGGAGGTTCTCGTATATGTACTGACAGTGTACTGTCATAATATTAATTTCTTAGGTAAAATAATGCTGCTTAGGTACTGAAGCATTCATATAATTATATAAGTTACCTGTTTGTTATTTATAATAATTAAGTTTACATAAATTAAGTATTTGTAATTTAAATTCCCATAAAAAGTTTTTGTAATACAGGCGATATCTGTTAAAAGACGTGTTACTACTGTTAATACTTGTATTTCTAATTGTTTTAATGTACACTGGAAACATACAACTGTAATACTTATGAAAATAAAGAAATTTCAAATCAAATCAAAATCAATCCTTTAAAAAGTGCTTTATTTAAACATAATAGCATTTCTATGATATAATATATTGTTACCCCCTTATTCATAATGGTCTGCTAACTTTAAACAGCCGCTTAGGAGTGTTTTTTCTCATTCTGACTTAGGTCAATAGAAGAAGACAGAGTGAGAATTAGCAATGCGCAATTAGTAAGGTCAAAGAAACGACGTACGTCAATTTTGTCGAAAAGTTCTTACCGATAACTAATAGCGATGTCAGTAAGGCGGTATCGAAAGATCCTAGTTTGAGTAGGCTCATGTTATATATACTCGTACAATCAGGTTGGCCCTTAGTATGCGATGATGAAAGTATGAAACCTTACTTCCAAAGACGGAATGAGCTGTACGTGGAGAACGGATGTATTATGTGGGGTTATAGGATGGTAATTCCTACGTCATTGCGTAAGCAAGTATTACGTCAGCTGCACAGTAGTCACATGGGCATCGTAAAGACGAAGGGCTTCGCTCGCAGCTATGTGTGGTGGCCACGCATCGACGAGGACGTGGAGGGAGAGTGCCGCGCGTACGACACGTGCGCCGCGGAGTCAGACGCCCCGCGAAAAAAAAGAATAAAGTATTCTTAGTTTTAGTGGATGCACACAGTAAATGGTTAGAAATATTGGAAATGCCACGCACTAATGCGAGTGTAATTAAAGTTCTCAGGGCCGTTTTCTCAAGGTTTGGTCTCCCTACGGAATTAGTGTCAGACCAGGGTCCACCTTTTTCTGATGCGGAATTCAGTGAGTTTTTGAAAAATAATGGTATCAAACAAGCTTTCTCGCCAGCGTACCATCCAGCTTCTAATGGTGCGGCCGAAAACGCAGTGAAGACGTGTAAAAGGGCAATAAAAAAAGCACTCAGAGAAAAGGTTGATATAGACGCCGCGTTACAAGCCTTTTTGCTTATGTATAGGAATACACCTCACAGCACGACTGGTCAAAGTCCAGCGATGTTGCTACAACGTCGGCCCTTGAGGAATCGCCTGGACTTGCTACGAAACAACCAAACGCTGGAGGGTAAAGTAAGCACAGCACAAGAGAGACAACTAACAAACGCGGGTGGAACACAGCGGAACTTTATAGGGGGCGACCCTGTCTGGTATCGCGGTTACGGTAATCAGGAGAAATGGAATAGGGAAACTGTAGAGGATAGGGAAAGTACAAATAGATACGTTGTTAATAGCGGTGACGGTAGATTAGTATCAAAACATATAAATCAAATAAGGCGCAGAGCACGACCATTATTATTTGCCCAGAGTCTAATGATGCCATTTCGACTGGGGGTGAGGACGTAATCCTGACCAAACCTACGGTCGAACGCTGAGGGTGTGGGAACAGATGTGCAGGAGAGGAGAAGTCAGTTAAATGAAGATTCAGAATCTTCTAGGGTAGTCACCTCACCTCTACAATCACCCCGGCTTTCGTCGCCACCGTATGTCACGCCACCGCCCCCTGTGGGTCGCCGCCGGCCGTTAAGGGATAGGAAACCAGTACAGCGACTGGGGTACGATGACTAGGAATAAGTTAGTATATAATGACACGGGAGTGGGTCAGGGATTGGAAATAATACTCCGCTTATAGGAAGGAGGCTTTATTTGCGTTCACTTTTTCTGAACTTGCACTTGCCGGTTTGCCGCTGTTCCTTTTGTGGACGGCAGTACCTTCAACGCGTCACACTGCACCGAACACTAAGTCTCTTCTATCTTCTTCTTCTTTACACTTTCAAGTCATAACTAGAACTGCCGTAGGCCACGCTTAGTACGGCTTATATACCCCCGGATCTGTTCCATTTTCAAAATGATTCCCCCATTCCATCTTTAAATTTAAATTGTACTAGAAAATTCTTTTAACTATTTTTATCCGGCTTACACATTTTCCATTCCTTTTTTCTGTTCGATTTGATCTTGAACTTACTAGAAATTTCCATTAACTTTACAAAACCCAAAAAAATTCCATACACTGGTAGGTGTATCGAACCCGGGTCTACAGCGTCTAAAGTAAACACTTTTCCGCTGAGCTACGAATATTGCTAACGGAGCTGTTGAAATTAACAATGTCTTGAAGTTTGACAACTCTCGTCATATACTTCGAAGCGTTGCTACGCAACAATAATATAAATTATAAGTAGAAAGCCATTTAAACGGCTACAGTGTCTTAGTAGTAACCTATTTAAATTGTTAATCGTAGTAATAAAGATTTGGTGGTGGCATAGTTAAGTAAGCAATCTGTTAACTTAAAATCTGCACAAATCCTTATAGTGCCGTCTTTCTTTACGACGGGTACGATAGGAGTAGTCCAATCCGAACGCTCGATGGGGGTGAGCACGCCGTCACTTACCAACTGTTCCAGCGCGCGCTCTACTGGGGCCCGCAGAGCGTACGCCAAAGGCCGCGCGCGCATGAACACTGGCCGCGCGCCCTCGCGCAGGTGAATACTCACCAGCCCGTAGTGAATCGCATTTACAAAAATTGAATTTCTCATTCGTGCTCAGCGAGTTACATTGTGCCTTAGTTATCTGTACATTAAGTTCTAATATCCACTATCTGCCTAGTAACATTGTTTTAGCTCCCTTAATAATAAACAACTCCAATTTCTTTGTTCGATTTTTATACTTAACTACCGGCTTAATCACTCCCACCGGTTGAACGATTTCTACCGTATAATACCTTAATAATAATTTACTAGGTTTCATTTCTAAATCGCTAAACTGATTTTTATATCGTTCATAACTTATACACGACACGGCACTGCCTGTGTCGCATTCCATTTCAACGTCTTTTCCGTGCACATTAATTGTTATTAAAATAGGTTTACGCTGCCGTCGCTGTCTGACCGTATTGACGATGGACTGCCGCCGTAGTGCGCGCCCTGTGGCCCGCCCATCGTGGTGTGATGTACCGCTGCCATGGTACACATCTTCTTCAAGTGCCCCTGTTTGATACACACCCTACATACGTATCTAGCGAATTTACACGTGGTCGTGCTGTGAAGACGTTCACACGCTTTGCACTGCTCCTGTCGATGCTGATGGTTTTAGGGTGGTTTGCCCCAGGCCCGCGTGCCCTTACTGGCCCCTCGCGATGCCCCTGCTCCGCCGGCGCCCGTGTATGCGGCCGCCTACCGACCCGCACTCCACTTGCCACGCCACTCCTTGCCCACTGCCTTGGCATGACACTGCGCCGATGCCGTCACTTCCCCGTGTACATCTTGTCCCTCTACTACGGCTGCATTTCTTTCCGCTGCTTCCAAGCTCATGGATAAGGTGTATGCATTTGCGAAGCCCAACTTTTCCTCAGCGAACAAACGCTATCGAATAGCTTCACTCCTGATCCCACACACTAACGGGTCCCTCAAACTTTCTTCTAAACCCTGTCCAAACTCGCATCCGATCGACATTTTTTTAAGTACCGCTGCGTAGTCTGCGATGCTCTCACCGTCCTTTTGTTTCCGGTTACGTAACTTGTATCGTTCCGTTAATGGGCTGGGTTTGGGTTGTTAATGTTTTTGCATTATTTCCGCTATTTGAGCAAACTTTTTTGATTTTGGTTTATCTGGGGTACATAAATTAACTAGTAATTCGTACCCTTCTGCCCCCATAACGGTAATTAATGTCGGTACTTGCATATCCGCCGGAATCTTATTCACCACAAAGTACTGTTCTAATCTTTCTACATATAAGTTCCAATCATTACTATGCACTTTGAACTCGTTCATTTTACCAATTGAAATTATGAAGACTGTTTTATGTGTAAATTGCACACGTAAATTTAGTTTATCTTGTCGCCACTGAAGAATATCGGGTAGTAGTAAATAAGACACGTCCTTCCGTAACGAGGCTTTAATTGTGACTAGCCAAGAGAATACAATCACTACGTTCTGTGAGTAGAGTCAAGTGTGATCTACAATTCTATACATTATGATATACTACCTTTAAGTACATACATCACAGTTTATCTCCACAATATTTAACACAAAAATCAGCAATATAACTACAGGATATTTTAAGTTGCTATAACAATATTGCTATTATCCTATAGGGTTAACTTGATTAATATGTGGAACAATGATTAAATCTCTGTGATAGGTAGAAATAGAGTAAAATGGTTTCCTTTTACGGAAATGATTAGATATACTACCTACTAGTATCTTCTATATTTTTTTTATGGAAGAGGGGGACAAACGAGCGTACGGGTCATCTGTTGTCAAGTGATCACCGCCGCCCATATTCAGCGTTGCCGGCCCGTTAAAAAAGTGTACGCGCTTTTTTTGAAGGTACCAATGTCGTATCGTCCAGGAAACACCGCAAAAGTAAGCTCATTCCACTTCTTTGTTGTACGTGGAAGAAAGCTCCTTGAAAACCGCACTATGGAGGACTGCCACACATCCAGATGGTGGGGATGATATCCTAATTTGTGGCATGTCAGGTGAAGGCGGCAGGAATCAGGTAAACAGCTCTTCGGAACACTCCCCATGATAAATGCGGTAAAAGACACACAATGCAGCAACATCCCTAAGCAACGCAAAGTTATCTAGTCGTTCACAGAGCACTGGTTCCCCGACAATTCGAGCAGCTCTGCGTTGCACGCTGTCAAATAGTTATATATACCTTTATTAACGTGAAGCTAGTATTGTTGTGTTTGAGTTTGAAAGGCGCTGTAGCTAGTTAAATTACTTTATGAATGACATTTAAAATATTTTATGATTAATAGTAACGTGAAAGTGATGTAACTCTCAATTTTGGGTTCAATCAAGATGCATTATAATGAACATTGCTTGTCACTTGTTAAACTACACGTAAAATAATAAACACATATATTTTTAACTAATTACTAATATATACATATCTTTATAGCTAAGTACATTATACTAGGGAAGCACACTTTAAGTAAAATAAGAAAATTAATATATTTCATAAAGTCTTAAAGGGCGGTGGGTGGCTATGAATGAGCTAATTATGATGGCAACGAAAGAAACGGGAAGAAAAGGCGAGAAAACTCCGGGAAAACAAGAATATTTCGTTAGGCAGGGACGGAATGATGATAGTTATAATAAAATATCTTTTAAGAAATGTATAATTGTTAGTTTAGTACCGGTGAGTTTTATTGATGTAGCGGTAATATCCTTTAACGACTTGTCTAATATTTTGTATAACAAGTTCCACATTACTACTTGAAAATTAATTTACATGATAAGAGACCAATAACAAACTTTATAATTGTTGGTTATACGATCACTTAAAAGTCAGGCAACGTAACATATAATGTTTCCTTTAGTGTTGCAATAGAGTCTGGCCGGAGGTGATCACTTAACATCAACTCAACCCGTACGCATTTGTCCTCCCTTAAAAAAAACTTAATAATAAATTATTTGAAATGAAATTGAAATTATTAATTTTTCTTTGAAATAGTGTATGTCCAGAGCTTAAATATAACAATGTGTCCTCTATCCAGCTTAAATTAAAAGTATGCAAAAACTTAACACTTATTTAAATATTCATATTTTTGATCGTATAGATTTTTTAACAGACTCCGAAAAAGGAGGAGGTTCGCAATTCGTCGGTATTATTTGAAAGCTGGTGCTTCCCGTGTGTTCCCATTGTAATTTGGTCCAGATCTCAGACCAGATCAGACAATGACATCCATGAGAAAACCATAAAAGGCTTAAATTTGCTATACATATTTATATAGCAAAGTGGATGATAAATATACGAACTCAATATTGCGCCAACCGATTTCGATGTTTCTTTTTTTATTGGAAAGGATATACTTCAAAGATAGTTTAGTGAGGTTCTGATTACGGAATCCATGACAAAGTAACGGAACTCTTCAATTCTTAGTCAACTCTCAATCTACACATATTTAGATAAATTGTGAGTTAGTGTACTTCAAATTCACTAAAAATCAAAAAATTAAAAATATTTTAACAAAAAAACAACCGACTTCAAAAACACTATTGCAAACAAATAGATATAATATACACTAAAACGTATTTTCATACAATCTAATTAATTAATCTAATTATAGTTACGATTAATGTAATTTTTGAAGTTGGTGTCATCCAAGATAGGTTTGTAATGACATATGTATGTAGTTAAAAATCTGTCTTGGACACATCTCAGCTACGTAACTAGAATTAGATTAATTATTTAGATTGTATAAAAATACGCATTTATTTTTATACATTTTAGTGCATATTATATATATTGTTTTGGAATAGTGTTTTTGAAGTCGGTTGTGTTTTTGTTAAAATATTTTTTAACTGCAATATATTTCCAGGTCATGTTGATTCTTCATTATTTGTGTAATAATCCTAGAAGTGAGGGTTATCACTTTAAAACATAACAAATCGAATAAATTATTTATAAAATAAAAAAAAAATGCAGACAAAGAAGTACAAATAAAGATTATTTACTTGTGCCTATATTTATCTGAAATACCTATTTTAAGTGCTCTGATAATTAAACGTTTGAAATGTTTCTTAAATCATTTAAATAAAACATATTTATACGCGTTTAAATCCTTTAAACCTGTTTTATTTAAATATGTTTTTTTAATTTTAGTGTATGGAATAAGTTCACTACAACGATGCCCCAAATATAATAAACAATCACCAAAGTCCCTCCCTGTCTCTATCGTCCGCGTCCTTAGTCATGAATGGTCCGCTAACAAACTCTTACAAAAATACAATAATTACTTTAAGTCGAGTAAAAACCGCTTTCTTCGGACACAAGGCGCCTAATTTCACCTTCGCACTTACACTGTTCCCTCACAATTCATAATATAAGCGAGTTCTATTCTTGAAAAGTTTATTAAATGATTTGAGAATTTTGTTTGGAGAATATGCTTCGTTTTCACATTTTTTGTGGTTGGGTCGTGGTTCTTAGTTTGCTATTTGTTATTAGTTGTAGTAAATTTATTACCATCTTTATTAGAAGACGACCCATATAGCTGAATGGTTACTGACCTTGACTACTAAGCTAGAGGTCCCAGGTTCGAATCCCGGTAGGTGCAATCATTTGTATGATGAATATAGTATGTTTAAGTAAGTATACTCTTTTACATATATCGTTGTCTTGTACCTATGGGTACAAGACAACGATATGGTACAGGCTAGTTTGGAGCAAGATAATTTGTGTACAAGTTTGTCAATATTATATAAAAAATCTGCAAACGTAATATAGCACAAGGATTTTCTTTTAAGAATTCTTGTTTTATTACGCCACAGAAAAATAACTTATTTTGTGCGTACATAAATTCACACACACACATTTTTTATGATATTAGGAAAAAGCTTACAGGAATCTAGGTTTCGTTATACGTGTATGTCGACCTTTTTCAAGTTTAGAGTGTATAAAAGTCCTTTACTGTAATATCTTGAACCTTATATTTTAGCAGTATTCTAAGACACTACGAATATATGAGAAGTAAAGGGCTTTTATACACTCTAAACTTGAAAAAGGTCGACATACACGTATAACGAAACCGATTCCAAAAATATAAATAATATAATATAATAACAAATAAACTTAGATTGTATAAAAATACGCAATTATTTTTATACTTTTTAGTGCATATTATATTTATTGTTTTGGAATAGTTTTTTGAAGTCGGTTGATTTTTTGTTACATTTTTTATTTTTATTTTGTTTTAATCATAGTGTAATTAGAGCATTAAATATAGTACCATAAATAGTGTGAACCTGGAATTGGCAGTTAGCCATCGCATAATATTTTTGTAATTAGTTTAATTTTTGTGTGCTGTTGGTCTACTAATAAAATATAAAGATAAAAGATCACCTGGTGTTATCTCCGTCACTCATGCGCTCTTAACAGAGGAATCAAGCAGTAGGTATATCGATTCACTAACGGCCGTTACTACTATCTACAGATAGAGATAAATTACTACCTTCTACTCTCAGTAATGAGCTGTCAATAATCTGAATCTGTCCCAATATACCCGATAAGTCATTCTTATCGCCTTATATTGGAACGCGTGAATTGAAATTTCCATACTAACTTCTATCGCTGGTAAGCTATACGTCGTCCCATTGACAGACAGCGTGTACGGATAAGGTGAGTTACCGTCGATAAGTTTAAGATTGGGACAGAAAAGTCAACGACACTTACGATTTTTATCTCAAGTAAGAGATAGACTGAATATTGGTAACGGCCATAAGAATATCAAACCCTGCGCCTGTTAAAGGTAACAATTGTATGTGAGACCAACCCAGGCTATTTAAGACGTTATGTAACGAAACGATATGTAAATCAATACTAAATTATGCGTTATTATTGCGTACAGAACAATAAACCTCACTGATCATGTCAGCAGTGCACTTTACTGCTACTGAATTCAGTTGAGACTGACTTTAAACAGACATTGTACAGATATGGGAGTAGCAAAATGGTTTGCCACGGATGTCAAATAGTGCACGAAAAATATGAAAAGTCTTTTCTTGAAAGATTTTAACTATAACGAAACTGTAACGACATGAATAAATTTTCGAATTTCAATTAGACACGTAAATATGATAATCACGTAACATGAATCGAAACTCTCGATTTAAGTTGAGTCAACGTTTGTTTTTATGGAAAAGGAGAACAAACGAGCGTAGTGTTATGTGATCACAGCCGTTAAATCACTTCTGTATTCGATGCCAGGCTTAAAAATTATTCTCTAATCGCAATATAAATTTAGACATACCACTAACCGTATAATATTCAATTTAACTCTACGCAAACTGTATGCGGTTACAAAACAAGTAAATAGATTGATTCGTCAGTTCGTATCGAATCGTAGCTCGTAGCACAACGACTTTACTCGATCGATAGGACGATCTCAGATAGATCATTAATAATTAATTTAAATTATACCAAAGTGATCTGAATTTCTTTTTCGATTAACTCATATGTTTCCTTAATCCTTCGGAATTGATGAAAAAACACTTTAACACTATAACGCTAAAACGGGCTACGATTTTTTTTATGAAAATAAGGGACGACACGAGTAGGATATTGGGCTGATGGTAATTTAAACGCCCTACACATTACAATGCAGTGCCGCTCAGGATTCTTGAAAAACTCATAAATTCTGAGCGCTTCTACAATTGCGCTCCTCACCTTGAGACATGAGATGTTAAGTCTCATTTGCCTAGTAATTTCAGACCGAAACACAATAATGTTTATACATTACTACTTCACGGCAGAAATAGGCGCCGTTGTGGTACCCATAATCTAGCCGGCAGCCTGTACAAAGGATTACCATCAGCTCGTCTCATTCCGTATTTTGATAAAAAAAAGGTTGTAAAGTAATGGCGTGATTGAGCCGGGAATCGAACATGATAATGACAGTCGTATATCCTTACTACTGTAAGACGTATTGTCAGCTTTTCATTTATCGATATTTTTTTTACAATAAACTGTAAAATACATGATCTTCCTTTTTTGTGATTTTATGTAGAAAAAATAAGCCTTATAATGATCCCTGTTCAAATCAGGCAATTATTTAAAACGATCAAGAATCTATGAACGCAGTCTAAATTGTTTTTTAAATTAATATAAAACCTTTCAGTAAAATGTTACATCTACAATATTTAAGGTATACAAAAATGGTTATTTAAATTAAACAGGTACACTCAAAGACCCACCACAAGATACACCACTTCACTATATAAAAAATCTAGAAAAGCTAAAATAATAGATTCCTTATTTTTCAAGCACGCAAGCCTATTTATAAATATTGATAAAATCAATTTAAAGCAAACAATTTTGATACATCACGTTATAAATTAAGATCTGTTATAGAGCGATCCATTAGATGGAATCTCCGCGAGTATTCAATCTCCTGGAGTTAAGTACAAACTTTGATAATTATACTGCGAACGATCTAACTTACACCATCCAGAGAGCGCTAATTACTCGGAGCTAATTCATAGTCAACTGCGGCTTGTTACAACTATAATATGGTTAATTAGTATAGAGATTCAGGATTGTTAAATAATTTCCTCCACATGCAAACTTATCGACTTTGATATGATTCATTTTTCATCATAAGCCGGAAGACGTCCACTGCTGGACAAAGGCCTCCCCAAAGATTTCCCGACGATCGGTCCTGCGCTGCCCTCATCCAATGTATTCCGGCGATCTTGACCATCATTGGTCCATCTTGTGGGGGGCCTACCAACACTGCGTCTTCCGGTACGTGGTCGCCATTCGAGGACTTAACTTCCACAACGGCCATCTCTCCATTGAACTACCCTGCCCACTGCCACTTCAGTTTCGCAATCATTTATGCTATGTCGGTGACTTTGGTTCCCCTACGGATCTCCTCATTTCTGAATCGATTTCGCTGGAAAACTCCGAGCATAGCTCTCATCATTGTCCACTGAGCGACCATGAGCTTTCTCATCAGGCCCATAGTAAGCGACCACGTCTGCGTACCGTAAGTCATCACTGGCAACACACACTGGTTGAAAACCTTCGACTTCAGACAGACTTTGATATAGCTTAGACAAATTCGTATCAGACTCCCTGTGGATTCCGATATTAAAATATACCTAACATCCTTGAGCCCTGATAACATAGGTGCAATGTTTTTTGATGATGGTCTATCAAGTTAGGCATACGAACAAATAAACACAGTAACATTGGCATTTATTTATTTATTTATTAAATAGGTAGCCAACGTTGCATCACACTGTTAAGTATATATGATAGAAATTACCTCACTTACAGGCAAACTCAACATGCATAATTAACTGAAAAACAATACAATAAATTCTTTGCACAAAAAACTTACATTACTAAAAAATGTTACAAAAACACACAAAACTTAAAAGTAATAAAAAATTAAAATACAATAATGCTATTTTAATGTATTAAATGTTACTTTTTCAATTAAAATACAATGTGAGAATAAAAATTAATTAAATCAAGAAAAAATACAAATCACACTATACAATATTAAAATGAAAGGAGGCATGTCTAGATGGTGAACATTTTTTTTAAATTGTCGTTTAATGTATGAGACACATGGTGTATTTATCTAAATGTGTTTATTTATAATTTAATTCCAGCATATTTGGGACATCGAATCTAACCTTGAAGTTAAAATACATTTGTACGACGTCACATTAAGATGTAATGGACGTTAATAATAATTATAATCTTTATTTCTCACAGACAACTAAAAATACATACAATGAAAGCTTAAATACAAAGGACACAAAAGTTTTAGTTGTGGATCGCTGGTGCCTATGGTAGGTAATAAAATACCTGTATAATATAATATATACAGGTATATTATAAATAAATAAATACTATTGTATAGGCGGCCATAGAGCGTTCCAAAGGCTCCAAAGTATTCGCATGAGATTTGTCTATCGGGCAGAGCCAATTGACAAAGCTAAAGACCGGTGACGGCAGGGTCGTTTCGTCTATACCCGAACTTTTAGAGAAGTCGAGAAGTTCTACGGACAGTTATACACGACCGCACGGTCACCTGTTACCAACAAGGCTGAAGACCCAAGAGCCAAACTAACCCGTCACTATACCGAAGATATCCCAGACGTCAGCCTGTACGAGATTAGTATGGCCCTAAAACAGCTTAAAAACAACAAGGCGCCGGGAGATGGAATTACAGCCGAGCTTCTGAGAGCTGGTGGTACTCCTGTGCTTAACGTCCTCCAGAAGCTATTCATTTCTGTCATCTTCGAAGTCAAAACACCGTAATAGAACAAAAGTATAGTGATTGCTGTTCTTCAAAAATATCATAAAATGCTTTTGAAGAACTCTAAGACCCATATCACTTCTGAGCATGTATATATGCTGTTTTCTAGGGTTATCACGAATCGTCTCGAGCACAGGTTTAGCGACTTCCAGCCTCCTGAACAAACCGGAATCCCAAAAGGATTTAGAACCATCAACCACATACATACATATTTGAGGACTTTGATGAACAAGCAATACAAAATATTAGAAGCATTACTTTGGCTACGAAACTATAATAATTTAACGGTTACAATTGGTTTGTATCTATTATTTTGTTCGCAATGAAAATGTTTAGGGAGCTATTTTATGATGCTTATTAATCGTTAGTTGAGTTGGTTTAGTCGTAACAAATGAGCTTAGCTACCAAACGGAAAAAAAAGAACGCAAAATAACCTAAAATTGTGCTTAAATGAAGAACAAAACGATCAAATTACTTCAATTTACTAAAATATAAACCGGGTACACTTTTTATTTCTATATTGTTCTGAACATTCTCGTAGCGAAATTTGGTCCAAAACGTTATTTAGTGACAATCAAATTAAAAATAAATATAAATATATCATAGGGTAGCATATTTTAATTAATAAAGTTAGTGAAACTGAAGTTTCTTACTTACGAAACACGCAAGTGTATTAAAAGATAATACGTGTCTAGTGTATCTAAATATTTCGTTAAGATAATGATGTTTTATTGAAAAAGTTAGCGCTCGGGTGATTAAGATTAGTTCACAACTTGCACAATAATTCAGATGGAGCGATTTAAAGTGGCGTGTAAGTCGCGAGTCGCGGATCGTAGATGTACCCTTACTAGATGTGTCTAATAAATTAATAGCAATATACATTTTCACGACTATTAATTGGACTATAAGACTTCACCAATAAAAAAAATTACTTTTCAGCTTTGTCATAATATTTTGATTCTATAAGTATTCTCAGTTAAGTTTTTTTTTTTTTTTATGGAATAGGAGGACAAACGAGCGTACGGGTCACCTGTTGTTAAGTGATCACCGCCGCCCATACTCTCTTGCAACACCAGAGGAATCACAGGAGCGTTGCCGGCCTTTAAGGAAGGTGTACGCGCTTTTTTTGAAGGTACCCATGTCGTATCGTCCCGGAAACACCGCACAAGGAAGTTCATTCCACAGCTTTGTAGTACGTGGAAGAAAGCTCCTTGTAAACCGCACTGTGGAGGACCGCCACACATCCAGATGGTGAGGATGATATCCTAACTTGTGGCGTGTCGTGCGAAGGTGGAATTCGGCGGCAGGAATTAGGTAAAACAGCTCTTCGGAACACTCCCCGTGATAAATGCTGTAGAAGACACACAATGAAGCGACGTCTCTACGCAACGCCAAGTGATCCAGCCGTTCACAGAGTACTGGGTCCCCGACAATTCGAGCTGCTCTGCGTTGCACGCGGTCAAATGGATCGAGCTGATACTGGGGTGCGCCAGACCAGAGATGACAGCAATACTCCATGTGAGGCCGGACCTGCGCTTTGTAGAGCGCTAGAATGTGGGCCGGCTTGAAGTATTGCCGTGCTCTATTAATGACGCCCAGTTTCTTTGAAGCCAATTTGGCTTTGCCCTCCAGATTGCCACGGAATTGGCAATTGCTTGAGATTTCGAGACCCAGTATTCCGATACTAGGCGAGGCTTTCAGGGAAGTGTTGTCGAAGAGCGGTGATGCGACAAATGGGGTTTTTTTAGTGTTAAACGCGCAAACTTGAGTCTTCTGGGGGTTAAATTGGACAAGGTTCAATTTACCCCATTCCGCGACCTTCTCGAGAGAGGACTCGATAGAAGACACAAGTTTCTCCCGGCACTGGTCGACGATTTCCCGAGAGAGACGTGCATGGCCCGTGTATACGGCATCACCAGTGCTGTCATCTGCATAGCAATGAATGTTGGAAGTGTCCAACATATCATTGATATGCATAAGAAACAGCGTAGGAGATAGCACACAGCCTTGGGGCACTCCAGCATTCACGGGCTTAGGGTTCGAGCAATGTCCGTCGACAACGACCTGTATGCTGCGCCCAGTGAGGAAGCTGGAGGTCCACTTGCACAAGCTCTCGGGAAGCCCAAATGATGGAAGTTTAGAGAGGAGCGCCTTATGCCATACACGATCAAAGGCCTTCGCTATATCCAGGTTAACTGCCAGGCCTTCCCCCTTGCTTTCAATAGCCGCAGCCCATCTATGTGTTAGGTATACCAGAAGATCACCTGCCGACCGACCATGGCGAAACCCGTATTGTCGGTCGTTGATCAACTGGTGACCCTCTAGGTATACCAAGAGCTGACGGCTAATTATGCTCTCCATGATTTTGGAGAGCAGGGAGGTAATAGCAATAGGCCTGTAGTTTGCCGGATCCGAACTGTCTCCTTTTTTTGAATCGGATGGACAAGGGCTGACTTCCATGAGTCAGGGACTACGCCTTTGGAATAAGAGTGCCGGAATAAACGCGTTAGCACCGGCGTCAACTCAGGGGCACACGTTCTAAGCACGATTGGAGAAA
Organism: Leptidea sinapis; assembly: GCF_905404315.1. Lineage (NCBI taxonomy): Eukaryota > Metazoa > Arthropoda > Insecta > Lepidoptera > Pieridae > Leptidea > Leptidea sinapis. Next base: position 15,342,983 of record NC_066276.1, read on the forward strand.
TGCCATCCGGCCCGCTCGACTTCCTGACGTCCAACGAAAACAGAGCTCGCCTAACAGTTTTCTGTCTGAACTGTACTTCAGGCATAGAGCTCTGACACCGCGGGATGGTCGGCGGTGTTTTTCCGTTGTCGTCAAGAGTCGAGTTGGAGGCGAAAAGAGCGCACAGGAGATCGGCATTCTCTTTTGCCGTATGGGCCAGGGTGTCATTCCTCATGTGCAACGGCGGCATGGACGGCTGGCTGAAAATACCAAGAGCAGCTTTCGACAACGGCCAGAACTTGCGTGTTCCGGTCGGGTAACTGGAAAGCTGCTCGCCGATTTTGACGACGACGACTTAAAAAATCTGGAAGCACGGTTGTATTTCCTCTTAAGAACTATGCAGTTCGGATCCTTTGTGCCCAGCGCCGCAACCCAAGTTCGATACGCCTGTTATTTGCAGTCAGATGCTGCTTTAACTGACGCATCGAACCAGGGCTGTGATCTGCCACCGATCGGTACTACAGAGCTTGGTATAAAAATATCCATGCTCTGTAGTATCACATCGGCTACTGCCACGGCGCAGGCACTAGGATCATCCGAAGGGAAACAAACCCTGCTCCAAGGGTAGGATGCAAAAAAGGAACGCATCCTATCCCAATCTGCTGACTTGTAGTGCCAAACGCGGCGGGTCGCTGGTGGTCTGCGACGTGGGCGTCGTATAGGCACTACACTCCTGACCAGGCAATGGTCGGACGTTCTGAGAGGGGCGTCGACAATGACCTGGTAACTATCGGGATGTGTAGTCAGCAGTAGATCTAATAAGGACGGCATGTGGCTATCCACATCCGGAAGCCGCGTTGGCGACTCAACCAATTGGGACAGATCGTACGCCAATGCAAAATTATGCACAGATTGCCCTGCGTAGTCTGTGGTACGTGATCCAAGCCATTCGGCATTGTGCCCGTTGAAATCACCCAAGACCACGATTTCAGCGGAGGGGATCTGTGCAAGCACGTCGTCAATTGCCGCTTGAACGCAGCCCATGAGATGATCGGTTTCTGCGTTACCACTATGGGACCTGTAGACACACGCATAGATGCGGACGCGGTCCTCTAAATCTACGCGGAGCGAGAGAGTGGACAGGTCCCTACCCTCAAAATTGCCGAGACGGCGACAGCAGATATCCTTCCTAACGAACACACATACCCCGGCATGAGGCAAAAAATTGTGCTCAATTTTGTACCCGGGGTACGTTAAATATGACGTATCGCTAGGTCGAGATATCTGCGTCTCCGTAAGGAAACACAAGGCCGGCTTCGCCGTCTCAAGGTGGTGGTGGACGGCGTTTAAGTTGGAGTGAATTCCCCTGATATTGCAAAAGTCCACGTTGAGTGTGGAGTGCTCGGGGAGGGATTCTCCGACTCTAGTAGAGCCGGTACCCTCCTGGGGTACTATCTCTTTAGGGACCGCTTTCATAATCTTTGTTGGGGAGGGGGGGAGGGGGGAAATGGCCTCCGGTCCTCGACACTAACCTATGCGAAACATAGCGGCACTAGGCCGCTACTTCACGCCGGTATTCTGTGCGAGTGTGGTAATTAACCCGGACGAGTCTGGCCCGATTGTGCTGACGTCAAAAGACGGCTGCGTGACTCTCCCACTTCTAAAGACGTGAAGTTTGACGTCCCAGGCCTTTTGAGCATTTCATTTCGAATTACGCATACGAGAACCGTTTACCGCATAGTTGTGTTGAATAAATTATTATTTTATTGTTTATATTTTCCGCCACGCACCGGTTCAATCATAATGTTGTGGTGTTCTACTACAAAACATGGTATTCAAATATGGTAAGGAAAGTATTGTAGATGATTATGTTTATTTGGTTTTTGTTGCTATGCAAAATATTAAAAGATAAAAGAAATACAAAGGTTAACAATTAAATTACACATACAACTTCTGATGGATATAATAATATGATAGATGATGTACAATATGTACTTAGAAATTTACTTTACAATTTATTACCATCAACCCTGGCAGTATCAAATCAAGTCACTCCTGCACTCAAAAAATCTTCCCATTAATATTATAAAAAGCTTTTTGTCAAAAATACTGCCCTTTAGTTGTAAAAAAAAACAGTACCTAATAGTGAAATCTAGTTCAATAGTAGAAAAAAAGATGGTTTATACAATAAAGTCAGTCAATTGTGACCTACAGTTACGGATAAATATTGATTGCAAACCTTGTAATTTTATACTCGTATATTACCTTCATGAAGTCATCGATTTATTAACATGTTATTAAGTGTAATGTTAATGTTATCCATAAATAATTCATTGTTTTGTTGTCACTTCCAGTACCACATATGACGGCCACGTTAAGTCGAGACGCGACGCAATAATGTTAATAACTTAACACGCGCTTGTAACGAGATGTTTAATGAATTCAATCTTAATTTACAGCCGCTCTTCATTATCGGCTTTCCTGCAACGGAAATCAGAAATACTTAACTGTTGCATTACAGCAAGTATTGTTGGATTTTTTTACTAGAAGGGGCGAATGGTCAAGTAGCTGACTTGAATGAAATTTTAGTAGGAGTTACCTTTGGAGATGGGAGTCAATGCCGTTGTGGAATGCCAGACAATAAGGGTAGGCTTCCCATACTTATATGAGATTTTCTCAAGATTTTACAACTTAACTAAATATCCTATCAAAGAGATATTTTAATATAATTTGTATTTTCAAACCTTTTTCTTTCTGTTGCCTAAACTGAAAACATGACTGGTTCGATACTTTTTTTAATCGAAAACGATGCTTATTTTTAAGAATTTGGTAATTTGCTTGAAAACTACATCTTTCATTAAAGCGAAAAAAAATACTAGTACACAGAAAATACGGTTAGTAATCTGTTATCAATGGCAAATTTACGTAGGTTCTTTAGTATTGCCATAATTAATTGAATAAGTTTTGGGACTTACGCTGTTTAGTTCGATAGGATAGTTGATAGTTCTTGACGTAAGGACAGATTGTGAAAATCGACAGCTATTCCTCGTTAGAGGAAATATATTCTCTACTACTATTACTCTCCTTAATAAGAGAGGACAACCCGAGGACAACAACATTACGTGGGCTACCACAATATACGATTACATTACAAATTATTAAAACACGAATTAGTACGCGTCGGCTAAAAGAATTCGGAACAGTTGCAATACAAATGTTTAAAAAAATGTAGGTACAGTGTATGATTAAACCTAAAAGTAATTAATTATATAATTATAAAATTTGCCTATTACCTAGGTAACACTGAAAATGTTTAGAAAATGAAAAACGGCTTAATGTAGAAAGTTACCAATACTTTTATTGTTTTTCGAACTAATCTCCGTTCCTCTCTACATATCGTCACATTCGATGGAACCACTGAGAAAAGCAATGGGCCCATTCTTTCCTTAGGGGTCTCTTCTATGGCTATTTTCGTAGGCTTTCACAACATCTTCAGGGCTCTTAAAGCGAATATCTCGAATTTTATCTTTAATTCTTGGGAATAAATAAAAGTCGCAATGCACCAGGTCAGGACTGTATGGCGGATGACTCATTATCTGGACACCTGCCATAGTCAAATATTTAACAGTCCGTTTTGCGGAGTGCGCTGAAGCATTGTCATGGTGGAGGAGGATTCGACAGCAGCGCTCTCGAAGCAGGATACAGGAGGGAGGGCGCTGCTGTTGAATGTTTTCCAACACAACAGCCAAACAGTGATTAACATACCAGTCTGCAGTATCTAACTGTCCTTCCATCTGCTAGCACAACTGCCGCGAAATGACCTTTCCGACCAAAGAATGAGGCAATCATCTTTTTTCCTTTCCTTCTTCCTTTCTTTACCTTAGTTGGACGATCCTCGAAAGGAAACACCTACTGAGCTGATTGTCTTTTGGTTTCGGGTTCGTAGCAATATATCCAGCTTTCATCACCTGTGACGATGTCAAATACAGCATTTGACCGCCGTTGAACTTATTTAACATTTGGCGACACCAGTCCGTGCAAAGGTGTTTCTGGTCGTCGGTTAAAGTATGGGGAATCCATCTGATACAAAGCTTCCTGGCGCCTAAATGTTCGTGTAATATTTTTTGAACTTGACTCATACCAATGCCTAGGCTTGCCCGTATCTGCTGATAGGTCACTCTCTTATCTTCCTCTATCATGCGTTGCACAGCACTGATGTTATCTTCAGTAGTCCCTGTTAAAAGACGACCCTCACTCAGATCATCAGTCCACGCTTAAACTCGTTAAACCAATTGTAAATAGTGGCACGAGATGGGGCTTCATTAAGAAATGCTAATCGCAGCCTATCATAGCTTTGTTGTTGAGTAAGCCGACAACGAAAGTCATAATAAATCATTGACCGAAAATTTTCTCGCGATAGGTTCATTTTCACGTGTAACAAGAGTTTTAGATTTTCCGCCAATTCACAAAAACAAGTGACAAATGAATGCAATATACATATATATAACATTAGGTTACCAAAGAGTTCTAAAATTTAAATTCAAAAAAAGTTTTCATTAGTAATGTTTCTAACTGGCCAGTTTACTAAACATTTTCAGTGTTACCCACGTATCAAAAACGAACGGTGCAATCGACTTTAACTAACAATTATTTCAAATGTTCGTTCTATATACATATTTTTTTTATTTAGGGTAATTTATGGTTATTGTTTAAATTCTTAGGTATCTGTTTTATAAAAATGGATACCTATTAAGGTGAGATAGAGGTTGTATAAGCTTAATACAAAACCTATAATATATTATAAAAAGACTTTTCCCCAACCAAATTACATAACGCTAGTAGCTTCATACATACTGTTACAAAAAAGGCTCTCAGGGATTTACTAAAGGAGATGAAAACTGAACTTACTAAACTTTCCCACATCATATCGTAGAACATTCTTTGATCTAGGGAGAGGGAAGGTTTCGTAACATCCAGAGCGGCAAATTATTAATGACGATAGTAAAGGACGGGCGTCATGACCTAGCATTGAGTGAGTAGCCATTGTCTTAGTGATCCGCATTAGGGATATTCGCAGGAGTCAAAACCCAACCGCAGTGCAATGGCCTCGCTCTGGGTGAACCGCCTTCTTAATCGTGGTGTCCCCTACGCCAGGTAAGTATGATTTCGCAGAGGCTCGCAGAGGTACTGTTCATTCATAAATAACTTTTGATAGCGCGGTGTAGGAAAGCATCGCTTCGGATTAGCGCCATCTAGGTAAATTCACATGAACTTAAGTGACTCCTGTCTCCTTGTTCTGCCAGTAAGGCTAAGGCCGCACTTCGGTTTTTTCCCGAGAGCGGCTAACCACTCTAACGGCGAAAACGCTCAAGATGCACACACCACGATTATAAACCGCGAAACCACCCCCGATTTTCACAGTTTGAAGATGGATTTCGAAAGAGCAATGTATTTTTGCTTGATACTAAGAATCGGAAAAAAATACGTAATCGAAAATTTTGCAAATATTGGGCCCATCCATTAACTAGCCGTAGATTAGAAATTCTTCTTTCATAAGCAAAATAAAAATTTAAGAGTTAAACTTTTCAATTTGTATCAGATCTCAGGAAACAGATACGACTCGGTTGACGACATAATTTCAATGGCATGACAACACGACAATTCTTCGCGACCGTCGGCCGATTTTATTAAAAATCCAACTTCTTAATATTGGTATCTCCGTAGTAGCAAATGTTTTGAATTGTATCCAGTTGTTCATATTTCAGAGAGGCGATTAATATCATAAGTGCAAACGTATGGTAGTTCATCTGGAGGGATGTGGTCTTTACCCCACACGGGGACGTGCCTTGTTGGGGGCCGTAGAGAGATCGCTGTCTTATGTCGATTCTTATTTGAAGAAGTATCGGCAGACTGGTGTTTATTGCTCATATTATTATTATTATTGCTATTTGAAGGTTGATTTCTCATAATTTATTCTGTTATTTCCCACCTTGATTTTCTTTTGTGGTTTCTTAAGGCTTGTGTTTCTCACATCATTTCGTTGCGTTGGCTTGGGTCATGATTATTAATTTACTATAGTTAATGTAGGCTTTATTTCCCCATAGAGTTCTTCTCTACAGGTTTTTCATGTGCTGATTTATCAAATCGACTATTTTGTTTTCCAATTATATATTTTTTCTGTTTCTTCTTCCCAAAAAGAAACACATTGTTATTCCTTGTAAGCTATCCGAGTTGTTAAATTGAGAGTTGAATTGCTCTTTTCTGCTATATTTTTTTCCAATTTTAACTGCCTTGGTTCTAAAGTGACTTGTTTTTTGTTTATATATTTTTTATATCACTGGTAATACTTGTTTTCATTTCTTTTTAATCATTTGACTGTGCGTCAAATTTCGAATTTAAGTCTTCAATGATTTCTATGAGTTTCTCCATTTTTTTTAATTTTTTTTCAGTGAGCCGTTTGTTATTGATAAGAAGTCGCCAACTAGCGCAGCTGTCTAGCACTAACACTAGCACCCTCTAACACCAAGGTGTCGGCGCTAAGAACCCACACAAGATTTTCAGCGTACGTTCGCTAGATGGCAATGCGTGTAATTACGCTATGATTATGCAGAATACTGATGCACAATTTATTGATTATGTTCCTATACCACTTTATACTAATATTTAAATTGGCGACTTTCAAACTCGTATTTAACTTTAATTTGCAAAAACTGGTAGGTCAAAGATTGTTCTTAGTTCGAATTTATGGTTTTTTTTTTAGATTATCATACATGTTTATTTTCTTGATGTTTGGATCACTTTGTCACACTTATTTGGCACAAAATCTTGGTATAGCTTCAGAACTTCATTTCATTTTCATCATTTTCCATCTAATAAAACTTATGTGTGGTACTTATGTAGGTTAGGTTAGGTTTTTTTTTTTTTTCCTAGTATGCCCATCGGCCCTGGAGCGTAAGCTGCTAGGGAGGTACCCTGGCAGCTTACGCTCCAGGGCCGAGGAACTACTAAGACTCTACTCCGTTGATCTGTAGGGGTTGTGTGTGGGTTACTTATGTATTAAGTTTTTATATATTGGTGTCAGAAGTGGGATTGGAAAGATGCCATTAGTGCCCAGGAACGATAGGGGAGTGACCACGCGAGCGGGAGCAGCTGCAGCGGCAGAGGACGAGTCACAACAAGCATCCGGCTCTGGACTCAGTGCGACCGTGTCGGCACCGCAGGCTCCTGCCGTAGACATCAGCGCGCTCATGCAGCAGATGGCCGCCATGATGCAAGAGCAAGCGCGCCGACAGGAGGAGCAGCTGCGGAGCTTGCAAGAGGAACAAGCGCGCCGACAGGAGGAGCAAGCGCGCCGACAGGAAGAGCAAGCGCGCCGACAGGAGGAGCAGCTGCGGGGCTTGCAAGAGGAACAAGCGCGCCGACAGGAGGAGCAAGTGCGCCGACAGAAAGAGCAAGCGCGCCGACAGGAGGAGCAAGCGCGCCAACAGGAGGAGCAAGCGCGCCGACAGGAGGAGCAGCTGCGGGGCTTGCAAGGGGAACAAGCGCTCCGACAGGAGGAGCAAGTGCGTCGACAGGAGGAGCAGCTGCGAGCCTTGCAGGAAGAGCAAGCACGTCGACAGGAGGAGCAGCCGCGAGGTCAGCAGGAAGGCCTCTCCAAGGAAATTTTATCAGTGGTGCAGAAAAACTCCGCCCGGATTGACGCTGTAGAAAAGGAGATCGCCAGGATTGACATTGTAGAAAAGGAGATCGCCCGGATTGACACTGTGGAAAGGAAGATGGGGAGATGGAAGCAACTATTCATCAGCTCAATAGGAAGGTCGTGTGTGGGGGTCCTTCAGCCAACCCAGGAGTCACCTGCGGAATCACATCGACCAGAAGTTTGAAAGTACCCCCCTACGGCGGCAAGTCTTCCTGGGCCGCCTTCAAGCTACAAGTAGAGACGGCCAGAAGAGCAAGTGGTTGGAGTGACCAAGAAGCACACTCTGCCCTCACACTAGCGCTCCGTGATGAAGCACTTTCCGTATTGGAAGCACTCGGCGCTGGGAAGGAGGAAGTAACCTATACGGACCTTCTTAACGCGTTGGAGGCACGTTATGGCGATAAACACCTTGAGCATGTGTATCGGGCGCAGCTTAAGGACCGCAGTCAAAGGGCTAACGAAACTCTGCAGCAGTGGTCCCTCGAAGCTGAGAAGCTATTGCGTAAAGCATATCAGTCGTCGCCAACTGCAATAGAAGAAATGTTGCTCCCAGTGTTCATCGATGGAATACGGGACGCCGAAGTAAGAGCAGCCGTACGACTGAGTCATCATACTAGCTTGAAGGAAGCGGTGGCACATGCGATGGAAGTGGAAGCAGTTCGCCACGATTCTCGGGGGTTGAGACTCCGCAAAATTGTACCAGCAGATTCCAGACGAAGGCAAGCATATAGCCCAGTATGCTATGGGTGTGGGAAACGAGGACACATTAGGAGCACTTGCCCCAGGCGTGAGAGCATAACGCCAGGTAGGAAGGATGCGGCGGTCTCAACATCAGCAGGAAAACTAGAAAAGGCCAGGGCAGTGGGGTGGGCGCTGGCTGGTAGAAGCAAAGCCCCAAGGATCTTCGTTAAGCAGACATGTGATGGAAACACTTTAGTTATAGAGGGAATGATAAATGGAAAATCTTGCCGTTTCACTTTGGATACGGGAGCCTCACGTCACAGTCGCTAGCCAAAGAAGACTAGAGAGCATCGGAAGACGACATATGCGAGAAAATGCAAACTTAACACTTACAACACCTACCGGCCAGCGCATACCAGTCCAGGGAGAGAAGATCGTGGCCGTGAAAATCGGTAATACGTTGTACTGGCAAAAAGTTGTAATCGCAGATATCAATGATGACTGCATCATTGGGTTGGATTATCTTCGAAATCATCAGTATACGATTAACATGAAACATGGTGTTTTGAAGCATGGAGGTGAAGAAATTCCAATAAAAGGCGGAACTTTTGGAAAAGTGTTGTGCTTAAGAGATACTACTTTAAATCCGAGATCGCAGACCCTAGTCCCGGTAGTCCTGCCAAGAGATGACAGAGGAAACCCTTGTAAATGTGCTTTAATAGAAAGAGAGACATCGGACACGAAATGGATCCCAGCCAGGACTGTTGTGGGAAACTCCCAAATTGCGATGGTTCCCATGTTTAATTCTCATGAGGACAAGCAAATCATTAGGAAAGGAACAGTGATAGGAGGTTGTGAGGAGATAGCTTGGTTAAGAAAGTGTGAAGAAGGGAGGAAGACCGTAGCTGCAAGCCAGGATGTGAACATACAGAAACTTCTGGATGGCTGTAAGGACCATCTTACCAAGCTACAGTTAATAAAAGCGAGAAATTTCCTGCTACGCTACGCCGGGATGTTCTCGAAGAACGACGGGGACATCGGAAGAACTGGTTTGGTGAAACACAAGGTCGACACAGGAGACACTGTTCCGATAAGGCAAAGACCAAGACGTATTCCGTTTGCACGTGAACAAGAAGTGGAAGACATGATTCGGGATATGAAAGAAAATGGTGTGATAGAACCGTCATCGAGTCCATGGTGTTCTCCAGTGGTTCTGGTGAAGAAGAAGGATGGATCAACTAGATTTTGTGTAGACTATCGGCGTTTGAACGATGCAACTAAGAAAGACAGTTATCCATTGCCAAGAATCGATGACACATTAGATTCACTTTGTGGCATGACGTGGTTCTCTACTCTTGATTTGAAAAGTGGCTACTGGCAAGTCGATCTGGACCCTAAAGACAAGGAGAAGACGGCTTTTTCAACCGGAAAAGGGTTATGGCAGTTCATAACAATGCCCTTCGGATTATGCAACGCCCCAGCTACTTTCGAAAGGTTGATGGAGCATGTGCTGGCAGGTATGTTGGGAGAAACCTGCCTTGTCTACTTGGATGACATAATCATTATGGGACGAAGTTTTGAAGATCATCTTAAGAAGCTCGAAAAAGTCTTCACAAAACTGCAGGGTGCCAACTTGAAGTTGAGTCCAAAGAAATGTTCCTTCTTTCAACGTCAGGTGAATTACTTGGGGCACGTTATCTCGGAGCAAGGCGTTGCGACGGATCCTGCCAAGATAAGTGCTGTCAAAGACTGGCTGACGCCGACAGAAAAGACACATGTGAGAGCATTTCTAGGACTATGCTCTTATTATCGACGCTTTGTGAAAGGGTTTTCCGATGTTGCTAAGCCCTTACATCGACTGACGGAGGAGAAAAGAGCCTTTTCCTGGGATGAAGAATGCGAACAAGCTTTCTTAGAGTTGAAGAAAAGACTATGTGAATCACCTATCCTCGGATATCCTGACACAGAGGGAAGATTCATAGTGGATGCTGATGCTAGCAACACCGGAATTGGTGGAGTACTATCTCAGAAGAGAGGAGATCAAGAAGTTGTAATTGCATACTTTAGCAAATCTTTATCAAAGCCGGAGAGAAACTACTGTGTAACTCGTAGGGAGTTACTGGCCGTGGTGAAGACATTACAACATTTCAAAAAGTACTTGTTGGGTCGCAAATTCCTCGTAAGGACTGATCATGCCGCCTTGAAGTGGTTACTAGAATTCAAGAATCCGGAAGGACAAGTGTACACCTACCAGTGTATGGATTTTTTTGGGTTTTCTGAAGTTAAAGGAAATTTCTAGTTAGTTCAGGATCAAATCGAACAGAAAAAAGGGATGGAAAATGTGTAAGCAGGATAAAAATAGTTAAAAGAATTTTCTAGTACAATTTAAATTTAAAGATGGAATGGGAGAATCACTTTGAAAATAGAACGGATCCGGGGGGTATATAAGCCGTACTAAGCGTGGCCTACGGCAGTTCTAGTTCTGATTCGAAAGTGTAAAGAAGAAGAAGAAGAGAAGATGTAGTGAAAAGTGGAAGTGTTCCAAGAGGAAGAAGATAGAAGAGACTTAGTGTTCGGTGCGGTGTGACGCGTTGAAGGTACCGCCGCCCACAAGAGGAACAGCGGCAGACCGGTGAAGTGCAAGTTCAGAAAAGTGAACGCAAATAAAGACTCGTTCCTATAAGCGGAGTATTATTTCCAATCCCTGACCCACTCCCGTGTCAATATTTTATCGCTTACAAACTAACAATATTATTTTTTAAATTTTCCTTATTTACTAAACATATGATCTTACAGCTACAAGTTTACCTACTCAACATATTCCTTCATTATCACTTATGAATCTAATACATATCTGCTATTATCTGAAATATTAACAGTTTTAATTACTTAATACTATCTTATTCTAGGCACGTCTACTTTATAGGCTAAGGTTGTATAACAGCCCCTTAACATGCTTATGCATAGGGAACCGTTTTATACAATTAATACTACTTATAATAATAAAGTTACATAAATTTGACCTAACACTATATTGTGGCTTTTGTATAATGTATATATTATTTACATAATACAGCCTATTCTAATACTAATTATAAATTAAAAAAAACAACAAAACTAATGTAATTATAATTTAAACTGCTTAATATTAATATTGCTGCCGTTCCTAGGCAGCACATCCGCTAGGATTTTATAGCAGAACGAACTCGAACAGCTGCCTAGTGGGTCGTGTTATAAGATGGAGTAGGTTAGCCTCTAATACAGCCACTCCGCTCTGCAGTTCCAAGTCGAACCTCCACCGGCCAAACCTAGGGCAGTCGAGCACCAGGTGCAATGCGCTTTCGTCCGTTTGACCGTCGCATATACACACTGGGCTATCCCTCAAGCGAAACCGACGTCTGGCAGGAACGCTTTTGTAACACTTGCAGTTTGACCCGTGGTGTAGCGCTCCTGCCAGACACCAAGGGTAAGGTTAGGTTAGGTTAGGTTTCCGAAGAGGTACGCGAGTAACGAAAAGCCGCCCGCCGAGCCATCCTAGTTCGATGGTCGTCCCGGCTGGAAGCTCCACGTGCTGGAATTGCTGCCGTGGAGGCGCTCCAGCCGGTCATTGTCGAGTGGGCAGGGCGACAGCACGGGGCTCTTTCCTTCCGACTGACGCAGGTGCTTTCTGGGCACGGTTGCTTCGGGAAGTACCTGCACTCAGTCGCCAGGAAGGAACTGAGTCCCGCCTGTCACCACTGCGACTGCAGTGAGGACTCGGCTCAGCATACGCTGGCAGTATGCCCGGCCTGGGTAATTCAGCGCCGGGTCCTCACTGCAGTCATTGGAGAGGATCTCTCGCTGCCGGCCGTCATACTCTCCATGGCCGGCAGCGAAAGGCATTTTATCGCGGTCGCAACGTTCTGCGAGGATGTCATCTCGCAGAAGGAGGTGGCGGAGCGGGCTCGGGAGGACGATGTTCACTCGGACCGTATCCGTCGCCGGCGAACCGGGCGGCGGAGGGGCGCTTACATGCGCCTCATGCCGCCCTGAGTGTGGCCGCGGGTGAACGGGACGGGTTTACCCATCCACCCGCCTTAGTGGTCAGCTGCGAAGGGGCGACGTCTGCGTGTACCTGGACGCCGCCTAATTGAGAGTTTATATAGATGATGGTGCCGGCACTCATGCGGGCACGCGCCAGGAGGAGAACCGGATGTGTTAATAACGCCATTCCCAGACTCCTCCTACCAAGGCGTGGTATGGTACACCGTGTGGTTTTAGTCGGTTCGATTCCGACACACCACCCTACCGAAAACCCCGGTGGGGTGACGGCCCGTGGGGGTTTCCACACGTATAAACAAAAAAAAAAGGTTAGGTTAGGTTAGGTTTAGGTTAAGTTTTTTTTTTTTTTAGGTTCGTCCAAATTTTCCCAACTATCAAGCGGTCGGGGTTTTGAAGATATATTACAGTCATGACTTACAATATATACTAGAATCGTATAATATATATCGTAGAGTTTAAAATTATTGTGTAAATAAGTACATTTCTCATTTAGTTATCTAGAGAGACTGCCGGATTGTTGTTTTTTTTTTATTTTATTTTTATATATTTTTTTTTTATTCCCGGCATCCCTTAACATATAATCAAAAGGTTAACATAAATGCTACTTCGCATACAATACATTTATAACATATAAATAGATAATAAAGATATAACAGCATAGAAATGCCTGGTCCATCTATTATCATATAGACAGACATATCAGACAATCTCTTTTTAGTAAAAATCTATGTGCATTTTCTATTCCATAAACTAATTATGAGTACAACCCTTTTGGACAGGCAATTTTCGTTGTACTCGTACATAAATAGTAATGCTATTAAATTAACTATAAATAAAATATATTTGCTTAAACTAGCTATACACTTTTAATTTTAATTACTTTTTTAAGATTTAAGTCTTCGTAACCGATATAATATAATAACAAATGCTACCTGCTTAATACACAGTGCTATAGAAGCTTTTAAAACCAAGAAATTAATAGACATAATAGATTACACTCTTTCACCTTTACAATTCTTTACCACATTAATATTCAACTAACTATATAATGCTTATATTTACTTCAAATATCTAAACACTTTAAATTCACATATTTTATAGTTTTAATAATAAAAGTACAATTTTTTAACATATAAATCTAATCATACATATAATCGATAAAGATAAGAGTATCTTAGCTCAGTCATAAAGAGCTAATATAATAAAACTGAAAGGGTTTCCAACTTGTTTTTAAAATTTACAAAAATAAAAATAAAAATCAAACACAAATCATAGCTGCTTAGTAAGTATACAATGCTATATGAAAATTCTAAAGCTAACACATTGATAAAGATCAATCCATTTTTTTTTATAATCACCTGTAAAACTTTAACAAAACTGAAAATTAAATAATATTATAATTAATTATATATTATATTATATTATTTGATTTTTTCACGACTGTGTCGGTAACTTATCTAAATATCCCGTCCCAAGACCCTCAGGAAAAAGGATATCTAGAGTTATGATCCTGTTCTATCCCCCCATCTAAAATATTGTGTGATCGAACGGTCGATCCTTGGAGTTGAATGTCAGATGTGGATGTATGATATGAAGACGTTGACTGTGTGTTTGAGTGTGCAGTGTGTTGTTGATGTATCTGCGATGATTGTGTAACGAAAACGGTATCTCCAAGCACCTTACTAATTATGGTGGAAGAATGAAGTGCTGCTTGTTTTTGTAGTATGTGTATGTTAATGTTTGCATCTAATTTGTCACAATACCGCTTAAGGCTCTTCGTTACTGCACCCGTGGCTCCTACTACAATCGGAATAATTGAGACGGTGGTGTTCCATAGCCTGGAGAGTTCCACTTTTAGCGGGTGATATTTGCTAATTTTTTCTATTTCCTTAGCTCCATTGTTATAGTCCGATGGTACCGAGATATCTATAAGGTAAGTATGGTTGTTTTGTTTATCTATGTGAATAAGATCTGGTCTATTGTGAGTAATTGTAATGTCAGTTTGGACAGGGATTTCCCACATTAGTTTGGCTATACTATTTTCTTTTAACATCGGTTGCTTCAGTTCTTCCTGCCACCATAACTTGTTTACATCGATTTCGTTCTTCTTAGCCAAGCACCAAAATACATATTGAACTAAATTATTGTGTCTTTTTACAAAATATGTTCCAGCGAGTTTTTCGCATCCTGCTAAAAGATGTTGTACGGTTTCGTCTTTATTTGCACACAAGCGGCATTTGCCATCTGTATTTCTTTTCAATATATCGCGTTCGTGCTCTCGCGTTAGCACTGCCTGATCTTGTATAGCAAATAGAGACGACTCCAATGTTGGCGAAATAGGTTGTTTCTTCAGCCATTTAAATGTAAGCTCTTTGTCCACATTGGCAAGGTCGAGGACCTTTTTAGGGAATTGCCCATGCAGGCTCTTGTTTCTCCAGGCTTCATTCTGTTTCTTTATTATGCTATTTTTAATTTCAATTTTGGTGTGATCTTTGCCCGTTGTTAGCTTCAGTTCTTTTTCTATTTCATACGAATCTTTATAAATTGAATGTGTTTCTCTGTTCTTATCGTGTTGTGTTATTGCTTCTATGAGTTTATCATTTTTCTGTTCTAAATATTGTTTATATTTCAAAATATGAGCTTTGTATAAGTTTTCTAAATTAATCAATCCTCTGCCACCCATTGCTATGGGTAAATAAATTCTATCCACATCTGCCTTTTGCTGGTGAGCCTTCTTGATCGCTAACACCTTACGCGTCTTCATATCGATCCGTTTTACGTCGCTATTTTTATAATTTATGACTCCAAATGAGTACATCAGAACAGGTACAGCGTATGTATTAATCCCTTTTATTAGATTTCGCGCATTTAAATAAGAATTTGTAATCTTTTTAACTCTCCTAAAATATTCTTTCGTTAGTTGGTCCCTTATGTCGCTATGATTTATTTTCCCAGATTCGTTAATTCCTAAATATTTGTATGTTTGGTCTAATTTTAATTGCTTAAAGGTATTTCCGTTCAGTAGTATATGTTCATTGCCATCAGTATGGTTTCTATAGCCAGCGGTTATATGAAGTATATTACATTTATCCAGGCCGAACGACATGCCTATATCTGTAGTGAAAATTTCGACACTATCTAGTAAAATTTTTAGGTTAGTTTTATTGTTTGCATAAACTTTAAGGTCGTCCATATATATTAAGTGATTAATCCATAGGCTGTCCTTAAGATGATATCCTTTGTTTTGATATTTCTCTAGAATAGTAGAAATCGGATTAATTGCTAAGCAGAATAACAATGGAGATAACGAATCTCCCTGAAAGATACCCCGCCTAACATAAATCGGCTCAGTAGTGTAAGAGTCTGTAGAGCCCTTTGCCGTCATTATAACCTTCCATTTGGGCATTGCCCTTTCAAGGAAACTTTTAATTACCGGCGGGCATCTATAAATGTCCAAGACGCGGAGCAACCACTCATGCGATACACTATCAAACGCCTTCTGATAGTCTATCCATCCCATGCTTAAGTTCTTTTGAGCCTCATGTGCATCCTCCAATATTGCCTTGTTTAGCATCAAATGATCTTTGCATCCCCGAGCCCCGCGCCGACATCCTCTTTGCTCTGGGGCCATGATATTGTTTGTTAGGCAGTGAGAATACAATTGGTCGGATAATAGCGAAGTTAGGAGTTTGTACATGCTCGGTAAACATGCGATTGGGCGCCAGTTCTTTGGATTTTCGGTATCCTTATTCTTCGGTATTAAAATTACTTTGCCTGTTGTTAGCCAATCTTCTAATAATTCTTCCCCTTTCAGAACTCTCGTATATAGCATGGCGAGGTGGTCGTGCGTCTTGGTAAAATATTTAAGGTAGTAGTTCTGAACTTTATCCTGCCCTGGTGCCTTCCAATTTAACATTTTACTTAAAGAGTGTTTAATCTGTTCAGAAGTTATTACATCAGCTGAGCTCGTGATAATATTGTTATTAGATTGTTCCATGTCTAAAATCCATTTTGCTTGATGATTGTACTCAACCGGTTGTGATAAAATGTTTGTCCAAAACTCCTCGGTGATGTGTTTACTCGGTATCATAACATCTATATTTTCGTTATTACTGTCTAAACTTCTATATAACCTATGTTCGTCTTCTGTAAACATTTTATTTTGTCGTTTTCTGCTATTTATTTCTTCATAACGCTTTATTCTGCCTGCCAGAGCTTTTATTCTTTGTTTCATTATTTCTTCTGTACTTTTTAGTTCTATTTCATTCTTTATCTTATATTTTGCGTATAGTTTATCCCTGATCTTTATCATTTTCCTTGAATTGACTCCTCTTGACATTTCCACCATCTGTCCTAATTCTTTCCTCAAACGTTCTATCTTTATCTTTATCCTATTTTTCCATGGTGGGTCTCTATGCGGTTTTATTGTGCTGCTAGGCGAGTAAGGTTGTTGGTTGTTGTTGACTATTAAAGTTCTCGCGGCGGAATAAATAATGTCATTAGTACCTCGGAGAGTGCAATTACTTACTAAAATTGTTGGTAAATAATTATCGATTATGGTTAAATTTTGCAAAAATCGTCTATTGATTTTAGCTTTCGGCAGGTAATCGCGCTCTTCGATAGGTATTTCTTTTGTTTCAGCTAAACATTGTAGGAATTTGATAACAAGAGGGTTCTGCTCTTCCACATTATCACACGTTACGGGCCATTGTGCTATCTCTGAATCAAATCTCTTTCTACTCTGAATATCTAAAGTGTCTTGTTCATTGGTTTCTTCTGTGGTATTATCTAAAACTAAAAATGACGTTGTGTTTGTGTGTGTGTCTATATCGATGGGATGAGACTGGTGCATTTCGTTTTCAGCGTTGTGTTTGATTTGGTTCAGTAGTTCTTGCGAAATAAGGTTATGTTTTAAAATTCGACGTGCTTGATTAGATAACGTATTTCCATTGAATCGGTGTATTTTTGGATTGTCTGGGTTTCTCTGTTTAAATAATTGCTCTAGTTCACTGATATACTCCATTGCCTCATTTTTTGCTTTAAAATAACAAAACATTAGTTCCTCTTTCTCTTGTTGCGTCCATCTTCTTCTCCTATCACCGTAAAATATTTCAGTGTTGTGTGATGTGAGTACTTCATTGTTTTCTGTGATAGGTGTTATAGAATTATGTGTTTGAAGTGGTTCATTTTCTATTGTTTTTTGTATTGTGTCTAGTGTGTTTTTCGGTAATACATTCTGTTTAATTATCCTACGTGCCTGATTCGAAAGTGTGTTGCCATTAAATTTATGGATTTTAGGGTTATCTGGGTTTCTATTACAATAAAGTTGTTGAAGTCTCGCTATGTATCCTGGTCCTTCTAATTTGGCTTTAAAATAACAGTATATTAACTCCTCCATCTCCTCTGTTGACCACTTTCTTTTCTTATCCTCGTTTATATTCGTGGTCGTTACAGATGAGCCGGCAGAGTGTTGTGTGGGAGTGAATTCCCCTCTCTGCAAAGCATCACCCGTTTCCCCCCCTCCCCGTTGTTCGGCTGTAATACGTTCAGGTTCCCCGACTTCTGCCCGCCTGCTCAGCAGAGAGTCACTGACGGTCCGTATGCTGTCACGCCCAGCGTCAGCTCCAGACGTGCCCCGGCGATCACCCCCGGGAAGCGACCCATTACGTGTATTTCTTAATTGTCTCTTCATATTTCCTTTTAAAGGCTGCTTGCTATAGCTCCGTTAGCCATCGATTAAGTTACCGTCTGACACACAGACTTCGATGTTCCACACCTCACGTGGCAAAGGTGTTGTAGCCGGACGTGGAGTTAGGCTTTGATGGGCATATTATATTATATTATATTATATTATATTATATTATATTATATTATATTATATTATATTATATTATATTATATTATATTATATTATATTATATTATATTATATTATATTATATTATATTATATTATATTATATTATATTATATTATATTATATTATATTATATTATATTATATTATATTATATTATATTATATTATATTATATTATTTGATTTTTTCACGACTGTGTCGGTTACTTATCTAATTATCCCGTCCCAAGACCCTCAGGAAAAAGGATATCTAGAGTTATGATCCTGTTCTATCCCCCCATTTAAAATATTGTGTGATCGAACGGTCGATCCTTGGAGTTGAGTGTCAGATGTGGATGAATGGTATGAAGACGTTGACTGTGTGTTTGAGTTTGCTGTGTGTTGTTGATGTGCCTGCGATGATTGTGAAACGAAAACGGTATCTCCAAGCACCTTACTAATTATGGTGGAAGAATGAAGTGCTGCTTGTTTTTGTAGTATGTGTATGTTAATATTTGCATCTAATTTGTCACAATACCGCTTAAGGCTCTTCGTTACTGCACCCGTGGCTCCTACTACAATCGGAATAATTGAGACGGTGGTGTTCCATAGCCTGGAGAGTTCCACTTTTAGCGGGTGATATTTGCTAATTTTTTCTATTTCCTTAGCTCCAATGTTATAGTCCGATGGTACCGAGATATCTATAAGGTAAGTATGGTTGTTTTGTTTATCTATGTGAATAAGATCTGGTCTATTGTGAGTAATTGTAATGTCAGTTTGGACAGGGATTTCCCACATTAGTTTGGCTATACTATTTTCTTTTAACATCGGTTGCTTCAGTTCTTCCTGCCACCATAACTTGTTTACATCGATTTCGTTCTTCTTAGCCAAGCACCAAAATACATATTGAACTAAATTATTGTGTCTTTTTACAAAATATGTTCCAGCGAGTTTTTCGCATCCTGCTAAAATATGTTGTACGGTTTCGTCTTTATTTGCACACAAGCGGCATTTGCCATCTGTATTTCTTTTCAATATATCGCGTTCGTGCTGTCGCGTTAGCACTGCCTGATCTTGTATAGCAAATAGAGACGACTCCAATGTTGGCGAAATAGGTTGTTTCTTCAGCCATTTAAATGTAAGCTCTTTGTCCACATTGGCAAGGTCGAGGACCTTTTTAGGGAATTGCCCATGCAGGCTCTTGTTTCTCCAGGCTTCATTCTGTTTCTTTATTATGCTATTTTTAATTTCAATTTTGGTGTGATCTTTGCCCGTTGTTAGCTT